>NW_018744858.1:2022500-3222500 GCF_001683475.1 Chenopodium quinoa
CGCAGTGCTAGGCACTTGGGTGTGCGTGCGTGAGCATACCCAGGGCTATCGCACCATAGCAGCACACAGCACAGCACTAGGCAGCGTAGCCATGTGCGTGTGCATCGCACCAAGCATGGCATGCTTGTGCGTGTGGCTGGCGAGGCATTGCCCAGCATGTGTTGCTCACTAGCAGCACGCATGCTGGCTATATATGCGAGTGTGTGCGAGGAAGGGCTAGGCAGTAGCACTACGCAACAGCTAGCCTGGCCTTGCGTGTGCGTGTGCGATGGCTGGGTAGCAGCGCCTAGCTAGCAGCGCACAACGCCTAGCAAGCAGCAGCAGCGTAGGCACTGCCCAGCACAGCCACACGCATCATACTTGTGTTGGCTGGGCTGGTGCTAGCTGGCTGGGCTTGCTGGCACTGCTAGCTGGTGTGCTAGCTGGCTGCTAGCCCAGCAGCCCCTTGGTGCCGGTTTTGTGAGGAAGTGGGGACCAACCCTTGGGCAAAGCCTTGGGGAGCAAGGCAATGGTCCCCCCCTTACTTTTGGTCCTCACCTAACTCTCTCTCTCTCCCATTGACACTTGTTTCATTGTGATTGCTTTGATTAATTATTTAATTTAGAATTAAATAAATTATCAAAATTACACATGATCCCACATTGATCATGAACAAGGGTTTCAAGTCCCTTTTCCCTATAAATACCAAGGTTTTGGAAATTGGGAAAGAAGACACTTGAGTGGAATAGTAAAGGAAACTCCATTGTTGAGTATACCTTGAAATTCGTAAAACTCCAAGTTTATATTTTGTCCGGGCCTTGACTAACCTTCGAGGCTTAGGACGATTGGGTCGGGTTCGAGGGTACGATCCCGTTGGAGGCCTCGCATTATCGAGGTTGAAGTAAGAGCTCGTTGTAAGAGGGAAGCACGCGTCGAGGGTGTATTTCTTATCCTTACTCTTAATTATGTTTTGCTTGTATTAGTTGCATTAATTATGGGGGCGGGTCTTGGGGGGTTTCCTTCCGCGTAGTGAGGGTCACTACGAAACCCTACACACACAACCACAAGCCATTATCGATTCTCTTGACCCAAACAATGTTGATGTTTTTGGGGATGTCGAGATGAATGATATTGATGAAGATGATGATGAAGATGTGATTGAAGCTTGTGATAAGGCAATTAAAGAAAGCACTCCCACTACAGACTTCAATGAAGTGCCGCAAGTTGATCCACGTTTGAATAACTCATGGATGACTTGGTTAGGAAATGAGACATATACCAATGGGGGGGGGGAATTTGAGGTTGGACAGCAGTTTGACTCATTGCAAAAATTGAAAGATGTTTTGAAGTCTTACTCCATAGCTAGAAATAAAAAAATTTGAGTTGTGGAGGCAGAGCCAGAGAAATATGTTGTTGAGTGCAAGAGGAAAGAACAATGTAGTTGTTCGTGGAGGCTTAGAGGAGTGAAAGATCCAACACTTTCTACTTTTAAAATTGTTCGAAACAACGGCCCTCATGAAAGTAATTGTGTTGGTGACATCAACTCGGTGGATCATAAGCTACTCACTTTCGAGTTTGTTTGCAATGCATTGTTTGCAATGCTCTTTTAGATGTCCTTTGCGTTGACCCTTCATTGAAAATCAAGACAATTGTACAACTTGTGAAAGAGAAGTTTGAGTTCTCAATAACCTACAAGAGATCATGGCTAGCAAAACAAAAGGCAATAAAACTCATTTATGGGGATAGGGAGGGTTCATTTCAAGAGTTGCCTAAGTACATGCAAGCGTTGAAGGAATCAAATGTTGGAACTGTTGTTGAGTGGAGGTTGTTACAGACTACGGTTCCTGGAACTTACGTTTTCCAACGAGTTTTTTGGGCATTCAAGCCATGTATTGATGGATTCCATCGTTGTAGGCCCCTTATCACCATTGATGGAACTCATTTATATGGAAAATACAAAGGGACTCTACTTATTGCTCTGGGAACTGATGCTAATTTTCAACTATTCCCCCTCGCGTTTGCGGTTGTTGAAGGAGAAAACAATGATAGTTGGTCTTGGTTCATGGCTTGTATTAGAGCTCAAGTAACAGATAGAAAAGGGTTATGTGTGATATCTGATAAACGTGCTGGCATTTTAGCAGCAGTGGGTGAGGTTGGAAGTGGTTGGGAGGAGCCCAATGCCTACCAAAAGTATTGCACACGTCACTTGGCTTCTAATGTGAATTCAAAATTTAAAAGTGTCGTCATAAAGAACCTTTTTGGCAAAGCAGCTACTGCAAGGCAGAAGAAGAAGTTCGATTACTACATCAACAAAACTGGTGACTTGAATGTAGAGGCCCGTCGGTACTTGATGGAGATTTCGTACTATAAGTGCTCCATCCACCATGATGGAGGTTTAAGGTTTGGTGTGAAGACTACAAACATGTCAGAAGTTTTTAATGGAGTCTTAAAAGGGGCTCATTGTCTCCAGATAACTGCCTTAGTGCAAATGACCTTTTTTCGAGTTAACTCCTATTTTGCAACTAGACGAAGTTGGAGTAAAAGAAGACTTGAAGAGGGCCATGAGTTATCAGAAAAGGATATAAAGACAATAGAGGCCAACATGGAGAAAGCCATGCACCATGAGGTTCTTGCTTTTGACTATGATGTCATATGGTTGTATCAGGTTAGGACAGGTCGTGGAAGTATAAAAGCTGGTAAAGGTGAGGACTCCCACACTATGAATTTGATGAGAAAGACATGTACTTGTGAGAAGTTGAAAATATACAATTTGCCATGCTCTCATGTCCTAGCAGTTTGTCGGCATCGAAGCCTATCACACTCAGACTTTGTGGATTCTTTTTTAGGACCGCCAAATACGGACTTTCATACTCGAAGTGTTTCACACCAGTTGCTGATCCTTGCCATTGGTCCACTTATAATGGGCCTAATGTAGTAGCCAACCCAAATCTGAAAAGAGGCCTAGGCCGACGGTCTACTAGAATCCGGAATGAAATGGATGAGCATCCCTATCGTGTCAAGAAGGCATGCAATGTTTGTCGGCGACCTGGGCATAACAAGAAGACATGTCCTATAATTAGTGGTGGTGTTTGATCATCTGGGTAACGACCATTAGATATTGCTAAAAATTGAAATCTTATTTATTTTTAATTTTGTTCCTTACGCATGCTTAAAATTAATTAAATTTCCTCTTATCATGTAGGTCCCATGGATCCGGTGATTCGACCAGGCCCAATTGATTCATCTGTTCTACGGTTGCAAACTTCCCATAGGAGTCATGACGTTTGGAGTGGCGTGGTTGATAGAGTTTTGTCAGTTAGGGAGCATGTGGTAAGCTTGGGACGTGAGTGGAGGGTAGAGGGTGGAGTACTAGAGTATGTGAAGCGTGTTGGGATTTACGGTGTGCATAGAATAGCGGGTGGAGGGTTTTAGCTTGATCGTTTTTTCTCACTGCGTTGGTTAAGAGGTGGAGGCAGAAGACACATACTTTCCATCTCGTGGGGGGAGAGGCCACCATTACTTTACATAATGTTGCCGTTCTGTTAGGTTTGAGAGTTCACGGCCCACCTGTCATTGGTCCTCCGCTTGAGGGATGGTATGACCTTGTTAAGGAGTTGTTTGGAGTTCGACCTGACATTGATGACAAGGGTAAGCCTTTTTTGGAGGGATCTTCTTTGAAGTTGACGGTTCTCAGACGACACTTCTCACAGATTCCAGAGGGAGCTGATGACGTTACTGTTTAGCGACATAGTCGTGCTTACATTCTTACTCTCATGGGATCTATTCTCCTCGCTGACAAGAGTGGCGATGCTGTGTCACTCTACTACTTGTTGTTACTTAGAGATTGGGAGACAACTTCAACCTATAATTGAGGGAATGCGACTCTTTGTACCGTCAGCTATGTCGAGCATGTCAGAGAGGAGCGTGTCAAATTGGAGGCCCACTTATCCTAGTGCAGCTGTGGTCGTGGGAGCACATTAGTATTGGTCAACCCTATGTAAGGAAGCCTCGAGATTCGCCGCAGGAGGACCTTCAGGAGGAGGATGACATTTTGGGGACTCAGCATGAGCGAGGTGTTGACTCTTTGGCGTGCAGGTAGTGTATTTCCTAGAGTTTTAGTTCTTACATTGCTGTCCCTCGAGAATTAAGAATTATTATCAACTAATTTGTACAGTTGGCTACGTGTACATATTTCGTGTGCGCATACTGCTTCTGGACTCTCATACTATCGAGATGCGTTTGACCATCAGCATGAGGACCAGGTATAATCGGTGTTTTTTTTATGCATTGGTATTCGTTCATTATAATAGTTATATTAAATTATACAAATAACATACCTATTTTGGGAATTAGATGATTTGGCAGCCATATACTGAGGTGGTGATGGAGCGACTTCCAGATTTGTCGCTCTGACAATCACATTTGGCGTACACGAGCCCCTTTGATTTGCTTTGACGTCGTTGAGTTCCACCTCCCAGATCGAATCATGCGTCAGTTCGGGTTGGAGCAGCCGATCCCAAAGGCAGTTGAAACGGACGTTGCTCTATCCAAGACGGATCGAAGGGGACAGCGTAATTGGGAGATTCGACATTCGGGGCATGTACATGAGCGGAGTTGACTAGAGGCATTAGTAATCCAGGGTAATCATGACAGAGTACATAGCTTGCTACCATCGCATCACGATGTTGATCATTACTCCACCTTCACAGCCACGCCCCTCGAGTCATTACACGCCATCTAGCTCTGACCTAGTACTTGTATGAACTTCATTTCATTGCAATTATAATGTAGTTATTTCGTTTTGAATTCATTGTACTAACATTAAAACTAAACTTCAATGTAGGCACATGCAATTGCTGATTTGCACGTGAAGCTATCAGGAGCTACTGAGACCATCTTTGATTTGCCACGGACAAGGCTCTACCATTTTCCATACAGACGATACAGAGTCTTACATCATTTTGTGGGCTGACCTTGTCTAGGGTGGGGCATTCGCACCTTATTGAGAAGCCTCGAGTGTCCACTTCGCTATCTTCTTCTGCTTCTATTGTGCAGACTCGGCCGATCAGACCACCATCTCATCGTGGTGGTCATTCATCACGTGCCTTTCGTCCACCGACTCCCATTCACTCTCCATTACATGTTCCCACTCGCTCTCCCTTGCATGCTCCTTCCCCCTCTCCTTTACATGCTCCTTCTCCCTCTTCTACAGTTCGACATCCAGTTGTTACTTATGCTCCACTAGTTCCACCTACCCCACCCCCTCCTCCTCCTCAACATACTATCGTCACATCTCCTCCACTAGTGCAACGCCAATATCATAGAGTTCGACGGCGTGGCAATAGTGAGTCTCAGGTTGGAGTTGGAGTTGGAATTGGCCTACATGACATTCCAGAGGAGGGGACAGCTACATCACCTTCATCATCACTTCATGGGAAGAAGCAACGTACGAGCTAGGTATATATTTTGGTACCATTAACATATGCTATTTTACAAATGATAGTATTAGAGTTTGTTTATATTTTATCATTTGATAAGTATTTGGCATTGCTCTTAGAATACCTTAATACAATTTGGACTTTCCATAGATTAGAATGTTTAAGTTCATAAACTTGTTATTTGTAGTGGTTGTGTTGAAAATATGGTATATGGACTTTGCTAGCTGAAAATAGTAGGTTTAAAGGTTTTACAAGTACACTTGCAGGTTTATTTTTTGGCTGATTTACTGATATTTTGTAAAAAAAAAAAAAAAAAAAAAAAAAAAAAAAAAAAAAATTACAGCAAAAACTGCTACTTGAAGTAGCGGTTTACTGGTAAAAATCGCTACTTGAAATAGTGGTGTCTATTTTATAAATCGCTACTTGAAGTAGCGGTGTCAATTTTATAAACTGCTACTTGAAGTAGCGGTTTATTTCCAGAACACCGCTACTTCAAGTAGCAGTTTGTTGCTGGACCAATAAAAAAAAAACGATTTTTTTCCCAAAGCTGACGTGGACAGTAATTTGGGAATTAAAAAAAGAATGGTTGTAATTTGGGAATTACATACTTTCCCAACATTATTTAGGGAAAGCGCTCATTATTTGCATAATAAAATTAAACCTAACCCGCTGGGTGGGTATTATAGAGGACTTGCCGATTTGCATAATGACATTCATTGGAAGTCCCCAAATCCATTATCGAGGTTGGAGGCCTCGCATTATCGAGGTTGAAGTAAGAGCTCGTTGTAAGAGGGAAGCACGCGTCGAGGGTATATTTCTTATCCTTACTCTTAATTATGTTTTGCTTGTATTAGTTGCATTAATTATGGGGGCGGGTCTTGGGGGGTTTCCTTCCGCGTAGTGAGGGTCACTACGAAACCCTACAGCGGTATCGGAGCCATGCTCCTTTTAATTTTTGCAATTATTTATTAATTAAAGTGTTTTAAAGTAAGATTTAACTTTTGGTTTTGCTTTTCTAATTAGATTAGAAGCTTGTTTTAATTAATTTTAAAACTCGTGTTTATTCTCGTTTTGGCTGTCGAACCCAGATTTTGGCTCAAAAATAGTTATTTTTGAGTGGAATCGACATTCTGAAACAGTTTCAACCCTTTTCAAGAACTGTTCAAAAGCCAAATTCGAACCAGAAACCCATTTTTTTTTGGGGTTTTTTTGTTTTTCAACGAAAATTTTAAATCTTTTATGCCTTGATTAATGCAAGCATGTCAAGGGTAGATTAAATGCATTATAGCATCCCTAATCTACTGCAATTTAAATATCTTTTAAGCATGATTATGGATTGCAATTAGTGCTTAAGTTGATATGCTCTTTTTCACACAAACTTGTTTTTCACAATTTTGCAAATAAATTGCAATAATGTGTGAATACTTGTTGTGAATATGTAATTTTAAGTTCCTATTATGTTAAAGATCCAATCTTTAAATGTTTAAATGATTGGAACTTTAACCCTAAATTCCATGATTGAACTAAGTTTGGATTTTTTCATTTTTGGTTGATTAAAATCCTTGAAGTTCAAATGCTTGTGAGTAAATTTTGATTAATCTTCATATTGGAAGATGTAATCTTGGTATTTTACACAAGTATGAAAGTTGGAAAATTTTATCATTAGATGATTAATTTATTTTTCCAACTCCCATTTGTCAAATCCATTCTTAATTTGCATATTGGCTAAATTAATTATGGACATAGCTCATTCAATTTTAAGCATAAAGAAAGACCTAAATTGTTTCAAAAATAAATTTTTTTGGATGATTTAGGGTTGTGCACCATTAAAATTGAATTTAATTAAGTTAGACTTATTTTATTTTATTTTTCCTCAAATTGATTCTAAAATAAAATTTGTAATTAATTTATGTCACACATAAATCGGGATTAAAATCCCCGAGTAAATTGCATGCAAATCGATGCAAAACCGCAAGCATCACCAAGGCTAGTCGGGCTGCCCAGCAGCCCGCATGTAGGCTGCCTATGGTGCATGCAAGGGCTGAGCGTCAAGTGTGCAAGGCAGTGTGGCGAGGGATGCTAAGTGCTGTGTGCGTGGGGCAGTGGCTGCGGTGTTGGGCTGCGTGAGGATGCTAGTGGCCAGCATGCCAGCAAGCGCCAACCCAGCGCACCACTTGCTGGCAGGCGCCAGCATGCGTAGCATGGTAGGCAGGCTGCTGGTGCTAGCAGCGTGGCTTGTTGTGCTGGGCGCTACATGCTAGCACCACGCACTATAACACAAGGCATGGGCTGCCTAGCAGCCATGGTGCACATCCACTAAGCAATTGTGTGGGCTATTTTGCTTAATTTTGAGTTATGTATTTTACAAAATTTTCCATGTAATTATTTTATCGAGGTTAAAACCTCAATTTTTTGGTTTTTGCAAAATTTTGACAAATAATGGGTTAAGCCAACTTAATTAATCGGATTGATTAAGTATGGATGCGGAATTTAGTGGGAGCTTAGTTAATTACGTGAGCAATTTGCATTTTAGAAATTATGGATTAAACAACTTTGACTAGTTTTAATTAGGCGCGTTAATCGGATTAACCACCTAAGTTAGTTACTAGTTTTGCGTGTTTAATTGTGTATTTCGTAATATGCATGGGCCATTCACAAATAGTGAATGGATGAATGAAAGATTGTTTTCAAAACAGGTTATTGAAAAAGGCAACTAGTAGGGCCCGACTAGGATAGAAAATACGGACTGCGTTCCGTTATGTATTTTTGTAAATCTAAATACGGTCTGCGAACCGTTAAGTAATTTTGTACTTTAGAATAATCTTAGTCGTAGTAGCTAGTTATTTTGTTTTGGCAAAGATGTCTCAAGACGGCGTTTCGATGAAGACGAGCCAAAATGAAGACCCGTGAAGATTTGAAGTCTTCAAGGGGTCATGCTAGTTGCCAAACAAATGCATCAAATTTATGCCTTATATATATTATTGTTATATATGTATATGAATGTTAGATGCATGTCTAGGATTTCATAAGTTGCGACGATTAGTTAAGTTCACTTAAATCAACCAACATAGAAACCCTAGGTCCCTTAAAATATTGAGCTAAAATTTGTCGTTCCAAGAACAACACTTACCGAACTAATGCGCGTATGTGATGGGCTACGCCAAAGCGAGGCATCACTACTTCCCTAGGAATGTAAGGTATACTAGGTATACAAGTTGTCTTGGTTAAGCTCAAAGAGTCCTTAGATGTCGTGGCAAAAGAGATAAAATGTCAAGAGTGCATTAGATGCGACGTTCTATCAAACCGAGAGTAGCTTGGAGCTATTAGAAATTGGATTGCTTACCTTAAGATATTTAATGTTAAGACAAGCCAAAGCATGCTTAACCATTTTTTTATCTTTAGGATCTCGGAATCATTTTATTCTCGCCCAAAAGGGACAAATTTTATTAATGCGTGGATAAAATGCTCGATAAGATTGAAAATTTGCATGAACGCTTTTAAATTTCAAACTTATTGAATTATATGAATGGTTTTTCATTTCAAATTCTTTCAAGTGTAGAAAAATGTCTGCAAGTAACTCAAACAACAATCATTTGTGCCCGGAACTCCCCGAAAAGTTGGCATTTTGCCTCAACTTGGTCAACTTTTAGGAATGGGAGGAGGAACTCAGGAAAATTCTCCGGAATTGTTCCTTAGAGTATACTCTTGATACTCCCATTCCAAGCTTCTTCTCTAAGGGGATCATAACCGATGAGGCTCATGAAGAATGGTCTTCCAATTGCAAGAAAGTCTCACGACTAATGGCTAATTCGATCCCAGAAGATTGGAAGGAAAGCCTCTCCTCCTACCTTCCGTACATGTTCCTTAAAGCACTTGAGGACGTTGTCAATGCAAGAGTCACCAAGAGTGACAATGGCAACTATGATGGACTCGTGTTTGATTTGAGTAGGTCACTCTCAAACATGAAGATAAAGCCACCAAATGTGGGTTGTCTTGCTAAGGAAAGGCGTCGGCTTTGGACAAAGGTCTACGATGCCAAATAGAGACCCGGCATGCCCCTCCGACCTCATGTGCTTGGAATTACTAGGCTCTTCAAACACATGCAGCTTCTCGGAATCTCATTGGAGGATGAGATGGCGGGGCATATCTTGCTTGCTTCGCTCCACTCGGGCTATGATGCACTTAGAGTGCATATAGCTGTGGGAAAGGAGACACGCTCCTTAATGGAGGTGGTGCAACTACTCAACCGAGCCACCGCATGTGGAGTGACCGAGAGGCCCTTGAGAGCAAGGAGAAGGGAGTTCAAGAAGGTCAAGGAAAAGATGCGTTGCTTCTATTGTGGTGGGCAAGGCCACTACAAGAGAGAATGCAAGCTCTTTCGGGAAGAGGAGGAGAGGAATGGAGCATCTGCCTCAGGTATCTTCCTTAAACACTTGTGAATTAAGCTTATCATAGGTATTAGATACCAAGTATGACTCACTTTATGTTGCCTTTTCAGGAACCAAGTGAGAAGCTTATCAAGTGTTGGTGCAAGGACAAGTAGACGACGAAGATGGTTTTTTGGTCGTGCTAGCATGCACTATTTTGTCTATGACATGTAATTAAACTAATCTTAGTTTTCATCATGCTTTTGAACATACTATGATCTATGGTGTTGGACACCTAGTTATTTTGAATGTAAGACTTTGACAATAGTTGTTTCAAAATTGTCTTGCAAATATATGTTCAATGGAAATTACATGTTTTACATATGATTAGACAAGAGTTGATACCGCTAACTAAGAAATCTAAGAATTCATTTTCATTTACGACGATTTTAGTAGATATGGCTATATCTACTTAATGTCGAATAAATCTGAATCCTTTGAGAAATTCAAAGAATTTCAGAAAGAAGTTGAAATCACTTGGCAAGAAAATTAAAGCACTTCGGTCGGATCGAGGTGGCGAATATTTGAGCCATGAATTCGACGATCACTTGAAAGAAAATGGTATTCTTTTAGAGTTGACACCTCCTGGAACTCCTCAATGGAATGGAGTATCCGAACGGAGGAACCGAACCTTGTTAGACATGGTTCAATCAATGATGGGTCTTAGTGAACTTCCTATCTCTTTCTGGGGACATGCGCTACAAACCGCGACACTAACACTGTACAGAGCTTAGTCAAAAGCTATTGAAAAGACTCCATATGAATTCTGGACTAAGAAACCTCCTAGGTTGTCTTTTCTCAAGATTTGGGGATGCGAAGCGTATGTCAAACGATTAATTTTGGACAAACTTCATCCCAAATCAGACAAGTGTTTCTTTGTTGGATACCCAAAAGAAACCAAAGGCTATTACTTCTACAATAAATTCGAGAACAAAGTGTTTGTTGCTCGTGATGGTGTCTTTTTGGAAAAGGAACACCTTTCCAAAATGACAAGTGGGAGGAAAATCAAACTCAACGAAGTTCGAGAGGACGAGCAACAATGTCAACCTGATAAAACTGTGCTTTGGAAGAAGCTGAGAAGATTGGTCAGAATCAAACAGACAATGTAAATGCTCAACCCATTACCCTTCGTAGGTCGCAACGGCAAAGATGTCAACCAGACAGATACCTTGGTATTGTCTTAACCGATGATCAAGACATCCTAGTTATGGATGGAGATGAGCCAGCGACATACAAACAAGCTATGACGAGCCCCGACTCTGCTAAATGGCAAGAGGCCATGAAATCCGAGATGGACTCCATGTCTGAGTCTGGGACTTGGTAAATTTTCCCGAGGGTTACACACCCATTGGTTGCAAATGGATCTTCAAATTGAAGACAAACAAATATGGAAATGTATCAATCTACAAGGCTAGACTGGTGGCGAAAGGTTATAGACAAATCCATGGGATTGACTATGATGAAACCTTTTCACCAGTTGCAATGCTAAAGTCTATCCGGATTATCCTAGCGATTGCTGCATATTACGGTTATGAAATATGGCAGATGGATGTCAAAACCGCCTTCCTAAATGGGATTTTGGAAGAAACTGTGCACATGACACAGCCAGAAGGTTTTGTTGATCCAAGCAACGCTGGAAAGGTATGCAAGCTTAAGAAGTCCATTTATGGACTAAAGCAAGCTAGCAGGAGTTGGAATCTGCGATTTGATGAAGCCATCAGCAAGTTTGGTTTTATCAAGAATCCAGATGAATCTTGTGTATACAAGAAGGTCAGTGGGAGTGACATTGCATTCCTATTCCTATATGTCGATGACATACTGCTCATTGGAAACAGCACAAAATTACTGGAGTCCGTAAAGGGCTAGTTGGGAAAGTGCTTTTCAATGAAGGACTTAGGAGAGGCACAATACATATTGGGCATCAAGATCTACAGGGATAGATCTAAAAAGATGATTGGATTGAGACAGAGTACTTACATTGATAAGGTACTGACACGATTTCACATGGAGAATGCCAAAAGAGGGCATCTACCCATGTCCCATGGTGTAACTCTCAGCAAGAAACAGTGTCCACAGACACCTGTTGAATGAGAGAGAATGGATCAGATTCCATATGCTTCGCTAATTGGATCGAATATGTATGCCATGATATGTACCAGGCCAGATGTATTGTATGCCCTGAGTGCAACGAGCCAATACCAATCGAACCCAGGAGAGGCGCATTGGACTGCGGCCAAGAATATCCTAAAGTACCTGAAAAGGAACAAGGATAAATTTCTGGTCTATGGTGGCCACAAAGACCTGGTTGTTGAAGGTTACACCGACGCTAGCTTCCAGACTGACAGAGACGACTTCAAGTCACAGTTAGGGTACATATTTTGTCTGAATGGAGGAGCGTTTAGCTGGAAGAGTGCCAAGCAGAGCACCACTGCAGATTCTAAACCTGAAGTCGAATACTTGGCTGCTTCAGAAGCCGCTAAGGAGGCTGTTTGGATTCGCAAGTTCATCAGTGAACTTGGTGTTGTACCCTCCATCAAGGGTCCGATAGATCTCTACTGTGACAACAATGGAGCTATCGCTCAGGCCAGGCAGCCAAGAGAACACCAGAAGGTCAAACATGTCCAAAGGCGATTTCACATGATAAGGGAATGGAAATCCGAAGGTGAAATCAGAATTTGCAAGATCGACACGGATGATAATGTGGCTGATCCTTTGACTAAACCTCTGCCTCAAGTGAAACACAACAAGCACATTGAGGCAATGGGAACCAAGCACGTCGGAGACTGGCTTTGAAATTCCCTGTACATGTGTTTTAATTAAACTAAATGTTTTAATATAAGACATTGTATTGAAACCATTCATTTATGGAGTAATTAATTTTTAGGCAAAAATTACCACTCACTCCATTACTATTTAATTGTGGTTTAGAATTAAATAATGAGTCCATTTAATTTATGGAAATATTCAAAACAGGGTATCAAGACCATGTCTTGGATAAAGAAACACCTGTTAAGTGAACATTGAATATTTAAATCGAAAATTATCCCTAATCAAGGTCATCTAAATGATGGACGATTGATGACCACCAGAGATTAGTGTGTAGTATGATTTACAGCACCGTTTCTTGTGCTTCAAGGACATGATGGTCATAAATCATTTGCATAAGTGCCAGTTTGGAGCTGCACTGGATAGACATATGAGAGTACTTTAAGAGATTCAAAATTGTCATAAGTACATTTCTCATTATAGCTATCGGAACTCGTTTCCTCGACCATGAGTATTGTGAAATTTTCTTGTTTGAGTACTAGTCTCTTTGATGTTGCCTAACGTCTGCCGTAATTGGGGATCATAACGGGAACACTCGGGAGATTAGGTCCTCTTAGTAAGAGAAACTTACAATGCAAGACTGGGAATGTCCCCCTATTAGCAATAGGGAACATGTCTTTGTTGTTTACAAGGCCGCTCGAAGAGCGAGACTGTGAAAATGCATGGCCGTGCTCAGATGGATTTTAGAAATCATCTGCTTATTGACAGTCGAACTCGGAGATTGAGAAACACTTCTGAACCTAATAAGGATGACGATGAATCTTACCTTATAGTTCACGAAGAGACATTAAGCGACATAAGAAATGGGCTATACACTGTATGCACACTTGTTCTGAAGGACAAGTGGGAGATTGAAAGGAATTGTGTCCTTTCAACAAGTGTATTATTCTGATAGAGGGTTCAGAATTATTACAGAGCTAATTATTCAGTAAGGTCAAGTGATTGGAATGCCTAGGTGGAGGCCGCTTCCGATCAGTAATATTAAGGTATAATTAATATTACAGCTTAATTTTAACTGAACCATTCGGGTCGAACCCAATCGAACAACCGATCCGAGACGACGAATTAATCCAAAGGATTTAATGAGTCGTCGGAGTTTTACGAATACAGACGTCGGATATCGAGCCTAGGGCGTCGAGACCGAGCGTCGCAAAATCACAAGCAACAAGTACGAGCATAACCGTAGCATCACATTGGCCTAGCCATGTGAAGTGCTAGGCTAGGCTAGCTTATCGCAAGCCTAGGCGCACAAGGCAGCCCATCGCACCAGCATGCTTGCGTGTGTGCGTGCCTTTGCATGGCACGGCAGCACCGCAGCATGCGTGCTTAGGTGCCTAGATGGCATCGCAGCTTCGCATGGCATGGAAGCACCTTCGCACAGCCCATCGCACAAGCACAGCACCATCGCAGTGCTAGGCACTGGCGTGTGTGCGTGCGTGTGTGCCACCGCACAAGCACAACACCATCGCAGTGCTAGGCACTTGGATGTGCGTGCGTGAGCTTACCCAGGGCTATCGCACCATCGCAGCACACAGCACAGCACTAGGCAGCGTAGCCATGTGCGTGTGCATCGCACTAAGCATGGCATGCTTATGCATGTGGCTGGCGAGGCATTGCCCAACATGCGTGGCTCGCTAACAGCACGCATGCTGGCTATGCGAGGGTGTGCGAGGAGGGGCTAGGCAGTAGCACTACGTAACAGCTAGCCTGGCCTTGCATGTGCGTGTGCGATGGCTGGGCAACAGCGCCTAGCAAGCAGTAGTAGCATAGGCACTGCTTAGCACAGCCACACGCATCATACTTGTGCTGGTTGGGCTGGTGCTAGCTGGCTGGGCTTGCTGGCACTGCTAGCTGGTGTGCTAGCTGGCTGTCAGCCCAGCAGCCCCTTGGTGCCGGTTTTGTGAGGAAGTGGGGACCAACCCTTGGGCAAAGCCTTGGGGAGCAAGGCAATGGTCCCCCCCTTACTTTTGGTCCTCACCTAACTCTCTCTCTCTCCCCTTGACACTTGTTGCATTGTGATTGCTTTGATTAATTATTTAATTTAGAATTAAATAAATTATCAAAATTACACATGATCCCACATTGATCATGAACAAGGGTTTCAAGTCCCTTTTCCCTATAAATACCAAGGTTTTGGAAATTGGGAAAGAAGACACTTGAGTGGAATAGTAAAGGAAACTCCATTGTTGAGTATACCTTGAAATTCGTAAAACTCCAAGTTTATATTTTGTCCGGGCCTTGACTAACCTTCGAGGCTTAGGACGATTGGGTCGGGTTCGAGGGTACGATCCCGTTGGAGGCCTCGCATTATCGAGGTTGAAGTAAGAGCTCGTTGTAAGAGGGAAGCACGCGTCGAGGGTGTATTTCTTATCCTTACTCTTAATTATGTTTTGCTTGTATTAGTTGCATTAATTATGGGGGCGGGTCTTGGAGGGTTTCCTTCCGCGTAGTGAGGGTCACTACGAAACCCTACACACACAACCACAAGCCATTATCGATTCTCTTGACCCAAACAATGTTGATGTTTTTGGGGATGTCGAGATGAATGATATTGATGAAGATGATGATGAAGATGTGATTGAAGCTTGTGATAAGGCAATTAAAGAAAGCACTCCCACTACAGACTTCAATGAAGTGCCGCAAGTTGATCCACGTTTGAATAACTCATGGATGACTTGGTTAGGAAATGAGACATATACCAATGGGGGGGGGGAATTTGAGGTTGGACAGCAGTTTGACTCATTGCAACAATTGAAAGATGTTGTGAAGTCTTACTCCATAGCTAGAAATAAAAAAATTTGAGTTGTGGAGGCAAAGCCAGAGAAATATGTTGTTGAGTGCAAGAGGAAAGAACAATGTAGTTGTTCGTGGAGGCTTAGAGGAGTGAAAGATCCAACACTTTCTACTTTTAAAATTGTTCGGTACAAAGACCCTCATGAAAGTAATTGTGTTGGTGACATCAACTCAGTGGATCATAAGCTACTCACTTCCGAGTTTGTTTGCAATGCTCTTTTAGATGTCCTTTGCGTTGACCCTTCATTGAAAATCAAGACAATTGTGCAACTTGTGAAAGAGAAGTTTGAGTTCTCAATAACCTACAAGAGATCATGGCTAGCAAAACAAAAGGCAATAAAACTCATTTATGGGGATAGGGAGGGTTCATTTCAAGAGTTGCCTAAGTACATGCAAGCGTTGAAGGAATCAAATGCTGGAACTGTTGTTGAGTGGAGGTTGTTACAGACTACGGTTCCTGGAACTTACGTTTTCCAACGAGTTTTTTGGGCATTCAAGCCATGTATTGATGGATTCCATCGTTGTAGGCCCCTTATCACCATTGATGGAACTCATTTATATGGAAAATACAAAGGGACTCTACTTATTGCTATGGGAACTGATGCTAATTTTCAACTATTCCCCCTCGCGTTTGCGGTTGTTGAAGGAGAAAACAATGATAGTTGGTCTTGGTTCATGGCTTGTATTAGAGCTCAAGTAACAGATAGAAAAGGGTTATGTGTGATATCTGATAAACGTGCTGGCATTTTAGCAGCAGTGGGTGAGGTTGGAAGTGGTTGGGAGGAGCCCAATGCCTACCAAAAGTATTGCACATGTCACTTGGCTTCTAATGTGAATTCAAAATTTAAAAGTGTCGTCATAAAGAACCTTTTTGGAAAAGCAGCTACTGCAAGGCAGAAGAAGAAGTTCGATTACTACATCAACAAAACTGGTGACTTGAATGTAGAGGCCCGTCGGTACTTGATGGAGATTTCGTACTATAAGTGGTCCATCCACCATGATGGAGGTTTAAGGTTTGGTGTGAAGACTACAAACATGTCAGAAGTTTTTAATGGAGTCTTAAAAGGGGCTCATTGTCTCCAGATAACTGCCTTAGTGCAAATGACCTTTTTTCGAGTTAACTCCTATTTTGCAACTAGACGAAGTTGGAGTAAAAGAAGACTTGAAGAGGGCCATGAGTTATCAGAAAAGGATATAAAGACAATAGAGGCCAACATGGAGAAAGCCATGCACCATGAGGTTGTTGCTTTTGACTATGATGTCATATGGTTGTATCAGGTTAGGACAGGTCGTGGAAGTATAAAAGCTGGTAAAGGTGAGGACTCCCACACTATGAATTTGATGAGAAAGACATGTACTTGTGAGAAGTTGAAAATATACAATTTGCCATGCTCTCATGTCCTAGCAGTTTGTCGGCATCGAAGCCTATCACACTCAGACTTTGTGGATTCTTTTTTAGGACCGCCAAATACGGACTTTCATACTCGAAGTGTTTCACACCAGTTGCTGATCCTTGCCATTGGTCCACTTATAATGGGCCTAATGTAGTAGCCAACCCAAATCTGAAAAGAGGCCTAGGCCGACGGTCTACTAGAATCCGGAATGAAATGGATGAGCATCCCTATCGTGTCAAGAAGGCATGCAATGTTTGTCGGCGACCTGGGCATAACAAGAAGACATGTCCTATAATTAGTGGTGGTGTTCGATCATCTGGGTAACGACCATTAGATATTGCTAAAAATTGAAATCTTATTTATTTTTAATTTTGTTCCTTACGCATGCTTAAAATTAATTAAATTTCCTCTTATCATGTAGGTCCCATGGATCCGGTGATTCGACCAGGCCCAATTGATTCATCTGTTCTACGGTTGCAAACTTCCCATAGGAGTCATGACGTTTGGAGTGGCGTGGTTGATAGAGTTTTGTCAGTTAGGGAGCATGTGGTAAGCTTGGGACGTGAGTGGAGGGTAGAGGGTGGAGTACTAGAGTATGTGAAGCGTGTTGGGATTTACGGTGTGCATAGAATAGCGGGTGGAGGGTTTTAGCTTGATCGTTCTCTTCTCACTGCGTTGGTTAAGAGGTGGAGGCAGAAGACACATACTTTCCATCTCGTGGGGGGAGAGGCCACCATTACTTTACATAATGTTGCCGTTCTGTTAGGTTTGAGAGTTCACGGCCCACCTGTCATTGGTCCTCCGCTTGAGGGATGGTATGACCTTGTTAAGGAGTTGTTTGGAGTTCGACCTGACATTGATGACAAGGGTAAGCCTTTTTTGGAGGGATCTTCTTTGAAGTTGACGGTTCTCAGACGACACTTCTCACAGATTCTAGAGGGAGCTGATGACGTTACTGTTTAGCGACATAGTCGTGCTTACATTCTTACTCTCATGGGATCTATTCTCCTCGCTGACAAGAGTGGCGATGCTGTGTCACTCTACTACTTGTTGTTACTTAGAGATTGGGAGACAACTTCAACCTATAATTGAGGGAGTGCGACTCTTTGTACCGTCAGCTATGTCGAGCATGTCAGAGAGGAGCGTGTCAAATTGGAGGCCCACTTATCCTAGTGCAGCTGTGGTCGTGGGAGCACATTAGTATTGGTCAACCCTATGTAAGGAAGCCTCGAGATTCGCCGCAGGAGGACCTTCAGGAGGAGGATGACATTTTGGGGACTCAGCATGAGCGAGGTGTTGACTCTTTGGCGTGCAGGTAGTGTATTTCCTAGAGTTTTAGTTCTTACATTGCTGTCCCTCGAGAATTAAGAATTATTATCAACTAATTTGTACAGTTGGCTACGTGTACATATTTCGTGTGCGCATACTGCTTCTGGACTCTCATACTATCGAGATGCGTTTGACCATCAGCATGAGGACCAGGTATAATCGGTGTTTTTTTTATGCATTGGTATTCGTTCATTATAATAGTTATATTAAATTATACAAATAACATACCTATTTTGGGAATTAGATGATTTGGCAGCCATATACTGAGGTGGTGATGGAGCGACTTCCAGATTTGTCGCTCTGACATTCACATTTGGCGTACACGATCCCCTTTGATTTGCTTTGACGTCGTTGAGTTCCACCTCCCAGATCGAATCATGCGTCAGTTCGGGTTGGAGCAGCCGATCCCAGAGGCAGTTGAAACGGACGTTGCTCTATCCAAGAAGGATCGAAGGGGACAGCGTAATTGGGAGATTCGACATTCTGGGCATGTACATGAGCGGAGTCGACTAGAGGCATTAGTAATCCAGGGTAATCATGACAGAGTACATGGCTTGCTACCATCGCATCACGAGGTTGATCATTACTCCACCTTCACAGCCACGCCCCTCGAGTCATTACCAGCCATCTAGCTCTGACCTAGTACTTGTATGAACTTCATTTCATTGCAATTATAATGTAGTTATTTCGTTTTGAATTCATTGTACTAACATTAAAACTAAACTTCAATGTAGGCACATGCAATTGCTGATTTGCACGTGAAGCTATCAGGAGCTACTAAGACCATCTTTGATTTTCCACAGGACAAGGCTCTACCATTTTCCATACATACGATACAGAGTCTTACATCATTTCGTGGGCTGACCTTGTCTAGGGTGGGGCATTCGCACCTTATTGAGCAGCCTCGAGTGTCCACTTCGCTATCTTCTTCTGCTTCTATTGTGCAGACTCGGCCGATCAGACCACCATCTCATCGTGGTGGTCATTCATCACGTGCCTTTCGTCCACCGACTCCCATTCGCTCTCCATTACATGTTCCCACTCGCTCTCCCTTGCATGCTCCTTCCCCCTCTCCTTTACATGCTCCTTCTCCCTCTTCTACAGTTCGACATCCAGTTGTTACTTATGCTCCACTAGTTCCACCTACCCCACCCCCTCCTCCTCCTCAACATACTATCGTCACATCTCCTCCACTAGTGCAACGCCAATATCATAGAGTTCGACGGCGTGGCAATAGTGAGTCTCAGGTTGGAGTTGGAGTTGGAATTGGCCTACATGACATTCCAGAGGAGGGGACAGCTACATCACCTTCATCATCACTTCATGGGAAGAAGCAACGTACGAGCTAGGTATATATTTTGGTACCATTAACATATGCTATTTTACAAATGATAGTATTAGAGTTTCTTTATATTTTATCATTTGATAAGTATTTGACATTGCTCTTAGAATACCTTAATACAATTTGGACTTTCCATAGATTAGAATGTTTAAGTTCATAAACTTGTTATTTGTAGTGGTTGTGTTGAAAATATGGTATATGGACTTTGCTAGCTGAAAATAGTAGGTTTAAAGGTTTTACAAGTACACTTGCAGGTTTATTTTTTGGCTGATTTACTGATATTTTGTAAAAAAAAAAAAAAAAAAAAAAAAAAAAAAAAAAAATTACAGCAAAAACTGCTACTTGAAGTAGCGGTTTACTGGTAAAAATCGCTACTTGAAATAGTGGTGTCTATTTTATAAATCGCTACTTGAAGTAGCGGTGTCAATTTTATAAACTGCTACTTGAAGTAGCGGTTTATTTCCAGAACACCGCTACTTCAAGTAGCAGTTTGTTGCTGGACCGATAAAAAAAAAAACGATTTTTTTCCCAAAGCTGACGTGGACGGTAATTTGGGAATTAAAAAAAGAATGGCTGTAATTTGGGAATTACATACTTTCCCAACATTATTTAGGGAAAGCGCTCATTATTTGCATAATAAAATTAAACCTAACCCGCTGGGTGGGTATTATAGAGGACTTGCCGATTTGCATAATGACATTCATTGGAAGTCCCCAAATCCATAAAAATAAAATTCTTGTGTTTCGACACTTAGCAAAACATCAAAACAGATACATATAAATTTTTCTTTCTACTCAAAATCGGTGTAATTGAAGGAAAAAAAAAGTATATTATTTAATACTATTTTGCTTCTAAATTGTTAGTAAAATTACCTTTGATTTTGATTAAATTCTAATCTTAATCGATCGGTCACTTAGATAACGTGTGAAATAAAGAGAAACATGAGAGATTGAGAGAGAATTAATCTGTGTATATTTATTCCATATGATGGGGGTATATACACATACAATATAATTAGGGGTTGCTTGGAAAAGAATATAAACCCTACATCTAGAATATTCCGGAATAATACGAGGAGGATAATGGATATCCACAAATATTTCATATCAAAAATTGAATTTTAATTAAGTACACAATGAAACGAATCTAATAAGATCTCATATGACTATATTTTTCATGTTTGTTGTTCCACATGCTATACTAGTGGTTCGAGTTGGGGATTGGCTGGGTCCGGCCGAAATAACTGCGCAGGAAACACACGTCACTGTCTTCCGGGGTGGCTCGAGAAACCCCCCTCCAAAGCTTAAGTTAATTAGTGTTTAAAGAGAAAGAGTATTTTTTAAAGTGAGGGTGAGTGATAAACTCAAAAGTGTCTAACTCATTCTACTTGGCGTACTATTTATAGGTATACGAACTCCTCTAAGTCAGAGCTTGACTGGTCAACCTATGGCGCCGACCTGAATGGCTTGTTGAGCCCTTGCTGCGTTCCTCTAATGGTCATCACGCGCCCTTCAAGTATAGTTGGGAGCAGGAGATAACTCAGCAGGAGCTATCCCTTACAACTAGCCCTTCAGAGGTGGTATAAGGTTCCTCATGCCAACTCTTTTGAGTGTTCAACCTTATCAGTAAAAACTCAACAGGTCATCCGATTGAGGTCCCTCCCTTACATTTATAATTCACAAACGTTTGTCAAAACAAAGTTCATAAATAGCGTTAAAAAGTCAAAATATATCAACTAATTTTAAAATGGAGGAAATAACATTTATTCATTTTATAATAAAATAAATATTTTTTAGGATCAGGTGTAGCCTTGGGTCAATTTATTTTCATTTATTATTGTTTTACTTTGGAAAAAAACATCCAAATATTTATGGTTTAGTGGTTAAGATACTGATCTTTGTTCCAAAAGATACTACTCCGTAATGTTATACTTCGTAATATTGAAGTCATGAGATCAAATCATGTAAAAACCATGTTACTATTCCCTATGGTTGTCTTCTGTGATTTATACGTAGTGAAAATATAGTTATGTGCGATCTTGTTAGATTTGTCACGATATATTTTTTTTTCAAAATATCAACTTTTTATCATTTTTACTTATCGATAATCATTAAAGATGTTAATGGTTAAATTTGTGCATTGACAAACGTGGCCAAATAAATGTGCCAACTTAAAAAAAAAAAAAAACGGAGGAAGTAAAGAGTGTAGGTAAATAATGCATAAAGCCACAAGTCAAAGTAAGGGCTTATGTGGTTCATCTTATTTTTGCTGATCTGATTTGATTGTGACTAATGTTTTACTTAATGTGTATGATAAATCTTTGAGGAAAAATAATATATCAAGTGAAATGTTATTACATTCGTAAAATTTATAAACAAAAAATATATCAAGTGGGGTCTTGTTATATTCATAATAATGTGTATTTTATTAGTTAATAATTTTCAATTTTTTTTTACAAAATTAAAGATATATAACGATAAAAAATCGAAAATAGAAAAATAGAGTGTGTCATCACTTATTTTTCAAAATTTTAGTCTCCGGTACTCATTACCCAACCTCTTTCTCAAATCCTACTTGACTGGACGTGTTGCTTTTGAATTCGAAATGGAGCTCTTACAGTGTTCATCCACTTCCACTCATCTTCATCCTATCTCTTCAATCAAACGGAATTTCTCTAACCCCACTTCATTTCTTATTCAAAATCCCTCCAAAATTTCTTTGGGATTTCCCACAAATTTCTCTTCCGTTCAATCAACAAGAAAATGCAGATTACCCACCATTACAATTTCCAGCTCTCGTGCCCGTTTATCCATCCGGGTATTTCCCGTAATTTACTTGCTTTTTTATTTTTATTTTTATTTTTTAATTGCAATTATTATTTTATATAATAATGTAATTTGTTTGGTGTATGTTTGATTTTTGGATGAATTTCTTGTACTTGTGATGATGATGATTGGACTAATTTTTGGGATATTGTTGTGATGCTTTATTTTGATTGATTTAAGCTTTATTATTGATTGGTTAAGATTATTGAATTTGAATTGATTTTAATGGAGGACAAAGTTGTGGAATTTAAACAAGATTTTACGACTCGAAACCGATATCAACTTAACTTCAATCTTGAAACTGACCTACATATCTTTGATATCCCTTGGTGGGTTTTACAGTATGTATTGCGGTTGCATTGAAAGGCTATGTCTTGTGTATGTTTCAGTGAACAAAGTTGCTGGTGTCATATTGTAGTTTGAGGGTTATAAAATATTTTAGGACTTTGAAACTAATGATTTCAGTAAGGGATTCAATGTTTGGTGTGCCTTTTTTGAGAAGCATTCACAATTTATATTAATCATTGATAAATTTTAAACTTTAGAGACCTGAATGAGAGGCTATTCTTTGGTGGTTTGTAACTTATTAAGCCATCCAAGGTGTATTTGTTATTGCTACATGCCTTGGATGAATCGACAAAGGATTCGAAGATTAAGAAGAAGAAACTTTCATAATCATGCCTTATGGTCTTAGTCTTTGGTTTACATATACATTTTACCAGTATCTTTGAGCTCTAGTAGGTGGAGTTGAATTCCTGCCTTTGCCATGGTTGTCTATTTCGTTGTAGTTTCCTTAGATAATGATGAATGATGTTCATTCAAGAAGTGAGGAGCTGTTTTCTATTCTATATCCCATTTGATCCTCTTTGGAAATCCAGCATTTCAGCTGTTAACGAGTAGACATGAGTTAATAATGCATGAGCCAATATAACACCAACTAAGTTGCACCAGTGCATTCTCTGTCAAGCAGGGAAAGAATAACATCATTTTCAAAGTTGCAATCATTTACTTCAATATGAAAATCTGTACAAGCTCTTAGCCTCTGAGAAAGTTGGTAATCCAACACAAACGACCTAATGTCGTTGAGAAAGATTGTTATTGTTATGTGAAGCTAAAGTTCTCTTAAATTGTATGATTTGCGTGTAGTTGTGTATTTGTGTAGCCTTGTTTGATCTCTAGCACATCCTATTGATTTAAGATTTTCAAGTGGTTTTTAGGCTAGTGCAGAAGCTGGAGCCACTGACTCTGATCCAGTTGTAGACAAAGTTTCAGAGTTCAGAAATGCCTTTTGGAGATTCCTAAGACCACATACTATTCGTGGAACAGCTTTAGGTTCCTTGTAAGTTGCTTCTGTTCTAATCCAGCAATTTCTGTTGTTAAGGTTATTCTTCTTATGAAGGCCTTGCGGGTATACTGAACTACTCTTTCTGTACTTCTTATTGGCAGTGCTTTGGTGGCGAGAGCACTTATTGAAAATCCAAATTTGATAAAATGGTCTCTAGTGTTAAAGGCTGTTTCTGGTCTTGTCGCTCTGATATGTGGGAATGGCTATATAGTGGGCATCAATCAGATCTACGATATTGGTATTGATAAGTATGCAATTATAATTGTGATATAGTGTCATTTGGTTTGTAATTTTTCTATTTGGTTTTTAAGAGGCTAATCATTATTGGCACCAGCTAGTATCTTTATGTGTGCCCATACCATGCAATTTCAACCTTATTAAATTTCTGATGGGAATTTTTTAATTGAATTTGAATATTCCTACTTACTTTGTTGGGGCCATAGTTGTTGGATAGGTATAACTAATTATGTGATGATTCTTATTTGGCCATTTAAGGCGTCTAAAACATAAAACTCTAAATCTTGAAAATCATACAAGACCTCAATGCAGTTAGCACTTGGCTACCACCAGTATCCCAGAATCCTTGAGTCATGGCATACTTCTATCCATCCACTTCAAAATTATTGCAGAATGTGTTGCAAACACAAACACACACTTTGACATAATTATGAAATTGGAATTTTTGTCATGTTACTATGTCAGAATTATTAGCAACTTAAAATAATCCAGGAAATGCACATCCTTGAATTATTTTTACTTACAGCTGAAAATAATTTCATCTACGACTATATGTCAGTTGCACTTCAATAATTGAGGGCAATTTTTGTCTGGTGGCAATGTTTAGTATTTTATCTTTCTGGATTTGGATTTCCTAAACTTGTTGTAGTTGAAATAGTAAGTGCGATTTTCTATTTTGGTTACAGGGTGAACAAACCTTATTTACCTATAGCAGCAGGAGACCTTTCTGTCGGATCTGCATGGGTGCTAGTGTTGGCTTTTGCGGTCACTGGATTTTCTATTGTTGCATCAAACTTTGGTCCTTTCATAACGTCCCTATATTGTTTGGGATTGTTTCTTGGAACCATCTATTCTGTTCCTCCATTTAGAATGAAGCGATTTCCTGTCGTAGCATTTCTTATAATTGCAACGGTATGCTTTTTATCTACTTCTTTCTTCTTCTAGCATTTAAAGTGTGTAGCAATTACTTAGCTTCACACTGTGGAGTCGCATTTACTCTTTGGCAAAGAATATTTTTTTTTTGTAAGATTATTTGATGCACAAACGATTCCATGGTTGACCATAATAACATATTTTATAACATTGTATTTTTCTGGTAGTATTTTGCATTTTACATACTACCTACGTTCCAGAAAGTTCACATACTCTTGTTTTAAAGAAAGTTTGAAAAAAAGGGGAGTGGGTTTAAGAAAAAGGTGGATAACAAGTAAAAAGGTATGACAACGTACTGGTTAGGGGTCTGATAGACAGCTACTCCTACAATACTAGATACAGAAACACCACTAGGAACAATTGAGAGAACCTTGGATACAGTAGCACCACCAAGGATTAGGGAGATAGTACTCTACCTAAGAACACTCAAAGTGTAATTATATTTTCATACCCAAAAGCTTGAGTTTCACGGTTACATTCATGGCTTATTCATAGCCTTGATTTAGTCACTATTACAACCAACTAAGTTAATGCATGAAGCTAATTAATGCAAGGAGTAAATGATAGTGTTGAATTTTGATGTTGCCGACATGGGGGGTATAGGACGCGACATGAGGGAGCTTCTAGATGTTTGTCAAACCTTGTTAAACTTCCCTTGTTTGAGAAGACTCGACCTTGAGTTTTTGCTCTTCCCCATTCTCATAATATGGAGACAAATCAACAACATTAAATGTAGCTGAAACATTGTATTCCCCTAGAAGCTTGATCTTAAATGCATTTTCTCTGAATTTTAGCACCTTGAATGGTTCAACGGCTCTGGGCTTGAGTTTACCGTGTGTTCTCCTTGGATACTTTTCCTTCCTTAAGTGAATCCAAACCAGATCTCCTGCTTTACAACAAGCTGGTTTACGAAACTTGTTAGCTTATTTCTTGATAGCGCTGATTTTGCCCTGTGATTTAAGCTTTAACCTTCTCATGTATCTTCTTGATTTCTCTAGCTCGTTCATCGGCATCACCACTAAAGTGGTTAGGAGATGGTAGTGGAACAAGATCAACTGGTGTAGTTGGATTTTTGCCGTTAGCGATCTTGAAAGGGCTTTCACAAGTGGTTTGTTTGGGGAACAATTGTGGGCGAACTCGGCTTGTGTTAACAACACATCCCACTGTCGAAGGTTCTTGCTTACAAGACTTCTTAACATATTCCCAAGAGTCATATTGACAACTTCAATTGAGGATGTGTGGCTGAGCTAAATTGCAATTGTGTTCCTAACTTGCGCAATAAGGTCTGCCAAAAGTGGCTTATAAACTGGACATCTCGATTAGAAATGATGGTCTTTGGGATTCTATGTAGACGTACGATTTCTCGAAAATAAAGATCTTGGCGATATTGATTGGCAAAAACTTACGCTTGAGTTCGTGTTTCATTTTATCTCATGTGCAAATCTTGCTACGACCTTCTCGTTCATGTTGTCGCCTTAAATTCTCCCACCTAATGGATGCATGTTTCTTAAATTTGATGGCAACTAAGTTGACTTTGTGTTCGTCCGCAATGTCTTTAAAATCAAAGACACGTTCCACGGTGTAGAGCCATTCAATGAACTCATCGTGATGAACACCTTTTTCAAAATCTGGAATTTCAACTTTAATTCCAAATTTTTTTTATTGGAATCTCAACGATCATACTGCCACTCATCGGAATGACAATATAAAATTAGCATACAACTTTGATTACCATGACGACTGTGATGGGGGACGTATTGGGGATGGGTACGCCCCAAATATGTCCCCATGGCGTACCCTCGAAAGGTGTTACGGGAAGCTATTTTGGGGACAACTGGGAGGAGCTTCGGAAACGTTTTGGGGACGGATGACGTCCTCAATACAAGCCCAACCCCTTTTTATAAAAAAAAAACTCCAAATTTACTTACACCAGGTTGATTTCTCAAAAACCCTAGAAATTGAGAAGCCAAGATTCCTTGAATTCTTTGCAAGCGATCACCTGCTGCGACCCACCACGATACTGGCGACCACCTGCGACCCACCCCGACACTGGCGACCACCTGCAATTCCTTCTACTTCTCTTTCTACAGTTCTCCTTCTCATATTCTTTCTCTTCGACTATAGCAGTTAAAAAAACCATTATTATTATTTGAATAATTTTTAATTTCCTTTCAATTTACTGTAGCCGCAGTTGCCTCAGGATTCTCAGCGGTAAGTCAGTAGGTTTGTGCTTGTTTTTTTTTTTTTTTTTTTTTTTGTTTTGTTTTGAATGGTTATAATTATCTAATTATCATGTGATTAAGACATTACAAGTGGTTTTTCTTTTAATTTGTATTGTATTATTTTTTGTTTTATTTATTTTATAAAAACATTCTATGGATTTATATTTTGCTCAATTATTTTTTGCCGTATCCATGCCGTACCCGTTTTTTAAAATTTTGATTTTGTCGTATCTTGTCCCCGTACCCGTATCCGTTTCCGTGCAACCTAGCATGATGATCATACTGCTACTCATCGGAATAGGAATGTGGTATTTGATAGTTTTAGTTTTTCGACCATGGTGGCGGCAATCACATTCTCACAACTACCACTATCGATGATGACATCACATATTTTGCCATGAGATGTACATCGAGTGTGGAAGATGTTGTGTAACCACTCATCTTCTTTGACACCGTACTTGTTAAAAATTTCTTTTGGCCACACATGGTTCGTGACATCGATCGATATGTCAAGCGATGTCAAGCATGTCATATTGCTAATGCCCTAGGTCAAAATACTGGTCTTTACACGCCATTGCCCCTCCTTGGAAGGATGTTAGTATGGATTTTGTTGTCGGGACCCAACGCAACAAAGATTCCATAATGGTTGCTGATCGATTCTCGAAGATGGCTCACTTTATTTCATGCAATAAGACTTATGATGTCATGCAAATTGCTGATCTTTATTTTCGAGAAATCGTACGCCTACACGGAATCCCAAAGACCATCACTTCTGATCCAGATGTCAAGTTTATGAGCCACTTTTGGCAGACCTTATGGCGCAAGTTAGGAACACAATTGCAGTGTTAGTCAAAATGAAGTTGTCGATAGGACTCTTGGGAATATATTGAGAAGTCTTGTGAGCAAGAACCTTCGACAGTGGGATGTGTTGTTAGTAGTCTTAGCACATGGCGAGTTCGCCTACAATTGTTTCCCAAGCCAAACCACCGGTGAAAGCGCTTTCAAGATCTTCTACGGTGAAAATCAAACTACGCCAGTTGATCTAGTTCCACTACCCTCTCCTAACCACTTTAGCGGTGATGCCGATGAACGAGCTAGAGAAATCTAGAAGATACATGAGAAGGTTAGAGCTCAAATCACAAGGCAAAATCAGCGTTATCAAGAACAAGCTAACAAGTTTCGTAAACCTGCTTGTTTTAAAGAAGGAGATCTGGTTTGGATTCACTTAAGGTAGGAAAGGTTTCCAAGGGGAACACATGTTAAACTGAGCTTCCAGAGGAATATAATGTTTCAGCTACACTTAATGTTGCTGATTTGTCCCCATATTACGAGAATGGAGAAGAGCAAAGACTCGGGGTCGAGTCTTCTCCAATAAGGGAAGTTTGACAAGGTTTGACAAACATTTAGAAGCTCCTTCATGTCGGCATCCTATACCCCCCATGTTGGCAACGTCAAAATTCAATACTATCATTTACTCGCTGCATCAATTAGCTTCTTGCATTAACTTAGTTGGTTGTAATAGTGACTAATTCAAGGCTATAAATAAGCCATGAATGTAACCGTGAAACTCAAGCTTTTGAGAATGAAAATATAATTACACTTTGAGTGTTCTTAGGTGGAGTACTATCTCCCTAATCCTTGTGTTATGGATCCACTTTGTGGCACGGTCCAACCCATCAAAGTTTATACACGTAGGCCCAAGCCAAGGAGAGGAAGCAACGGTCAACAAAGGGAAGCAGTGAAAGAAAACGGTCAACAAGGGGAGTCAATGAAAGGGACAACAAAAGGAGTCAACAACAACAAAGAAAAAAGTGACAAAACACATTAATAAGAGATTAAGGAAAGCAAGCGACAAGTCTCAACAATATCTAAATGTGGTTTTGCCATTTTAGCTAAGTATCACATGTATCCATCTTAAGGGTTACTTCTTGTCTTAGTTGGCTTGAGTATAAGTAGTGTAATAATGTTATTAGTAAGGGTATCCAGAAATTGAGTTAGAAACCTTTGAGATTAGTAGCCTAAAGCTACCATGAGATTGATAGCTTCAAGCTATGTAATCCTTGTTAACTTTCCACTTAATTAATCAAACTACTCAAGCTTCCCTTAATTCGTGTTTAATTAGCATAATTGCGTTTACATAAATCCGTTACATTACACCTTGGTGGTGCTACTGTATCCAATTTTCTTCTCTCAATTGTACCTAGTGGTGTTTCTGTATCTAGGAATTAGTAGAGTTGTATCGGCTTAGTAGCCGACCGACGTGGTGTTTTGGCTAATTCTATCCAATTCAACGTTTTAACCACTCTTTTAAATTTTTCTTGAATTTTATTCTTGGTTCTTTTTTAAAACTCCCTTAATTTTCTTAAATGCTCTTTCGTTTACTCACTTTACTCAAATTTTTCAAACTCTTTTAAGTGATGAATTTGTTATGTCCTTTTCCTTATATCGTACGATTCCTTATGACGATTCATGTTAGCCGACCCCAAATAATTTTGGGACTAAAGCTTTGTTGTTGTCAGAACTTAACTTGTCTTGTTTGAAATAAGTTAATCAAGCAGATCCTAAAGTATGATGGTAGGGCAGGCTTGGCTTTTTTTTTTATTAGGAGGGTTGGGTTTGTAGAGATACTTGCAATGTCTATTACATATATGTTTGTATAAAAATCTGGACCAATTTCACCAATTTTCTGATCTGTCAAGAATTGGTTCCACCAGGGTACCCAGGGGTACTGAATCCAAGAAGTGAGGTTTTGGAACCGGTCATGACTGGTTCCGAGATATTGGATCCAGTACTGGTCCCGGTGATACCAAATCTGAGTCCAGAACCTGGTACCAGTTATTTTTGGTCACCCCCTAGTTATTGCTATTGGGGTATATTTGTGAGCGTGGTGTCTACATGAGCAGATTCATCATAGCAGAGATACTTGTGCTCGGGTTACTTTATGCACTTTTCAACAAGGCTATGAAGATGATGCAGAATAACTTTGCAGGTTCGTGGATTTCTTCTTAATTTTGGTGTATACTATGCCACCAGAGCAGCTTTAGGACTCCCATTTGAGTGGAGGTATGTCTTTGTTTCTCAATACAGTTTTCTAGAAACATGAGTCTGTTCTTTCTATGATTAGGTAAACGGCGCAGAGGGCTTTTTATATAATGATAATAATGCTCATTCTGTCTAGAATTATGATTGGAAAAGTGAATTTTTACAGAAGTATTTTACAATAGAAGTTTTTAATGTCTTAGAAAATTGTTTCATATATCTCTGCCACCCTGATCCAGATTTCTGATAGCAAAAACCTAGCATTTTGTAATCTGTTTGGTGAATTATTCGGTTCTATCACTGACTTCCTTAGTAAGAGTTATTTTCAGCTGTCTATAATGTTTGTTTTTAGCTGTAATTATTGGCTGTTTATGTATTTTCTTTGTGGCCTGATTTTGTGCTCAAATGCTCAATAGTTTTGTATTAATGGCAATACCAATACTATCCCAGAATATTTAAGATCTTACCTAAAGCAAGGCATATGCTACTTGGATTTTGCATTTCACCTCAAGTACTTGTGTTGGAGATACTTCAACATGGGTATAAGTATTATCATGCAAAGCATTTTACAAATTGGTTGGGCTGGAAACTGGGCTACATACTTGTGTTTGACTGTAGAAGAGTCTAAGTAACATAGAGTAGTAGACTGAGGGGAGTGGCGTATGTGGAGGAAAGTTATGCACCCCTACTTCTGCAGTGACAGAGTTGTTTCTATTTGATGATTTGCAAAAACCATGTGTTATTTGACAATGTATAAGAAGCCCAAACAGTTAATAAGGCATATTGATTGAGTCCAATATAATGCAAAACTACTCTGACTTTAGTGTGATACTAGTCGAAATTTTACTCTTTGATGTTGCATGTACACCATTGTGATTGAGCTAATCTAGACATTTACACACTCTATACTGTGATTTTGATATGCAGTTATCCTGTGGTATTCATCACAACATTTGTAACTTTGTTTGCATTGGTGATTGCCATAACAAAAGATCTCCCAGATGTGGAAGGAGATCGCAAGTAAGTCCTGCTTCTATCATCTTTTCTTTGTAATTGTTTGATGAATTTTCTATCAGTTGCATGTTTGCTTTATGTAGAAAGCATAGAATATTTTGAAGAACAGCGGGAGGGCTTTATGTGAAAGATGGATTTTTGAGATCTATTGAACAAATAGACGTATACATAAGTACATAACAAACAGCTAGTAGCAGTGAGACAAGACTAATAACTTTTGAAGAGAATTTCTATCATCCAACAAGTTTCTGGGGATAGTGGGAAATCGAAGATTTGAACACATTTGATAATCTTGTTTCCTATTAGGGCATCATAGGGTTTACAACTATATATGGCACTCATTTCTCTGAGAAAAAAAAAAAAAAGTGTTAATAGTTTAATATGAAGAACTCTCAGCTTCTATTTTCATGCATATAGCGAGAAGTGGTTAATGTAATGGTGAATTGATATGTAGTACTGTACTCCCCTTGTTCATCTATGTTTTACTCGGCCTATTGTAGACACGGAGAAAATTTTGAAGTAGGTTAGTGTGTGTAGGATAAAATCTAAGAGAGAGAATGTAAAAGGTGGATGGCTGTAAGAAAATGAGGTAAGACGGGTAAGATGGTAAAGCAGGCATGTCTAAAATAGAATAAAACAATATGACTATAGTAAAAAAGAGCTGGCAAAAACAGAAAGTGGGTAGCACATAAAAGAACGGAGGGAGTACTTCCATTAGGCTTTGTCATTTCATATACAAGTATAATTTTATGAGAGTTAGATGCTATAAGAAAGAGATAGTAAGGCCTGATTATATTGAAAAGAGAAACTTGGACAAATTTTAAATTTCTGTAGATATAATAACGAAAATTAAAATGTGCTGGTCAAATTATGAGATGGAAAGTGCCCTACATAATCTAGGAAAACCCTAAATGGAAATGGTATACGCCATTGTATGACAAAGGGAGTATCATTGGTAACATGTTTTCCCTTCATATTTCTCATGTTCTTCTCCAATGAAATTTTAAATTAATGTAACATAATGCTTTTATAGGTTTCAGATATCAACCCTGGCAACAAAGCTGGGGGTGAAAAATATTTCACTGCTTGGTTCTGGCCTATTGCTGGTTAACTATATTGGCTCTATCATTGCTGCATTTTTCTTACCCGAGGTGAGTTTTCTTTAATTGACATGTTCATTGTATATCTTTGCTTGTAGTTTAGGTTTTGGTTCTAGAAAGTTGTATTTTGCTGAGAAAATTTCCCTTCCAAATGATAACATGATTGGTTTGCTTGTTGTTTAGGCCTTCAGGTGCAGCTTGATGATACCTACACACACCATTTTGGCAATATGTTTGGTTTTCCAGGTATGCGCTCATAATGTTGATAGGAAAAAATCTTAAATAACTGATCAATCATTATCATGTTAGAGGGGCAAATTGCTTTATAATACCATCCTCATTTTTAACGTTAAGCATAGTCCTTATGAAACACTTGTGATATCATGTTTGGAATTAGTAAATATTTCATAGACATGTCATCCCTCAAAGCCTGTGGATTGTTGGATTTATGCTAGGTTGCAAGTGTTGGTGGTGATGAGCAGAAGCAATTTCAACTGAATCTTTATGGCCTAGGTTAAAATTGTCCAAGATACATCTGCAAGTGTTGGTTTAAGCCAAATTTTTAATATTTTGTTGGTTGAAATCAAAATATCAACTGTCAAGTCTTGCCACCTGCATTAATATACCGATGTGTGTGCTTAAGCTAAAGTGAACATATCATCTAACATGGATAAAATACTCACTATTTTTTTTTTCTGATGTGAGTTCTTTGTGTGTGTTTTGTTATTCTTGTCTTCAGACATGGTTGCTCGACCAAGCTAAATACTCCAAGGTAATACTTTACATGTTTTTGTTAATGTTATGCTAGGGCCAAATTACTGTGATTATTATCTTATTTCAGATCTTTCTTGATAGACTTGCCTTATTGTAGAGATGAAAATTTGATCATTATCACTGTTTGTTTTTTGATTGAGTCCTTTCTTCTATTCTGTCTGAAGATATTCATATACTTTTCTGAGTAAATGATACAAAGTATAATCTAGATCAAATTGGCCTTGCGGTAACATGAGGATTTCAAATTTCAGTATTGATTGTGTTTTGGACCATACCTGACCCTTAATTTCACCTCAAATTTGCAAGTTAGATACTTGGCACTTGCACGTTAGTGTGACTCTAAGACACTTCATTTTGGGCCAAAATCAGTCAAAGCTTTCATAAAATGGCCATGTTTAACACTTGGATACATATCTGCATCTGACAAGTGTCTGAGTAACATAGGTTTTGGATGGAAATTCTGGCTGCTATTTTTGTGCTGCTACTGAAAATTAAAGTTACTCCAATAAATGGTTGACCAGAACAAGGATGAAATTCAGTTCATAAGATGGAATGTAGTAGTGTAGGTGACAAAATCTCCAAATGGTGTGCAAAACACCTAATAAGCCATTACAATTGTTTTCAGTCACTAATTATTTGTCTATTTGATTAAGATATCCATTTAAGGGGAAAGATAATAAGCCTCCGAGGAAGCTAAGAAAGCTTCTATTCCAAGTAAAAATCACATTTAAAAGTCCTCACTACTCAGCTTCATTTTTCTGAGATGTGCTGGTCAAGAGGAAAAGCTGACCCTTTCCATGGACCTATTTGAATCAAAATGTGATAGCTAAGTCATCACTTTCAGTTTCATGTGAATGTTTAGTCAATCTTGGTATGTAAGCTGGAAGCATATCGATGAAAATATCGTCTAGTAAGAATCCAGCTGCTGGCTAGGGCTGAGAGATCCAGCCAGATGCAACTAAGAAATTATTTGATAGTATTTGAAGGAGCCATGCTAATTGCTAACCTTAAAATCAATCACTATTACTCACAGTAGTGAAGGGAAATGGAGGGGAAGGAAAGAGTGGCCTTCCATTTTCCTTCCAAATCTCTTTCACAATGGAGGAATTAGAATTATTAAAAGGGGAAGGAAAGCGGGTCTCTCTATTTTCTTTCCCTATGTCTTATCTAACTATGGTATTTTAATAAAAAAAAGGCCAAGAAATAGAAAGAAAAAGGCAAAGGAATTTGTATCCCTCACTTTCCTTTCCCTCCATTGTGACTATCCAAACATAGTGTAGTGTGCTGTTTCATGCCAAGTTCAAGCTTTCTTCATATTGTTTTCTTCTTTCAACCTTGGTCTATTATGATTGTTTAGCACTTCTCTCTTTCCCCCACCCCAGTACCCCATCCCCCAGTGAAAGGTGCTCGCTAGTATATCTGTATAAGCAGCTTCCAATTTCTGAATATTCTTTGACCTCATTTTGCAGGAAGCAATCACAACTTTCTACAGATTTATCTGGAATCTATTTTATGCAGAGTATATTATATTTCCTCTGCTTTGAAAATTCACGGGAGCCTAGGTGATCAGGCAAGAATTTTCCTGATTTTGTTTATATTTCAACATACTGACTGTATCCAAATAGCATAGCATGTACCCTATTTCGGACCATGTAATGTACCAAAATGTATGACATTCTAGGTTATTGTCATGATAACTTTATTCTTCACCATATATTAATATCCAAAGCTATAGTCGCAACAGTGCAAGCATGCAACAGAGTCAGTAATATGATGACTTTCCCTTGCCAGTTTGGTTATTGAACTTCAAAGAGTCAGGCTAATTGTTTAATAGATAGGTAACTAGTAGGGGGGGTAAAAGTTAATCATGTCATAAGTTGTACTCTATCCTTGACCAATAGCTAACTCGAGTCTGGTTCATAATAAGGCATCTAGTAATTGCGTAATTTGTTAGGCAAGTAGATAATCCTCATTGTCAAAAAGAGCAAAACAAGAGTTGCCTAAAGATACATGGTTACATGTCACAGTTCTTGATGCTTTTCATAGTCAAAAACAGAAAGTTTCTGCGTGGCTTTAACTTTTTTACTGATTAGTAGTTAGTGTCTGGAAATTTATTGATTTGTTCAGGGTTCAGGACTAAGGTTACTTTTACTTGGAGATGTTTCTTTGTGTAAACCTGATGATGTCCGGGGGGTATAATTCTTGTTCCGAGGAGTAGCATCACTACTCCTTGTACTCCTTGGAGACAATTGCACTTGCTCCAGCACTTGGCATTGCAACATTGAAGGATAATCCCTCACACACCCAATTCTAGGTCCGGCTCCCGTTGTCCATTTAAATTGTAAATGTTCACCCAATTGGTAAGATCTGGTTCTTCTGTGACTTTGGATCCTCTTGAGAATTGTTGCTTCTGATATTCGCTCTTCAAACTCAGGATCGTCATACACCTCAAATAAGTTCAGTTTAGGACACATGAAATCATGCTCTGAGAGTAGCGTTTCTTCTGCTGTCTCAAAGCCGTCGTCTGTTGAGAAATTCTCTTCAACATCACCATCATTACTGGGACTTTGTTCTGGTGGTGGTTGTGGTGTCTTAAACTCTTCTTCCACCACTTCATGCATGCTTGGAATTCTAAGTTTGGCAATCTTAGAGCCTAGAAGCTGAGATCTTTTTATTAGCATGGCCGAGGTGGCGACTTCTGAAAGCTTAAAAACCTGTGGCCTTGGTTGATTATCATCTTGAGTTAAACAGCTTGAACTAGTACCTTCTTCCTCTGTTCTAAATTGATTCGTGCGGAAGGCAGGAGTTTTGCTACTAACTCCATCTTCTTCCTCCTGTGGTGTACTCTACATTGACAAAACAAAATCAGGCAAGTACATAATTCTTTACTCTATAACTCCAAATAGTAGCTAGAGGCAGCAAACGGGTCGTTCAGATAGAATTCGGTTTGGGAATTTTACATACCTTGACACAAGTGAGATCGACGTTATGCTCTTTGAGGAACGACATAAATGCCTGGAAGTTTTCTTCGGTAGGAAGGTAGTGACCACTGTGAGGCCAAACTGACTGTAACAATTGAACAAATTGTAAGTCAAAACTAAATCAATCAAATCCGAAAAAATAATGTTCCAAAAAAAAAAAAAAATTGTTAGTACCACTAAAATGCCATTGTCAACAATCAATCTGCCAGCAGATAATGTAGCACCTCCAGCCAAGAAACTTGAATGCTGAAACTTGCCTTTGATTTTCTGGGCAACATACAAGGTTTTTGTCGTGCTTAAAACGAAGATCCATTTAGTATCTTTAGGCACTCCTACTGTATCAACAGCCTGTTGAGTTGCTTTGTATATGAGCTTCCCGTTCTCTACTATTACTTCATAAGCCTCCCTCTCTCCCTATAACACGAAATCACATATCGTCTTAGGTTGTCCTCATGACTGATGTTGATCAAATGACAATACAATGTACATACATACATAGGATAAGCGATAAACTAGAGTGGCTTTATTCATTGTTTTCCATGGAGTATTTTATTCTTGGGAGGGTGAGGGGAGAGATAGCAGGACGGATCATTTGCTTTAGGCCAGTTCAATTTGGGTTAATTAGTCGTTTAGTTTGTCTTCGTACCAATAACAGAATGGCTGGTTACTGTAAAGAAGAAATAATCGTAAGAAAGGTGTTAGAGAAGTTAGAGAAAATCAACTCACTGGATCTAGGTACTTGATGCACTGTTGTTGAAGTCGTGATCGCGAGCATCTGTCAGTTAGGTCAACTTCTTTTCCATCTCCAATGTCAAGCCTAGTTTCAACAGCCAAATTATGTTTGTCATGAATCTACCTTGAATAATGGTTGTACTTTTTGAAATTGTGTTAATCATAGAATTTATACCAATAAAAGAATGGTTGATTACTGTCACAATGAAGCCACCTTGCATAGTAAAATTGTAGGTTGTGTCCATAGCGATGTCGAGGATCTATCTATCGACAAGGAAAGGACGTATGTTAGAAGTTTCGAAGATGAATAAGATCCAACCTTTGTGTTGATGAGTATATGGTGTATGTAGATTTAACTCACAGCCTCGAGCCAATGTTGCAGGGCAAGTTTCCTAGATTTCGAATCTTTAGACGAGCCTTTTCCAACCTAAGTGAAGCCAAAAAATCATGAATATATGGACTATGAAACAAGAAAAACCTGTATATGCTAGGAATTGAGCCAATTAAGTATAGTGCATATGCACCATGTTTGGAGAAATTCTTGATTACTAACTTTAGCAGCCCTTGTTCTTGCTCTTGACCATCGCGACAGAGCTGATTCAGGCTTCTCTATGTCAAAGAATGAAATAGAGCTGTGCTTGAGTTCAGCAAAGTCTAGTACCTGCCACCTACATTGATCATTTAGAGACTTAGAACAATTATTAAGTTTTGTTTTCGAAAATTGACTGATATTATATACGGAACCTTCTTGATGTTAGGCATTTGTAACTGATGCATGAAGTTGATGGAAAAATCGAATGATGATAATGATCTAACATGTCATTTTAAGATGCTAGCAGTTGCTTGGCTACTGCAGGTTGACAGTTATGCATATAAGAATACGATTTAACATGTTACCTGCAACTTTTGATGTCGATTGTTCAAAATCTTACATGACACTTTCAAAGTCTCAAAATCGAAAAGCAAAACTAGTACAATGACAAAATACATTCAGATTTGATGACCTAAAGAAGATAAATAAGCAATCATACCATTTTTGTTCAGCAAGCACAGCACAATCTGCAAGCTGCCTTCTGATCCGAAAACTTTTGTACACTTTCTGTAATTTTACTGCAGCCAAACTTCTATTATCTCGCATCTTGGGTGTTAATGATGAGGATGGTATTTTTGGAGTAGTCTGATGTAGTATTCGAGTATACGTCGATTGTTTAGAATCAAGTTGTTCAGCGTTAGCTTCATCAACATTTTCCATACTACATGAAAATGGAAGTTGCATCGTAATCTCTTCTGTTGAGTCCATCTCTTATAGCCTTTACAAACTTAACATCCACATCTTCTGATCTTCATTCCTTTGCAGATCCAAATGATCTCTAGAAGACAAATTTTAGGCTTCAAGCACGAAAACAGCTAGAGATTATTAGCCCCATAGCGTACAGTGAAGGATGAAACTTTCATAAGTATTTGTAGATGAACATAGTCTTTGAGGTCCAACTCCCTGTAAAATTTACTTGAAGTTAGAATGCATATTCAGTTACATTGTACAACTAAGGCTGTGCTACATCAATATGAAGAATGTATGTTGCATAAGTTTTGAAAGATCAATGATTCACCATCTGAAAGCAATAGTCACATACGAAATACATTGGATAACACAAATTCTATATATGGCAGGCTACACCATGTGGCCGGCCATTAAGGCGGTTACTTCATTTGAATTATAGGGGTTACTCGGTAAGTGTTACATGAGTTACTTCGTCAGTTTTATACGGTTACCCAGTTAGTGATATATGGGTTACTTGATCAGTATTACAGGGGTTACTCAGTTAATGTTATAGAGGTTACTTTGTTCTTTTACATGCTATCAATCCGCCACATGTTGTGGCCAGCAGCAAACAAGCATTATTTCAATTAATGGGAATATACGTACATAAATTAATTTCCTTCTTTTATATGATATACATTCAAACTAAAGAAAATTTGTTGTTCCAGGGGCTATCACCAGTCTTTAAGTTGGTGGTAAACCTTTATTTTCAAGTTATTTTTTTTTTAACTTGTTTATTATTTTATGAGCGTGATTTTTTTTATTTTTTTTTTTTATTTTTTATTAATTTTTTTTTTTATCAAAGACGAGTTTTTCTACCTAATTTTATTAGATTATCTCTCTCCTCTTATAAAAGTTTGGGGCTATGTATTTTTATTTATTCTGTAATTTGACTTGTTATTGAGGTTTCAGATTATAACTACTACTTGCATGATTAACGGAATTATTCAAGGGATTGCTTGCGTGATTATTAAGTAAAAACATCATTTACACAGACCAAAAAAAAAAAAAAAACCTCTGAAAATTGCACATCAAAGAGTGCATTGCATTTTGGCATTTAATAAAATGCATTGCACACTTTGATGAAAAGATTATAAATATTTTACAAGAAAATTTAAATTAACTTTGCACATTACTATCTCTCATAAGATGAAAAGATTATAAATATTTTACAAGAAAATTTAATTAAAAGCTCCATTCTTTGCGTTTCTCACAAGGGTAAAAATTTTATGCAAACCCCATTCATTGCCTTTTATGTTTAACAAGTTAATTGATCAAAGACAAGTTTCAAAAATCATGTAAATAAAAAATAAACATGCAAAATGTGTTATATATATATATACTTCAATTAATTGTTGTTTGCAGAAAAATGAAAATCTTAGAATAAAATATAGAGTTACATACCATCAAAAGGAGATTTCTGCCTGATCAATCTGTAAAAAGAATGCAACTAAAAGGAAACATCAAGGAGAAAAGAGAAACAATGATACAAAATGATGGGACAAAGTTGTCAAAAGAGGAAAATTAATTATATAAAGGTTGGATAAAAGAAGGGAAAAAACAATGTAGGATGGAGAAAATATCATTAATAGGAAAAATCAATTAAAAAAAAAACCTTTGACAACTATTTTTCCAAAAATTCTTTTTGACTTTTTTTAGAGGAATATCTACTGACCTTTTCGTTTTTAATGGTTGTGGTTGTGATTAATAAGCATTTATTTAAGAAGGGAAGTTTTTATCGCTCTAGATTTTTACTAAAATAAACTAGTTATTGGTCAGGCCGCGCGATACCTCGGCTCGTCATAAATTTATACTATTATTAACTACTTTGTATTAATTATTAATTAATTACTAATAAAATAATTAATAAATAATATTTAATAAAATTTAAGTAATAATTAGTAATAGTATGAAGTAATTAAAAAAATTAATTTTTAATAAAATTAAGTAATAATTAGCAATTAGTACGAAGTAATAAATTAACTAAAAATTATTAATAAACTAATTAATTACTCCATAGTAATTACTTTAATAATTAATATTCATTAAGAGATGTTAATTATTTATTACTAATTATATAATAATTGTTTAATATTCCCTTTTAATCATTATTGAATAATAAATTAACTACACTAAACAGTTTATAAATTATTTTTTATAATTTTAGTTTGATATAACCTAATAGGTATGTAAATAATTAATAAACAAGTATGCATTACCAATTAGTATTTTATATTTAGTTACGACTCATAATAGATAACAGCTAACAACTGATTATTCATAATAGATGAATACACATAATAATATCCTTCAAGGTCATTTTACATTGTTGAAGCGAACAGCTAACAACTGATTTTACCAAACATATATTTGTATACAACCAATGGTCAAACAGCTAGTCAAACCAGCCAATGTAAACAAGCAGTCAAAGCAGCCGATGTAAACAGCTGACATGTAACAGTCAATTGCTAAACAAGGCCTAGGATGTCTCTCCTCCTTAGACCCATCTAATAATGCCCTAATGCAAACCCCACATAGGCTCGTCGCCTCCCCCCCCCCATCTCTCTCTCTCTCTCCGTCTCTCTCTCTTAAAATTGAAATTGAACTTGATTTAAACACTTAATTAAAGTTTATTTAATGCATAATGTTGATTAAGATGATAAAATGGTGGTTGAATGGTAATGCAATGGTGATGCCTAGTGCAATGGTGGAAAATGGATGTTGGGAAGAAAAAGGGAGAGATATGAGACTTTTGACGAAGGCACGTGCTATGCACATGATAGTCAATGTCGAAAGTGGTAGTTAATGACTGAAGCCCAAGAAACGGTCCTGGTGAGCAAAAAATTAAGTACGTTAAGGTCCCAAATTACCATCTTTAATTTGTTTAAATAAAATACCCTTTCTCACAAAATGACAACATAAAAATCTGTTTTAACAAATTTCTCATACTTAAACAATTTTTATTTTTTGAAAGAAACTTAAACTAATTAATAATGACGATACTTGTAAAATTTTCTAATTGCTTTAAAATTAAAATTGGCTTAATATTAAATATACTCTCACAATTCTTAAAAGTTTTTTCCATTTACAAGTACATGTTTGCCAATGCATTACTTTGACCATAAATATCTTTAATTGCATATTAGTAAAAAAAAAATATAACAATTGAATATTAATAATTTATTTAATAAGACGAATTAATTAACACCCAACATGACTATATTATGTTTTATATATTGAGAGTAATTTAGAAAATTCTCTTATCTTATGAATAGTGATCAAAATAGCCTTTATGTGGACAGCACAACCGGAAACTTAACCGGAATAAAGGTAAGAGGCGGTGAAATCTTATTTAATGTCTTTTATGAGGTGGTATTAAAAAAAAAAAGTTTTAAAGGAGTATGTAGTAGTAAAATAATAAAATAGCATAAATGTTTTTGGGGGTGGTAAAATGCAAATTTTTTGATGGCATGTTTTCTTTGCTTTCTTAGAGCATCTCCATAGTAAGCTACAATGTCTTAGCTTGTACGTAGCTTGTCTTTTGCCACATCAATTTTTTCAGCTACACTACTTTTTAGCTACAAAATGTTCTATTAGTGAGCTACAACATCTTATAATATAATTTTCATTAAATAAAATATAAAAAAATAAAATAAAATTATATTGGTTGTACATATGTCACAATATGACTGGAGTTTGGTGACCAGGATATTGTGGTGCCTTGCAAAAAAAAATAATTATTGTTTAAGGTGTACTGTGTTTCACAAAAAAAAAAAAAAAAAAAAAAAGGGGTTATAAAGTAGATTTCCACAATAACTCTTGTATAAGTCGGACTTATGTTAGTTTTGTTGAAAGACGGTCACTCTGAGAGCTATAACTTTAACAATTTTTGTGGTGATTTTAATCCCTTTAAGGGTAACTTTTAATTTGTGATGAGTTTAACTTAATATAATGTGTATTTTCTAATGATTACATGTTATAAAAGATAATATGATAATCTAATACATTATGAGTGTTTTTTTAAGATTAAAATTTATGTTTGAAGAATGGTAAATTTTTATAATATATTATATATATAAGGATAGCTATATATACTTTTAGGGTAATTTTAACCAATCTTACAATAATTTAATGAAAGTTCGCCTTAATTAAGAATTTGTGTTTCCACAAAAAAAAAATAGAAAAAAAAAAGTGTTTTATAAGGAAATTTTTGGTAAATGTTCCTAATAAATAAGTACATACCTATTCATCTTAATTTTACCAAAAATAAAACTAAGATACATATAGTACCATTTAATAATGGTACACTTTTTATTTATTCCATATATATAGATCTTGACTAACCAAAGATCTTACAAAGTAGGATATTATCCACCATTAACCATGCATGAATATATGGGTGTTGTTAAACGTCGTTCCCAAATTACAACTCCTCGCTCGCAGTTTTTTCATGAAATTTCGTTTTTGCCCCCGTATATAAATAACTCACGACACTCACTACCGACAGTTACAACACATTTAACGCTCGTACTTTCTCTCTAAAAACTAATTCTCTTCAAAAATAAAAAAAAAACAGAATTTTTCTTTTTTAAATCTGAAAATTCAAAAAAACAAAAAAAATTGAAAATTTGGGACATCCACCTGAAATTTCTGGATGTCTTAAGGGACATCCGCCTAAAATTTCTAGATGTTCCTTGGGACATCCGCCTGAAATTTCCGGATGTTCCTAGGCGGATGTCCCAAAGGACATCCGCCTGAAATTTCCGGTTGTCCCAAGGAACATCCGGAAATTTCAGGCGGATGTCCTAAGGAACATCCGGAAATTTCAGGCGGATGTCCCTAAAATTCGTCTTTTTTTTTGTTTTTTTTTTGTTTTTGTTTTTTTTTTTGGTTTTTTTTTCGTGCTTAAATTTTTTTTACTCATGATTAATGTTATGTAATTTTGGTTTTTTTTGTTGTGATTAATATTTTTTAAATAATTGATTAAATGCAAGTGGTGGGTCAAAGTGTTCGGGAATAATATTAAACTGCTCGGTAAACTATGTGACAAAGTGGTGGAGCCTTATATAGGTCAAATTAACACAATGGCAAAACAGTAATTTCACATTTAAATGGGAGCGTCACCATGTAAATTGGGAGCGTCGAATAGCAGTTCACATACAGAATATATAATTCGACAATGATTGGATAAGCCATCACAGGGCAAAGCAGCTAGGCAACTTAATTTTCAGATGCATCTGTTTAAAACACAAACAAACCCATTGCAACAAGGATCACTAAAAACATTACAATTTTCTTTATCTCTCCTGCACTCGAGTGACTTGACCACTTCTTCAATAATCACTTGCTTGTTAGGTTCTTTGATGATCACTTTTTCAACAAGGAATTTCACCTCATCTGGTTCAGTTTCCGCTAAAGTTAAAACTGTAAGTACCAAGAAAAAAAAAACACACACACACGAGAGATAATTAATTGTTCCTCATATCAGTCGGTAATATATCATGTCTTTATCATGCATGTAGCACAAGTGATATTTCATGGGATTAAAACGTACTTTCAAGTTTCAACCCTAAACCCTTTTAATTTTTGGAACAACTTTCAACAGTAAACCTCACATAAAGACTGAGCAATTCATTTCAATTTGGCTTGTGGTATTATAATAATTTAGTAAAACAAGTACGAATATATAATTTTATAAACAAGTACAACGAACACTAAGTTAGGGCTTGTTTTTAACTTGTTTCATATATTTTGACCTTTTCATATAAAACAAAAACAAATTAAATAATATAATTTCATAAGATTTCAACAAAAATACGTTCCAGCACATTCACATATGTGTTCTACTGCAATAAAAATAAGAATAGATAATAAGCATTAGTCCTACATGCACGCTATGCATGCATATTTTTATATATATAAAGGTCTTCTGCCCAACTGTTGCTGCAACTCCAATATTTTACACAATTGTTATTACTGTTCACTTTACCTTAAAAAATAAGATTATGTAAAAATAAATTCAGCACAATAAAAATAAGTTCAGTTGAGTAAAAATAATTTCACTTCCATAAAAATAAATTCAGTTCAGTAAAATTATTTTCAATTCTGAAAAATAATTTAAGTTAAGCAAAAATAATTTAAATTCAACATTAATAATGTGAAGTGAGCAGGGCTTAATTCTAACAATTTAGCTTAAGTAAGAAACTAAAATAAAATTTTAATTTACCAATAGACGAACGTGTAGCACTCATCAAGAGTGCTGCAAAGATGACCAGCTTAAGATAATTGAAAGCAACTCTTTCCATAATTTTATATTTCTATTATATTAATTAGTTGTTGTTAAAGCTCCCCTCCCGGTTTCAGGTGATCTTGAGATCGATTTACATCACCCGCCTTGTGGCTCAAAAAAAAAAAAAAAAAAAAAAAAAAAAAAAAAATTAGTTGTTGTTGTAACATCATTTATCCATAAGTTGTGCATTAACCTGGGCATCGTGCCGTGTCGGGCCGCCGCGGGCCGTGCCTGGCGGGCCACGGTCACTGGCATGCCCAGGTGTTTGTGTCGTGCCGTGCCGGCCAATGTCAAAGGCCAGCCCACGGCCTGGCACGACCCTTTCGTGACTGGCGGGCTCATGCCGTGCTGGTCTAGTGGGCTGGCCTGGCGGGCTGGCCTGCGTGCTGGCCTGGTGGGCTGGCCTGCGTGCTGGCCTGGTGGGCTGGCCTGGCGGGCTGGCCTTTGGTAAATAATTTTTTTATTTTTTTTTATTTTTTGTTAACGGTTAATAACTTATAAATTATAAAATTATAATTATAACTTATAAGTTATAATTTTATAACCTATAATTTATACAATTATAATTATAACTTATAACTTTTATAAGTTATAAATTTATAAGTTTATAACTTATAAGTTATAAAATTATAATTATAACTTATAACTTATAAGCTATAAGTTATAAAATTATAAGTTATAAAATAAATTAAGTTGAACATTTATGTTTTATTATTTTTTATATTCAATATTTATATTTATATATTTAGTTTATACTATTACTTTAAAATTTAATGTTTATGATTTATTAAATATTTTTTTGTATTATTAATTGGTATAATTTTCTTTTTGTTATATTAATATACAAATTATAACAAACGGGGAAAAAAGGCAAATTGGACTTTGGATGTGAATAATGCATACTTCATATTATTATTACTTGAGTTGTGAAAATTGTACAATGATAACAATGAAAATTGGATAATGATAATATTGATAAACGATAATGATTAAAATCGTACAATATACAAAAATTGTCTATTCTTCTTGTTGCTCGTCTTCGTCTTCGTCGTCGGCTTCGGCTTCGGCTTCATCGGCTAGTTGGATAGATTGGGAACTAGCCGAACCCGAACGGTCGGAAGCGGAGGTTCCTTCATCGTTATCGTTGTCCTCGTAAGAACGGTCTTGTGAGCGATTTTCCGCATCCAACCAATTTTTGAAACACACGCACATTTCTAGTGTTTAGGGTTTTAGACTTGTTCTTCTATCGTCCAGAACCCTTCCGGATGCGCTTGCCGCCAAAGTTGGATGCTTCCCGCTTTGTTGTTTCCACCATGGAAGGAGGTCGAGGCTGTTTATCTCATCGTCGTCCATGCCTTTGGTGAAGTCGTAACTCAGGTACATCTGCAAACCGAGACGTCGCTTTGCGTTCTCCTGATTGATGAATCACCTGAAAACCTTGAAATCAAGTTAGTAGCTTGTGAAAATAAATGTTTGGCCTTCTTACTTACGTTTTTGGATGGCTGGGAAAGGCCTGAGCGAGGAACGGTGCCATATTTGATTTCATATATAGACTCTATATAAAGCAAAAAACTGATCCTTCACATGAGTCTTATTGGTTTCTACATCATCGTCAAGATTCATGCATTGAAAATAAATGTCAACTAACATAAATGTGTTTTCATACTTTTGCCTAGGATCTAATATGGATACAAAAATATAAATCAAAGGAATTTCACTATAATATTTACGCCACTTTGTTTCCATTGCTGGAAGATACTGATCATAATCACTTTGGCTGCGATGATCACCGAAAAGTTGGGAGAGTAAACATGCATTAGAAAGAAAGTTTTGAGCACAAGGATTGTAAACAGAAGAAAAACAATACGTCATGTTATATAATAACTGTAAAAATTGCATATATCTTTCAAAGTTATACCAATCATCATCATATAAAGCAGTTTATGGAAATTTTTGGTTGTAAAATAGTGTTAACGGATTCTTGTACTCAATTGCCTTGGTTAACATGTCATAGGTGGAATTCCACCCAGTTGGGCAATCGGTTTTGATTTTTATTGCCCTTATCTTTTGTTAATTAGAAAACTCTTCCATTCTTGCTACCTCATGTTTGAGCTATTAATGGACATAATAGCATCTTTGATTTTGTTGTAGTATGGGCCAATTGCCCGAACTCCATCCTGTACACATAAGTTAAATACCTGGCAAACACATCTAGTATGAAGAGCATTATCGTCTAATATTACATCGGTTAAGTTTTGTTTGACAAGATTAGCTGTGTATGTCATAGAGGTTGCATTGTCAAAAGTCATAGACATCAATTTATCTCGAAGGTTGTATTCGTCTATTGCTTGCATTAAATGGTGAGCAATGTTAATGCCGGTGTGTGGGTATTCCAGCATTTTGAAATGTATTATTCTTTTTTGTAACAACCATTGATCATCTACCCAATGGCAAGTCACACATAATTAGTGATATTTATAACCACTATCCCAAGAATCGGTTGTCAAAGACACTCTACAGTTAAGGTTACTCAATTCGGCTTGTAACAGCAATTTGTACTCTAGGAAGGTTTTCATGGCGGCGGAACGAACGGTTTTCCTAGAGATTCTTTTATGTTAGGGTTGTAGTGCTTTGTTAATGTAAGTGTTAAATGGGTCACTTTCCGAGAAAAGAAAAGGTTGTTCGGCGTGTACTAACATTTTCCCTAGTTCATCCCTATCCCTCTCATAGTTGTAGGTAAAGCCGTATGGATGGTACTGAGAAATTTTTGGCTGGGTTGGATCACTAGCTGGTTGTGCACAAGTTTTCATGTGTCTACTTAAGTGTCCCGTCCCGGATTTGGATAGTGCCGAGGATACACTATTACATGTTTTACATTTTGCACGTGTTTGGGGTTTATTTAGGAGGAAATAACGCCATACATCACTCTTTCACTTTTTCAAAAGTAGCATCTCACTTTCGGTTAACCATTCATGATGTGTGTTTGGGTTAGTAGTAGTAGAAGGGGTAGAACCGGAGGGAATTTCAGTATCTTCTTGGCTACTTTGGCTAGAATAATAGTTTTGTTGATCACCAAAATAATTAGGTGGGAATTGACCGGATTGTGGGAATTGTTGTGGATTTTGAAATTGGTTTGATGGTGAAAATTGGTTTGATAGTGGTGGTGGAAATCCGACATATTATAGGGTTGAAAACCGGAAGTACCATCGTGTCTAAATGGCTCATAGCCCGGGGGGAAGTAACCGGGGTCATTGGTTGGACTCGGAATTTGGGGGCTCGTTGTATTAGGTGGTTCCCTAGAACTACTACTACGGCCAAGTCGACCTTTCCCCCCCCCCCCTAAATGATGGGTTGTTCGATGCCATAATTAACAATTACATTTTTAATAAAAACTGATTAACAATAATAATAATTAATAACAACAATTTTAACAATAAAAATAACAATAATAATAATTAATAACAACAATTATAACAATAACAATAACAACAATAATAAATAATAACAATAATTGTAACAATAATAATTAATAACAACAATTATAACAATAACAATAACAATAACAATTAACAACAATAATAATTAAACAAGTCAAATAATAACAATAAAAACAATAATAAATTAAAGTTTAATTTAGATCTTACAACCGTGCTTCAACGCTCCACTAATTACGATTACGAACTTTTTAATTTTTTCTTATATTAAAAAATAATTAGAGAACTTAAGAGAATTATTAGAGAATATAAGAGAATAAGAGATTAAGGATTATTAGAGAATATAAGAGATTAGAAGAAGAGATTGTGATTTGGGAAGTGAATGGAGGTGGGTATTTATATGGGGAGCAATTTGGCTAAAATATAGCCGTTAATGGCTGTTGTAAAACGGTAATATTACCGTTATTAACACCAGGCACGCGGGCCATGCCGGGCCGGCACGAACTTCGTGCCGGCGGGCCGTGCTTTACACCGTGCCACGTGCCGGGCCAACGTGCCAGCACGCGGGGCCACAACCATGCTCGTGCCGTGCCGTGCCTGGAAAACCAGCATCGTGTCCGTGGCACGGCCCGTGGCACGAAATCCGGTGGGCGTGCCAGGCCGGGCCTGGGGTCGGGCCGTGCCGTGTTGCGTCGAATGGCGGGCTGTGCCGGGCGACACGCGGGCCACCCCGGCCCGTGCCTAGCTTTAGTTGTGCTTATATATACAATGCCTTGGGCAATCATGTAATTTTTGACAAAAGCCCTTCACTCCGAAATAATTAAGTGACTAATGTGGTGAGGCGCTCTCCATTATTGTACCTAATTTAATGTCATCACATTACATTACGAATAGTGATGGCAAAAGTTGACACGACAACAAGACACGAATTGGACACGAAATATTGGGTTAGTATAAGGGGTTTTCAACACGTTTAATTAAAAGAATCGGCACGACATGATACGTTTACTTAAACAGGTCGTATTAACGTTGAGATTTCCAACACGAAATTAACACGACTCAACCCGTCTAAGAAAAAAAAACCCACATTTATAAATAACGGAAATTTTGATAAACTTATTGAATGAAACTAATATATATTTTTTTTCCCATGTAACACACCCACACGGCATGAATCAGACACGAATAAAACGGCTTAGTGTATGTCAAGGGTTTCCGACACGTTTAATTAAACGGATCATCAAGACACGACACGTTTAATAATTGGGTCGAGTTAGTGTTGAAACTTCCCAACCTATTTAATTTCGAACATGAACACGACACGACACGATTGTCAGCTCTAATTACAACAATCTTTATATCCCTCATTTATGTCAATACATTAATACATACTCCCTCGTTTTTCTTTGATAGCATGTTTGGTTAGTGTGTATCTTGGGTTGGAAACGGATTCGATTAAACCATTAGCATTACCGAATGTTTGGTTAGAAGGTTTGGTAACAATTACCTTTACCTAACGGTAAGGGATTCCACCAATTTGTTACCTCTCTAAAACCTAAGATAACAAATACCCTTACCCTCCTCAAATAAAGTGATTCTTTTTCATAGTTAAACCAAACAAATGAAAAGGTAATAGTTAAATGATTTCTTTTTTTCTCTTATTTGTTTCCTTTCCACTTCATTTCCATTGTTCTAACCAAACGACCCCAAAGTGTTTCATGGATACTTTTGCACTATTCATTTGATCAACTTTGACCAATACTTGTAAATTTTACATAAGAAAAAATATAGTGCTCAGATATTTGGTAGAATCGTCACAATGAATAAATTATTAATATTCAATTAATGTAATTTATAGTTATTGGTAATTAAAAACATTATTCCTATTGATTAAAGTTCTGCATCGGCATGTGTGTCAAGCTCCAATGGGCATTTAAAAAAATAGAGAGAAAATTGTAATGTTGTTTGTAATATGAGAGCATATTGCGTGAGGCACGCCTCACCAATACTTTCGTCAGACACGCTCTAATTAAAGGCAAGCCCTACCCTCTTCAAATGAGTTTGGTGATGAATATATTTTCTCCCATCAAAAATCAAAAATCAAAAATCAAATCTAGCAACTACAACAAATCAAATATCCCAAAAACACCACTATAAATATTCGAAAAGTGAAGAAATGAATCAAATAGTGTTGTAATTAATTAATCCAAAAAATGACAGAGAAAATTAGTTGACATTCAAAACTTTTGACGATCTTTGTCATTGCAGGGAAGAACGACTGCAAATTAAAATCAATCAAAATTAGATATTCAGATGAACAAATAAAGCCATACGAATTGGTTGTTGGAAGAGCAAATAAAGTAGTGGAAGACAAGATTATTGCTTTGATTTGATTGATGATGAGTTGAAGTTCTTGAGCAAGCAGTTAAGGAACTCTTGAGTGGAGGAGAGAGAAAAATAAGGCAAGAAATACTAAGTGTCTAACTTTTTTTTTTTTATATATATATTTTGTTGTTATTTAAAATGTATGATGTTGGAGAATAATCTAGACATGTCATTTGGAGGTATAGAGATTCTTAATTTTTCTAAACAAGTAATCATATCATCTAATAAATGGATAGTATCATCCAATAAATTAATCATATCATCCAATAAAAAAAATGATATCATCCAATAAATTAGTAATATCCTCTATTAAATAAATAATATCATCCAAACAATTTATCATATAAGCTAGTAAACGAATGATATCATCCAAAAAACTAATTATATCATCCAATAAACGGATGATATTATTCAAATAATTAATCACATCATCTAATAAATAATTGATAATATATATTATTGACGATTATTGATTGTTTGGACAAAGAAAATATATTCATACTCTATAATAGAATTGGGCACATTCATCAAATAAAACTAAGGAAACCTGAAAAGTACGGAGTATTTTTTTACTATATGCAAAAATTCTAAATGGGGAAAGCTTTTTAAACCTTCCAAATTGGGAAACAATGCAAGAATATGAAAAGGATTGTGAGGAGTACTGATGGATGATTTTACAATGGTATCTCTTGGTCCGTTCCCTCAAAGTTTAATCACTTTGATAGATATTAATCTATTATAATGAAATGCGCAGCTTGATTTCAAATAAATAAATAAATAAAATTACAATGCCCATAAATTACTTGTAAGTTAATCCTACTAAATACTAGCGGTAAATTCAAGTTAATCTTCTAAGAGCTTTACTGGTATTTCATCCTATTAAGTTGAGGATGCAATTGTAATTTCCGTGGCGTGACATGGACAAGTGTGCATACTGAAGGTGAGTAAGCAGCCACGTTACCGGACAGAGTTGAAGATTCAGTAAACGCCACATAATAGCCGTAAGTTAACGAAACAGGGGTTTTCAAAGATTCAACTTCAATGAACACTCTCTCTCCTTCGTCTTTTGGTATAGTTTCAAAATTGCAGCACCCTGTGTTTTTTATTAGTGAAATCTCAATTTATTTATGCAAAATATTGTGGAGCTTTTGCAAATTTTGGAAGCAAACAATCAAAATGGGACAAATCGAGTTCATGTTAATTGGTATCATCAATTCCAGACGTGTGGGAATATAGTTACCAGTAGTCCGGATACGGTTCGTTATATTAGTCCTAAATCCTAATATACAAAGATCATCAGAAGTTCATGTTAATTTCCTAATATCAGCAATGGGATAATCACCATCATGAGTAAACTCCCACACAGGATAACGTATTTATCCAGTAACACAGCCATTGATTTGGTTTACGTATATCCGCCCAAGTAGAGATCAAGATCATCAGACCGTGCTTATCAGTGTTGAATAATTCAAAATCACTTACAATCTAAGTTCCGAGTGCTTCATTCACATGTTTTTGTGCCTCTTCTCGCCTCCTAAACAAATTAAGTTACAAAATCAATGATACATATATCGTCAATCATCACTTACAACATAGACTATCAAATTCAACAGTGTATAGTCAAGTATCGCCCTAGTCAATTCAAAGTGGATTCAAAGGCCCTAATATCATTGCTACTGTATCATATTTTCTAGGGTAACATCTTATGGAAAGTTGCTTCCGATTCCTACATAACACTTCTTCTGTTCCACAAATATATGAAATTATGCCAAATTCAGTTGCCTTTGACTTCATTGGATGTTAGACGATACTCCACATTTAGCTTCCTAGGCTCCCAGCAGACATCTGGCAATCCCAGATACAGTTTCATTGAGCTTGTCTTGAGCAATATCCCAGGTAACATGTTCTTTTCTATATATATTTATGCTCTTTAAAATTATAACAATGTTTTTTTTTTTTTTTTTGGATCGGGTGCACCATGCAAATCAAGAACTATTTTTTCTTATAGGTCTTTTTATGGATTTTGTTACAAGTGCATTGGCTTTTATGAACTCTTGTGCTTGCATCATGGTAGAAAAATATGGACTGATTTCAACTAGGGGAAGCGGTGATGCAATGCAAACTAAGCTAACTTTAAAGTAAGAAATAATAAAACTTTGATTGTAGACATAGGCAAAAGAAGTGCAATAGGCGGCGTTGAAGCTAATACTAAAGCGGTGATATTAATGGAGAAACAAAATTGATTTTTTTTTTTTTTTGAAAGAAACAAAACTGATATTTATTCACTTGCACACTAACAAAACTAACGTACTGCACTACTTAAATAAAGAATAAATGATAAACAACTAAAGCTATAATGATGGAAGCATAATCCACCATAACCTATATTAATGCAACTATAATTTGACCCACTAACAACAACTAGATAATCCACTACATACTTAACCGAAACACTAAAACAATATTCCTAAAAATACTCCAACTAAGTTTGAATTAATCAACCAACAATAGGAAGAGTTGGCCCCATTGATTCTAGCATTTTGTGGATCATATTGATTTGAGTACACAAAAAAGCACAAGAGATACTTCATTGGCTGAAATATCGGATTGCCCGAATTGAAGGTTGTGTTCTTCGTTCTCAGTTTGTATTTTTTGAGGGTTTTGATTCATTTCGGACTCTCCTTTGTTTTGGTAAGCGTTACATGCTTGCGGAATGGTAAGCTCTTGGTCATACAATTTGCTATGCTGTTTATATTAACTTTTCTTGTCATGGTAGATGGTGCAGGATATGCACTTTATAATGGTCTACTTCTTGAAAATCGAAATGAATGTAGTTATAAGGAGGTTTTTACGAATTTTTATGATAAATAAGTTGTTTGAGGAATTTTTGTGATAAATAAGTTGATATATACTTATCTATCTTCTACCATAATATGAATAAAACGCATAGTACCACACAAGAATGTTGCACTTTTAATTTATTCCATATATATATATATATATATATATATATATATATATATATATATATATATATATATATATATATATATATATATATATATAGATCTTGACTAACCAAAGATCTTACAAAGTAGGATATTATCCACCATTAACCATGCAACATTACAAAATATATAATTCGACAATAATGATAAGACATCATAGGGCATAATAGCTAGGCAGCTTAGAATTTAGAAGCATATGTCCTCGAGCATCATACAAACAAACCCGTTGCAACAGGATCTTTATTAACATTACAAGCTTCTCCACCTCTCTTGCACTTGACCACTTCTTCAATAATCACTTCCTTATTAGGTTCTTTCATGACCACTTCTTCAAAAAGGAATTTCACCTCATTTGGTTAAGTTTCCGCTAAAGTAAAAAATGCAAGTACAAAAAAAAAAAAAAACGAAAAAAAAACATAAATAAGTTTCTCAGTAATTTACCATATCTTTATCATATATATACCATATGTGATATTTTATAGGACTAAAACACACTTTAATTCAACACCACTGAACCTCAAATGAGACTATGACAGATTCATTTCAATTTATCTTACAAATATTATGAAACTAAGTCATATATTATTTTCAAATCATGTTAATTGTGGGCTTGAGCTACACTTGTATCTCACAATATTGTAAAACTAAGTCATCTTTATTGTATGTATGTATCACTTTTTTTTGAAGAATATGTATGTATCACTGAGTGAACTACATTAGTGGGTACTAAACTATCAAAGAAGTTGCAAATAAGGTACTCACTTTTCACAAGTTGCAAAAAGAGTATTCAATTATGGCAGAGTACCTGCCGGTGGGAATATTCCGATGAGTTTACCTCTAATAACCGGTTGTAACCGATTTTACTTAAAAAAAATATTTTTTTTCATTTCGAAAATCAGAGCAATGATGACTTTGCCCTGGTAAAAGAGAAAAGATGCGTTTTCTTCTCCCAACGCTTATCCATCAACATCAGCTTGTGGCGGGAAATCTTCTTCACGAAGCTTCTTGGGCAAGCTTTCCCAAAATTACCCCTTAAGTTCCCATATCAGACAACACATAAGCTCCCACTTCCCTATATAAAGCAAGTACGGGGGGACCTTATACTCACATTTACTCCATCAAAGCACCTCCGAAAAAAGAAAGTTTTCTGTAAGAATCTTGATGACTTGGCCGCCATTAATCTTGTTGAGGAAAGGGCTCGCGAAGTATCGAAGCTGACATCAGGAGAAGGTATATTCCTTTTCTTTGTCTTTTTTGCATGAATGTTCTGTGGGTTTGTTTGTTTGTTTTCATCGAAGGAGTAAAAAACTAATTTTGTTGTTGTTAAAGGCTTTGACTTTGATTAAACTAAGGTTTTTTTTTTTAATTTTGTTGTTGCTAAAGGTTTTGACTATGATTAAACAAAGGTATTAATCTTGATTGTTGTGTGTGTCTCTGTTTTTTTAATTGTAAAATAATTTTATAATTAATTATATAATTAGGGTGTTGCTGTTAGTTTGTGTAACACACCCTTAGAGTAAGAACACCTCACTAATGGAATTAAAAAATCTTAGCCTTTAGGTATGGACGCTCTGGGAAACGCTCACCCCCTTTCCAGCCAACAGGATATGTTGGTCACTCACATCTTCAAGTGCCTGCTGTGGGAGGACCAAGCTTGTGGAGAAAACCTGCAAGAAGTGGCAGGTTTGGTGGCGCCTCCGCAACTTGAACTTCACCTACCCCTTCCATGGCCCAAGGGTAGCCATTCAGAAGTGGATCCTTCGAGATGTACTATCCAACAACGGCCGCGACCTCCATGCGTGGCTGAACAAAGACATGACCTTCTACTTTGATGGTTTCCCACTCCTCTTCAAGGAGGACTAGGAGTAGGGGGGTGGGGTGGTTTAGGTGCAGCACGGTTATGCTTGTTTTTGGGGTGCTGCCTAGTTAATTAAGCTTTTGTGGATCCAGTATTTTTTATTTTTTTTAATTTGATGTAAAAATGAAGGAAGTAGAATGTGGCTGTCATGGGATAAGTAGGTTTTTGTGTGACAAGAGCGGTAGCTGTTGGTTCTTTTCACTTTGCCATGATAGTGTTCAAAGGTAGTTCTAGTAGGCTGTAGTTGGTGAGCCTACCTTTTGAATGATTGTATGAACAAAATTATTATTATTATTATTATTAATGTGAATGAAATTATGAATTATGTATGCAATTGTGTCAATTTTCATTGCTTTATTTGCATAAAAATTGCCGTTTATATACATATGATTGTCTACATAAACACACTACAAGAAAATAGGCATTTTGCGACAGCTTGAATTTGTCGCAAAAAATATTAAAAACCATCGCAAAAATTAGTTACGACAGCTAACTGTCGTAACCCTTTTGTCGCTATCACAAACATCGCAGAAATTCATTTTTACGACAGTTTGGCTGTCGTACAGAAATATTACGACAGTTTAACTAATTTAAGCGACAATTTTATTAACTGTCGCTGAAATTATATGACGACAACACTAAACTGTCGTAATTTAAGACAGATTCCACAGCTGTTGTAAATTGCGACAGCTACTAACTGTCGCTACGCCAAAATTGACAATAGTTAAAGCCATGGCAAACTGCGACAGTTTTTAAAGCCATCGCATTTTACGACAAACTAAAACTGTCGCAAATTTTGGGCAGGGCGACAGTTCTAAACTGTCGCAGATTGCGACGCAAACAACTGTCGCAAACTGCGACGGATTCTTTCTGTCACAATGACCTAAGCAGGTTACTGCGTAATTACTGCTTATGATTCGTTGATTCCATATATCATCCTAAGCTGAACCTACTTCCATAATATCCATAATATGAATATATATGTATAAAGCATAAATTGATTTAAATACTAATTGCATTAAAGTTTAATTAGGTAGTGATTAAAAGGTTAGTTCTAGAAATAACATACAAAAGGTTAGTACTGCACACCTAACATACAAAAGGTTAGGACTGCACACCTAACATACAAAAGGTTAGGACTAACTAATTAAAACATAAGAGCTACGACACTGGAGTCTGGTTAGCACCACCACCCCCCATGTCTGAACAATCTTGCCACCTAGGATGGAGAGGTGGACTAGGAATGCAAGAAGAAAGGTATTCGTGGCCAAATTCAGACCATCCCCTCAGCATGTCTGCAATGAGAACCTTTTTCGCTTGTACTGCTTCTGCTTGCTCATTTTTTAGTGCCTCTTGTAGCCTGAGATTGAATAGAGCATTTATGCCCTCTAAGTGCGATGCAACCTCTTCCTGTACCCGAGCTTCTACCCGAGAAACAATGGAAGGACAATATGGTTGCGATGAATCGTTCCCCAACCAGAAGGAGGTTTGTAGAACAGGCAATCACTCTGACCTAGTCCCTTTACCACACCCCGCTTTCTACCGCAAACAGTCTCCCAATATAATTGTTTTGGGTTAGGTTGCGAACCCTGAGAAGTGCATTTTACCACCTTCTTCTGATATGCATCCTGTAACAATACACACACATACATACATATTTAAGTTTCTAACGCTTAAAAATACATACATTAATCATTGAATAAAATTTTAGTTTCAACTTGTACCAAACTAGCTCAAAGTGAGCAATTATAGCCACTAACATTCCTATAATTCATATATTGAATGAAATGAAAGAAAGAAACCTTCAATCATGTCTTATAAACATAGATATACATTTCTAACAATTGAAAAGAAGTCTCTTGATCATATTTCTAACATTTTAAGTTCAAGTTTCAACAAACTAGCTCAAAGAGAGCATGTATGGCTACTTACTTTCCTATAACTCATATATGGAATGAAATGAATAAAACAAGCCTTCAATCATGTCTTATATGGGTAGATATAAGTTTCTAACACTTCAAAAGAAGTTTCTTGATCATATTACTAACATTTAAAGTACAAGTTTCAACAAACTAGCTCTAAGTGAGCATACTTACTTTCCTATAACTCATATATGGAATGAAAGGAATGAAACAAGCCTTCAATCATGTCTTATATGGGTAGATATAAGTTTCTAACACTTAAAAATAAGTTTCTTGATCATTTTACTAACAATTAGATTTTAAGTTTCAACAAACTAGCTCTAAGTGAGCATATATGGTTACTTAGTTTCCTATAACTCATATATGGTATGAAATGAATGAAAAAAGCCTTCAATCATGTCTTATATGCATAGATATATGTTTCTTGATCACATTTCTAACATTTTAGGTACAACTTCGAAGAAACTAAATTAACACGGGCCTATTTTCCGTATAATTCAAGTAATGAATCGAGTGAATATATCATATTACCGCGATCTCCCTAGCTCTCTTATTTGTTGGCACTTTTCCTTCCCCGGGAACATCCTTGAAATGGGTCTTCAAGAATACTTTTGGGGCAGACGGGAGAACTCCACCAGTAGTCTTTGCCTATACACATTCAAATACAATAGATTAGTTTGAAATTGTAATAGATAACTATCACATAGAAATGGTTATCCATTACTAATACTTTACCAATTTCTTAGCATGCTGAACCGCCGAAATAGAACCTTGAAAGTGTGACGGTTCAATTGGATTAGACAGGGAACCGCCCCTTCTGTTCTTTTTAGCTTGTTCAGACCTCTTTAAGAACTTTTCATCCTCTCGTTTCTTCATCAAATATGCAAAGAAAGTTTCCCCATCCAGTATGGGTAGCCCGGAGTTCTGACACTGACATTGTAGGACATGTCGCTCAACCGTTTTGTCGCCTTCTTCGAGTACTCTTTTTCCACAATATTCTGCAAGTCACGAGACCAAATGAATCGAGCCTAGACCAAGGGCACAAGAATGAATTAGTTAGTAAATGCAATTGTGTTCCAAAGATAACATGTTCATTATCAAGAATACAAATAAACCTTAAACTTGTTCCACCAATGAGTCTTAGTGGCATCGTCCACCTCCTTGTAGTTGATCCATGGACCACGAAAGTGAGCCTGAAAAATGTCTGTGATTACATTAGCTATTGTATTGTCATTGAACCTATGAATAAAGGCATAGAAAATAGTTATTATTGATAAATATGCGTATATCATCCATGAATTAACTGTGTAACTTGGGCTAGACAAACTCCCAACATGCTCTACATCGGGTGTAGAAGTATTCTGGGTTTCAGGTGCATGTAGTGGTGTGAATTATAGGGGACCCAAAATACTGTGTCTTAGAATCATCTACTAGGGTCTCTGGTATCGAGATCTTTGGTACATGACTATCTTGGCTGTCATGTGTCTCGGATGATGGAAATAGTTCCTTCCTGTGTTCAGGTACACCCTGTCCCAAAACTCGTCGCCTACCTCCAGCTATAACAACCTGGGAAAAAAACACGCACGCACGCACGCACCCACCCACCCACCCACCCACACACACACACACAAACACAACAATGGTATACCTGTATAAACAATAAGGAATCAATTAAAGATGGTATAATCACAATAAAGATAAATATAAAAAATAAGGAATTAAGCAGTTAGGGAAGAACGATATTCTACATTACAAAGACACTTCATTGTTCATATTATTACATATATAGTTATCTGAGTACACAAACTAAAGTTCTCAAGAATCCCCGTCATCGCTATAATAATCCTCATCACTATCATAATCCAAAAAAAGATCGTCCTCGTCATCATCGCTATTGGTTGACTCAAAACTGGACTCTTCTGAAGTGGGTTCAAGGTTTGGGATATCTTCATCATCCGAATCATCATCGCCGTTCTCGTACCCAGGAATATCTTCTGGAGCACTCAAGGTTGGTGCCTCTACATGTGTTTCTTGTATAAAGCCGAGGTCTATTGGAGCATCAACAAACGACCTTGCCTTTGTCTTAAACACAGCCCACCATTAACAACGATCTTTTTTCAGACTAGGGTAGGGTGCAAATTACACCTACTTTGCTTGGTGAGATAGCACAAAAGGATCGTACTTCGGGTATTTCTTTGTATGATTGACTTTTACGAGCTTATAATGATCAACATTCATGCCCCTCGTACGGTCCATCCAACTGCACTTGAACAAAACAGTTTTATAAACTCTGCTGGCATTAGTGAACTCGAGTTCAATGACATCCTGCAAGATACCAAAGTAGTCTCCACCTTCCTTATTTGACACACAACACCGTAGTTTTGGGTGAATTTATGTTTCCCATGTTCATGAGTCTGAAAATTGTATCCGTTCACATAGTATTGGGTGGATTTATGTTTTCCATGTTCATGAGTCTGAAAATTGTATCCGTTCACATAGTATTGGTTCCAAGTGCGCACTCGCTTAGATGGACCCATTGCCAAAGCAAATAGTACATAATTATCTGGCTTATCTTCAATCACCTGATTAGCCATTAAAATGTTAAAAATCATAACTTCATTCAATAATGAAAAAAACTTAACATTTGAAAGTCCAATAGTACTCACTTTTTTCCTAAACCACTCGAGGAACTCAACTTCATGACGAACCCACACATCTTCTTTACGGATTATAGGTCGGGTTTGTACAATATACTCCTCGAAACCCCTTAAATTAAGCACCATAATGATTATAATTGTGAGTGTATTGAAACTCAGATTATCTATTCATCCAATATGAAAAACTTTAATTAAAACATGTAACAATCAATTACCTCTTATAGTCTTCTAAAATTCCAGTATTTGTTAACACATACAAGTGTGCCCGTATAAGTTTAACCTCATCCATGAACCGAAGAACACCACCAGTGGAAGAACGTCCGCAATCAACCCTAAAGCATTCTGGTACATTTTGATCTAAGGTATTCTCAACATTAAGATTGACTTTTCGTGATAAGCCCCTAGTTTTTGTATCTACACCGTCCTGGAAGTAGTTGCTACAGAAGTTTGAAATCTCTTCAGCAAGGTATGCCATGCAAATGGACCGTTCAACGCGGGCTTTGTTGCCGATTTTGCGTTTCAAATGATTAAGGAACCTGAAATAAGGACTAACTCGATATTACAAATGTATGAAATGGAAATAACTATGGTAGTTAATTGTTGTAGATAAAAAAAAGAAGCTTTGGTAATTTACATTACCTTTCAAATGGATACATCCACCGGTAATGAACAGGTCCACATAACCGAGCTTCATATGGCAAGTGGACAGGTAAGCGTTCCATGGAATGGAAGAATGATGGTGGAAATATCTTCTCAAGCTTACACAATATCTCAGCAATGTTGTGTTCCAACCTTTCAATGTCACTTAAGGTGATAGTGGAGCAACACAAGTCACGAAAGAATAAACTTATTTCCGTAATGGCTTTCCACACATGAACAGGCAACAATTCCTTAAAAGTAACCGGTAACAATCTCTCCATGAAGACATGGCAATCGTGGCTTTTCATACCATGTAGCTTGCACGATAATAAGGCTACGCACCTTGCCAAGTCAGAAGCATAACCGTCTGGAAACTTCAAATCTTTGACCCAATTGCATAGCACTTGTTTCTGGGCCCTATTGAGGGTGAATGGGGCCTTTGGTAGAGTTTTGTTTCCTCGAGCATCCTCCATAACATAGAGCCGTGGACGTTTACAAAACTTGGCAATATCTTTTCGGGAGGCGGGTGTGTCGCAAGTCTTTTATTTCACATCCATAACAGTGTGAATTAGTTGGTTGAAAAAATTCTTCTCAATATGCATGACATCTAGGTTATGGCATACCAATAGAGTCTTCCAGTACGGTAGCTCCCATAAAGTGCTTTGTTTGAACCAACTCTTTTTCGACTTCTTAAGTCTTGCGAGAGCTTTAAGGCGATCCGTGGCCTTTGGCATGTCTTTAACACATTGCCACAACTCCTCGCCGGACATGATGTGTGGTGGATGACCCTTCTCCACCTTGTTTCTACAGAAGGCGACTTTATTGTTCATAATGGGTGATCAATAGAAAGGAATTGTTTGCGAAAATCAAACCACGAGGCTTTACCTTCATGGTCAAGCCAAAGTGTTTTTGCCTTGTCCATACAGTTAAGGCAAGCCTTTTTCCCGGCTGTAGACCAACCAGAAAGCATACCATAGGCTGAAAAATCACTAATGGTCCACAAAATGGCAGCACGCAGATTAAAATTCTGCTTTCTAGAAATGTCATAAGCTGTTGCACCAACATCCCACAATTGCTTCAACTCATAGACTTGAGAATGCATGTAAACATCCAAATTCCCTTTTGGATTCTTAAGACCCGAAATAAGCAACAACAAGAGCATGAATGGTTTTTCATGGACATAGAAGGAGGCAAGCTGTAAGGGGTTAAAATCACCGGCTAACATGAATATTGACCACAGAACTTATCATGTGGAGCAAACCCATCGGTACACAATCTGAGTCGCACATTACAAGGTTCTGATGCAAACTCAGGAAATGATGTGTCCAAGTGCTTCCAAGCTTCACTATCACTAGGATGTACCATGATGTCTTGGACTCGGGGATTTTTAGAGTGCCAAGTCATTTCTTCAGCAACATTCTTGGTTTCAAACAACCTTTGCAACCTAGGAGTGATTGGGAAATAAGTGAGGACTTTCAACGGAACCAAAGACCCTTGTGAAGTTTTCTTGTATTTGTTGCTTTTACACACTCTACACTTGTCCAACTGTGCATCAGCTCTCCAAAATAACATACAACCTTTCGGGCACACATGAATTTTCTCGTGGGGAAGCTCCAAACCTTTAAGAATCTTCTTTGTGAAAATGTCTTACCCATGTTGTTAGGTAATGCCTCATATAGTAAAGAAGCAAATGCATCACCACACCGATGAGGCAAATTGTATTCACTTGATAGATACAATTCTAGAAGCCATTTCCAACATAGACATGGAGCTCCCCTTGTACAGTGGTTTCTGGGATGCCTGTAAAAGGTTAAAAAAACTCTTTGGCTTGATCATTAGGCTCTTCCTCAACACCGTCACTAGTCTTAGTATGACCCAACGTTTCAAGGTTATTCCCAAGAGCATCAAAGATCATTTCATGGTATGGATTAGGTTGCTCATCAGTTGATTGAGGGAACCCTTCCCGTGAGAAACCCAATCAAAGTATTCAGGTAAGAACCCCTTCTTATACAAATGAAGTTTCACCGTGTCAGCAGGTAACAAACGTTTATTCTAGCATTTCACACAAGGGCATCTAACTTCATCTAACCCCGGGCTCTCGGGATTTGCTTTGCAAAACGCAATATATTCGTCGACCCCATTCAAGAACTCGGACCTAAAGTTACGGCCGTCATATCTATCGTACATCCACCAGTGCTCCTTCCTTTTCATGGTGATAAATTCTACAACACTATTCAATATCGGAAAATCACAGAACTTTATCACAAATATTAATAATCACCTAGCATTAAGAATCTCAAATTTGAAGAACAAATCATAACATACATTACATAAATTAATATTTCATAAACAAAATTCTATGCTTTAATCATGACATTCACTATTGTAAACTTTTACCTTATATAAAATTTATACTTTTTCAGATTTAAATATGGAATTATTTTATAAATGACATTTTAAGCTATTACATACACACTAACTTTAAACAATATGCATAACTACTTTAACTTGAATTTAAAACTATAACATACATATTTTAGTATAAACTATTACATACTTATACACACTTTAAACAAACTCATTCTCATACTCATACTCATCCTATAAACTAACTCCTATAGCTCATACAAATGTAACAAAAAAAATTTCATTCGAAGCATACAAAATAAATTTATGCACAACTCACCTTAGAAAGGAACCAACTCAAAGCAAAAGCACACCAATTTGCTTAAATCCTACATAAATTAGAAAAAATAAATTATTAATTGTGAACTATTATAAATATTTTTGATAAAAATAGTAAAAACTAAGTTAAAAAAAATATAGATTATATGGGTTCTCATAATTTTCCAGATTTCTACTGCCCTTCTCAAGGTTTCTCATAATTCATGATAAATTAAATATGTTTACTTTAAAATCTAGACTAGTATGTTCAGCATGTTGCTAATTCACATAATCAACCTATAATTTAAAAGGCACTAGTGCATGATAAATTCATAGTTTTTCTCAAATTTCAATAGTAAAAACGAAGTGAAAAAAAAAAAAAAAAAAAAAAAAAACCATTATAACTAGAAAGCTTAGGGAGATTAGCTTAGCCACAAAGAGCTGATTGCTGAGCTTTTTATGCCAGAGAGATAGTGGTTGACAGTATAACAAAATATTTTCACTGCAGTATAGCTTCACTGTACCTTATAATCTTCCTACATGCGGTTGCAAATTTTCAGCAAAACCTGTCACCAATTTGTTGTACAGAGTATTAGGGAGGGAGACTATTCATACTTGCCGCAAAATAGAGAAAACAACCATCACCAACTATCTCACAAGAATTTGGCACCTAGGGTTAAAGCTCTAAGTCTCCAATTCATATCGCCATACAAATGTTGTTAACACATCTTCTTTCTTAAATGGACATATATATAAATCTGACTAGTAACAAGTCAGAAAATTTTCAAGAATCCAAATTTAATACTTCTAGATAACTGCAATACTTCTAAGAAGTTGCGATAAGGATAAAGTTCTTGAAGGATAAAGGTCGGTTTTTACCTCAAACCGGCGTCAAAGGACAAATCTAGTCCGGCGTCAGGGCATTCAGAGCTCAAGCGTTAGTGAGGTCGCAAACCAGAGTCAGGGCAGGCGGCGCACCGGCGTCAGAAAAAGCGACACTCCGATGGCCTTCTGATGGCTTTAGGCGAGCGACGAAAAGGTAGGGTTTAAGTGATAAAATGATAAAATTAAAATTAATTAAATAGAATAGACAAGAAACGGGATTACCAACTAGACGATTGTGGAGGATCGAATTCCCAACGACGGATCGACGAGAGGAGTGTTGACGGAGTTCCCTCTCGTTCCTCTCTCGTCGCGGCGCCTGTTAATGGGAATGGAGTGAAAGAGGGGGAAATAGGGTTGTTTTAATAAAATTAGTTTTTAGAAAAAAATTTCATAAATCTGCAATAGTTTTTGCAATAGTTTAAGGATGTCGCAAGCTTTCGAATTTTTAAAAAAATTAAAAAGCAATTTTTACGATGGTTATTGTCTGTCATAAGTTTATTATATAATTTAATGACAAATCAACCGTCGTAAAAGGTATAATAACCGTCGTAATTTACGATGGTTTTTTATGGCCATCGTAGCTAAACTGTCGTTATTTAGGCGGATTCTAGTAGTGACAAATGATTTGAACTTATAGTGGATATGTGATCATGTATTCATTTCCTTTGTTTATTAACCAATATGCTGCATTTGAAACCTTGCTTAATAGTTCATCATGGGGGGGAATGGGTTAGGCTGGTCAAATGATTTATAGTGGGGGGGGGGGAGAGTGAGCACATTTGATGATATACCGGAAAATGTGTAGGGTTTCGTAGTGACCCGACACTACGCGGAAGGAAACCCACCAAGACCCGCCCCTTAATTAAAGCAATTAAACAAGCATAATTAACTTAATCAAACAAGATTAAGGACAAGAATTATACCTTTGACGCGTGCTTCGCTCCCAAAGAGCTCTTACTTCAAAATCCCGAAAAGACGAGATCTCCAACGGATCGTACCCTCGACCCGACCCGAGCGTCCTAAGTCTTGAAGGTTAGTCAAGACCCGGACAAAATAACTATGAGTTTTACGAATCAAAGGTTTACTCTTTTCTAGAGTTTCCTTTTTAATTCCACTCAAGGTTGTATCAAATCCCAATACCAAGCTTGGTATTTATAGGGAAATGATCCCTTGATTTCCAATCTCCCATCAATGTGGGAGAGTTGGTAAAATGATAATTATTTAATTCCAAAATTAAATAATTAATCAACACAATCACAAATCGACACATGGCACAAATATAGAGAAGGCCAAGTGAGGACCAATGTTTGGGGGGACCATTGCCTTGATCCCCAAGGCCATGTATTGGTCCCCACACACCATGCCCAAAACCGGGTCAAGGTGTGCTAGCTGGCTGCCAGCCAGCGTGCCAGCTGGGGCTGCCAGCTAGCATGCCTCGCGGCCCAGCACCCAGCCAGCCAGCCAGTGTACGCTGCTGTTGGGCTGTGCTGGTGCTACGTGCTGGCGCTGGGCGCTGCTAGCACCTAGTACTGGCATTAGCCCCAGCAGCCCACGCACTCACTCTTCGCGCCTCACTGCTAGCACACCCAACATGCGTGCTGCTAGCGAGCCACGCATGCTGGCCACACTGCCCCCCGCATTATTCGCATACCCCATCGCACTAGCACTAGCCAGTGCCTAGAACTGCTTGTGCTTGATGCGAGGCATGTGCGCACGTACACGCACCAGCCATGCGCCACGCACCACGCACTGCCAGCCCACACGCATCACATGTGAGGCTGCTTTTGAGAGGCTAGTGCGCGAGGCTGCTAGTGCCAGGCCTAGCATCAAGCTGGCCCCAGCCCTCGCATATGCTGCGATGCTTAGTGCTGACATGCGAAGGCTAGCACTCAAGCACACGCACATGGCGCGCCATTGCCAGGCAGCCAGCCATGCCAGCACTTGGTGCTTGCAATGCTGCTGCCAGGCCAAGCACGCAAGCACGCAGCACCTAATGCTTGCGATGGTGCGCCTGGTGTTGCCATGGCCTGCGATAGGCGCCACATGCACCCAGGCACCACGCTAGCATGCTTGCTAGCTGCTATGGGCTGCCTGGTGCCTGTGTGGCCTGCGATGGCTGCCATGCGCACCTAGGCACCCATGCTAGCTTGCGATGGGCTACTAGGGTGCGCCTAGGCTGCGATGGTGCCTAGCACACCATGGTGCGCCTAGCACACACATGGTGCGCCTAGGTTGCGATGAGCTAGCCTAGCCTAGCTATGGCTACGCTCATGCTTGTCGATTGTGATTTTGCGACGCTCGGTATCGACGCCCTAGGCTCGATTTTCGACGTCTGTATTCGTAAAACTCTGTCGACTGATTAAATCCTTTCGGATTAATTCGACGTCTCGGATCGGAGATTCGATTGGGTTCGACCCGAAGGGTTCAGTTAAGATTAAGCTGTAATATCAATTGTACCCTGATATTACTGATCGGAAGCGGTCTCCACCTAGGCATTCCGATCACTTGACCTTACTGAAGAATTACCTCTGTAATAATTCTGAACCCTCTACCGGAATAATACACTTGTTGGAAGGACACCATTCCTTTCAATCTCCCACTTGTCTTTCCGGACAAGTGTGCATATTGTGTATAGCTCATTTCCTTTGTCACTTAATGTTTCTTCGTGAACTATAAGGTAAGATTCCTTGTCATCCTTATTACGTTAAGAAGTGTTTCTCGATCTCCGAGTTCGACTGTCAAATAAGCAGATGATTTCTAAAATCCATCTAGCATGGCCATGCATTTTACAGTCTCACTCTTCGAGCGGCCTTTTAAACAACAAAACATTTTCCCTATTGTTAGTAGGGGGACAATCCTAGTCTTGTATTGTAAGTTCTTCTTACTAAGAGGACATAGACTCCCGAGTATTCCCGTTATGATCCCCAGTTACGGCAGACGTTAGGAAACATCAAAGAGCCTAGTACTCAAACAAGAAAACTTCACAGTACTCATGGTCTGAGGAAATAAGTTCCGATAGCCATAATGAGAAATGTACTTATGACAAAATTTAATTTTCTTAAAGTACTCTCATAGGTCTTATCCAGTACAGTTCTAAACTGTACCTGTGCAAATGATTTATGACTGTCACGTCCTCGCAGCACAAGAAACGGTGATGTAAATCATACTACACACTAATCTATTGCGGTCATCAATCGTCCATCTGTTAGATGACCTCGATTAGGGATACTTTTCGATTTAATATTCAACGTTCACTTAACAGGTGTTTCTTTATCCAAGACATGGTCTTGATACCCTGTTTTGAATATTTTCGTAAATCGAATGGACTCATTATTTAATTCTAAACCATAATTAAATAGTAATGGAGTGAATGATAATTTTGCACAAAAATTAACTACTCCATTAATGAATGGTTTTAGTACAGTGTCTTACATTAAATCAACCCTGTTTAATTAAAACACTTGTACAGGGAATATCAAAGCCAGTCTCCAAACATGCTTGATTCCCATTGCCTCAACGTGTTTGTTGTGTTTCACTTGAGGCAGAGGTTTAGTCAAAGGATCGGCCGTTGCACGTGCCGATCTTACAAATTCTGATTTCACCTTCGGATTTCCATTCCCTTATCATGTGAAATGGTCGTTGCACGTGTTTGACCTTCTGGTGTTCTCTCGGCTCTCTAGCCTGAGCGATAGCTCCATTATTATCACAATAAAGGTCTATCGGTCCCTTGATTGAGGGTACAACACCAAGTTCACTGATGAACTTGCGAATCAAAACAGCTTCCTTGGCTGCTTCCGAAGCGGCCAAGTACTCGGCTTCAGTTGTAGAGTCTGCAGTGGTGCTCTGCTTGGCACTCTTTCAGTTGAACGCTCCTCCATTCAGACAGAATACATATCCTGACTGTGACTTAAAGTCGTCTCTGTCAGTCTGGAAGCTAGCGTCGGTGTAACCTTCAACAACCAGTTCTTTGTGGCCTCCATATACCAGGAATTTATCCTTGTTCCTTTTCAGGTACTTAAGGATATTCTTGGTCGCAGTCCAATGCGCCTCTCCTGGGTTCGATTGGTATCGACTTGTTGCACTTAGGGCATACGATACATCCGGCCTTGTACATATCATGGCATACATGATCGATCCGATTAGCGAAGCATATGGGATCTGATTCATTCTTTCTCGCTCAACAGGTGTCTGTGGACACTGTTTCTTGCTGAGAGTTATGCCATGGGACATGGGTAAATGCCCTCTTTTGGCATTTTCCATGTTGAATCGAGCCAGTACCTTATCAATGTAAGTACTCTGGCTTAATCCAATCATCCTCTTAGATCTATCCCTGTAGATCTTGATGCCCAATATGTACTGTGCCTCTCCTAAGTCCTTCATTGAAAAGCACTTTCCCAACCAGCCCTTTACGGACTCCAACAATTTTGTGCTGTTTCCAATGAGCAGTATGTCATCGACATACAGGACTAGGAATGCAATATCACTCCCACTGACCTTCTTGTATACACAAGACTCATCTGGATTCTTGATAAAACCAAACTTGTTGATGGCTTCATCAAATCGCAGATTCCAACTCCTGCTGGCTTGCTTTAGTCCATAAATGGACTTCTTCAGCTTGCAAACCTTTCCAGCGTTGCCTGGATTGACAAAACACTCTGGCTGTGTTATATACACAGTTTCTTCCATAATCCCATTAAGGAAGGCGGTTTTGACATCCATTTGCCATATTTCGTAATCGTAATATGCAGCAATCGCTAGGATAATCCGGACGGACTTTAGCATTGCAACTGGTGAAAAAGTTTCATCATAGTCAATCCCGTGGACTTGTCTATAACCTTTTGCCACTAGTCTAGCTTTGTATACCGATACATTTCCATCTTTGTCTGTCTTCACTTTGAAGATCCATTTGCAACCAATGGGTGTATAACCCTCGGGCAAATTCACCAAGTCCCAGACTTGATTTTCAGACAGGGAGTCCATCTCGGATTTCATGGCCTCTTGCCATTTTGCAGAGTCGGGGCTCGTCATAGCTTGCTTGTATGTCGCCGGCTCATCACCATCCATAACTAGGATGTCCTGATCATCAGTTAAGACAATACCGAGGTATTTGTCTGGTTGAGATCTTTGTCGTTGCGACCTACGTAGGGTAATCGGTTGAGCATTTACATTGTCTGTTTGACTTTGACCAATCTTCTCAGATGCTTCCAAAGTATCCAGATTGTCAGTTTTGTCAGGTTGACATTGTTGTTGCTCGTCCTCTCGAACTTCATCGAGTTCGATTTTCCTCCTACTTGTCATTTTGGAAAGGTGATCCTTCTCCAAAAAGACACCATCACGAGCAACAAATACTTTGTTCTCGGATTTATTGTAGAAGTAATACCCTTTGGTTTCTTTTGGATATCCCACAAAGAAACACTTATCCGATTTGGGGTGAAGTTTGTCCGAAATTAATCGCTTGACATATGCTTCGCATCCCCAAATCTTGAGAAAAGACAACCTTGGAGGTCTCTTAGTCCATAATTCATATGGAGTCTTTTCAACAGCTTTTGACGGAGCTCTATTCAGTGTTAGTGCTGCTGTTTGTAGCGCATGTCCCCAAAACGAGATAGGGAGTTCACTAAGACCCATCATTGACCGAACCATGTCTAACAAGGTTCGATTCCTCCGTTCGGACACTCTGTTCCATTGAGGAGTTCCAGGAGGTGTCAATTCTGAAAGAATACCACATTCTTTCAAATGATCGTCGAATTCATGGCTCAAATATTCGCCACCTCGATTCGATCGAAGTGCTTTAATTTTCTTGCCAAGTTGATTTTCAACCTCTTTCTGAAATTCCTTGAACTTTTCAAAGGATTCAGATTTATTCGACATTAAGTAGATATAGCCATACCTACTATAATCGTCGGTGAAGGTGATGAAATATCGGTAACCTTGCCTTGCGGGTGTGCTCATAGGTCCACATACATCCGTGTGTATTAGGCCTAATAAGTCACTTTCCCTTTCTCCCAACTTGGAGAATGGCTGTTTGATCATCTTGCCTAATAAGCATCCTTCGCAATTTTCAAATGACTCTAAGTCAAATGAGTCAAGAACACCTTCTTGAAGAAGTTTCTTGATGCGTTTGATATTAATGTGGCCAAGACGACAATGCCACAAGTAGGTTTGATTCGACTCAATGGTCTTAGCTTAGTGGTATCAACTTTTGTCATATGTAAAACATGCAATTTAATTGAACATAAATTTGTAAACTTGAAACAACTATTGTTAAAAGTTTTACATTTGAAATTCCTAGGTGTCCAACACCACGGATCATAATATGTTCAAAGCATGATAAAACTAGAAATAGTTTTAATTACATGTCATAGACAAAATAGTGCATGCAGGCACGACCGAAAAACCATCTTCGTCGTCTTTTGTCCATGCACCAACACTTGATAAGCTTCTCACTTGGTCCCTGAAAAGGCAACATTAAATGAGTCATACTTGGTATCCAATACCTTATGATAAGCTTAATCCACAAGTGTTAAGGAAGATACCTGAGGTGGTCGGAGTGATCCCCTCTTTCTTGATGAGCATGCATTCCCTCTTGTAGTGGCCTTGCATGCCACAATGGAAGCATCTCATCTTTGCCTTGACCTTCTTGAACTCCTTCTTCTTAGCTCTCAAGGGCCTTTTGGTCATTCCATAGGCAGTGGCTTGGCTAAGTAGTTGCACCACCTCCTTTAGGGAGTGTGTCTCCTTTCCCGCAGCGATATGCACTCTAAGTGCATCATAGCCCGAGTGGAGTGAAGCAAGCAAGATATGCCCCGCCATCTCATCTTCCAATGGAATTCCGAGAAGCTGCATGTGCTTGAAGAGCCTAGTCATACCAAGCACATGAGGTCGGAGGGGCATGCCTGGTCTCAATTTAGCATTGTAGACCTTGGTCCAAAGCCGTTGCCTTTCCTTAGCAAGACACCCAACATTTGGTGGCTTAATTCTCATGTTTGAAAGTGACCTGGTCAAGTCAAACACGAGTCCATCAAAGTTGCCATTGTCACTCTTGGTGACTCTTACATTGACAACGTCCTCAAGAGCTTTGAGGAACATGTCCGGAAGGTAGGAGGATAGAGTTTCCTTCAAGTCTTCCGGGATGGAATTTGCCATGAGTCGTGAGACCCTTTTGCAATTGGAAGACCATTCTTCATGAGCCTCGTCGGTCATGATCCCTTTAGCAAAGAAGCTTGGAATGGGAGTATCAAGAGTATACTCCAAGGAACAATTCCGGAGAGTTTTCCTGAGTTCCTCTTCCCATTCCTTAAAGTTGACCAAGTTTAAGGGAAATGCCAACTTTTCGGGGAGTTCCGGGCACATTTGGTTGTTGTTCGAGTTACTTGCAGACATTGTTCTACAATTGAAAGAATTTGAAGTGAAAAACCATTCATACATCAATAAGTTGAAATTTAAAGCATTCATGCATTTATTCACACTTATTGAACTTTTTATCCACGCATTTTAAGATTGTCCCTCTTGGGCGAGAATAAAATGATTCCGAGATCCCAAAGATCAAGAAATGGTCAAGCATGCTTTGGCTTGTCTTAACCATTAAATATCTTAAGGTAAGCAATCCAATCGCTAATAGCTCCAAGCTACTCTCGGTTTGATAAAATGTCGCATCTAATGCATACTTGACATTTTATCTCTTTTGCCACGACATCTAAGGACTCCTTACTGATATCGTTGAGCTTAACCAAGACAACTTGTATACCTAGTATACCTTACGTTCCTAGGGAAGTAGTGATGCCTCGCTTTGGCGTAATCCATCACGTACGCGCATTAGTTCGGTAAGTGTTGTCCTTGGAATGGCAAATTTTAGCTCAATATTATTAAGGGACCTAGGGTTTCTATGTTGGTTGATTTAAGTGAACTTAACTAATCATCGCAACATCATAGAAATCCTAGACATGCATCTAGAAAACAAATATATATAACAATATATAAGGCATAAAAAGATGCATTTGGCTGACCCCTTGAAATCTTCAATTTCCATGGGTCTTCATCTTGGCTCGTCTTCCTCGAACACCATCTTAAGACTTCTTGACCAAAATGAAATAAAAGAAACTAGCTAGAACGACTAAGATTAATCTAAATAGTACAAAAATACTTAACGGTTCGCAGACCGTATTTAGATTTACAACAATACATAACGGAACGCAGTCCGTATTTTCTATCCTAGTCGGGCCCCACTAGTTGCCATTTTCAAACAACCTGTTTCGAAAGCAATTTTTCATTCACCCGTTCACTATTTGTGAACGGCCCATGCAATTTTACAAAATACATAATTAAACACGCAAAACTAGTAACTAACTTAGGTCGTTAATCCAATTAACGCGCCTAATTAAAACTAGTCAAAATGGTTTAATTCATTATTTCTAAACGCAAAATGCTAACGCATTTAATCAAGCTCCCACTAAATTCCGCATCCGTACTTAATTAACCCGATTAATTAAGTCGGTATAACCCGTAATTTGTCAAAATTTTGCAAAATAAAATTCGAGGTTTTTAGCCTCGTTAAAATAAATAATTAAAATTATTAATACAGGAAAAATTGAAAATCATAGCTTAACGTTAAGCAAGATCACCCAACAAAGCCCTTGGTGGGTGCGCACCATGGCTGCTACTCTGCTAGGCAGCCCATGGCATGGCGCCATGGTGCGTGGTTGAGGCCTGCTGTGCCTAGCAAGCAGTGCCTCAAGCCCCAGCTGCCAGGCAGCATGCTTCGCATGCTTGCTAGCACGCTGGTGCCTGCGAGCATCTGGCCTGCTGGGCAGACGCATCATGATGCTCGTGGTGCGCTGGCTGATGCTTGCTGCCCTGCTGCCCAGCAGCTTACTTCGCAAGCCAGCCCAGCCACCCTACGCACCCCTGCCATGCATCCCCGCCACACATACACAGCGCATAGCAGCATCAAGCCTTACCCTTGTGCGCACCATAGACAGCCACATGTGGGCTGCTAGGCAGCCCGGCTGGCCTTGGTGCCACTTGGGTGTGTGACCTTGATTTGCGTGCTATGACTTAGGATTTTGAATCCCGATTTACGTGTGACATGAATTAATTCCAAATTATATTTTAGAATTAATTTTAGGGAAAATAAAATAAAATAAAACAACCATTAAGTCTAACTTAAACAAATTTTATTTTAATTGGTGCACTAGCCTAAAATTATCCAAAATTTTAACTTTGAACAAAATTAGGTCAAACATTATGCTTAAAATAAAATGAGCTATGTCCAAAATTAATCTTGCCAATATGCAAATTAATCATGGATTTGACAAAAGGGGGTTGGAAAAACAAAATAATCATCCAATGATAAAATTTTCCAACTTGCATACTTGTGTAAAATACCAAGATTACATCTTCCAATATGAAGATTAATCAAATTTTACTCACAAGTAATTGAACATAATGGATTTTAATCAACCAAAAACATGAAAAAATCCAAACTTTGTTCAACTTGGAATTTAGGGTTAGGGTTCCAATCATTTAAACACTTAAAGATTAGAACTTTAACATTACTTGGGAACTCAAAATGCAAAATCACAACAAGTTTTCACACCTTATTGCAATTTATTAGCAAAATTGTGAAAAACAAGTTTATGTGATTACTTGGTATATCAACTTAAGCACTAATAAACACTCCATTATTATGCTCAAGGATATTTTAAAACCAGTAGATTAGTGATGCAAATGTGCATTTAATCTAACCTTGTAATGCTTGCATTAATCAAGGCTTAAAAAGAATTAAAACTTTCGTTGAAAAACGAAAAACCCTAGAAAAAATGGGTTTCTGGTTCGAATTTGGCTTCTGGACAACCCTAAAGGATTGAAACAGTTCCAGAATGTCGATTCCACCCAAAAATCACTATTTTTGAGCCAAAATCTGGGTTCGACAGCCAAATCGATAATAAAATCGAGTTTTAAAATTTAATTAAAACGAGCATCTAATCTAATTAGATGAACATGAACCAGAAAAATAAATTCTTTATAACACCTCAATTAAACAATAATTGCAAAAATTAAAAGGAGCGTGGCTCCGATACCACTGTAGGGTTTCGTAGTGACCCGACACTACGCGGAAGGAAACCCACCAAGACCCGCCCCTTAATTAAAGCAATTAAACAAGCATAATTAACTTAATCAAACAAGATTAAGGACAAGAATTATACCTTTGACGCGTGCTTCGCTCCCAAAGAGCTCTTACTTCAAAATCCCGAAAAGACGAGATCTCCAACGGATCGTACCCTCGACCCGACCCGAGCGTCCTAAGTCTTGAAGGTTAGTCAAGACCCGGACAAAATAACTATGAGTTTTACGAATCAAAGGTTTACTCTTTTCTAGAGTTTCCTTTTTAATTCCACTCAAGGTTGTATCAAATCCCAATACCAAGCTTGGTATTTATAGGGAAATGATCCCTTGATTTCCAATCTCCCATCAATGTGGGAGAGTTGGTAAAATTATAATTATTTAATTCCAAAATTAAATAATTAATCAACACAATCACAAATCGACACATGGCACAAATATAGAGAAGGCCAAGTGAGGACCAATGCTTGGGGGGACCATTGCCTTGATCCCCAAGGCCATGTATTGGTCCCCACACACCATGCCCAAAACCGGGTCAAGGTGTGCTAGCTGGCTGCCAGCCAGCGTGCCAGCTGGGGCTGCCAGCTAGCGTGCCTCGCTGCCCAGCACCCAGCCAGCCAGCCAGTGTACGCTGCTGTTGGGCTGTGCTGGTGCTACGTGCTGGCGCTGGGCGCTGCTAGCACCTAGTGCTGGCATTAGCCCTAGAAGCCCACACACTCACTCTTCGCGCCTCACTGCTAGCACAGCCATCATGCGTGCTGCTAGCGAGCCACGCATGCTGGCCACACTGCCCCCCGCATTATTCGCATACCCCATCGCACTAGCACTAGCCAGTGCCTAGCACTGCTTGTTCTTGATGCGAGGCATGTGCGCACGTACACGCACCAGCCATGCGCCACGCACCACGCACTGCCAGCCAACAAGCATCACATTCGAGGCTGCTTGTGCGAGGCTGCTAGTGCCAGGCCTAGCATCAAGCTGGCCCCAGCCCTCGCATATGCTGCGATGCTTAGTGCTGCCATGCGAAGGCTAGCACTCAAGCACACGCACATGGCGCGCCATTGCCAGGCAGCCAGCCATGCCAGCACTTGGTGCTTGCGATGCTGCTGCCATGCTAGGCACGCAAGCACGCAACACCTAGTGCTTGCGATGGTGCGCCTGGTGTTGCCATGGCCTGCGATAGGCGCCACATGCACCCAGGCACCACGCTAGCATGCTTGCTAGCTGCTATGGGCTGCCTGGTGCCTGTGTGGCCTGCGATGGCTGCCATGCGCACCTAGGCACCCATGCTAGCTTGCGATGGGCTACTAGGGTGCGCCTAGGCTGCGATGGTGCCTAGCACACCATGGTGCGCCTAGCACACACATGGTGCACCTAGGTTGCGATGAGCTAGCCTAGCCTAGCTATGGCTACGCTCATGCTTGTCGATTGTGATTTTGTGACGCTCGGTATCGACGCCCTAGGCTCGATTTCCGACGTCTGTATTCGTAAAACTCTGTCGACTGATTAAATCCTTTCGGATTAATTCGACGTCTCGGATCGAAGATTCGATTGGGTTCGACCCGAAGGGTTTAGTTAAGATTAAGCTGTAATATCAATTGTACCCTGATATTACTGATCGGAAGCGGCCTCCACCTATGCATTCCTATCACTTGACCTTACTGAAGAATTACCTCTGTAATAATTCTGAACCCTCTACCGGAATAGTAAACTTGTTGGAAGGACACCATTCCTTTCAAAATGTTGATGCTAAATATGTTAAAAAAAATAGTTGACAGCTTAGGGTATACAGGCATTGTTAAAGTTCAATTTTGGGACCCTAGAAAGTATTTCAATCTGGTATAAGATATTTGGGGTTTGACAATAGGTCCTGTGATCCTTTCCTCACATTATTACTTGAGTTTAGGGTCATTAACTTGTGCACAGAACATGAGCAGGTAGTTGGACTTAGGGATTCAAATTTAGGGACTGGACTTGGTGGCCAAGGTTCTTTTGTTGAGCTTTGTTTCGGGTTTTTTTGGAATCCCTCGGGATACAGGTCTTGAACACGGCCGGATGGACTAGGACACCTGCAAAACAATGACCGGTTGATGGAATATTCGCCTCCGACGATCATGTTAGTGACCGGAAAATGAAGTAACGGAGAGAGAGAAAGTAGAGAGAAGTTGGATCTATTCAATGTTTTTGAATGATGTCTTAATCCACCCTTCCCATTATAAATGATTAGGGTAATTATAGGGGTGGGAAAGTGTGCCCCTTGAGGGTTAGTGCCCTAAAAAGCTGTGCTCTGATTGGCGGCACAATTAGATAAGGACATGTGTCATTTGGAGGCGCCGTTTTTGTGGCTTTCTCGGGATTTAGGAGGCCTTTATCTCCTTAAGGTGCTCTTAGGGTTTCCACGTGTCATCTTCCTATAGGGACACGTATTTCCATTTATTTGGGCCACGTGTATGGGATTGGACCACGTGTTGGTGTATTTTTACCCTAAATATTTGCCCCTTAGAGAGGGTAACTCGTACCATACAGGCCGCCTCCTCTGATTTTTATCCGTCAGTATTGTCCGAATGTCAGGCTGATGGAGCATCATCATTAAAAGGAGACAGACAGTATCGTCCGTCCGTCCATGGGATTTCTCCTTTGGGATAGCTGCCTTGATCAGTCCGCCTGATTTCATTAGTGGACTTAAAGTCTTAAAATCAGGCGGACGGGTTGTGCCGACTGGCTTTAAGTGAACAACTGTCTTCTGTATTTTCCGGAATTATGATTCGAATTCTGCTGACCTGGTCGTCTATTTTGACGCGACATTAGAGTGTCTGTACATCTTCCCGTCTTAAATGACGGGTTCAGTTTTTTAACCATTCGAATTTCTAGGTTAAACTTTTTTAAAAGTTACCGCTTGTACTTCTGGGCAGGAAAAGTGATTTTACCCTTTTTCCCTCATAAATTTGGCCTATAAATAGGTCTGGTTTGACATCATAAAAACACTTTGGATTTTTGTGTTTTCTAAAGAGAAGTCAGAGCTTTTAGAGAGAGAAAGTATTGTTCTTCCGAAATCTTAGAGAGCTCCGCCGTGAGGTTGAGGTTTCCGTCCGAGTTTATGAATTCTCTGGTCAACGTTGTTCAAGATCTTCAAAGCTCCTCAAACTTTCTACTCGTAATGAGGTAACCACCCGTTTCCTCTCTTTTATATTTTTTCTTTTCCTTTTCCATACTTATTTTATTTTTTAAACACGAACTGGCACAACACTCGACTTCATCTATTTCTCCTCATGAGGCTGGTCGTTCGCCTGAGACTGAGGAGTCTAGAGTGGACGGGGAAGAGTCTTCCTCTCTATGGAGTGGGTCCATTTCTAGTGCGTACCAACTCACCCCCACCTATTCTTCTTTATCCCTGCATTCGAACATGGCGCGTACGAGCAAGATGTCCCTAGAAACCCTGATGGCAGTATGGTGGACCCCCTAGTCCCCTACGATCCGAGCAACTTGGACAGGGAGGACACAAACACAACCACTGTTAGTGGTAGTGCATGATCCATAGTAGAAGTGACTGTCTCCTCTTCTGATGGGCAAAATCATCCAGGCACTTCTTCTTCCAAGAAGGCGTCCGGGCGAAATCCGAAACGACCCCCTTCCCAATATACCAGCTCGATCCTGATGCCGTCCGAGCTACTTTCTTCTAAGAGACATCCTTCTTCTTTTAAGGCGGACGCTAGGGCATCCGTCCAAAATCCTCAACAACCCCCTTCACAACATACCAGGTTGGCCAGGCCTAGAATTGGCATTTATATTTCTAAGCCGACAGACCTGCCCACTTGCAGCTCCTCCTTCAGGAAATTAGGTGGACTCTGGAGGGAAGAAAGATAAGGGCAAGAATCCTATGGTTCCTGAAGGTCTGGTGATGGCCAAGCCAGGGCAAGGTTCGGTTGGTGGCAGCTCGGCCGAGGCGACTGAATTGGACAGAGTGCTATCCTCTGATTTTTGTTCGGCAAGGATTCTCGAACCACAACCGGCCGAGCAAGGAGTTAAAAACCCTGACGCCGAGGAGGCGAACAAGGGCGACAATGCGGTCGACCTCAATGACCCATATGCTTGCCCCGTTGGGGATGTAGTCCTTGCTTTTCTCAACGACAAGTTTGAGAAATTCGAGAAGTTCCTCATGCTTGGGGAAGATCACTAGATTTGGCCACCCAGAAATTCTAATTCGGTTATCGCTTCTGACGACGAGGGAGCCCAACGCCGGGGCTTCAATGTTTACAGGGCCGCCTTAGAGGTGGACCTCCGCTTTCCCCTCCATCCATTTGTCCAGGAGCTGTTGGTCGAATACCAGATTGCGCTGTTTCAGCTAGCACCGAACAACTCGGCCAATATCTTTGGGTACTTGGTGATTTGCCTTAGGAAAGGCTTCACCCCTAACTTCTCGGTCTTTTGCGAGATGCACAACATGGTACAGTTGAGTGCGCAATCGGACGGCTGGTTCATCCTGAACACTTATCTAGAATACTTAGTAGTTCTGCACAAGCCGTCCAAATGGCGTGACTGGAAGCATCGCTTCTACCGCATTAAGAGCAAAGACAGGCGCTTCAACCGCAAGATGAACAGATACAATGCCAAGCCTGTTCAGCTTGGACGAGGGGATCACCGGCCGTATAGGCCTCCTGTCCATCCGGACCACGCTCATCAGCTTGACTACTTTAAAGTCAAGAAGGTGTATCGGGATGGGAAGCAAGTGCCCGTCGTCTCCAACTGGATTCCCCTAACCGACTGGCTTAGGGATCCAATCTTTATGTCATCATTTGACTTGCTAAGGAACTATACCCAAGGTGGATCTTCATGACATGACCGTCCGAATGAGTTTTCAATATAATCAAACTTTTTGTTCCTTTTTCTTAACAGAGCAAGCCATGTCTCAGTTGGATCCAAAGCAAAGAGGGGAAACGGACATGGCCGACTTCAAGTTGGAGCGTTACCGGCTCCTTAGACAAAGTTACGAAGCGGCCAAGGGGATACGTATATATATATATATATATATATATATATATATTATATATATATATATTATATATATATATATATATATATATATATATGTATATATGTATGTATTATATGTGTGTGTGTGTGTGTGTGGTCAGCGTCTGCTTCAAAGGACGAGGGGTCGTCCAAGTCTGGCAAAATCACTGTGTCCAAGACCCGCTCATGGGCGCAGGCGACTAAGGAGAAGTCGCGGGCTGCTCATGAGCAGCCTAAAGGGTTGCAGTCGCCGCCTTGAGAGATCAAGCAACAACCTATGCCTACTCCTACTCCGGAGAGGCATCCGCTGGAACCACCCTCCTTCTCGGAAGGTACCTAGTCAAACTTTTTCTTGGATTTGATGGTTTTGATTCGTTTCAATTTTCTAACTCTTGCTTTTCACAGACATTGCCGAGGAGATGGACGTTCGCGCCCCTGGTACGTCACTGACCCGGGCCGAGCGTAAGGCGGTCCGAGAGGCTATGCTGAGGGCTGTCCCGGCCGATGTGCAAGATAAATTCCGGGGAATTCACGAGGGGTTCTGTAACACCCCAATAATTCTCTCTTTAAACTTGTAAATAACTTTAATAAAATGCAAGAGAATTACTTACATGCTACCGCCACGTGTTTAAACATTAAGGCTAATTCAGAATTTTAGTAGTGGAAAAACTAACTCAATTATAAATAAGATTCAAAACCAACGAACAAAACCAAATTAAGTTTTACAATTTGGAACCATGAAGGCCCTAATTCAAAACCCAACAAAAGTAGTAAATAAATCAAACCAAAGTTTAAATAAATTCAAACTTATGAAATGAAATAAATTGCGAATAATAACCAACTCCTCCCAAATCCCACCACCTTGATGCATGTCCAAACTATGTAAACACTTGTGATAAGTCTGCTACCCAATATTACAAGTGCAAAGATTGGATCATTACATGGTCATTGAAAGGCGAAGGCCATGACCAAGAAAAAGACACACAAAAGCACACAATCAGCAACGCTGAGTACATACAAGCTATAAATATAATAAAGAATTCCTAGCATGCTACTAATTAATCAATCAACACACAACAGTTTAATTATTGACTCAAACACATAACTCAACTGTTGACATGTCTAAGACTTCTCTAATTAATACTGATTATTTCATTTTATTTATTGGATTAAGCAATAGACAAGGTTGTCTCCCCATGCTCTAATTCGGAACATCAATAAAAAGAAAAACCACATGCCTCCTTTCAGAAACATCAATAAACATCCAATGGCAGACGAGCGCGACTCTGTGGCCATAGCTAGTATGAGATCTCATCTAACTCCTTATAGTTTTAAAAAGTATTTGAAAACAAGAGGCTTGTAGATCAGACGGCCTCTAGAAAAGGGCACGGCTAATACCCCGTGTACCCCAACCCCTGTTTTTCATTACTCTAGATGTGCACAAATCCAGAGTTTTATTGCTCATTCATCTTACACTTTACGTGATTTACAAGTTTAAACTTGGTGACGTCTCAAATGCAAAACAACATAACCAATCAAACATTAATCATTAAACAATTCAAATTTCCAATTCAATTCTTAAATTATTAGTGACAAACAACATTTAGTGTTGAACCCTTTAAACTACCTCGGTGTATCAACACCTTAAGTGCATAAGACACTTCAAATCCTAAACCTCGTCTTATAGACTTCAATTCTTCATTTACTCATTCCATTTCAATATTAATGAATGAGTAATAAAATAATTCAATCCACATATTCATGTACCTTTGCCTCTAAACTCATCTTGCAGGTTAATGAATAAATAATACTTACAAGTTACACATTTTGCATACATGAATCAAAACCAATCATCACATTAATCACCAATCAAACTTACTACCATACAATTTCAACCAATCCGCAAGTTTTCTAATATGATTCTAGATTTTCCAAGTCCTTAAACATGCTCCTAGAGTCAAGGTTTTCGTATCCTTGTACGTATCTTGAGTAAATGAGTTGGTTGGCAACTTTAGGAACTAAAAATCGCCTTCTACGAAGTCCTCTCCTATACCAAACAACATTAATTCAATCAATACCCAAGTAATTAAATTTACAACAATACTAACTTACTTTAAAACCTTCAAAATCCAATTAAACAACACTTTAAAACCTTCCCTTTTACTAAAATTCGAAGCTTATATAGAGTTCTTAAAGTTAGTATGCTTAAAACCCAGAAATACACTAATCCAATGTAATTGGAGACTTCAAAAACATAAAACAATAATCTGAAAATTAATTCATGAGATTAGATTTTAAAGTTCAAAGCTTTATAATCATAAAATACTCACAACCATTGTTTAATAAGATTAGGGACATAAAAATATGAAATTAATACAATTTAAACCTAAAATTGAAACTTTAATAAATCTGAAATTTTATATATAATCAAAATAATTATGCTTTAACATAATTTAAACACAATATAATTAGATAACTTAATCAACACGTTTTAAACCCTAAAACCATGAAAAATCAACATTTAAACCCTTAGTTCTTAGTTAAACCAAATTTGAAATTTTTGTCATTAAATTAAACATAGAAAAATTTAGAAATTTGTAATCTTTTGCAATTCATATGCATAATCAAATTATAATAATAACAATTTAAGAACAAAATGTAATAAAGATTGACATATTGAATCAATTTATCAAAGAAAAGAAAGAAGGAAGGAGGGAGAGAGAGAAGGGGCGAACTGGTAGTTGTGGGGTGTTGCGGGTGGAGCTGCGGTGGTCGGTGACAGCAGCGTGGGCGATGGTGGCTGAGCAGGGGCAGCAGGTACAACAGCGAAATTGGCTTTTTTTTATTTTTATTTTTTTTTTTGTGAAATCGTGAAGCAGTAGGGGAAAGCAGTAGAAGCAAAATAACGTGAATGAGGGGGGAAATTTTGAGGTATTTTTTTGTTTTTTTTTTGGGGGGGGGGTTTAAATGAGTATGTGGGCTTGGTTTCCCAAATTAAGTGGAAGTTTGGGCTTGAATAAGAGTTTGAGCTTTCTTTATTCAAGATTGGGCTACTAACATTATTGACAAAATAAGTTGATGTATAGGAAGAGAAATTCAAATTAAATTAGTGCCTATTAATTTTATAGTGTTTAATTAAGTTTTTCATAAAATAACTTATTTAATGAAAACGAAATAAAATATTTGTTTAAATAATAAAGAAATATATTATAATTTACTCTAAAATATGGGGGATTACAGGTTCTTCGGCCCCATGATAAATAGCTGTGTTGAGGTATTTAAGCTTCTTTGAACTTTAACACTTAGTTTATCTTCATTTTTCTTTTACTAACTTGTATTCTTCTTTCATCCATAGCTCTTACTTAGGCTCTCTGCCTTCCAAGACTGGCACCCCTCGGGAGAGGCGCGAAATCCAGTCGGCCTGGGAGGACATAAAGAAGATTTAGGACGAGAGCACTAGGCTGCTGGCCCTCCAAAGCATCCAGCACAAGACTGCCCTTGATGCGTTGAGCGAGAAGTCTGCCAAACAGACTGAGGACATAGTCAAAATGGGCGATGCCCTCAAGAAGGAACGGTTGGCTAACGAGGCTCTCGTGAAAGAGAGGGACGAGGCGGTCGCCCATGCTGCCGAGTGGTAGGAGGGAGTCGAGGCTTCGGAAAAGCTCAAATCCGAGCTGGAGACCTGCTTGGTAGCCCTTGAGAAGACTTTGAAGGAAGGAGAAGAACACAATCAGGAGGCTGAGGTGCCTCAAAAAGGAGGTAGAAGAGCTGAAAGAACAGCTCAAGGATCCCAAGAATATCTCCCCTCAGGAAATGGTCCGAATCGAGCAGTCGACCATCACTCGACTTAAGAATCGATTTGAGGAGGGCTACTTTATGATGGTTGACGTCAACGAAATCGGCTACTACCTGGAGCACTTCACCAACCGGTTGGACTATGTCACCTTCAAGGAGGAGTGCCAAGCTATTGGGGAGCCTGTCCCTCCATTCGTCGCCACCCCCTCCCCTACTAAAAGTGATGATGATGAAGACGGGGAGGAGGAAGAGGAAGAGTCGGCCAAGGATGATGAGCCAACCAAGGCAGACGATGCAGCTAAGGAAGGTGAGTCGACCGCTGGAAATGGTGGAGAGGAGGCGGCCAAATGAGGAGCTCTCTTCTTCTTCTGCAGCTGTTTAAGCTTTCAGTACTTCATTTTTATTTCTTTGTTTGGAACAATTTCAACTTTTGCCGTCTGTTTTGAGCGGTCTTGTAATATACTCTTTTTGTTTTTATTTGCCGTCCGTTTTGAATGGCTTTGATTTACAAAGTATCTTCAACTTCTTTTTATCCATACTTAGCATCTTTGAGCAACTTTTCATGCCTTTATTTGCTTTAACATACGAATGATTTTACAGTGGGGGTATGACCCTTTATTCTACATTTGCCTAGTCCACATACAAAGAGGTTTTATTAACTTAGTAGGTTTTATACCTCAAAGGGTATGACAACTAGTAAGTTAATCAAATCATAATAATGATTGCACTTGGACTAGGTGAATGCCGAATGAACTTTAGCAATACGACCGTTTAATTGGCTCACGCCGAGTCGTGCTTTGATGCTATCTCTCGGACGCACTCGTGAAATTTCAAGTATTATCTCAACCTGATCTTTCCTAAGTGTTTATTAGGCTCACACGCCTAGGTATGCCTTTTCCCTTAGAGTAAAAATACCTTAGGCAATTTTCGGACTACCTTATGTTTTATCCGTCCGACCGGTCTAGGGCCGGATGGAGCGTCTAACATTTTGACCCTTATGGCCGAATTGCTTTGCTGGGGAATGCCCTTGCTAGGCATTGGACTCGGCCGCTTATTCCCCCCTTTAGGGGCCGAGCTGCTATGTTGGGAGCAGCTTCGTTTCTCTTTTTAGGCGGCATTGCTTATTCATCTCTACCCTTGTCAGGGGCCGAGCTGCTATGTTGCAAGCCACCCTTGTTTCTGTTTTTAGTCGGCATTTCTTCTTAACAATAAGTAAATATACAAAATATATTACAAGAGTTTAATAACAATGTTTGACTTTTTCATTAATATCGTCAAAATTACATTGTTTTTGGCCGTATGGCTTTAATTACATTGCTCGGCCGTTTAGACCTAGTTGTATATACAAATTTTGGCTAAGCACAAAAATTTATACTGTTAGGCGGTCGCACACCTAGCAAAAATAACCTTACTAATCCTCCTAACTATGTAGTAGGGCAAGTCAGGGTCGATCCCACAGAGACTATGGTTCACCTAAAATTATCTAGACTCAAGTTATTAGTAAGCAAGGATCAACAATGGTCGAATAACTAAAGAACTAATGTATGGAAAATCGAAAATAAACTAAGGGATATGAAGAATCAGATAATTAAAACATCCAAGATCTAGTATCACCACAATTACGATTAATGCAATTATATTCCTACCCCTAACATACGATTCCAATTGAATGGGGAAAAGCAAATCCTAATCAATACCAAGGAACTCTCTCGGGTATCAAAGGCTTCCCTAACATACAATCAAGCCTATTCTCATGGTATCATGCAAATTAGAGACATTAAAAACATTACTCTAACTTCCCAATTATCAACCCAACTATTCTCATGTTGAATCTCAAACCCTAAATTGATCTACTCAAATCCATTTAAACCCAACTCTCGTTGTGATAGAAACAATGGAATAATAACGATGCTAATTATCTCTAATCTAGTATTGGCATAATCACAATCAATTTAGCATAAGCAATTACAAAAGTCGTTAGAGAATTTAAGGAATTAATTCATGCATCAATCATAATTGGGCAACCCTAAATCTTGGAAAAAAGAAACTACTTACTCATAATGAAATAAACAATAACAAAAATAATTAAGGAAAACATAATTAAGAAAATTAAAGATGAAAAGAAAATACCGAATCTTGAATTGAATGGAAAACGGAAAGTAGAAATCTTGAATCTTGAATTTCAAAATCAAAGCAATTTAATGGAGAGAACTAGGTTTTAACAATGTAAAACTAGACTAATAAAAACTTAATTCTCAAATAAAACAATACTTAGTGTATTTATAGCCCTAGAAAGATAATAAAACGCTCAAAAGACTTGGCGCATAATTCTCCCAGGAGGCACGGACGTGCCTCTAATCGAGTGCAAACTTCCTTGGCTTCTGACTTCCAGGCACGGATGTGCCTCTTGACGAGTGTAATTCTGCAGTCTTGGGCACGAACGTGCCCCTGCTAGGCACGGACGTGCCTAATGTCGAAGCTCATAGCTGTGTAAACTGACTTGGAGGCACGGACATGCCTCTGCTAGGCACGGACGTGCCTCACTCCAAAAGTCCCTAAATAGCTCGTTCTTCAATCAACAAGCCTCGTGAAGGTTCGTGGGCCTTGGTTTAGCTTCGTGACTTCGTAAAATATCCAAATTAGCTCCGTTAATCCTGAAATACATCAAAAACAACGAACTACCCATAAAAGCATCGAATCATCAAAACTAAACCAAATTACACCAAAATAGACTAAAACACTCGACTAAGCTAATAAAACCAACTAAAAATAAGCTAACAAATATGCACAAAACACGACTTATCAAACTCCCCTAAGCTAAACTAATTCTTGTCCTCAAGCATTTAACCATGAATCACAAGGGAGGAGAAAGACAACTTCTCAAACCATCATAATGTGCCATCAATTTGAAATCACGAGGAAAACAAAAATTAGAGTTAATATGCATAAAACCACCATAAACCTCTTAAACTTGGAATCGACAAACATCTTACCACACATCTCCCCATACCAACTCACACAAACATGAATAGCTCTCACCTTAGTTGTGAAAAATAAAAAACAAATAACGCTCATGTGTGTTATGGGGTGAAATACGATATCACTCAACCTAAGCATAGAATGCATGTCAACTTCACATGAATTGTCCTCTTTAGGCTTGCAATGTGACTTTCTCCACTTCTAATGATTGATGCAATTACAAAAATCATGAAATCCATAAAGGGTAAGCTTGGTAAACAAGGGTTGGACGACGTTATTTGGGAATGTGGTGCTTAAAATATAACAAATCCTAATCTCACTACACATTCAAATGTTGGGTTCAAACCTACCTTATTTCCTCCAACTTCATACAAAATAAGAATAGCCCCTTATTTCTTTCTTTTTCCTTCTCTTTTTTTTTTCTTTTCTTTTTCTCTTTTTTTTTTCATTCATTTTTTTTTTCTTTTGCAAAAAGAAAGGGATTCATAGCAAATTAGGATTTAGGAAGACTTTAAACTCTTTAATTCGAGGTAAGGGTGTATGCAAGTTCAACACCCTTTTTTTTCTTTCTTTTCTTTCCTCTTCTTCCTTCCTTCCTTCTAATAAATCAATTCCCTTCTTTCTCTTTTTCTTTTTTTTTTTTTCAATTTTTTTTTCATTTTTTTTTCTTTTTTTTTCATATATCACTCATAGGGCTTTAACAAGTGTAATGCTCCTTCAAAATAAACCTAGGAAAATAGCTCTATGGCTTTAAACGTAGGGTATCAAGAAGGGGTTAAAACACGGCTCAAATTGGCTCAACCTACGGGTGAATGAAAAATAAAAAAAAATTATGCAGGCCTAGAATGTGGAGGCTCTATTCTCTACAAGGAAATTTCAATCATTTTTTCGCAACATGCATCATTCAAGTCTCAAACAGTCAAAGAGCAAGACCAAGAATTCAATTATGTGAAGGACAACTAATCACACATGAAGAAACACGACTGAGATAGAGTGCAATCAGTCAAATATGGCTCAAAAATCTCACCGGGTACACAAACTATTCACATAAGTAGAGCGGGGAGACCATCCTGGCCACAAACCAACTCAATTCCAAGCAAATCGGTGAATGGGTTTTCGAAAACTCTTTTCGCAAAGCACACATATATGATTGTTATCATAGAAGAATAGGCATGTAAAGGCATATCAACAACACTAGAAAAAAAAAGAAACTAACCAAATACTAAAAAAAAAAATTATATACATGGTGAAAAGTGAATCCTCCCCCAAGCTAAACCATACAATGTCCTCAATGCATGCATATATCAGTGTAAATGGACAAGGGGAGAGGGAAACAACTCTACTGCTCGGGAGGGTGAGAATCATACCTCGGGCCGGAGCTAGGACCGCCCTGAAAATGCTGACGCATCATGCCCCTTCCATGTAGTCCTCCTTCGTAGAATCTGTTCTTTTCACCTGCATAAAGAGAGAGAACTAAAATAAAATAAAATAAAGAACACTAATAAATAAATCTAAAATCAAAATAAAGATAAGAATAAAAACCAAGTAAAAGATCGAGAATGGGTTGCCTCCCATTTAGCGCTTGTTTATAAGGTCTTTAGCTTAACCGTAGTGATAGCTCAGCTCGGGTCACCACACGAAGAAGGAACTCCGTGATGTTTCCCATGAAAATATCTGCTTCCAAGTGACTCCTTCATTTTATAATTAACCTGCCTTGTATCCAAACTCACCTTCATATGGCCAAACACATCATCGGGTGGAATTTTGTCTTTGCTTCTCACGAACATTCTATCAAATACATACTTATCAACCAAGGGGTTAGTAGCATCGATTCTTAAGCAAGTACCACCATCAAATATAGAATTATGTTCATCAAAGAGCTTGAACATGACTTGTTTATCCTGGGCCCTAATGGTGACTTGTCCTTCGGGAACATCTATTACGGCTTGACTTGTGGCGAGGAATGGTCGACCAAATATAATCGGGATCATATGGTCTTCTTTCATATCCATGACAACAAAATCAACATGAAAAACAAGTTCACCAACCGTAACTAATACATCTTCAACCATACCCTTAAGGAGTCTAGAGGTTCTATCAGCCAATTGAAGAGAGATAAGGGAAGGTTTAAGTCCTTGCAAGCCTAAACTCTCATATAATGAATAGGGCATTAAGTTAACACTAGCACCTAAATCGCACAAAACCCTATTGAAAAATTTCTCGTTTATCGTGCAGGGAATAGTGAAACTACCCGGATCATGCAGCTTAGGTGGTAGGTTATCATATAAGAGAGTAGGGCCCTTCTTATTTACTACTTCCTTATCCTTTTGTTGATCTTTAATAATCTTCACAAAATTTGCAAATTGAGGCATTTGAATTAAAAGATCAGAAAAGGGAGTAGAGGCGTGTACCTTCTTAAGAGCTTCGCAGTATTTCCCAAAATGTCTATCGAGTACGGCTTTTGACAACCTTTGCGGGAAGGGCATCGGTTCCTCATAAGCCGGTGGAGCAACATATTAGGGACCTTGAACATCTTCGCCCCTTTCATTTTCTCTAGACTCCACACTGCACACCTTCTCATCTATTTGCCTCGGAGGTGGTTCATCTCTTCTCAAGAAAACGGCATTACATTGTTCCTTTTGAACCTTCGCTTGATCGTGAAGAGTTGATAAACGACTCATCTGTTGTGAAAGCTGACTTATTTGGGTTTCCATAAGCTTACTCTGGGCTTGCAACTGTTGAATGGAGCTACCTTGTTGTTGGATGGCACTATTGGTTGTGGTAATGAAGCTCTCCATCATCAACTCAAGGCTAGATTTTTGGGGAAGTAGTTGCGTTGGTTGTTGGTTCATAGGTGGTCTTTGTTGGAAGCCGGGTGGTGAGTTGTAGTTGTTGGGTCGAGGCGATGGTGGTGGATTCTGTTGTGCTTGGGTGTTCTTATAAGAGAAGTTAGGATGGTGTTTCCAACCTTCATTGTAGGAATTGGAGTAGGGGTCATAGGGATTTTTGGGATTTGAGGAGTATAAAGAATTGGCTTGTTCAATAGACATCTCACTCATGTTCTGCGGGAAATCAGGTGCGATGTGGCCCTGCACATTACACATTTGACAAACCTCTTGGGGGCTAGTTAAAGTTTCAGCTTGGAGCTTATCAAACCTGCTTGTTAGTGCCTGCACAGAACTGGCTAACATAGTCAAAGCATCTACATTAAGCTTACCTCCTTTTTTCACATTCTGACGACCTCTTGGATGATAATTATCATTGGCCGCCATCTTCTCAATCAGCTCCTTTGCCTCAGTTGCGTTCTTTGTCAAGAGAGAACCCCCTGATGCAGCATCAATGTAGATTCGGAACTCATGGGTTAGGCCATTATAGAAGGTTTGAATCAACAACCACACTGGGATACCGTGATGAGGGCATTGTCTCTGTAACCTCTTGAAACAATAGCTGAAGCAACGAATGAGGCTTAGTAAAAACGAATCACAAATAATCAAATGAAACTGTTAGTCCCCGGCAATGGCGCCAAAATTTGATAGGCGGTCGCACACCTAGCAAAAATAACCTAACTAATACTCCTAACTATGTAGTAGGGCAAGTCAGGGTCGATCCCACAGAGACTATGGTTCACCTAAAATTATCTAGACTCAAGTTATTACTAAGCAAGGATCAACAATGGTCGAATAACTAATGAACTAATGTATGGAAAATCGAAAATAAACTAAGGGATATGAAGAATCAGGTAATTAAAACATCCAAGATCTAGTATCACCACAATTACGATTGATGCAATTATATTCCTACCCCTAACATACGATTCCAATTGAATGGGGAAAAGCAAACCCTAATCAATACCAAGGACCACTCTCGAGTATCAATGGCTTCCCTAACATACAATCAAGCCTATTCTCATGGTATCATGAAAATTAGAGACATTAAAAACATTACTCTAACTTCCCAATTATCAACCCAACTATTCTCATGTTGAATCTCAAACCCTAAATTGATCTACTCAAATCCGTTTAAACCCAACTCTCGTTGTGATAGAAACAATGGAATAATAACAATACTAATTATCTCTAATCTAGTATTGGCATAATCACAATCAATTTAGCATAAGCAATTACAAAAGTCGTTAGAGAATTTAAAGAACTAATTCATGCATCAATCATAATTGGGCTACCCTAGATCTTGGAATAAAGAAACTACTCACTCATAATGAAATAAACAATAACAAAAACATAATTAAGAAAATTAAAGATGAAAAGAAATTACCTAATCTTGAATTGAATGGAAAACGGAAAGTAGAAATCTTGAATCTTGAATTACAAAAGCAAAGCAATTTAATGGAGAGAACTAGGTTTTAACAATGTAAAACTAGACTAATAAAAACTTAATTCTCAAATAAAACAATACTTAGTGTATTTATAGCCCTAGAAAGATAATAAAACGCTCAAAAGACTTGGCGCATAATTCTCCCAGGAGGCACGGACGTGCCTACAAGAGGCACGGACGTGCCTCTGATCGAGTGCAAACTTCCTTGGCTTCTGACTTCCAGGCACGGACGTGCCTCTTGACGAGTGTAATTCTGCAGTCTTGGGCACGGACGTGCCCCTGCTAGGCACGGACGTGCCTAATGTCGAAGCTCATAGCTGTGTAAACTGACTTGGAGGCACGGACGTACCTCTGCTAGGCACGAACGTGCGTTACTCCAAAAGTCCCTAAATAGCTCGTTCTTCAATCAACAAGACTCGTGAAGGTTCGTGGGCCTCGGTTTAGCTTCGTGACTTCGTAAAATATCCAAATTAGCTCCGTTAATCCTGAAATACATAAAAAAAACGAAACTACCCATAAAAGCATCGAATCATTGAAACTAAACCAAATTACACCAAAATAGACTAAAACACTCAACTAAGCTAATAAAACCAACTAAAAATAAGCTAACAAATATGCACAAAACACGACTTATCATATACATAATATTTTTTTAGATTGTCCGTATTCCACGTACGGGGAATAGGACGGCCATCTAAGGCATCAAGACGGTAGGTACCATCTTGGACTTCTTCTTTAATTCGGTAAGGCCCTTCCCAATTTGGGGTTAGTTTGCCATCCTCTTTTTCTCGGCTCACCGCTTCCATTTTCCTCAAGACCAAGTCTCCAATCTTTAGCGGCTGCTTTGACACTTTGCGATTATATGCCCTTGTCATCCTTAGATGATAAATTTTGTGTCTAAGCGCTGCATTGCCCCTAGCTTCTGGAAGGAAGTGTAGGGCAGTCTTCATGGCCTCCCAATTGGCCGATTCATCATACAACATCACTTGTAGAGTCGGCTCATACATTTCAATTGGTGGAGCACGTCCTCAGCACCGTAGACCAAAAAGAATAGGGTCTCCCCTGTTGAACTTTTTGATGTCGTTCGAAAGGACCATAACACATTTACCAACTCATTAACCCATAGGCCGCCTGCTTTCTCAAGCTTCCAGTTGATGCCAAAGGAGATCAACTTGTTGTACGCTTCAACTAGGCCATTAGCCTTTGGGCGTCCGAGCGAGGCAAAGCAGTGTGTTATGCCCTGGTCACTCAGCCAATCTCTGAGATGGTCGGTCTCAAATTGTGATCCATTGTTGAACACCATTGATTGTGGCGCACCAAAGCGTGTGATTATGTTTTTCCATATGAAGGTGGATACATCTTTCCATTTGATTCCTCGGACGGCCTCGGCCTCTACCCACTTCGTGAAGTAGTCAAGTGTTATTAACACGTACCGCCTCTGTCCAGATGCTGGTGTATACGGCCCCAAGATGTCCATGCCCCATTTTACAAAGGGAAGTGCACCCGCTGTTTTCCAGGCGGTGGATAAGGGTCGCAAATCTCTAGCACTTGTCACATTTTCTCACCATTTCCACGGAGTCTGAATTCATGCTCGGCCAGTAATACCCTAGATAGGTAACTTTCTCGACTAAGGCTCGTCCGCCTATGTGTGATCCGCAATGCGCCTGGTGGAGGTCGTCCAGCATCTCATGCCCCCTCTCGGACATATCACATTTCAAGTAGGGCTTTACAAATGATCTTTTGAACAAGTCCTCTCCCTTCATCTCAAACCATGTCGCCTTTTTTTTTATCAGCTAGCTCTCCATGGGGTCGTTCGGAAGAACTCCATCTTTAAGATAGGAGATTATTCCGTCCATCCATGTGGAGCTTATGTCAATGATTTGCACGAGCTCGACATCGATGCTCCTCTTTTACTTGACTTCCCAAAACACAGATCTCGGAGTATCACATGATGCCGAGGAGGCTAGTTCGGACAGGGCGTCCGCTTGATGATTCTTGGACTGAGGGACTTGTTGTAGCATGAAATTCTCTAGGCTCTCAGCCTCATCTTTCACTATTTGTAAATACTTCATCATTGTTGGCTCCCTAGCCTTATTGTCACCATTCACTTGACTGACTATCAGCTGAGAGTCCGAACATACATTAATTTTTGTTGCCGCGACCGCCTTACACATTATAAGGCCGCCCAGAAAGGCTTCATACTCGGCCTCGTTGTTAGAGGCTTGAAACTGAAATCTCAAAGCATATTCAAACTTATCTCCTTCGGGAGATAGTTATACGATACCAGCGCCGCATTCGGTCGTCGTTGCAGTTTCATCCACAAAAACTTTCAAGATCTGATCCCCTACCGGCTGTAAATCCGGTCGTTTCATTTCAGCCAAGAAATCTACAAAGGCTTGGCCCTTGATTGCTTTTCTAAGTTCGAATATGATATCAAATCCTCTCAATTCTAAGGTCCATTTAAGCATTCGGCCGCTGGCCTCCAATGTCGTGAACAACCTCTTCAATTGTTGGTCTTTGTAGACCACAATTGAATGAGCAAGAAAGTATGGCCTTAGCTTTTTTGATTCCATGAACAATACCCAGCCGAACTTTTCAATGGGTGAATACTTAAGCTCGGCATTGTGCAAAATGTGGCTAATGAAATACACCAGGATCTGATGACCGTCCCTTTCAGCAAGCAGGACGACACTTAAGGAATGATCTGAAATAGCCAAATACATGTATAACTTCTCATCTTTGAGGGGACTGATGAGCTGAGGAAGGGTATGCAAATGATTCTTCAACTGTACGAAGGCTTCCTCGACCTCCTCTATCCACTCGAACATTGCTTTTTTCTTGATAGTCTGGAAAAAATAGCGGCACTTATCCCCTAATCTTGATAGAAATTGTCCGAGTGCATCTAAGCAGCCGATCAATCTTTGAACTTCTTTTATGGTTCTGAGCGATTTCATCTCTAAGACCGCTTGGATCTTTTCAGGGTTGGTCTCAATGCTGCAGTAATCAATTAAAAATCCGAGAAATTTGCCGGACTCAACACCAAAGACACACTTCTTTAGATTTAACATCATTTTATGCCGCCTGAGTTCTATAAATGTTTCTCAGAGGTCCTTCAGATGATTGGCCGGCCTCTTTGATTTAACAATCATATCATCAATATAAGCCTCTGTGTTCTGGCCGATCTGATATCTAAAGACCGTATTCACAAGTCTCTAAAATGTGGTAGGGGTGTTCTTCAGGCCGAATGGCATGACTTAGTAGCAATATAGCCCCTACTTGGTCACAAACGCTATTTTTTCTTGGTCTTCTTCCCACAAAGAGATTTTATGGAATCCAGAGTATGTGTCTATAAAGCTCATCAGGGCATGCCCGACCGTTGAATCAACCATGCGGTCAGTTTTAGGCAACGGAAAGATATCCTTAGGGCATGCCTTGTTGAGGTCGATGTAATCTACGCACATCCTCCAAGTTTCATTCGGCTTTTTGACAAGAACTACATTAGCCACCCAGTTAGGGTAGTAACATTGCCGAATAAAACCGGCGCACAACATCTTTTTAACTTCGGCTGCGGCCGCCTGATTCCTTTCTTCACCATGATTCCTCTTTTCTAACGAACAGGTCTCACAGCCGGGTTCATAGCTAGCTTATGAACTGGTAAGTCTGGGCTGGTACCAAGCATCTCATGAACTTCAAACGCAAACACATCTCTGAATTCTCTTAACTAACTCACCAAGTTATCTCCAAGCAATCCCATGGCCATAGTGCCCACTTTGACCGTCCGACCAAGCTGGTCTGGGTCAAGCACTATGTCCATATGATCACCGGCCGGTTGGAGCCTCAACTCTTTTGGCCGACCGACGGTCATTAGCTGCTATTCTTGCTCTTTCTTGATCAACTTGCGCTTTTTGCCGACCTGGTATGCTTGGAGTGACCCTTTTTCAGGATTTTGCTCAGACGCTTTTCCCTGTCCGTGTGCTGTTGGTTTTACAGCCTGCTGATTACATTCTTTTGCCATCTTCTGATTTCCTTGAATGATACCTATCTTCCCATCCAACTGCTCAAACTTCATCAGCATCAAGTGAGGGACGATTACTGCCTTTGCTGATGTCAAAGTTGGGCGGCCAATGATAACATTGTAGCCAGTGAGTTCTTTAATAACTAGGAAGCGGACAACCATGTCCCTCCCTTCTCCCTTCTGCCCAAACCGGACGGGCAAGTCTATTCGTCCGATCGGGTGGATAATACTCCCATTGAACCCAACCAACGGGTGAGAGATATCCTTTAGGGCGTCCTCTAGGAGCTTCAGATTCATTAAACAAGCTAGACTGATTATGTCGGACGGGCTACCTGTGTCTATTAGAACTCGTCCGACCTTCAAATTAGCAACTTTCAAGATGAACACCATGGGATCATTATGGGTAGCTTTGATATGGCCTCAGTCAGCTTCACAGACCGTCACTTCTGGGAAGGGCTCAATTTTCATCCCTTCGGTGTGCATTATATTTTAAATATTCCAAACATCTTGCTTGATTCCCTTCATGGTTGGGCTGCCTGCAGGAAAGACGCCTGATATAACGGCCACGAACCCTGAATCCGTCCAGTTTCCATCATCACCTTTTTCTTTTTCTTTCTTCTTCTCATATTTGTTGTCTGTCCGAGAGTAGGTGAACTTGGACTTCTGAACGTACGAGTAGAGCATGCCCTTCCCGACTAGCTTATTCAGTAACCTCTTCAAATTGTTGCAGTCGTTCGTGTCATGCCCCACATCCTTGTAGTAATGACAGTACTTTTTCTTGTTTCTGTACTAGGTCGGCCCTCTCAAAGGCTGAGGCTTCTCGAATTTGAACTTGTCTTTGATCTCCATCAAAATTAAATAATAATCTTTGTTGTACTCGTATGGAGGCTTGTACGTCTTGGCTTTCTTTGACTTCGTCTGTTGTCAGTCGGCCACCCACACTTCCTTTCTTTTGTTGTTTCCTTCCTTCTTTTTGGCGGCCGAGTCTTGCTGAGAAGATTGTTTCTTCTCAGCCCCCTTGGTTGGCTCTTCTGATTTTGTAAGAGAATAAAAATAAGCTACTTCAATATAAAATTCGGCCTCTCGCAGAACACCTGCGTATGTCCGAATCTTTTTCCTGATGAGATCAAACTTGAAACCATTATGCCTTAAACCTCGAAGGAACTCCGAGTAGGCCATTTCATCCGGAATATTCTAAATTTGAGCTTTCTCCAAGTTGAACCACTGGACGTACAAGCGCAACCCCTCTTTCTTTCCTTAGACGATGGTTCCCGAGTTAAGATTAGTCTTTCGGGGCGGAATATTGTAGGAGAAGTTTCCAACAAATAATAAGCTCAGAGTTGTGAAGCAATTGATGCATCCGGCCGACAGACTGTTGAACCAGTCTTGTGCCTCACCCTTGAGGGTGGCCGGGAAGCATTTGCACCAGGTGTGATATACACGTTTTACACATATGTTTTCACCTACTTTTCAATACATTCTTGTATGGTTTGAGGCTCTTTAGAGCCATTTTCCGCTAACATTCTCTTCTCTAGTGTGTTCGGTGCATTTTTATAAGTTTTACAGGAAATGCGAGTTCTTTGGATGATTCAGACACATTTTTGATGTCTATGGGAAATGTTAGTGAAGAAAGGATGGAGAACCAAGCTAAGATCGAGCCATAAAGCGTTCAACTCTGCGTTGCCCGGTTGCCCTATGCATGGCCGGTTGCACCAGACATAGAAGGATTGATTTGGTTAGAGCTAATGCGAAGAGGAAGAAGTTGTTTTAGGCATTTATCCCACGCGCCCGATCGGGCTAGCTGTGCCCAGTTGGACCGGGCACGTGGTGGTTGATGTTGTTACGAAGACTACGAAGCAAGGGAAGCAAGGCACCCAAGTGGAGCCTCGCGCCCGATCGGGCGCCACTTGCCCGGTTGGATTGGGCGCCGAGGAGAAGGCTACGAAGAAGTGCGCAGCCATCAGATACCACCTGCCCGATCGGGTGGTGCTCACCCGGTCAGACCGGGCAAGGTATGCGCGTGACGATTTTATTATTTTCGAGATTTTATTTTATTAAGGGTATAAATACCCATTGTAATCATCATTAGTGGACACTTATTATCTCCTTAAGTTTTATTTTTCTCTCAAAAACCCTAGTTTATTTCTTTTAAGCATTTTAATTATTTCATTAGATTTGATTATTGTTGATTAACAATTTGAGTAATTTCAATTGAAGCATCATTGGTATTCATCTCTATTCCTTTCTCTTTCAATTATTTTTGTTTTCAATTATGTTTTCCTTGATTATTATTTTTATTACTTCTTTCACTATGTGTGAGTAGTTTTCTTATTCCAAGATCTAGGGTAGCCCAATTATGATTGATGCATGAATTAATTCTTTAAATTCTCTAATAAGTATTGCAATTGTTTATGCTAAATTGATTGTAATTATGCCAATACTAGATTAGAGATAATTAGTATTGTTATTATTCCATAGTTCTAATCACAACGAGAGTTGGGTTTTAACGGATTTGAGTAGATTAATTTAGGGTTTAAATTTCATCATGAGAATAGTTGAATTGATAATTGGGAATTGAAGTAAAGTGTTTAATGTCTCTGATTTGCATGATACCATGAGAATAGGCTTGATTGTGGGTTAGGAAGCCATTGATACTCGAGAGAGGTCCTTGGTATTTGTTAGGGTTTGCTTTTCCCCGTGTTAATTGGAATTGTATGTTAGGGGTAGATATATAATTGCATCGATCGTAATTGTGGTGATACTTGATCTTGGATGTTTTAGCTAATTAATTCATTATATTCTTTTGATTAATTCTAGTTTTTCATACAATAGTTCCTAGTTTATTCCACCATTGTTTGATTCTTGCTTGGTAATTATTTGAGTCTAGATAATTTAGGTGGACCTTAGTCTCTTGGGATTCGAACCTTACTTGCCCGACTACATAGTTAGGAGGAAGAGTTAGGTTATTTTTGTTAGGTACGCGACACGCCTATCAAGGTGGCATCATCCACACTTTGCAACTACATCAAATTTCTATACAAAGTAACATGTTCTTCCGGGTTGCCCGTGCCATCATAGGCACCCACAAGTACTCTTCACATTAGTTGGTTGAGGAGAGTTGAAAATTTCTTGAGAAAACGGAGGCGGCTTGTCGCCAAGATTCAACAAGCGCATTTGCTAATTAATAGGCTGAGGTTATGCGGCCGATCTGCCCAGATATGCTGCCTGGTTGTATGGCTGGCCATACTGCCCCTACTGCTCATAGATAAAGGGACCCTAGGTGACCATAATGGGGCATTTGAAACTGAAGTGGTTGAGTTAAAAGAATTGGGGTTGGAGTATGATAGGCTGTCGTAGAGCCTACCAAAGATAAAAACCTAACTTGGTCTCTCTAATGGGTAGGAAGGGCAAGTAAGGGTCGATTTCACATAGACTAAGGGGAGCACTAACAAATATCGATTTGTGATAAGCTAAGGCAAGTCTTTTTGGGTTATGAGTTATGAAAAAAAATCTACAAACAATAATAAAAAGGATCTTGGGAAGGTATCCACCAATTAAACCATTCACAAACTACAATTTAACATATAAGACATAGCAATTTGGGGATAAATTAGGGGAAGTCATCTAAGGCACCTAACTACTCTCTCAAGCTAGAGGGATTACTTGAGTCATGAAATATAACCTACTCTTGTGGTTACAAAGCATAAAATAAGTGGTAAAGCATAATCACGATGACATAAACATTCCCTTGACTTGAAATTCCTATTCTCATGGCATTTTAAGTCAATTAAGCATAAGGGAGCTAACTTAAGTTTATCTCTCTATCCATCGTTGAGAAAGCTTAGATAAATAGTTCTAGCAATGGCCATTTACAAGAACTAACAATGAAACCACTTAATCTCAACTAATTAACATCCCACATTAGCTAAATCAACACATACAAACAAGTATTTGTGAATTCATCAATGGTTTCAACCATCCCAAGTGAAAGAACTACTCACAAATCATAATAAATTGAAAAACTAAAGGAATTAACAACTAAGAACATGAAATCAAGCACTAATCTAACATTAACAAGTAATTAAGGATGAAAATATACAAAAATAAGTAAATAAAATAACAAAATAGGAGAGAGAGTAAGAAATTCTCATTGATATTGCAAGGAGTATTCAAATCTTCAAGTGTCCTTTCTTCAATTCTTCATAATCCAAGCTTTCAACAAGTTTCTCTTACTTTGTCTCTCTAGAAAATGAGAGTTTCTCTCTCTAAAAACCCTAACCTAAGCTAAAGATTACAGAAAAATTTTCTCCATATGAAGCTAAAGGGATATTATATAACCCCCAAGTAAAAGGACGAAGAAAACAAGAATCGGCCCGTCTACAGGTCAGCACGGACGTGCCAAAGGTTGCACGGACAAGCAGACCTGTTAAAATGTGAACAGTAGCTACTGCCTGACCTTGCACGGACGTGCATCACTTGGCACAGACGTGCAGCTTTTTCTGGCGAAATAGCTTCGTTTCGGAAGGTCATAACTTCTTCATTACTCATTGGAATAAGGCATGTAACCAGTCAATGGAAAGCTCTTGAGATGAACTTAATATCCAATTTGAATCACTTTAAAAACTTGAGTAAAATAATGTTATGGTCATTTGAAGTTGACCTTAAGGAAAAAATCCTTCCAAAACCCTTCCAAATGCTCTTATTTCACTCTTGGACACTTTTTCTTGCTTGTTTCATTCTTTCATAGCTCCCTTATTTCCTATTCTTGTCTGCAACTTCTTTACTTCTTTGTCCAAAAGCTTCAAAGAGCCATATTTATACCTAAATATGCACCAAAACACTAGCAAACCCGCGAATCATATGATACACAAAAAATGCATAAAAATAGAGTAATTATGAACTAAGGCATTGATTTCTCACAATTCTAAGGCTCAAAATCACTCTAAAATCATACAAAATAACAAGTTATCAAATCCCCCCAAGCTAAGCTTTTGCTCGTCATCGAGAAAAACAATAATGTCAAACCAAAGAAGGGAAATAACTTGCTAGAATCAAAATAACGAGGGGCAACAAGGAGAATGCATATACACACTAATCCGCATGGTAGCAACCACAATCACTTTTAGCGCAAGTGAGAAGCAATTTAAACCTCTAAGTCGCCCTAGAGGACGAGTTTTTATATCGTGAGGGTTTCCAATGAGATTTCCCCACAACTCATGCAATCCACAACACATCGTCCAAAATCACACAATTTCAATTTTTCGCCCAAGTCAACTCATCGGGATATGAGACACAAGCAAGACAAGTGAACAACTTTCAAGAATTACCAATCATACAAATGTACACATGAGTTGGGGGTAGAGAGGATAACTAAGCAAGGTTGTACTAGGATACTTCATTAGGCCTTTTACTAGTTCATTAGAGCACACCTAGATATTCCAAAGTTGTAACAAGCCCTCTTTCGGTTATAAAATCTCAAAATGTTAGTCCACCTCCCAAAATGCACACCCAAGTCCCCTTTACTACACTCTAACTCGGGAATTTCATTAAAAACAACAATGCAAACAAGGTGTAGGAGGCATCCACGAGTTGACCTCTAGCGAAAAGAAATTTTTTTTGAGAAGTTTTGGGGGAGGATTTGTTCTCCCCTTTTTCTACTCTCTACTTTTTTTTTTTTTTTTTTTTTTTTCAATTTTCAATGCCCTCGCCTCTTTTAACTGTGAGCGGCTCTTTCTTTATTGAGAACGTGTGGCTTATTACGCCACTTATTACACATGATACAAGTAGAACCAATTCCCTAATAGAGTTTCATTTCGAAGAGGAAAGGGGGCACATCAAGGGAACAAGCTAAGGGACCACAAATTAATTCAAACATATCCTACTTGAGCAAATTAGACAATATCCTATACTAGGCGTGCGATTGAGAATTCATTGGCTTTCATTTCATATACTCTAATGCAATCAAGATTAATAGAACTCTAAGTGACCCCAACTCTTGCACACAACCTTTTAAAAGAACTTTTACTCATCACTTAAGAGTCAAGCAAGCAAAACATATAAGTATCGTCATTTGAGTCTCATCCTTGGGCAATTTTTTTATATTTAATTTTTTTAATTTTCAAGTTATATTAAAGAAAAAAAAGAGAATCATGCGTATCCAAATGTACAGCTATGAACGAATTCAAGCATCAAACTAACAATTAACCACTCTTCATGAAAGCGTGAAGCTACCCCCCCCCCAGCTTAGACGAAGCGTTGTCCTCAATGCTTTGAAGACATAATCAAGGGGGAGGGAGGGAGGGAAGGGAACACAATCAATCTCAACAAATTACATCTAATCCAACATCCATAACTACAACGAAAACCACAACAATAAAATCTAGCCCCAAACCAAACTCTTTGACAAGCAACCAATGAATGGAAAAAATAATTATAAAATCAATAGCTTGAGAAGGGATGAAGAGAGGAAGAGATATTACTTAATTTGATGCAAAATACTTCATAAATTCTTCAATACTTTGTAGAGTATGTTGTGTCTTTCCAATGTAGCAAAAACTCCAAAATTCTTGTGAATTTGAGACTATATGATGTAATTTGGAATGGAGTGATAAAGAGTACCTAATTGAGAATCATTTCATAAAGCTCGTTAGTTCAAATCATCATACAATTATAATCCATGCACATCGTTATTCAAAAATAATCATATAAAAAAAAGAAAAAGAAAATTTGCCTTTCTTTTCGGTCTTTGGCTAGACCTTAGCTAGTAAGTAATTTGACAAACTCCTAAGGAGCTTATCATATGCACTTGAGCAAATTTTACAAATTGCAACCATAAAAATAAGAAGAAAATTTAGAGAGAAGAAGAAAAGGATATACATTAATCTACAAAGTTTCCTAAAATGAAAATGAAAAGATCTAAAAAAAGGTCCTAGATTGAAAAGAATAAGGAAAAATAAAAGTATAACTATCAACAAAACACTTTATTGGAGATTCATTTGGTAAATTAAAAACCATATTACATCAAATTCACCCAATTGAGTATCGTTGGTTAGAAATTGATCATGCAATCATAGAATAAAGTACAAAGAGGCTCATGTGAAGTGAACTTGGGAAGAAAAGGGGGGCAAAGGCTTGGAAATGAGACAATAATATCAAGAGTTTTTGAGAAAGGGACATGAGGCTCAAAAAAAGAATGGTCAATTAGTAAAGACTCAACAATCACCTCACTCTCAACTCTGTGGTCCTCAAAAGAAGGACTTTCCTCCACTTCATACCTTTTATCCTTACTTTCCCAAAATTCATCATGAATATCTAGGCTACTCTTTCCAAATTGATAGTTATCCTCAACACCTCTTGAATAATCATCAATATAATCAAATTTAAGAATATCATCAACATTATATTTGGACTTTAGTAGACTTATATCATTAGTGGAATTCAACAAACAATCATCAACTTTGTCATTATTCATAATTAATGGTACATTAGGCTCATTATACAAATTGATGATATTTGGAAAAATAGGGTCATCAACCTAAGGTTTTTCAAGAAGAGGCTTCTCAAAATTTTCATTTTCATTCATTTGAACCCTAAAAGCCTCACTATGATGATTCATGGATGTACAATTGCTCTTTATGTCCATTAGATTCTTAGAAATCTCTTCACTACTCTCTAAAAAACATTCTAGAGTGAGCTCTAAAGAAGACTTAGGTACTTGAGGATGGGAGAAATTTCGAAAATCACATTGGGAAGAGGTGTCAACATGATGCACATTAGCCACATCATAAGGAGTACATGACATAAAATTGAAATCTAAGAAAAAAGTTAGGGAATTTTGACAATTTACATCACCAAAACTTGAAACATTAGAATCCAAAACATTATCATCACATTCTTCAAATGAGTTCCCATCATTAAAATGGTCATAAGTCTCATGATTAGCCATCTCCCAATCATAAGTATCTTTTGAAAAGAATGGTGTTCTTCCAACAAGTGTATTATTCCAGTAAAGGGTTCAGAATTATTAAAAAGCTAATTCTTCAGTAAGATCAAGTGATCGGAATGCCTAGGTGGAGGCCGCTTCCGATCAGTAATATTAATATATAATTAATATTACAGCTTAATCTTGACTGAACCCTTCGGGTCGAACACAATCGAACAACCGGTCCGAGACGACGAGTCAATCCGAAGGATTTGATGAGTCGCCAGAGTTTTACGAACTAAGACGTCGGATACCGAGCTTAGAGCGTCGAGACTGAGCATCGCAAGTCGAGTCGAATTTAGAAATCAACGAGACGCGAAATTAATCAAGTTACAAGTTCGAGTTAGGTCGTAGCTTCGCATTGGCTTAGCCATGCGAGGGAAGCTATCTCAAGCTAGCATGTGCATCGTAATGCTAGTCGCAAGCGTAGCATGCTAGGCGTGCTAGGCCCATGCATTCTAGCTAGCCACCGCAAGCATCGCAGCCTTGCGTGTGTGCTAGCATGCCATGTGCCCAGCCATCGCAAGGCTAGGCCTTGCTGGCATGCTAGGTGCTGGCGCACAGCTAGCCCAGCAAGCATCGCAAGGCTAGGCCTTGCTAGCATGCTAGGCGCTAGCAGCATCGCACAACACCACGCATCAGCCAACATCGTGCAAAGCTGTGCATGTGTGTGCGTGTGCCTCGCATAGCATCGCACAACACCACGCACCAGCCAGCAGCATGCTTGGCTGTGCGTGTGGGTGCGTGTGCTTTTCATAGTAGCACCCAGCAAACAGCTTGCAATGCCTCGCCTAGCAGCAACGCCCAACATGCGTGGCTCGCTAGTAGCATGCATGCACTGGCTGGCTGCGCATGCGGGCTGGCTGTGCGTGTGGGATGCTAGCTAGCTGGCCAGGTTGCCCAGCCTTGGTGCTAGGTGCCAGCTGGCAGCCTTGGAAGCCAAGGCAGGCTGCCAGTCAGCCACTTGGATTGGGAGAGCCGGTTTGCTAGTGGGGACCAAGGGGTGTGAGCTTTGCCTTAGGGAGAAAGGCTATGGTCCCCCCCCCCTTGGAAATGGTCCTCACCTAATCTCTCATCCTGCTTGTGCCACTTGTAACTTATTAATTGAATTGCAATTTTATTTTTGTTTTAATTAAAATAAAATGGGAAAATTGCAAATCTCCCACATTGATTGAGAGTGGGAATTCAAGGTTCATTTCCCTATAAATACCAAGGTTTTGGGATTTGGGAAGAACACTTGAGTGGAACTAAAAAGGCATCTCCTTAGAAAAGTGAGAAAACCTTAAGTTCGTAAAACTCTAGTTTTTATTGGTCGGGTCCCGACTAACCTTCGGGACTTGGATTGTCCGAGTCGGGTTCGTGGGTACGAGCCGTCGGAGACCTTCGCATTTGCGGGGTTCAAGTTTTGAAGTAAGAGCTCGGGATTCGAGCGAAGCACGCGCCAAGGGTAAGAATGTCTTTTCTTTTCTCACTTAATTATTGTTTAATTAGCGATTGCATGCTTAGTCACTTTAATTAGTGTGCGGGTCTTGGGCGGGTTTCTCTTCCGCGTAGAGTCGGACTCTACAAAACCAAACAGCGATATCGGAGCCGCGCTCACTTTAATTATTGTGACTAATAATTAATTAAGGTGATTTAAAATGGATTTAAATTTCTGGTTGTGCTATTAGATTAGAAGCTCGTTTTAATTAATTTTAATCTCGTATTTTTTCTAATTTTGGCTGACAAACCCAGATTTCGACTTAAAAATAGTGATTTTTGAGTGGAATCGATGTTCTAAATCGTTTCTGATCCTTATAAGGATGTCCAAAAGCTAAAATCCACCCAGAAATATGTTTTTCGAGGGTTATTTTCGTTTTTGACGAAATTTTTTAAATCTTTTAACCTTGATTAATTATTGCATGTTGAAGGTAGATTAAATGTATGGTTGCATCTCTAATCTAATGCAATTATAAGCCTCATTAAGCATGTTTATGAAGTCATAATTGGTGCTTAATTTGGTGTGCTCACTTTTCACATAAACTTGAATTTTTCACATTATTGCAAATAAATTGCTTTAAGTGTGAATGTTTATAGTGAACTTGCAACTTTAAAGCCCCTAAAATTTCAAAGATCCAATCTTTAATTGTTTATTTGGTTGGAACTTTGATTGCTAAATTCCAAGTTGAACTATATTGGATTTAATCATTTTTTTTGTGTTGATTAAAGTCCTTAAAGTTCAAAACTAGTGATTGAATTTTGATTAATCTTCATATTGGAAGATGTAATTATTCAATTTTACAAAAGTTATTGTTGGGAAATTTTTTCATTGGATGAAAGGGTTTATTTTTCCAACCCCTTTAATTTTGTCAAATCTCATTATTAATTTACATTTGATTAAATTAATTATGAGTGTGGCCCTTAAATTTTGAAGCATCAAGATAGACCTAATTAAATTAATTTAAAGAATGGTTCTTCAATAATTTAGGTTTGTGCCCTATTTAAATTGCATTTAAATAAGTTGGACTTATTTTGATTTTTCATTTTGCTCTAAATTGATTCTAAAATAAATTTAGAATTAATTTTATGTCACATGTATATCGGGATTAAAATCCCAAAATAATAGCATGCAAATCGAGGCAAAATCACCCAAACGCCACCAAGGCTAGCCGGGCTGCTCATGCAACCCACATGTGGCTGCCTTGGTGCACATGGTGGTGCTCCCACCTCGAAGCGTTGCGGCTGTGTGGCAGGGCTAGGAGTGCGCAAAGGACATGCTTGTGGCTTGTGGTGCGTGGCTGCTAGGATGCTTGCAATGAAGCTGGGCAGCAAGGCAGGGAGCCCCATGCAGGCCCAGCAACACCTGCCAGCACGCATTCTAGCATGCGCAGCATGCTGCGATGCATGCTGGTGCTAGCAGGCGCAGCAGTGGCTTGCTAGGCATGCTGCCAACGCCTAAGCAACCCCCCAGCCATAGCCTTGGTGCCTAGCAAGCCTAGCCCCATGGCTAGGATGCTAGACACTCGGTTTAGAAAAGGCTGATTTATCGATGCGTGGGCTATGTGTTTTGCAAATTTTTGCCGTTTTAATTTATTTAATTATTTTAACGAGGCTAGGCCTCGGTTTTTTCCAGCTCTTGCAAAATTTTAATTTTGACAAAATTTGGGTTAATCGGCTTAATTAATTGGATTAATTAAGTTGGATGCGGAATTTAGTGGGAGCTTCGTTAATTGCATGAAATAATTGCGTCTTAATCACATAAAATGTTAAACAACTTTGACTAGTTTTAATTAGGCGCGTTAATCGGATTAACCACCTAAGTTAGTTACTAGTTCACGCGCGTTATGCATTGTTACTTGTTTTTCGTTGTAAAATGCATGGGTCATTCACATATAGTGAATGGATGAATGGAAGATATATTATTTCACAGGTTTCGTGAAAATTGCAACTAGTGGGGCCCGATTAGGATAATAAATACGGACTGCGATCCGTTATGTATTTTTGTAAATATAAATACAGTCTGCTCACCGATGCGTATTTTTGTACCTTAATATTTAGATTAATCCTAGTCGTAGTAACAACACTTACCGAACTAATGCGCGTATGTGATGGGCTACGCCAAAGCGAGGCATCACTACTTCCCTAGGAACGTAAGGTATACTAGGTAAACAAGTTGTCTTGGTTAAGCTCAACGATATCGGTAAGGAGTCCTTAGATGTCGTGGCTATGGAGATAAAATGTCAAGGAAGCATTAGATGCGACGTTTTATCGAACCAAGAGTAGCTTGGAGCTATTAGCAATTGGATTGTTTACCCTAAAATATTAAGTTTTAACACTAGGAGAAAAACCCCAATCCCCACCGGTTCAAACCACACATTCCCCACCGGTTTTGAACCGTTCTTGATTTGGGGGGTGCTAAATCCCTCCCACCGGTTCAAAACCGGTGGCAAAAACCACTTTTCCCACCGGTTTTGGAGTGAACCAGTGGCAAAAACATGTGATTTATCTTGTAGCTGGAGGACTTTTCCCACCGGTTTTCAAGTGAACCGGTGGCAAAACTATAACATTTCCCACCGGTTTTGCACACTGACCCGGTGCCAAAAGTGCCCCAAAAAATTAATTTTTTTTTTTTTTTTTTTTTTTTTTTTTTTTTTTTTTTTGCATTTTTTTCACTTAAATTGTCCCAAATACTTGTATATAATCATAATATACATAAAACACATATATTTGCCTCAATAACTTGTAATATTACACTTTAAAAAAACTAAAAAAAAAAAATGGACATATAAACACTAACATATATATTTTCTTCAAAAACAGCATATTGTCTGAGTTCCAGCAAGAACTATCCTGGTCTTGTGCTGGTGGCTGCTCTGCTGGCTGTTGTGTTGTGTGTTCAGGCTGACAGGCTGCTCTTTTGTTTGCTATGCGACTGTTTCTGTTCTCCTGCACTGATGTGTAGTAGCCTCTCCTGTCATGTGCATAGATGAAGAACTCTTTCTCCACCCCAAAAGGCCAAAACTTAGATGGAAACTTGAGGAAGATTTTTGTATGTACCATCACATCACATTTCTCTATGGCTTCTGTCTTCCACCTTTGTTAATTGCTGTCATTCACAAATTGGATAAGAGATAATATTAATTAACTCATAGCAAAGTATGCATACCATTTCTCACAGAAATTAAAAGAAAAGAATCGAGTTGTGAGTTCTAGAAAATGGAAGGGAAATAAATCTATATATTAAAAGAATAGTTGAGTGAGATAAATGAAATGTTGAGCAGATCTGATTGCTTCAATGTATGCTGTTTGGATGCTCTTGTCTATCACCAAATTCTTGGCACAAACCAGGTTATGCAATGAAAACAGGTTCTACTAGTGTAAGAAGCCTGAGATGATGAAAGAACCTAATTTCACTGTATTTTAAGTAAACTGAGGATCATAGTTCAACAAGAAGAATTCAAGATGTCAACACAACACGCTTCACCTTTGCATCTGCTGCTGCTGTAATCACATTCTTTGTTCCGATCACTGCGGGCTCCAGAGCTGCATGATAGCAAAGAGAATCAGCAGCAGCAACATGATAGAAAAGAGAATCACATATTAAGAATGAAAGACTATAAATACAGATACTGACAATGGCTCCAATATACGAACAATTCATAGGCTCCTACATTCTACCATGTAAAACTAATTCCGCAGACACAAAAAAAACAAAAGTTACAAAAGCAGACACAATAAGCATGCAACAACAAATCATCAATTCCATGAGATTGAGACGCGTCATTGCAAAGATATGATGCTGAAAACATGTCAAGATTCAAGATACAGTACAGTTTATAAGGAAAATGTTCTGCAATAGCAAAAATAACACAATTACAAAATTTGTGTGTGTGTTATGGGGGGGGGGGGGGGGGTTACCTGCTGGTAAGCATGGAAGCAAAGAGAAGCCACCAAGGACCTTGTATATAGTTGTTGGACATTCAATCCCTACCAAAACAGAAAAAATGAATAAGCAAATACATGACGAGGATTAGTGTGCAAAAATCCGACAGGCCATGTGAACGCTGGTATAATGGACCAAGAGATTCCATGACTTGATTTTAACTAAATAACAAATAACAATAACTTAGGAGAAGCACTTCCTGGATAGCACTTACATATCTGCAGAGCACTACACCACCTAGACCAAATGCTTCATAGAAGAAACAATTGACACAACACCAACTTGATGATCAATAATTCAACTGTCAAGAAATAGCCACATGACCAAATAAAAAGAAATATCCAGTAATAAGCAAACCTTTTAGCAAAGAACCCACTTGATCACCAATAACTTAACAGCAAAGAAGCAAGTCAAGGCAAAGGAAATTCCACCAATAAATCAACTGATTATGATAACTTCAAACCTCAAACTTCAATCATATACCCATCTCCTCACCGCAAGGCAATTTTTCTTTGCGAGTCCCGGTGTACGGGTAGTTAGCCATATTAGTCACTAAAAAGCACCATTAACAATAATAATATTCGTAAAATTAATCACTAATCAGAAATTAATTAATACCAAGTCAAACAAACTACAATATCAGATTAGTTATATAGAATTTATATGTTTACCCAAATTTTTTTTGGTTAAGATAGGTTTGTGGATAATTTTTGGTGATAACTGGTAATATTCACAAGCTTGAAAAAACTGCAAAATTAGCTGCCCAAAACTCTGCCACATTTTTATGTAATAAAGGACAATGCAGCAACAGACAAAACGTTAAATCATAACAGCTCTAGAGATCAAACACCAATCCTGCAAGCCTTTCTAATAATCAAAAATCAAACCAAAAACCCTAAGTTTGAAGAATTTTATAATCAATGAGCCAATAGATCAAACCTCAATTAACCGAAACCTTTTTATTCAGCCAACTTGATCACCAAATATTCAACAGCTAACAAAAAACTGCATGCTCAAGAATCAAACCAAAAAATACCCTAATTCGAAAAATTTGAATAGCGCAAAACCTTTATATTCAGCTAACTTGATCACCGATTAGTCAACAGCCAATAAGCAACTGCATGCTCAACAAGAATTAAACCAAACAAAAAACCGAATTCGAAAAAATTGGTAATCAATCAACTCAAATGATCAAGCATACCAAATAGGCAAACCTATTCAATGATCAACAAAATATATTCCCTGAAAGAGGAAGTATAGCATATCGCCTTCATCATGCCAATTTTATAATAGTACCAATTTTTATTTTTTATGATTATATTCCCTGAAAGAGGAAGTATAACTAACAGTAACAGAGGGTTTGAACTATTTTACAACAGAATTCCATGAAGGCAGAAATAATAAATTTAACACACAACTTAACACAGAACAAAAAGACAGTGAACAAGGAGCAGTAGACATAACAATTAATGGAAGCTACATGATTTGCAAACATAATACTGGTGGATAAAGACAAAAGACCACACACAACATCAAAGATTGTATTGAAGAAAGTCATTCGATCCATGTTCACATTTTAAGCATAGGAGAATCCACCCAAAATCTCAAAGCAAACCGTAAAGAACAGAAAACCCTAAAACAATGAACTATTGTTGAATGCACAACTCGAAATTAAGGTCACAAAACCAAACCACAAAGAACAGAAAACCCTAAATCAACGACTAACCCTAGATTGCAAAGGTATTCAATAGACTAGGAAGACCACGAAATATTTCTTACCTCGAAGCTGCTACAATGGAGTTGGAAAGCTCGGAATGCGCTTCAATGGAGGTCACAAAGCTCGATAGTATGCGCTTCAATGGAGGAGATAGCTATATATGGAGAGAAAGAGAGGAGTTGCGCGGCAATGGAGGTGAGAAAGCCCAGGGAATGCGCTTCAATGGAGGACAACCTATGCGTGAAGGAGATGGTGAGGGCAGGCGAGAACGAGAGAAGAAGATTAATTGAAGAGGAAGCAGGGGAATGAAATTGTTCGTGCTGAAGGAATTGAAGAAGAAGAGTATTTCACGGTTTTTTTTTTTTTAATTTGCGTACTTTCCCCACCGGTTTGGGTTGAACCGGTGGCATATCCATTTACCCCCTTTTTTTTTTTAAACAACACATTTAGCACCGGTTCGAAAACATACATTTGCCACCGGTTTCGAAAGAACCAGTGCGAAAAGTAAATATCCGAATCCCGCCCAAATCTTTTCCCACCGGTTTTTAAGAACCAGTGGGAAAAGGGGGGTGCCTTTTTCAATTTTTCTACTAGTGTAAGACAAGCCAAAGCATGCTTTATCACTTTTTGATTTTTGGGATCTTGGAATTATTTTATTCTCTCTTAAAAGAGACTAATGTTAATTCGTGGATAAAATGCTCAATAAGATTGAAAATTTGCATAAACGCTTTAAATTTCAAACTTATTGGTTTATGAATGGTTTTTCATTTCAAATTCTTTCAATTGTAAAAATATGTCTGCAAGTAATTCAAACAACAACTCTATGTGCCCGAAACTCCCCGACAAGTTGACTTTTAGCCTTAACTTGGTCAACTTCAAGGAATGAGAGGAGGAACTCAGGAAAACTCTTCGGAATTGTTCCTTAGAGTACACTCTTGATACTCCTAATCCAAGCTTCTTCTCTAAGGGAATCATGAGCGATGAGGCTCATGATAAATGGTCTTTCGATTGCAAGAAAGTCACACATCTAATGGCTAATTCCATCCCGGAAGATTGGAAGGAAAAGCTCTCCTTCTATTTTCCGGACATTTTCCTCAAATCATTGGAGGATGTTGTCAACATAAGAGTCACCAAGAATGACAATGGCAACCATGATGGACTCGTGTTTGATTTGACTAGGATACTCTCAAACATGAAGATAAAGCCACCGAATGTGGGTTGTCTTGCTAAGGAAAGGCGCCGGCTTTGGTCAAGGGTCTACAATACCAAATTGAGACCCGGGATGCCCCTCCGACCTCATGTGCTTGGAATGACTAGGCTCTTCAAACACATGCAGCTTCTCAGAATCTCATTAAAGGATGAGATGGCGGGGCACATCTTGCTTGCTTCACTCCACTCGGGCTATGATGCACTTAGAGTGCATATAGCTGCGGGAAAGGAGACACGCTTTTTAAAAGAGGTGGTGCAACTACTTAGCCGAGCCACCGCCTATGGAGTGACCGAGAGGCCTTTGAGAGAAAGAAGAAGGAGTTCAAGAACAAGGCAAGGATGCGGTGCTTCTATTGTGGTGGGCAAGGCCACTACAAGAAGGAATGCAAGCTCTTTCGAAAGGAGGAGGAGGAGAGGAATGTTGCATCTGCCTCAGGTATCTTCATTAACACTTGTGTTTAAAGCTATTCATAGGTATTGGATACCATGTATAACTCACTTTATGTTTCCTTTTCAGGAACCAAGTGAGAGGGCATCACAAGTAAGAGGATATTGGATACCATGTGCATCAACAAGCGAACGACAAAGATAGTCTTTTGATCGTGCTTGTAGGCACATTTATTTTGTCTATGACTTGTAATTAAACAATGGTTGTTTCTTATGATTTTGAACATATTTTTGATTTATGGTGTTGGACACCATGTTATTTTGATCACAAGACTTAATCAATGGTTGGTTTGTTAAAAATGTCTTGTTTATATGTTCTATAGAATTATATGTTTAGACAAACTAATGGTACCGCCAAAAGGGCTAAGACCAACGAGTCGAATCAAACCTACTTGTGGCATTGTCGTCTTGGCCACATTAATGTCAAACGCATCAAGAAACTTCTTTAAGAAGGTGTTCTTGACTCATTCGACTTGGAGTCGTTTAAAAATTGCAAAGGATGTCTATTAGGCAAGATGATAAAGCAGCCATTCTCCAAGTTGAGAGAAAGGCCAAGTGACTTATTGGGTCTAATACATACGGATGTATGTGGACCAATGAGTATATACACCCGCAAGGCAAGGTTTTATTGATATTTCATTACTTTCACCCTTGAAAAAAAAAACCTGGGGCGTATTGCTCAAATTATTGGTTCGGTATTGGACGTAGCTTTTCCTCCAGGAAAGATGCCCAATATTTACAATGCTCTAGTAGTTAAAGGTCGAGATACTACTAGGACTACAGTAGATATGGTTATGGCTACCTTATGTTGAACAAATCTGAATATTTTGAGAAATTCAAAGAGTTTCAGAGTGAAGTTGAAAATCAACTTGGCAAGAAAATAAAAGCACTTTGTGGCGAGTATTTGAGCCATAAATTCGACGATCACTTGAAAGAAAATGGTATTCTTTCAGAGTTGACACCTCCTGGAACTCCACAATGGAACGGAGTATCCGAACGGAGGAATCGAACCTTGTTAGACATGGTTCAATCAATGATGGGTCTTAGTGAACTTCCTATCTCTTTCTAGGGACACGCACTTCTAACTGCGGCACTAACACTAAACCGCGCTCCGTCAAAAGCTGTCGAAAAGACTCCATATGAATTATTGACGAAGAAACCTCCGAGGTTATCTTTTCTTAAGATTTGGGGTTGCGAAGCATATGTCAAGATCACCCAAACTTCACCCAAAATCACACAAGTGTTTCTTTGTGGGCTACCTAAAAGAAACCAAGGGGTATTACTTCTACAATAAATCCGAGAACAAAGTGTTTTTTTCTCGTGATGGTATCTTTTTGGAGAAGGAACACCTTTCCAAAATGACAAGTGGGAGGAAAATCGAAGTCGACGAAGTTCGAGAGGTAGAGCAACAAAGTCAACATGACAAAATTGACAATTAAAGTGCTTTAAAAGCAGCTATTGACATTGGTCAGAGTCAAACCGATAATGCAAATGCTCAACCTATTACCCTGCGTAGGTTGCAACGACCAATATCTCAACCAGATAGATACCTTGGTATTGTCTTAACCGAAGATCGAGACATCCTAGTTACAGATGGAGATGAGCCAGCGACATACAAACAAATTATAACGAGCCCCAACTCTGCTAAATGGAAAGAGGCCATGAAATCCGAGATTGACTCCATGTCTGAAAATTAAGTTTAAGACTTGGTTAATTTGCCCGAAGGTTATACACCTATCGGATGCAAATGGATTTTCAAATTGAAAACAAACAAAGATGGAAATAGACTGGTGGAAAAAGGTTACAAGCATATTCACGGAGTTGATTATGATGAAACCTTTTCACCAGTTGCAATGCTTAAGTCCGTCCAGATCATCCTAGCGATTGCTGCATATTACGATTACGAAATATGGCAAATGGATGTCAAAACCGCCTTCCTTAATGGGATTTTGGAAGAAACTGTGTATATGACACAGCCGGAAGGTTTTGTTGATCCAAGCAATGTTGGGAAGGTATGCAAGCTTAAGAAGTCCATTTATGGACTAAAGCATGCAAGCAGAAGTTGGAATCTGCGATTCGATGAAGGCATTAGTAAGTTTGGTTTTATCAAGAATCCAAATGAGTCTTGTGTCTACAAGAAGGTCAGTGGGAGTTACATCGCATTCCTAGTCTTATATGTCGGTGACATATTACTCATTGGAAACAGTACTAAACTGTTAGAGTCCGTAAAGGGCTGGCTGGGAAAGTGTTTTTCAATGAAGGACTTGGGAGAGACACTGTACATATTGGGCATCAAGATCTATAGGAATAGATCTAAGAGGATGATTGGATTGAGCCAAAGTACTTATATAGATAAGGTACTGGCATGATTCAACATGGAAGGGGCCAAGAGAGGGCACCTACCCATGTCCCATGGCATAACTCTCAGCAAGAAACAATGTCCACAGACACCTGATGAGCGAGAGAGAATGAGTCAGATTCCATATGCTTCGCTTATTGGATCGATCATGTATGCCATGATATGTACTAGGCCAGATGTATCGTATGCCTTGAGTACTATGAGCCTATACCAATCAGATCCAGGAGAGGCGCATTGGACTACGGCCAAGAATATCCTAAAGTAACTGAAAAGGAACAAGGATAAATTCCTGGTCTATGGTGGCTGTAATGAGTTGGTTGTTGAAGGTTATACTAACGCGAGCTTCCAGACTAACAGAGACGACTCCAAGTGTCGCAGTCGGGGTACATATTTTGCCTTAATGGAGGAGCGTTTAGTTGGAAGAGTGCTAAGCAGAGCACCACTGCAGATTCTACAGCTGAAGCCGAATAATTGGCAACTTCGGAAGCAGCTAAGGAGGCAATTTGGATTCGTAAGTTCATTGGTGAACTTGGTGTTGTACCCTCAATCAAGGGTCCAATAGACCTCTATTGTGATAACAATGAAGCTATTGCTATGGCCAGGGAGCCAAGGGAACATCAGAAGGTCAAACATATCAAGTGACGATTTCACATGATAAGGGAATGGAAATCCGATGGTGAAATCAGAATTTGTAAGATTGGAATAGACGAAAATGTAGCCAATCCTCTAAATAAACCTTTGTCTCAAGTGAAGCACAAAAAGCACGTTGAGGCAAGGGGAATCAAGCACATTGGATATTGGCTTTGATTTCCCTGTATAGATGTTTTAATTAAACTCGATGTCTTAATGTAAAACACTAGGTTGAACCATTCAATTTTGGAGCAATTAATTTTTCTACAAATTTATGATTGCTCCATATCTATTTAATTGTGGTTTAGAATTAAATAATGAGTCCATTCGATTTTTGAGAATATTCAAAACAGGGTATCAAGACCATGTCTTGGATAAAGAAACACCTGTTAAGTGAACATTGAATATTTTAATCGAAAATTATCACTAATCGAGGTCATTTAAACGATGGACGATTAATGACCACTTGAGATTAGTGTGTAGTATGATTTATAGCACCGTTATTTGTGCTACAAGGACATGAGAGTCATAAATCATTTACACAAGTACTAGTTTGGAACTATACCAGATAGACCTATGAGAATACTTTAAGAGATATCAAATCGTCATAAGTATTTTTCTCATTATAGCTATCAGAACCTTTTTCCTCGACCATGAGTATTGCAAGTTCTCTTGTTTGAGTACTAGTCGTTTTGATGTTGTCAAACGTCTGCCGTAAATGGGGATTATAACTGCAGCACTTAGGCGACTAGGTCCTCTTAGTAAGGGAAGCTTACAGTACAAGACTGGGAATGTCCCCGTATTAATAATAGGGAATATGTCTTTGTTGTTTACAAGGCCTCTCGAAGAGCTAGACTATGAAAATTCATGGCCGTGCTTAGATGGATTTTAGAAATCATCTGTTTATTGACAGTCAAACTCGGGAATCGAGAAAAACTTCTGGACATAATAAGGATGACGAAGAATCTTACCTTATAGTTCATGAAGAGACATTAACTGACATAGGAAAAGGGCTATACACAAATTGCACACTTGTCCGGAAGGACAAGTAGGAGATTGAAAGGAATGGTGTCCTTCCAACAAGTGTATTATTCCGGTAGAGGGTTCAGAATTATTCGAAAGCTAATTCTTTAGTAAGATCAAGTGATCGGAATGCCTAGTTGGAGGCCGCTTCCGATCAGAAATATTAATGTACAATTAATGTTACAGCTTAATCTTGACTAAACCCTTCGGGTCAAACCCAATCGAACAACCAATCCGAGACAACGAGTCAATCCAAAGGATTTTATGAGTCGTCAGAGTTTTACGAAATAAGACATCGGATATTGAGCTTAGAGCGTCGAGACCGAGCGTCGCAAGACAAGTCGAATTTACAATTCGACGAGACGCGAAATCAATCAAGTTACAAGTTCAAGTTAGGTCGTAGCTTCGCATTGGCTTAGGGAGCAAGGCTATGGTCCCCCCCCCCCCCCGCGTGGAAATGTCCTCACCTAATCTCTCATCCTCCTTGTGTTAGTTGTAACTTATTGATTGAATTGCAATTTTATTTTTGCTTTAATTAAAATAAAATGGAAAAGTTGCAAATCTCCCACATTGATTGAGAGTTGGAATTCAAGGTTCATTTCCCTATAAATACCAAGGTTTTGGGATTTTGGAAGAACACTTTAGTGGAACTAAAAAGGCATCTTCGCAGAAAAGTGAGAAAACCTTAAGTTCATAAAACTCTAGTTTTAATTGGTCGGGTCCTGACTAACCTTCGGGACTCGAATCGTTCGAGTCGGGTTCGTGGGTACGAGCCGTCAGAGACCTTCGCATTTGCGGGGTTCAAGTTTTGAAGTAAGAGCTTGGGATTTGAGCGAAGCACGCGCCAAGGGTAAGAATGTATTTTCCTTCTCTCTCTTAATTGTTCTTTAATTAGTGATTGCAAGCCTAGCCGCCTAAATTAGTGTGCGTGTCTTGGGTGAGTTTCTCTTCCGCGTAGAGTCAGACTCTTCGAAACCCAACATCTTTAGGTAGCCATTCAAACATACGGCAATTCTCATTAATGGTTTAGGCATAAATTGACCTTCGGGCGTAGATTCGACAACAATTCGCATTTCATCATTTAAACCTTCTAAAATTACTTCACAAATATCCACCTTTAAAAGTCTATGACCATAATTATAACAAACATAATCATTAACCCTATGGTAACATCTCCGAAATGTTTCATTCTCGTATTGGGGAAGGGAAAAATTGCCATTTATTTCAATGGAAGAAACCCCAAAAAAAAATATAAAAAAGAAGAAGAAAAGGAAAAAAAATTATTTACAAAGACTTAGACTTATCTAATCAATAATTAGACAATGTCAACCGAAGTCCCCGGCAACTGTGCCAAAATTTGATAGGCCGTCGTCGAGCCTACAGAAGATAAAAACCTAACTTGATCTCTCTAATCGGTAGAAAGGGCAAGTAAGGGTCGATCGCACAAGGACTAAGGGGAGCACTAACAAATATCGATTTGTGACAAACTAAGTCAAGTCTTTTTGGGATATGAGTTATGAAGAAAAACTACAAACAATAATAAAAAGGATTTTGGGAAGGTATCCACAAATTAAGTCATTCACAAACTACAATTTAACACACAAGACATAGCAATTTGGGGATAAATTAGGGGAAGTCATCTAAGGCACCCAACTACTCTCTGAAGCTAAAGGGATTACTTGAGTCATGAATATAACCTACTCTCGTGGTTACAAAGCATAAAACAAGTGGTAAAGCATAATCACGATGACATAAACATTCCCTTGACTAGAAATTCGTATTCTCATGGCATTTAAAGTAAATTAAGCATTAAGAGAGCTAACTCAAGTTCATCTCTCGATCCTTCGTTGAGAAATCTTAGATAAATAGTTCTAGCAATGGCCACTTACAAGAACTAACAATGAAACCACTTAAGCTCAACTAATGAACATCCCACATTAGCTAAATCAACACATACAAACAAGTATTTGTGAATTCATCAATGGTTTCAACAATCCCAAGTAAAAGAACTACTCACAAATCATAATAAATTGAAAAACTACAGGAATTAACAACTAAGAACATGAAATCAAAAACTAATCTAACATTAACAAGTAATTAAGGATGAAAAGATACAAAAATAAGTAAATAAAATAACAAAATAGGAGAGAGAGTAAGAAATTCTCATTGATATTGCAAGGAGTATTCAAATCTTCAAGTCTCCTTTCTTTAATTCTTCTTAATCCAAGCTTTCAACAAGTTTCTCTTACTTTGTCTCTCTAGAAAATGAGAGCTTCTCTCTCTAAAAACCTTAACCTAAGCTAAAGACTACAGAAAAGTTTTCTCTAAATGAAACTAAAGGGATATTATATAACCCTCAAGTAAAAGGTCAGAGACAACAAGAATCAGCCCATCTACAGGTCGGTACGGACATGCCAAATGTTGCACAAACGTGGAGACCTGTTAAAATGAGAACAGTAGCTACTGCCTGACCTTTCACGGATGTGCAGTTTTTTCTAGCAAAACAACTTCATATCGGAAGGTCATAACTTCTTCATTACTCATTGGAATAAGGCATGTAACCAATCGTTGGAAAATTCTTGAGATGAACTTTAATCTCCAATTTGAATCACTTCAAAAACTTGAGTAGAAAAAAAGTGATGGTCATTTGAAGTTGATCTTAAGAAAAAAATCCTTCCAAAACCCTTCTTAATGCTCTTATTTCACTCTTGGACACTTTTCCTTGGCTTCTTTCATTCTTCCATAGCTCCCTTATTTCCTCTTCTTGTCTCCAACTTCTTTTCTTTTTTGTCCAAAAGCTTCAAATTGCCCTATTTATACCTAAATATGCAGTAAAAGACTAGCAAACCCGTGAAGCATATGATACACAAAAAATGCATAAAAGTAGAGTAATTAGTGAACTAAGGCATTGATTTCTCACAATTCTAAGGCTTTAAATCACTCTAAAATCATACAAAATAACAATTTCATAGTACAATGAGCTTAACTCCTGCTAGTCCTGGCGAGCTGGTATGCTTGGAGAGGGTGTGGTTGGAGAATTCATCCGGCATGGTAGGAGTGGAGGCGGTGTCCGAATAGTGTGCCTGCTCCTGCCGCTTGTGCTGGAGATAGTCTCTAACATCCTTCTAACGCTAGGACGGTTTATTCGGCTACCTCTAAGGTTGCTTGGTCTGCCCACCAGTCGACTGTGTTTTCTCAAGTAGCCTGGACCAGTTCATCCGAGGCACCCTAGGTGACCTTGCATCTCTTCTAAACGGAGTATTCCTAACGTCCTCAGTATTGGCCGTCTTGCCCTAGGGTTTCTTTCGAACACCCTCTCCTTGAACACGGGCGGATGGACTCGGAACGAAAATTCCGGTTGACGGAATATTCGCCTCCGACGATCAAGTTAGTGACCGGAAAACAGAGTAATGTAGAGAGAGAAAGTAGAAAGATATTGGAGCTATTCAATGCTCTTGAATGATGTCTTAATCCACCCCTCCCATCATAAATGATTGGGTATTAATAGGGGTGGGAAAGTGTGCCCCTTTCAGGTTAGTAGCTGGGCTCTGATTGGCGGCGCAATCAGATAAGGACACGTGTCCTTTAGAGGCGTCGTTTTGCGACTTTCTCGGCATTCGGTGGCCTCCTGATATAAGGAGGCCTTTCTCTCATTAAGGTGCTCTTAGGGTTGCCATGTGTCATCTTCCTATAGGGATACGTGCCGCCCTTTATTTGGGCCACGTGTCACTATGGGATTGGACTACTTGTTGGGGTATTTTTACGCTAAACAAGCTTCTTAGTAGTGTAACTGTGCCTAGGTTTACTGATCCTTTTATAGACTACGATACTGAGGGTTCAGATGAAGATGATGTTGAGGTGGTTACAACAAGAACAAGGTTGACTCAGGACAAAGAGCAGGAAAATTCTTACGATGATGAATTGGAGATGTTGAAGAGTTTAGCAGAATAAAAAGGCAAGGACATTAATGGATATGCTAGTGACTCTGATGGCCTTAGTGACACAGATAGCCCTTGTCAGTAATCTAATGAAGAGGACATTGGCTATCTAGTTCAACTAGAGAGTAGGAGTGTTAGTGTAAGGAAAGGAGGATATGAAGGGAGTAGTTCAAAAATTTTATGTTGGTCAGTCATTTGAGAATGCAGCCACCTTCAAGAAAGCTATGAGTGATTATTGTATTGAGATTGGTAAAGACATTCAATTCAGTAGGTTTGACAAGAACAGGGTAGGTGGTTATTGCAAGAGTAAAGATAAAGGTTGCCCATTGAAGATATAGGCATCTTAGGAAAAGGGTAAGAGGAATTTCACGGTTAAAACTCATTTGGGTAACCATACATGTGGTAGAGCACCAAGCAGCAAAAAGATTACATCTTCCTGGGTTGCAACAAACTTCCAAAGCAAATTCAAAGTTATTCCCTATATGAAGGTCCATGATATAATTGAAACTATGTGGCTTGAGAAAGGGCTGAAAGTGAGTAGGTACCTAGCATATAGGGCTAGAAATATTGGTCAAAGGATGATTGTTGGGGAGCATGAAGAACAATTTGATCTTCAGCCAAGGTATGCTGCAAAAGTTTTAAGAAGTAATAGGAGCACAACTGTGAAGATCAAGATGAATGCCAATGTTTTTGAGAGGATTTACTTATGTTTTGATGCTCTGAAGAAGGGTTTCATAGCTGGGTGCAAAAGGTTCATCTCCCTAGATGGTTACTTTCTAAAGGGCCCCTTTGGAGGACATCTATTAGTTGCAGTAGGGAGGGATGGGAACAACCAGATGTTCCTAATAGCAAGGGCAGTGGTAGAGGTAGAAAGCATAGACACATGGACATGGTTTTTAGAACTTTTAGGTTCTGATTTAGGCATTATTCAGGGGGTTAGATACACTTTCATGAGTGATTAGTAGAAAGGGTTACTTGCAGCTGTGGCTAACACATTGCCAGAGGATGAGACAAGGGTTTGTGCAAGACATATGTATTGTAATTTTAAAGGTGTTTTTGGTGTGGGTCTTGAGTTCAGGAAGCAGTTCTGGAAGATTCCAAAAAGTACAACTGAGAATGAGTTTAAGGCTGACATACAGTTGTTGAGGACTATTTCAGAAGATGCAGCTGAAGATCTTATGAGCATGAATTATAAAAAATGGTGCAGGGCATTTTACACTCCTCTTTCATGCTGTGACAGTGTTGAAAACAACATTAGTGAGGTAATTAATGCATACATTATGAATTCTAGACATAAACCATTATCACTATGCTAGAGGACATTACAGAAGGGTTAATGGACAGGCTACATAAGAAGAGGGATCAGATTGGCAAAAAAAGACATGTTGTTGTGCCCTAGATCCAATAAAAATTAGAAAGATGCAAGATTTGGGCTAGGGGTTGGAATGCATACTGGGATGGGGGGTTCTGTAATGGTGTAAGGGAGGGTCCAACTCAAGACAAATTTGTGGTAAACCTATCTGACAGGACATACAGCTGTAGAGCTTGGCAAGTGAGAGGCATCCCTTACAAACATGTTGTGGTTGCTGTTTGGAACAAGTCAAACAATCCTAAGCCATATAAAAATAACTATTACACAAAGGCAACATACTTAAAGGCATATGAACACTTGTTAGAGCCTTTAAATGGACCTCAGGAATGGCCCTTGACTTCTGACCTAGTGCTACCACCAAAGTTGAAAAAGATTCATCACAGGCCAAAGACAAAATGAAGGTTGTAGGTTGGTGATGAAAGGAATGATGTCCTTCGAACAAGTGTATTATTCCGATAAAGGGTTCGGAATTATTAGAAAGCTAGTTATTCAGTGAGGTCAAGTGATCTATAATTTTAAATCTTTAAACCTTGATTAATTATGGCATGTTTAGGTAGATTATATGTATGGTTGCATCACTAATCTACTGCAATAATAAGCCTTATTAATCATGTTTATGAAGTCATATTTGGTGCTTAATTTGGTGAAAATCAATTGCTTCAAATGTGAATTTTTATAGTGAATTTGTAATTTTGAAGTCCCTTAAAGATCCAATCTTTAATTTTTTATTTGGTTGGAACTTTACTTTCTAAATTTCATGTTGAACTAATTTTTTGATTTAATCATTTTTAGGTTGAGTAAAGTCCTAAAAGTTCAAAAATTGTAATTGAAATTTAATTAATCTTCATATTGGAAGATGTAATTTTTCAATTTTACACAAGTTAGTGTTGGAAATTTTTTATTGGATGAATGGGTTTATTTTTCCAACCCCTTTAATTTTGTAAAATCTCATTATTAATTTATGTATGGTTAAATTAATTGTGAGTATAGCCCTTCAATTTGTAGCATCAAGATGAACCTAAAATAATTTAAACAATGGTTCTTGAATTTATTTTGGTTAGTGCACTAAAATTGAATTTATTTAAGTTAGACTTGTTTTATTTTCATTCTTGCTCAATGTTGGTTCTAAAATAAATTTAGAAACAATTTTATGTCACACATATATCGGGATTAAATCCAAAGATAAAAGCACGCAAATCGAGGCAAAGGTCGTCCAAGCACAACCTACGGCTAGTCGGGTTCCGATGTGCGCATGGTGCTACTCATGCCTCAAAGCGTTGCTGCTGTGTGGCGTGTTGGGCAGGTGCACGCTTGTTGCTACACGCATAGTGCGGTGTGTGCGTGCTTGGTGCATCGAGGAAGCATGGGTTATGCACGCATGGTACGATAAGGGTACGATGTGTTGCTAGGCAGCATAAGCTCGCATGATTAAGGACCTTTGAGGCCATGTCTTGTGTGTGTTCAAGTGCGCTGATGTGGTCGATGTAACGCGTAAGCGACAATGTAAGTCACTCCCACGTGCTTGGGCCACAAGCGGTTGTGCGGGTGCGGCCACGCAAGGTACCTCGAGCCTTGGTGCAAGGCACTTGGGCATCGTTGGGCTATGTGTTTTGCGATTTTTTGCCGTTTTAATTATTTTATTGTTTTAACGAGGCTAAGCCTCGGTTTTGCCGGCTCTTGCAAAATAATTTGGCAAAATATGGGTTAACCGGCTTAATTAATTGGATTAATTAAGTTGGATGTGGAATTTAGTGGGAGCTTCGTTAATTACTTGAGCTAATTTTATTGCGCTTAATCACATAATCAGTTAACAACTTTGACTAGTTTTAATTAGGCGCGTTAATTGGATTAGCCACCTAAGTTAGTAACTTGTTTGCACGTGTTATGCATTGTTACTTGTTTTACGTTGTAAAATGCATGGGCCATTCACAAATAGTGAATGGATGAATGGAATATATATTGTATCACAGGTTTTGTGAAAATGGCAACTAGTGGGGTCCGATTAGGATAGTAAATATGGACTGCGATCCGTTATGTATTTTTGTAAATCAAAATACGGTTTGCGTACCGTTGCGTATTTTTGTACCTTAATATTTAGATTAGTCCTAATCATAATAACTAATATGCATATTTGGTGGAGATGTCTCAAAGATGGCGTTTCTAAGAAGACAAGCCAAAAGGATCCACCGAAGACCCTTGAAGACTCGAAGACTCAAGGGGTCATGCTAGTTGCCAAATGCATCTTTTACTTATGTTTTATATATATATAATTATGTTTATATATGAATGAATGGTATGATAGATGCATGTTTGGGATTTCAAATGTTGCAATGATTAATTAAGTTCACTTAAATCAACCAACATAGAAACCCTAGGTCCCTATAATATTGAGCCAAATTTGCCATTCCAAGAACAACACTTACTGAATTAATGCGCGTAGTGATGGGCTACGCCAAAGCGAGGCATCACTACTTCCCTAGGAACGTAAGGTATACTAGGTATACAAGTTGGTCTTGGTTAAGCTCAATGATATTAGTAAGGAGTCCTTAGATGTCGTGGCAATTGAGATAAAATGTCAAGGAAGCATTAGATGCGACGTTTTATCGAACCAAGAGTAGTTTAGAGCTATTAGCAATTGGATTGCTTACCTTAAAATATTAAGTGTTAAGACAAGACAAAGAATGCTTAATTACTTTTTGATTTTTGGGATCTTGGAATCGTTTTATTCTCGCCTAAAAGGGAAAAATATTAATGTGTGGATAAAACGCTCAATAAGATTGAAAATTTGCATGTATGCTTTATTATCCAAAATTTTTGCTTTTATGAATGGTTTTTCATTTTAAATTCTTTCAATTGTAAATTCATGTATGTAAATAACTCAAACAACCAATTTTCGTTACGCTCAATTCTCGACTAGGAGAAGTTCAGTGGGCCAAATTTTCTTGATTGGCAAAGGAACTTGCGTATAGTTCTCATGCAAGAGCAAAAGGAATATGTCCTTGATGAGGAAATGCCCGACGCTCCCAGTGAGGAGGTCACTGAGGTTGCCTTAAACTGATGGAAAACTACCAATCGGGATGTCAAATGCATCATGTTGGCCACAATGTCTCAAGACCTCCAAAAGACTTTATTTTGAAAAGGAGACGGCTTTTGAGATCATTTCTGAACGTGAGAACATGTTCCAAGAGCAGGCCCGAACTAAAAGGTTCGAAACCCACAGGCAGATCCTTGAGAGCCAGCTCAAGAAAGGAGATTCAGTCAGCCCATAAGTACTTAAAATGATTAGATAATTTGAGAACATGGAAAGGCTTGATGCTGGGTATTCAACCGAGATGACAATTGACATCATTCTCCATTCGCTGCACAAAGGCTATGATCAGTTCAAGATGAACTATAATATCCACAGCATGGAGAAGACCCTCACTGAGCTTCATGGGATGTTGAAGTAAGCCGAGCTAACGCTCAAGGATGAGGGGAAGCATGACATGCTCATGATAAAAAAAAAGGGCAAGCCATTCAAGCGCTCGGGCAAGAAGAGAAGCTTTAAAGGGAAAAAGAAAAAGAATTTTCCTCCTAAGTCAAGCGCTGCTAAAAGCGGCAAGGACAAGAAGGTAGCCTCTTCTAAATTCGATTTCGAATGTTTCTACTGCAAGAAGAAAGGACATCGGAAGCAGGATTTGTTGGGTTTCGTAGAGTCCGACTCAACGCGGAAGAGAAACCCGCCCAAGATCCACCCACTAATTAAGGCAACTAAGCATAAACAACAATTAAGAGAGAGAAGGAAAAGAAATTCATACCCTTGGCGCGTGCTTCGCTCGATCCCGAGCTCTTACTTCAAAACCCGAACCCCGCAAATGCGAAGTTCTCTCATGGCTCGTAACCACGAACCCGACACGAACGGTCCTAGTCCCGAAGGTTAGTCGGGACTTGACCAATAAAAACTAGAGTTTTACGAACTTAAGGTTTTAAGGTTTTCTCACTTTTCTACGGAGATGCCTTTTTAGTTCAACTCAAGTGTTCTTCCCAAATTTTAAAACTTGGGTATTTTTAGGGAAATGAACCTTGATTTCCCATTCTCAATCAATGTGGAGATTTGCAATTTTCCAATTTTATTTTAAAACAAAATAAAATTGCAATTCAATCAACAAGTTACAAGTAGCAATGGGAGGAGAGGGAGAAGGTTAGGACCACAACGGGAGGGGACCAACCCACCTTGCTCCCCAAGGCAAAGACCAACCATTGGTCCCCACACAAGAAACCGGACCACTTCTCCATGTGCCAGCTGGTGCCTAGCACCAAGCCTGGGCAGCCCAGCCAGCCAGCTTGCACACACGCACAGCTAGCCCGCAATGCATGCGCAACTAGCCAGCACAAGGCCAGCCAGCCCGCATGCCTCGCTGCTGCTTGGTGCGTGATGTTAGGCGATGTTATGCGAGGCTCCTGCTTGCTAGCACCCACGCACAGCCAAGCATGCCCAGCACGCTTTTGGCTGGTGCGTGGTGTTGTGTGACGTGCTTCTACTAGCAATGCGCTAGGCCCTACCACGCGAACAAGCACGCACAACCCAGCACGCTGCTAGCATGTGCGATGCTTGCGGCTAGCAATGGCTGGGTGCTTGGCCTAGCATGCTAACAAGCACGCACCATGCTTGCGATGTTTGCGAGCTGTGCTAGCCCATGCCTAGCACGATGCGATGGCTACGCCTAGCCACGCATGCACAACCACACCACACGCATGCACGCATCTTGCGATGCTTGTGCCATGTGATGTGCGTGTGCTAGGGGTTGCTAGGCACGCATTGCTTGGGACCTTGCCTAGCCTAGCACTCACATGGCTAGGCCAAGGCAAGGCTACAGCTAGGCTCGAACTTGTTTCTTGATTGATTTCACGTCTCGTCGAATTCTAAATTCGACTTGACTTGCGACGCTCGGTCTCGACGCTCTAAGCTCGATATCCGACGTCTTTGTTCGTAATACTCTGATGACTCATCAAATCCTTCGGATGATTCGTCGTCTCGGATCGATTGTTCGATTGGGTTCGACCCGAAGGGTTCAATAAAGATTAAGCTATAATATTAATTGTGCATTAATATTACTGATCGGAAGCAGCCTTCACCTAGGCATTCCGATCACTTGACCTTACTGAAGAATTAGCTTTCTAATAATTCTGAACCCTCTACCGGAATAATACGCTTGTTGGAAGGACACCATTTCTTTCAATTACTAGTTTCACTACCGATCCCACGTTGAAATCTCTGCCGACTTATCCTCGGCAATTAGGCTAGAGCTACGAACCAAACTACACAGGCCAAAAGCGTGGGCTCTAGCGCCAATTTAGGACCCTTCGCTAGGGATTACCTTGATTAGCATAGCATCCAAACGTGGCTTTTTCGGACCTATTTTTGAATCAATACTTTTGAGGCTCAATCTCCACAAAGTACCCCTCAAGTTGCATTTCCGGTTTTTTATCGCTTCCATTTAGACAGCTTAAATTTACCGAGCTTATGCCCCAGGATCCCTTGCTTGAGCTAAGCTCTAGGAGAATACTTTAAAGCTAAAGCTCCATCTCTCTATAATGGGTGTTACTTCACTTCCTTTCAAATGGGCGTATACGTGGCGTTAAAGCTCTCTTCTTCTTCCCTCAGATGTCCAAACGAATCTATACTTAAGTGAGATTTTGAGACGAGCTTTCCTTAGCCGGAGCATACATGCTTAGGGGTTTCATATCCATATGGATTCTGACTGGCTGCTCCGAGATCCGAGACAAGTGATTGATCTTTGGGGGAACTTTGAAGAGTTGGAAATGGCTAGAGATGCTTAAGGGCGCTGTTCAGGAAGTCGTTTAGCTGGTGCTTAAGTGTACCCGTGTAACTAGTGAAAGGGTCGTAGATCGAGAGTAGAGTCCATCCAAGTTAGAAGATTTTCTATGAATAGGGAAGATGGACTTACTTCAGTGATACCCTCTTCCTCAATATCAGCGGGTTTGATACTCTCTTCTGCTTCAATAGGATCTTCATCATCAAGAAAGTACTTCCGGATCTCCATGAGGTAGAGGTCTTGGGTTCTTTCCTGATCAGGATGGCCAGTGAGCTTAGCTTAGTAACTCTCCTTCAGTTCTTCTTCTTACATGGCTCCTCGTCAGGTGTCTTCCACCATGTACACGACATCGTCCTAAGTGCATCTCATGCTCTTCTTGTCGAAGCTCTGCTCTTTACTTTTGATCTTCTTAGCCCTTCTGCAGTTGTGATCCAAACCGTATATCAAAAAATTCCAAGCATGAATCTGGGGGAACTTAGCTGCCCAAGATTGGTTACAAAAAGCCAATCCAAACGTTCTTTGAACCCTTCTCTCTCCCAGGTGAATCTATCGCCAACAAAGTCAAGGTCAAAGAGATTCACGTCGATGATGCAACCTTTGAGAGCCTCCATCGATTGAGTACTTGGTGTAGTACCCCTACTTATCTCTTCTGGAGACAAGTATATGTTAAAATACCCATGACAAGCCACGATCTGTTAATACTGCCAGAAATAATATTAAGAGAATCCCATAGATCCATGCGCCCCGAAGGATTAGTTTCCCCATACACACTAGTAACGAGCACCGACTCTCTTGTCTTCCTCTTCGTCACTAAGCAGTGAAGAAGTTGAGGATTCGAATAAACATAGTCGACATCGAACTCGGAATTGCGCCAAAGCATGCAAATACCACCGGAGAACCCCGAAGCTTCGACGCTAATCTAATCGGTAAATCCTAGCCTTCTATCCGCTCACTCTAGGCTCCACCACGATCAAGATTTGCACTGTAACACAGGCTTATGATCTGCATGAGTGTAAGAATTTTACTCCACATCTGCTTAGAAAATCCACATTCAAAGAACAGATGAGCTACTGTTTCTTATCCTTGATTAGAGAGAACAAAGTCAGCTGAACATGGCAATCCCCACTTCGGCTTCCTATCCTTTGTATACAGCCTGTTACTCAAAGCAAGCCAGCATATAAATGAGCTTTTGAGGCTACCTTTGTTGTTACAAATCACTCTCCTTGCCACTTCTCTAGACCTTCTAGTCACCACTTTCCATCCCCCATCATCATCAGAGGACACTTGAGGGACATGTTAAGCTGGAGTGGCCATAACAGGCAAAGGAGGCACTGTAGTAATAGAGGCAGGACCAGTAGTAACAACGGGAACACTAGGCTCAATAGTAGGAACTTCAGAACTGTCTTAGCTTTAGAAGGTTTTGATTTTTGCCTGAAGCACAGAATGGTGGCTTTCATTCATACGCAATAGGCTGAGTATAATTATTACCAGAAGCATCTTCAACCTGAATTTCAGTAGGTAGAGGCTGAGTGATGTCCATTTCAATCAGGAGTCTAGCAAAGGAGATCCTAAGCTGTTGAGAAGTATAAGCATCTGCAAAGAGAGGCACACCTAGAATACTACCAACTCTACTCAAGGAATCCTCAGTCTAGCAATGAAGAGGAAGGTTAGGCAATCTAACCCACAAGGGAATGGATATACGAGGGAAACCAGACCTGGTCAAAGAGACGGAACTGGTAAGTGATCGTGAGCTCGTCGAGATCACCTCCATAGGCAATCTAAAGAGAGCTTGCTTGCAATACAATGCAAGGTTTGAAGAGCGCCATATAGTATATGCCAAGGAACAAAGCCCCTAACACCTTATATATAGTCTCTTGACTTCATTCGCATACAAGTAAACTGATACGCACATTTCCTTAGTTAGACCATCAGCAGTGACAAGTGTCTTTCTTCAAAGAGTCGTTGCCACCGAAAGTGGAATAAGAGAGGGAAAGAGCTTTGATAAGTAACCAAGCGGTTCATACCCTTTTCTCCTGAAGCCCTAGTACCTGTCCTCTAAAGGTTCGCGCATCAAACTCCCTAGTCTCCATGCAATGATAAAGAAGGAATGATTGTCTTTGGTAAGCATGAACCGTATGGCCTATTGATTCTAGCATGTTAATTTTTTACTAGAGCGAAGTGAGAAGTAATATCTTTTCTTGGATGTTCTTAAGAAAAGAGTAATCAAAATCAATAATATGCTATAATTGAGAGATAGTGAAATAAGAAGACAAGAGTACTACATATACCAAAAGAAATGATTGATATAGAGCGAAGAATGTAATGGAGGGAGAAAAAACCCTCGACCCTTATGGGTGGAGACTGATCCCTAAAAGAAGTTCCCTACAAGGTCAAGGAAACAGTCTTGCTTAGCACCCGTCTTCCTCAGGGCCGTTTAATGAAGTCCTTCCTGATCTGCTATACACTCAAGTTGAGGTTTGACTCAGGTAATCTTGAAAGAGTCTTAAATGATTCCGTCTTCCGGGGTTGTAAGATGAGGTCATAATAAAGAGTTGGAAAGCGAGTGAGTGAACTAAACTACTAGGAGTACAACGGTTTAGGCTTTGCCCAAATAAGGGTGAACATTAGTAGGGCTAGTGGTGATCTTTGCCCTGGTCACACAACTCTTCTATAATACGAGAAACCAGCCTTTGAATTCCCCTTATCTTAGTTAGGAAGTGGAAAAGGCGGTAACTCAATTAACACCACCCGGATTTCATTCAGCTCGACCCGCCCTTTATCAGCCTTTCTCCGTTCCTCCTTCTCTGCTTAGCTCTGAGCCTGTATTCCCTTCTTCTGTTGCCGAATCAGCTCTTTCAGACGAATAAGTTTTGCTCTTGGAAGAGATGCTACAAGGAGATCACCCCCTGGAAGATGATGAATTTGGACCATCAATAGATGCTTTGAAGTATTCTCACAGACCAACCCTTTCACCTAAACCAGAGATATCAGAGTACCAGGTTTCCTATGTTTCCTGACACTAGCTTTCAGAAAAAGGGAGGAAGGGTAGTAGGATATTAAAAAACTATAGTCAACTCAAGATTGAAACCATCTTTTCTCAGAGAAGTGAGCTCTTTCTAAGGTCTTCACCCGGTTCTTTGGGAAAGTGGTGAACTATTGCTAGGGGTGTTAGGTTTCGTAGTGTCCAACACTACGCGAAAGAGAAACCCGCCCAAGACCCGCCCACTAATTAAAGCAACTAAACATGGAATCACATAATTAACAACATGAGAGAGAGAAGGAGAAAAGACATTCTCACCCTCGATGCGTGCTTCGATCGATTCACGAGCTCTTACTTCAAAGCTCGAGCCACGCAAGTGCGACGGCCTCCTACGGCTCGCACCCTCGACCCGACCCGAACGGTCTTAATCCCGAAGGTTATTCGGGACTAAACCAAATAAAACTAGAGTATTAAAAACTTAAAGGTTTTCTCACTAATGATGAGATGCCTTATTGAGTTCAACTCAAGTGATTTTTCCCAAACCCAAAAGTTGGGTATTTATAGAGAATAGAGCCTTGATCTCCCTTTCTCTATCAATTTGGGAGAATTATAATGCAAATCAATCAACAAGCTATTAGTGTCATATGGAGAGCAAGAGCGGTGAGGACCATTCAAGGGGGGGACCAAACCCCTTGCTCACCAAGAAACCCCCTTAAAATCGGTCCCGACACAAAACGCAAGCTGTCCCAGCCACTTGGTTGGCTGGCAGCTTGCCTTGGCTGCCAAGGCTGCCAGCTGGCGCCTAGCACCAAGGATAGGCTGTTGGCCAGCCTGCCCATGCTCATGCGTAGCCAGCACGCTACGTAAGTCTTGCGGGCTGCTAGCTGCTGCTGCCTATTTGCTGTGGGTGCACCTGCTATGCGATGCCTAGCATGCATAGCCCATAGCATAAGCACGCATAGCGAGCTGCTGTGCGAATGCTATGTGATGCATGCTTGGGGCTAGGTGCGTGGCCCAGCATGCTAGCACGCTAGCATGCTTACGGCCTTGTGCACCCAGCCTTGCTAGCATGCTTGGCCTAGCACGCAATGCATGATAGGCTTGCGGTATGGCTTGCGATGCGCATGGTAGCTTAAGCTAGCCTAGCACTCGCATGGCTAGGCCAATGCGAGGCTACAGCCTAGCTCGAACTTGTCGCTTATTTGATTTCTCATCTTGTCGAAATCTAAATTCGACTCGACTTATGATGCTCGGTTTCGACGCTCGAAGCTCGGCATCCGATGTCTTTGTTCGTAATACTCTAATGACTCATCTAATTCTCCGGATTGATTCGTCGTCTCGGACCGGTTATTAGATTGGGGTGCGACCCGAAGGGCTCAATCAAGATTAAGCCATAATATTAATTATGCATTAATATTACTAATCGGATGCGGCCTCCACCTAGGCATTCCGATCACTTGACCTCACTGAAGAATTAGCTTTCTAATAATTCTGAACCCTCTATTGGAATAATACACTTGTTGGAAGGACATCATTCCTTTCAAGGGGATCCCACTCCTAGCACTCAGAACTAACTCTTCTTCAAGGACAAACGGGGAATTCTCCCCTGGTTGATAAAGAGCCTGAATTCTATTATCAAGGTGTTACTACATCTTGACTCTTGCGTTCCAGAACAATCTCTAGCCGGCATGCAAGCCTCTATCCCATCTCTTAATAGAGGCAATAAATTGTGATCCGAGGGAATAGAGAAAAGCTTTGTAGGGCGTTCTCTTTGCTTAAAGATAGCCTAGAAGAGGACTAGAAGCGGAATAGGTAATATGCTGCGAACTTAGCTTACCTTCTTCTATCGGTTTTTTCCGGACAGCAACTTTATAGCTTACTCCGCACCACTAAGAGTCTCAGTTACTCGAGAAAGACTTATTCTTATTCCAGTTCAGAAGACCGGGTTAATCCCCCCACGAATGTCTAGCCTCCCTATAACTATAGAATTTCTTAATATAAGAAAGGAAAGTCGAACCCAAGGGGCATATCTTTACTAGAATATGATTCGCATCTCGAAATAAATGCATTGATAAAGGATCTCACCTTACTCATTAAAGTAAGAAAGTAAGCAAGTAAATAGCCTTATGCTTTACACTAGGTTCGAAGATAGCTATTGTTTCTGTATCCACTCCTGTAGGGTCTTTAGAGCTGGGTCGTTAGACCTAGTGAAGCAGAGCTAAATAACTAAGTAAGACGACTCAATATTGAAGACCGAAATAACGCCTAGTATAGGCGACGGGGTGAAGACTGAACTAGTATAGACGCAGGATTGAAGACCGACGTATAGTAGGCGGGACTCGTTTTCTTCTTTTTTGTTACTATATCGAAGCAAAGAAACGATCGTTATTCATGTTGTTGATTGAGACCGAGATAGAACCGATGTGTTGCTCTATGTGCTGTCGTGAGAAAGGAACGAAGAAGACTCCAGAAACCTAAGTCTTTGAACAAGAAGACGAATATTGAATTCAGTTGATTGGTTCCTTATTCCCGTTCTCCGAACTAGAACAAATTGAATGCATATTTAAGTACTCTTTTTCATGAGAGTCAATCGAACCCATAGCCAAATAAGCAACATAAGAGTAAGGATAAATCAATAATATATGTGCAGTTGATACTCAAAGGTTTTAGAAAACCCGGGCTTTGAAAAAAAGGATCATATTGGAATGTCATTTTAGTAGGGAAAATCAACTTACCCCAACAAATACCATGTTTGATTAAAATTCTCGAATCGGGACGTAGCCTATGGAATAGAAACCCGAAACAAGCCAAAAACATGGGGTTTAGTGAATTGGGGGATTTGAACAAGAACCCGGGTGCGCGGTAGCTTATCCTTCTTATGCTTGTTCATCACTTCCTTATCAGTACAGAATAGAAGATTTTGTCTTCTTTTTCGATTGTTAACCTGCTCAGTCCAACCAGAAAGACAGTCTCCTTCAGCTCTAATGCGGATCTGCCGATCAAACACTGAGCTGCAGCTGAAGACGAGCTCGTCTTCAGCACGGGCAAGGTCCCCCCCAGGGCGCTAGAGGGGGTAACGGTCCAATTAATCGGCGTGCCGAAAATTGGAAAAATTGCCCCTCCCTGCCTATCTATTCTATAAAGGTAGTTTTGTAACCAGTATGGAGCCGCTTCTTCGCCCGACTTTCGTTGGTAGCTTGGGAACCCTCTCCTAGGAAGGGACCGATGATCGGCCACCTGTGGGACCGACTCCCGACCAGGAAGTACCGGCAGCTACTCAGCCTTTTTCTGATCGATCTCAGCCTTTTGTGCCATAACCCGATTTCCCCCACTAGCCAACTAAGAATTCTCGCCATTCAGGATATTTTATTTTATTAAAGCGTCGGATCTATCCACGAAAAAAATTGACTAAATTAAGTAAGCGACTCAATTTGACTAAATTGACTAAATTAAGTAATCTTTTGATATTTATTTTATTTTTTTTAGAGTAAAGATTTCTCGCCATTCAGGAAATTTTATATCAGCTAGTCTACCATATGTTTATAAGACTAGACTAGTAGTTGAGTGCTCTTTGTTGTTCGGAAAATTTTATACCATCACCTAGTCATTGACGCAGAGTGAAGCTGCACTTAAACACAAATTTATAACTAAACCAAGATGGATATCAAAAATAATAATTATCACAAAAGCGAGGCATTATTATTAGAAAAGATCAAGCTCCGCCAAAGTCAAAAAACTTTGGGGGAAACGTTCATATAAATACAATCATATACAAGTATATCATTAGAGCATCCTATGATGATGAAATTCCATCATTTCTGTACAATGCTTAATAAGGCAATAAGTTGATATTCGTTTTAATTAAAAATTTGAATGTTTGTTTGACTGATTAATAATCGATATGATAATAATACGCAATCAAAGCTCGTTCATACTACCTTGATTCCTGATTATCTTCACGCATAATATTTAATTACGTATGAGTCATTTACGCAGAATTGAATGTGCAACAGAATAAACAAAGAAATCAGATCCGCATTAAACGTGTATTGTTTTGTTTTGGCTTATGTTAAATTATCATACCATCCCACTAATTTATTTTAAATTCTATCCTAAAACCTTAATTATTGCACTTGTTGGTATATGGAGAAATCTATTCATTGTTCTTGTGGAAAAACTGGCCAAAATATAGAGAACGAATTTTCCCAACACTTTCCCACGTCTACAAGTAGTTGTATAAAGGAAAAGCCAGTTGTAGTTTTAGTTTTATATCATACCATTTCATAATTATTCTCATCCTCTCTTTTGCAGAAAAATAAGTAAAACTAAAAATTAAAAAAAAATCAAGAAAATGGCGACGGCCACGGGTATGGTGTTGGGTGTTGCGCAAACTCTATTTGCAGCATTACAATGCAAGGAATTGAAAGAGTTATGCTCTAAATTTAAGTATGATTCGCAACTTGAGACTCTCCGAGGCACCATCGAAACCATCCAGAAAGTCCTCCTTGATGCGGATTCCAGGCATCTTGAGCTCAACAATCAGGGGTTGGAGTGGGTTAACAAGCTCAAGGATGCTGTCTATGAAGCTGATGATTTGTTCGACAAGTTTGCCACGATTGCTCAGCAACAGAAAAGGATGCCTGGTGGTAAGATTTCGAGAAAGGTACGCACTTTCTTTTCTAGTGAAAATCAGTTGCTTTTTGGCTTGAGGACATCTAAAGAAATTTAGGAGATTAGAAAGAAGCTAGATGCCGTTGCTAATGATCGTACTCAGTTTGGGTTTAGTGATGTGTCTAGGCCAGTTAAGAGAAAAGAGGAAACTTGGTCTGATGTCAATGAAGATAGTATCATTGGGAGAGACACTGATAAGGAGGAAATTATGGGTATGTTGTTGAGAGAATCGGATTCTTCGGTTGATAATGTTTCTTTTGTGAGTATTGTCGGGATGGGAGGACTAGGCAAAACTGCTCTTGCTCAACTTTTGTACAATGACGTTAGAATTAATGACGAATTTGATTTGAAGTTGTGGGTTTGTGTCTCTGATGAGTTTATCTTGAATGAAATCCTTTGTAAGATGTTGAAGTCGGCCACTGAGCAAGATCATGGTGATATAGGAGCTGATGGGGTGCAGAAACAAGTGAGACGTCGTATAGAAGGGAAAAAAAATTTCCTTATTCTAGACGATTTGTGGAGCGAACATCGTTATCAATGGCTCGACTTGAGAAATTTCTTGCGAGGAGCTGCGAGAGGAAGCCGAGTTGTGGTGACTACACGCTCAAAAAGGGTGGCAGGAGCTATAGGAGACTATCCAATGTTCACATTAAGAGGTTTGTCAGATGATGATTCTTGGCGTTTGTTTAAGAGAGTAGCATTTAACCGAGGGAGTAGAGAGATTGATGATGACCTTGTGGACCTTGGTAAAAACATCGTTAAAAAATGTGCAAATGTTCCCTTGGCTATAACGGTTGTGGGGAGCACGTTGCATGGTCAAAAGAACAGAAACTTCTGGAAATCATTTCAGGGAATTGAGTTGTCTAAAATGGGCCAAGGTGAAATGAGCATAATGCCAATATTGAAGTTTAGTTATAATTACCTTGAGCCACAGTTAAAGAGTTGTTTTATATATTGTGCACTCTTCCCTAAGGATTACGAGATTGAGAAAGAGTTATTGATCCGTCTATGGTCTGCACAAGGGTATCTTGAACCTATCAATGATATGCAAACAACAGAAGATGTTGGTGAGGAGTATTTTTCAAAGTTATTGCAGAGATGTTTTCTCCAATACTTTAGACACCATGATTTTAGACATGGTGAAATACATTCTTGTAAAATGCATGATTTGATTCATGATCTTGCACAAGAAATTGCAGGAAAGGAGTCGTACTTGATGGAGGACACTAGCAAAAGCCCTTTTGATAGAAAACCTCGTCATCTCGCTATTTCAGTTAGGCGCTCTCTGTTGCTTAGTCCAAGTGATACTTGTAGCAAATTGAGTGGATTGCGTACGCTTCTCCGGCATTCTTATCGTTGGCTGGAATGTGAATCACAAGTGTCCACAATATTAGCAAACTGCGGGCGTTTGAGGGTGTTGGACTTGCACAAGCTTAGGATAAAAGCTTTACCAAGTACAATAAAGAACCTTTTGCATTTAAGGTATCTTGATCTCTCTTACAATAAGAATTTGAAGACGCTTCCCGAGTCAATTAGTAGACTCTATAATTTGCAAGTATTGAACCTAAAACGTTGTTTTCTCCTAGAAAAGTTGCCTAAGGACTTGAGGGAACTAGTTAATCTTAAGCATTTGGACATAACAAATTGCTTCAGGTTGACTCATATGCCCATTGGAATGGATAGTATGACTGGTCTACATACCCTTACAAGGTTTGTGTTGGGGCCAGAAAGTTCTAAGAAAGGCCAGATGGGTCAACTTAGAGATTTGATACCTCTAATTAACCTTAGAGGTACACTTGAAGTTATTTTTGAAAAGGGATACACATACGATTTTATGGATCCTGAGGAAGAAGCATATCTTGTAAACAAGGAACATATCAAGGCTTTGACGATTGAAAATAATGGTATATGGCATCACAAAAAAGCAGCAATTGTAGATGAAAGATTGCTAGAAAGACTGGAACCCCACCGTGATCTAATAGAAATGAACATACTTGGATATAAAGGCGTGACATTGCCAAGATGGGCAGCCACACTGGCAACCTCTCTCCCACGACTTATGAGAATCTCCCTGCAGCATTTTCACGATTTGCAACATCTGCCAGCAATGACTCAACTCCAGCATCTGAAATCTCTTGAACTCAGAGACATGCCCAATGTAGAGCTGATGGAGTCTGATAATAATGTTGCACCTTCGTTTCCGTCACTTGAAGAACTGTCCCTTGTAGAATGTCCAGGGTTGAAGTCTTTTCCCAGATGTCCACGTGTGAAAACTTTTAGACTGTGGGGCCTGAATGAAGCACTGACATTTTGTGAGGCAAATGCAACCACCCCTGCTGCCTCCTCATTCTCTGCCTCGTCTTCAAGCGACAGCAACGACAGTAATTCAGCTGGTGTTGATGTTTTTGACTTGTGGCTTCTAGCAACAGACAATTTAGGATTAATTAAGTCCCTTTTTGGGGAGTCTATACGAAGCAATGATGAACTCATATTGTGTGATATGGAGGTGGAGAGTTTGTCGAGTGCTGAAGAAGAGTATCATCGGAAGTATGCATTTTCCATTCGTAGTCTATGGTTTTTACGTTGCCGAAACTTAAAGAGTCTGTCGGGAGGAGGAATAGAGCATCTCACCAACTTGAAACAACTTGAAATTCGGGGATGCCCTAACCTGGGACTGGAAGAAGAGGAAAGGTTTCCATGGAAAGACCTTCACGCCCTCTCTTACTTGAGCTTATGTGAACTTCCACAACTGATAGATCTACCAAAGGGCATTCAATACTTGACTTCCCTTCAAAGTATCTTTATTCAAGGTTGTGAGAATATGAAACCCCACCCGGAGTGGCTTCATTGCCCCAAGTCTTTGCGGTCACTTTCTATTACTTGTTCTCCGAAACTGGAATCCCTGCCAGAAGCAATCCTCCCCTCCCTCACAATGCTTAAAATAAGGTGGTGCAATGGATTGAAGAAAAGATACGATGAACCGAATGGGACAGACTTTTCTAAAATAAGCAACATCCCCGATTTACACCTTCAATTTTGAGTCATCTCGCAAAGCAAATTGTCTTCGCCCCATTCGGTAACTCCAACTCTATTATCATTATGCATTTATGCTTTCTTCATGTTATCGAACCTTTCTACAATTTGCTTATCTACTTTAAAAATAAAATTACCAAAACTTTTGGATAATATTGTACTACAATCTGCTATGATAGTTATTGTACACTAAGATGTGATTTTGTAGAGTTAAATTTGATCAATATTTGATTATATATTGACAACGTTGCTATAAAGGTGATGTACTTACTCCAGGTAGACATAGTTCAACGTGATTTAGTTGTTGAGTATGCTGATGGTGTAAATTCAAAGGGCAATGTTAGTTTTCGTACACTTAGCTTCTTTCTCACATGACATTTTTGTACATAAACTAATAACTTTATTCAACTTTATTCAATTGTAAGGCCCACAATAATGAAAAGCTGTTGATTTATTTACGAAAATGCCCCCATGAAAAACAAATTTCCCTTTCTTTAGTAAATCCTTACTTGCTTTGGGTCACTGTTAACGAGTAATGAATTTTATTGTACATTAATATGTGTTCTCAAGGAATATGCTTTATAACAGGGTAGTCAACTATTTCATCACTAATCATTTTCCTCTCCAAATAATAGCAAACCAAGCAACCCACTACTACTTCCACACATAAAAATTCCTATATTTGGTATTCGAGCCAGCTGGTTCCCCAAGTCTCCATTACACTAAACAAAATCCACATCAACTTATACAACCTAAACACCACATAATTTAACATGGCCTCCTCTAGTCCTTCGCCTTCGCCTTTAAATACATGCAATTACCCCCCCAAGTTAATTGGGTACCCACATTTAAGGGTGAAAAGTACCAACAATGACAATGCAAACGAAGTCCGTATTTATCTCACAAGATCAGATTTGTGGGAGTTGGTACAAAATGGCTATGAACAACCCAATAATGCCGCTCAAGCAAGAAGCTGCTTGGAGTGAAGGAAAAAAGTTGCAACTCAAGCAAAATCGGATAAAGGACAATTATTATGCCCTATATATCCTTAATCTATCGTGGGTTGGATGAAACAATAATACTTCCTACGATCATGCATGGCTAGTTGTCTCAAATTTAGTTAATAAAATTCATTCTAATAGAGACAAGATGTAAAAATAGTCCGAAAAATTTTAAGAAGCCTTCCAGCAAAATATGATCACATAGTGGCTAGTTGGCTACTATGGAAGAAGCTAATAAAGATTTATTAACTCTCACTTTAACTCTCACTTCCTAGGTTTTTCACTTCCTATTAAGCCTAGGAAGTTTTCCTCGTAAAATCGGTTTTCCTCGTAACATCTCTCTTGCACTATCTCTCTACTTGCATTAAGTTTCTTTTGATTCCGCAAAAAGTGACTTGCAAGCTCCATATTACATGAGGAGGATACTACAATTCCTCCCCAACCCCCCCCCCCCCCGCCCCCTATTATTTTTTCTAAATAACATGAAGTGTGTGCGAGTCTTGCTATAAGGGAACAAATATCAAGGCAGAATATTTACATATTTGCCATTAGATAAACACAATTAGTTTATCAAAGTGAGAAACTTGTATTTTCTCGTGCTTTCACTGGAACTAATTCGTTCTTTAATTTACGATCATGTATTCAAAATAATAAAATAAAATAAAATAAAAAATCATGCATGTATTCCGTGCATAAAGAGCTTAGATAATCAACCTAAGTAAGAAAATAAAATAAAATTTTATCAAAAAGAGACGAATCTGTAGCACTCATCAGTAGTACTGCAATGATGACCAGCTTAAGATAACTAAAAGCACCTCTTTCCATAATATTATATTCCGTACTACGCATATCAATTCTGTTTTTTTTTTTTTTTTTTTTTTTTTTTTTTGATTCAAATCAATTCTAATATTGGTTGTTGTTGTATGTATCACTTGTTCATAAGTTGTCTATATAGATGTACAATACCTTGGGCAGTTATGTAAATTTTGACAATAGGCCCTTCACTCCTTAAATATCAAAGTGACAAACATAGCTCTCCAATGTTGTACCTAGTACCTCGTTTAATTTCATCACCTTACATTTCTTATCCTAATTTATGTCAATGTCTCAATACCTTATTTTCATAACATAAATGAGGTTTATGAAATATGATAAACCACATACTTGTATATCTTTGGGTGGTGGTTGATGACAATTTGATAAACCACGTTTATCTCATATTTGATAACTATATTCACTACCAATTTGGTGATTGTTGAAAGCTACTCTTTCAATAATTTGATTATTGTTTTTTTTTTAAGCTTTTTTCTTTTTTAAGCTTTCCCAAACTTCTAATTTTACCATTATTATATTATTAATTTGAAAATAATACATCTCTCTCTTTGTCTAATTATTTTAAGGGGTAATGATATTTATAAATATTCAATCATTAAAATAAAAAAAATAATAAAAAAAAATATTCTTCGAGTGAACCTCTTTGCTAACTCTTTTTCTCTCACAATCCTCATAGAGTCATAGTCTCATCATACCCTTCTAAATTTTTTAATATACGTGCCAAAACCTAATAAGTAATGAGGAACAAATCTCTCTTTTAATAGTTTATTTTAAGAAAATATATATGTGGAAAATCATACACTTATCACTGTAATTAATATTTGATGTAATTTAGTATTCTTACCTTAGATTCTTTATAAATTCTTCTCTTAATTCAAATTAGTTTACACATTTCTCTTATTACATTTGTCAAATGTACAAATCCAACCACCCAAAATTTAACTATATGTCATAATGTCATATGAATATCACAAAGTCTAATCAAGATTTTGAAGGGATAAAGTATAATCCTAGAAGTTCTAAATAATCACCCATTGCTAATCCAAACCTCCTCAAACTTTATCCAACCACCCAAAATCACCCTTCCCACCCACCCAAAACCAACCCACTTAATGAAACCAGGTCCCAACTTCCCCAAAACTAGCCCCACTATCCCAAAACCATACCAACGCAACCTAAATTATCCTCCCACGGTCCCACCCACTCAAACAAAACTCAAAAACCTTAAAAAAAAACCCACCCGACACACTTCTAAAATGGGAGCGTTAGATAAGATAACTAAAAGTAGAAATATCGAAATGAACATTATTTACATCAATCGACCTATGATTTGACATGTATTCCCAAATCAATACTATTTTAAGAAATATTTTAAACTATTAAGAGGCGTTTTGTTAGCAAAATCCTTATCCATTAATATCTCAAATTTTACCAATGTGGTGGTGAAACAAAAAGAATGAGGAAGCAAGGTAGCAGCAATAGGGAGGAAGATACAATAAGAGTTAGCTCAAGTGGTAATCAACTTGATGTTGCTTAAGGGAAGTCTCAGGTTCAAACCTCGCCGTATGCAGAAACTCTTAGGAGACTCACCCATCATAAGCCAGGTGACCAGGTGTGCAACCCAGCTCGCATCCGGATGTAGTCGGAGCTAAGCTCATATGGACCGAATGGGCATCCTAAAAAAAATAGGGAGGAAGATAATAGTAAAATTGTGGTGGTCACAGTGGCAACGGGAAGGGAGGTGGCATTAATACCGCGAGAGTGAGAGTGAGTGGTGGAGCAAAGGTGAGAAAAGACAGTTTGAATGATCCAAATACTCTAATTTTATACTCGTACGGTCGTACCCAATAATAGATAATTTCCTTTATCCCACGCATTGGATATTCAATTAGTGAATAATTGGGACTTTTCTCCAAACTAAGCCCAATTGACAAAATAAATACCAAAATGGTTGCGTGGCAAAAGTATTTACGAAACTAAGTTTCCAGGGTAAAACGCTGTCTCGGACAGTGTTTTATGCCCTGGTTTTTTTGTAAAAAAAAAAAAAAAAAATCAACCTAAAAACGCTGTATGGGACAGCGTTTTTAGTTGTTGACTTTTGTTTTTAAAATTTTGTAATTTCTGTTTTTTAAAAATAAAAAGAAAAAAATTAATAAACACATAAAGCGCTGTATGAGACAGCGTCTTATGTACAACATAAAACGCTGTCTGGGACAGCATTTCTCTGCTTGTCTGTGTAATACCCCGTATTTTTATACGTATTTTAAATTTAAATAAGTATTTCTTGAAATATTTAAACAATATGAAATAAATTATTTAGGGTTTCTTCAATACAAAAAGAATGATTTTAATTAAAAATATATTTTATTATTTAATAATCTTGAAAATATTGAGTTTTATGATTTAAAATATTGGGGCACATTATTTTATATTAAATAATTTAAAAGTTAAAGTTTTAAAGAAAGTCAAATCCTAATTTGATTAGGAAAGGGATTACTAAGGGAAGTGAGTAGGAGGATTGAGAGAGAGGGTATAAATACCCCTTATGTGCCTAGGGTGGAGTTCACCCAAAGGTAAGTTCTCCCTCTCCTGTTATTTTATTTTCCCCTTAATTTTCCCCTTTTCCTTTACTTAATTAATTTAATTATTTATTGTTTAACCACCACCACACACGCCGGCCACCACCACCAACCTTTGCCGGTGGCAGCAGCCACCAAGCAGCGTGGCAGCGGCGGCCAGGTGATTGCATGTTGCGTATTCTCCGTTCGTAATATTCTTAATCTCGATGTAATCACGATTAAATTCTAACTCGTCCGATTTTTACAAAAATATAGTGTTTTCGTGTGTAAACAATATTCTATATATGATTTTGGGCAGTTTTTGATTTTATATGTTGTTTTTCTTATTTTAATTAAATCTACCCTAAATCCAATTGTTGTTTTTGGGTTTTGTGATGATTCTTAAGATATTTAATAACAAGTATTTTAATTATAAATTTCAGATTTTGGTTTTTAATTAAAAAGCCCCAAGATTGGAAACCCTAGATTTTTAAATTAATGTTTATGGATGGAATTTGATTGTGGTTGATTGAAATTATTAAAATTAATGTTTTTAAACCAAATTACAGCAATTTTATAAGTTTTAATAATGCTGGAATTTTTATATATAAGTCTAATTTAAGTCTCTTGAAAAGATCTTTAATTACCCATTTAATTGGGAATAAAGTAAGGGTTTTAAATAAAAATTCAGATTATTTTAAAGGGGTTTTTGAGTGATTTAAAGAGAGTATATATTGCTGGAATTTTGTGTTAGAAGGGTATTAATACTCCTTTATAATTGTGGTTTGTAGGAGACTTCCAAGTGAGTGACTCTGTGTAATCGTGGCTATTTTGAGATCGTATTCAAGGTACGTTCGCGTACTTGGTAAAGTTTAAGTGTATAGAAGCATGCTAGGTTTTGTTTAATTAATTCCAAGTAGTATCATGATAGGTATTGGATGGAAATTGTGATTTGGATTGATGATGGTGAATGATTTGTGATTATGAAGTACTTATGGTGATTTGGTGCTTCGAATTAATTATATTGGCATATTGATATTGAACCATACTTTTATTATTGGCATGTTAGAAAGCATATTTGGTTAAACTGGATGTTTATCTTGGTTTGGATTATGGAAGAGGAATTTTATTATGGTTCATATAATTTTTATTGATACTATAAGCATGAGGAAAGAGCTATTTAAGTGTCTTAGTACACATAAATAAATTATATTGCGGTGCCTATGTGCACTTAAGGTGTTTCTAACACCGAGGGATAGGATTTGCGGTGTCTTATGCACTTAAGGTGTTATTTTAACACCGAGGTACTTTAAAAAGGATTCCACACTAAAGTTATGTGGTCACTAAATATTCAAGAATTAAACTAGTTTGTTTGATTGCTTGAATGAATTGTAATGTTTGGTTGTGTTGTGTTTGAGAGTCATCACCAAGTCTAATAATTTGTAAATCACGTAAAGTGAAAGAGATTACACACCAAAACTCTTGGAACGTATATATCTTGAGTATGAACATATTTGGGGGGGGAGGTTATGTGACTTTATATTTGACCATAACTCCTACTGGGGGTACAGGACGTTGTACTTTCTATTTTTATTATTTATTATGCGCAGGATCCAGCCACTTCATGTGACATTTGCCTACCCGGTTAGCTCCCGGTGTAGTTTACCTCAATTTATTTGAGGCAAGTAGTTGGTTGGAAACCCGTTCGATGTGTAATCAAAAATTAAATAAATATTAATTAGTAGTCGAGTCAAGTGATGAATGTTGTGTGCTTGTAAACAGGTGCATCGAGGTAAGTTGTATGTTGATAGGATGAAAGCATGTTAGTGTGTGCTAATTACGCTTATGTACTCAACTTTGCTGATTGTGTGTATTGTGTGTTTGTCTGGCCTTGTCTTTACCTTATCCCTACGACGACCCATTTCTAATGGCGAGTAGTGGGGACAAGTAGAGAGAAGCTTTTCAGGTGATGAAGCATACTCATGATGGGCCTGAGTGAAGAGGGAATCATGCTTAGTTCTTATAAGAATATGATGTGTTATTGCTTTGAATTATTATTATTTATGTTGATTATGAGACTAACGCAAAAGGATTTTCAAGTGTTTTGGTTTAAGGGCCTACAATGGTTCCAAGTTGTAGGTTGACTTTGTTTGACTTTTACTTTCGTTTGGTTTGACTTTTAAAGTTGACTTGCTTCTAAATAGTTTTAAAGGTTGTCTTCCGTTGTGTGTCTTTGATAATTGCCTTAGCCGTTTTCACGGTGGCGGTAATATCTTAGATTTTCCTTTTTCGTATTTTAAAAAGGACAAAACAGGTATTTTAAAGGGAAGGAATTTCTAGGGTGTTACAGTCTGCAGCACCAACAGCCAGCAGCCTTTGTTCTCTAATTTCTGCCCCAGCACACCACCCCTGCCTTGATTAAGCCACCATAGTCAACCACCACCCCCACCACCAACCCCCACCGTCGACCACCACCTTCCACCACTTTCGACCACCGTTATGCACTTCAAAACAGTCCAACTACCCCCAACAACACTTCAACCACCTCCACCACCAGCCCCAACCTTTCCTCCACCGTCGACCACCACCCACAACAACCAACAGCACTAAAACCACCATGAACCACCACATTAACCACCACGGGCCATCGCTTCTACCCCGTTTCTAATTATGGATCCCAAATGTCTGTTGTTTGATATATATCGGCCTAGAAGAATCTATTTTGACTGACATAAGTCCGATTTGGATAAATAAAGAAACTAAACTTCAAACTACACACAGATTCATTCAACAAACATGTATTATATTAATAATGTAATCGTTATATACATCATTCTAGAAAATGTTTGTCTACAACAAATAAACCATACAATACTATTCTGACTTATCAATTGGGGCTAAAGGTTCCCTGACTGTCGTCCGTCCGTCTACGACGCCGACTGTAATGAGAAATGGTGGTTAATGGGTCTCGGGGCGGTGGGGGAGTGAGCTGGCTGGACGATGTGTCTCCTGGGTCCCGGTGGGAGCAATACTGTGGATGATGTACTCCTCAACGTCTGTGGGTGTCGTATGATCACCTCCACCGCTACTCTGGCCGGGGTCGAACTGTGAATGGAAGGAGTGGCCATCTTGACCGTCCCGCTGGTGGACGAGATAACCGTGACCATGTCTCTGTAAGGAATTCATGGACATATCTCGCATCCGCTCGACCTGGGCTCTGGTGGGTCCGTCTGCAAGGACGAGTGACAGTGCATCAAACATCCCCACCATATCCGCCGCCTGCAGTAATCATCGATCAGTCACTTACATGATATATAAAAAAATAAAAAATGAGGACGATAAGTAGAATAAAAGAAACTCACATATCCGCTAATGACGTCATATGCTGGATGGTAATGTGTGGACGGTGGTGTGTAGCTGGGGTTGATGAAACGGCGTGTAATACGCCTGTACCACACCATATACGGATCGTGAGGATCCATAACGCCCTGCATCGGATCACCTCGAACGACATAATCCAGTCGTTGTTCCCATAGCTGAAGGAATTGTCAATGCTCCAGTGACCAGTTTATCTCCCCCTTTCCCCACCGGTCAATGTCGTGAAGGCGTACACTAGTGTCACAATGCTGGGGAATAAGCTGGCGTAGTCGGAACTGTCGCATGACGCGGTCGGGAAGGTGACTCTCCACGACCTCGAAACAAATCAGGGGGACCCTGGCACGCCACTCTGCCTGATGATCCAGTAGATGTGCAGGCACGGTATCTACCAACTCCGGTACATACGGATCCCAGGTGATCTGCAATAACACATCAAAATAAATATTTTAATTAAGTTAGTTCATATACAATATGCACAGTACATAATTGTTTACAAATATCTTAAAAGTTTCCACCTGATGCTCAGTGAGTCGATCAATGGCGTCTCGGTAGTACGGAAGACCTGTCGCCGCATGTGCCTGTGTAAGTCTGGGGACCACCCACCTATGGCAACAAATTTGTTTTGTTTGTTAGCAAAATGAAACCGTATGGGGGCGAAAAAGAATGAAAAATGTTACAAACCTGCAACCGTATGCCTCATCAGCTGCAGGGAGCAGTGGAGCGATATACGGCTCATACTGGTCATCCCGGTCCTGCTGACCCAGACGATGTACAACAGGCATACCTGGTCTTCCTACGTGGATGTTCTCCCAAGCCCATAACTGCAATAGCAAAATACAAAACTATGTTAAGTATGACGTTAGTCATTGCCTAAATAGCTTGTGAAAAATTAGGTTGGTTACCTGAAGCACGATCAGAGGTCCACCGATCTCGAGTGCACCACTCTGTGAGGCTCTACACAGGTGGCAATACAACATTGCCAAACATGCACTACCCCAGCTATATCCACGGATATGATCCCAGTCGTGGTCTAACAACTGTAGGTAAATAGCTGCAAATGGCTCCCGCTCTTGTTCCCGAACAACACGACGAATATGAGCAGGAACAAGTATGCTCGAGCGTATCTCTGAATTGTGACGTCATCAGCGCAGTGACAAGTTGCCGGTCGATCTCCCTGAACCCCATCCGATGAATACCGCCAAAGCCAGCGTACTCGACGTACGCAAGACAGCGTTCATCGACAACCCAGCCGCCCAGAACCCAGGTAGTGCAGTGCCTGCAAATCAGTGTCCTCGCTAATTCACCCTGAAAAAGCATTGGCCGTTTGTAATAAATATTATATAGTACATCAATGAATCCAGAAAAGTAACAGATGAAATATTACCGTCTGGTTCCATACGTCGACGCTGCGATGTGTGTCCTGCAGAGTCAGGACAGAAGGGTCAACGGGTCTGGGTGTCCTATCATGTCCGTCCATGGTATCTGTTCATTGAAAACGTTACATACCAAACACCAACACAATAACTGGAATAGCAATTTAGCATAAGGTGGACGATTTAAAGGCAAAGACAGAAAATTTCTAACAACATCCAAAGTAGAAAATATATATCATCCATGTGACTGCAATTTTACAGACTTTAGAAAATCTGGTACAAAATAATCAAAACAACACTACTACATACTACTACAACAAATAACAAATATAAACTTAGGTCCTACGTCGGTCTACTTGGACAAGTAGTTCGGTTGAGACCTTGCTGGTGACAACGACTGCATTTGGTCGGGGGCCGGTTGGTGTCATCCATTTCATTGCGTATGCGCTTCGACCTTGGACGACCTTTTCCATGAACCATGGTGCCGTCCAGAATGAGTTTAGGGCCTACGTACTGTGCCCACTATGCTCAGGTCGTCTCGCAAGGGATAGGCCAGAACTGTGGTGCATAGGTGTTCGTGTAGGCGGCCGATTGCAGCAAAGGGTCCACCCACGGCCGCTCCGATAGTGAATATGTCACACAGACTGCTAGCACATGAGAACATGGGAGGTGGAATACCTTCGGTTTGTTGCATGTACACGTTATCAACTGCCAGTTAACAGTATGTTTGTGTCCTCCTTTACTACCAATTTGCTCTCTCCTTTCTGTTGTCACTTGGTAAATATGCAAACGGCGATTATACGCATCCACTCTATGATATCTGGCTTTTGCGGTGTTCTTCTCCAGGATCGCAATGACCTTTGAGGGGTATGGAAGTCCCCGATCAGACCTAGCCTCGGAAGACTCCCTTCTCAAAGTGAAATACCTATTAACTCTGTGGATGGTTAACTCGACAAGGGACATGATCGGTAGAAGCCGAGCTCCCTTCAACACATTGTTAAATGTTTCCGAGAAGTTTGTAGTATATATCCCATATCTGTGACCATTGTCGTGAAAGAGAGACCACATAGTGAACGGGACTTGAGCAATTTACTCCATGGCCTTGGTACATGCCTCACCAATGAAACACAGATCAGCTTGAAGTTTTCTTTCCTGCCTTTGGTACGCCGCAGCCTTGAACATATCTCTCATGTCGTTACTTCGCACGTGAGTCTTCAAGTTAGAAGCTATGTGGCGGACACAAAATCTGTGATAGGCTCGCGGCTGGATGAATCCAACATTAGGACATTCATTGCATGACACGATCCCGAATACAACCAGGAACCAAGACCAACTGGAAGTGTTTTCCCCTTCAACCACCGCAAATGCTAGAGGAAATACTTGGAAGCTTACATCAACACTTGTAGCTACCAACAGTGTTCCTTTATACTTCTCGTACATGTGCGTCCCATCGATATAGATAACATGCATACAATGTTTAAAGCCATCGATACAAGGACCGAAGGCCCAAAACACTCGTTCAAACACTTCCATGTTGCTGTAATACACACCGTCCACCAAAGCTTTGTGTTTCCATACGACACATGTTCCCGGGTTTGACCGTAGGAGTGCTTGCATGAAGTGCGGAAGTCTGCCGTAAGAACTCTCCCAATCCCCAAATATTTCAGCTATAGCTTTCTCCTTGGCATACCACGCTCTCCGATACGGGACATCGAAATGAAATTGCTTGGAGATTAGTTCCAGTATGAATTCAACTTTCAAGGAAGGATCTTTCCGCACAAAGGACTTCACATACTCTGCTATTATGGATGAATCCAAGTGTGGGTGATCAGTAGATAGTACTTCAGTGACACATGTTTCCCGGTGCGGGCCTTTGTACGTGACTATGGTAAAACCACGCGAGTGCTCACTGGATTTAGTACCCCGTATCATCCAACCACATTTCTTCTTGCATCGCAGATGAAGGACACTATCATTCAAGGTCACTGTGGTGTAGAATTGATTCCTCTGTATAGAATACATCTTCACCATTTCTTGAAGCATTTTCTTACTTTCAAAATACATTCCCTTCTCAAATTCTCCCTCGGGAACAAACGATGTATGGTTACCCGATTCGGCCCAATACTAATCAACTTCATAGTTCTAGTTTACCTCATTGAACCAAGGTATGGGAGTTCTAACCAAGGGGTCGCCAACTTCCATCTGTACAGGTTCATCATCCTCCACTCCGTTCTCGTCCTCATCATCCATTTCCACATACACATCATACACCGACAATTCATTATTCACAATATCATCAAAATGATTTGGCTCTTCTCAAGACGGTGATGCTTGAACATCACCTTGCATAGGCGAATAACTATGCAATTGCATCGGTGAAGGTGCCACGCTGTTCGAGGACGAAGGACCGGGTTGGCCGAACATTGTCCCACATCCCCCCGCATGCACTGGTGAAGCTATATGAGAACTTAACGGCATGTGAAATTGATCGTCCTGCAGCATTCGTCTAAAGGGTCCCATCCCATATTCATTCGATGGAATGTAGTTTGAGGGCACTTGGAAGGACGCGGTGTTGTGATCGGAGACATATGTAGCTTGTTGTTCTGGCCGAGTACTTTGTTGGGTACATATAGGCACCGTTTCTACATATATCTCATTGGGAACACCCTTCATTGCAACAATGCTCCTCAAAGCTTTCAAATTTCTGTTCGTAGAAACAGGTAACACTTGAACCCCATGGCCAGTATCAAACCTCATTTTAATGTTCAGTTCAACATTCATAGGGTTTGAACCAATACTACTATGAACCTCATTCATCAAGTCATTCACTGTCATGTTCGGTTCAAGTGTTAGTGGTTCCATATTTCCTCCACTATACTCAACATTTGATCCATCGCACAGAATTTCACCTCCCCACCGGCATAACAACACTACATTTTGTCCGGCCATATTCTACATAACAACCAAAATACATTTTACTAAAAGGCGTTAAACCATCCCTAAATCACCACAATCAAACAAAAAATGTTTACATACTTTACAAAATAACTACTAAGAACCCTTAAACCACCATTATTACACAACAATGTAGGTTATCACAATTGTTCAAAAACTAATAATTATCAACTATTATCAACAATTTCCAACATAACCAACAACAACAATTCAACAATATCCAAACTAATATCAACACTAAAAATATCAACACTAACAATTCAACATTTACCAACACTAACAATTCCACAATACCAACACTAACAACTCAACATTATTAACACTAACAACTCAACATTATCAAAATTTTACAACAATTCCAAAAAATTAAAAACTAACAACATAAACCCTAGAATTTAAAAAACTAAGAGAGATTGAGTACATACCAAATACGGGGTGAGGTGAGGCAACTTTCTCCGAGATTCCGGCGTCCGGTCGTCGACGAGTGGTCGGAGTTAGGAGGTGGCAGTGAATTGGGTCGAGGGAAAAGTGAGGGAATGCGAATTTGGGATGAATGTTTGATTTTGTGTGGAATGCAGCAAACTGAAGCGCTGCTTCTGTATTACACGCAAGAAATGCTGCCTGAGGCCGCGTTTCATGTTGAACATAAAACGTTGCCTGAGGCAGCGTTTCATTAAACGCATAAAATGCTGTCTCACACAGCGTTTTATGCGTTTTTCTCAAAAAAAAATTTCAAAATTTGAAATTACAAAAAAAAAGTTTAAAAAAAAGTCAACAACTACCGGACAGCGGTTTTAGGATTGAATTTTTTAAAAAAAAAAAAAAAAAAACTAGACAGCGTTTTATGCCCTGGAAGCTTAATTTCGTAAATACTTTTGCCACACAACTATTTTGGTAATTACTTTGTAAACGTAGCTTACTTTGGGAAAACGTTTTGGACAAAGAAAAATATACTCGTACTCTATAATAGATTTTAGCACATTCATCAAATAAAATAAAACCGAAAAGAAATTTTTTACAAGTATATGGAATGATTCCAAATGGGGAAATCTTTTTAAACCTTCCAAATTGGGAAACAAGAACAAAAAGAATCAAGAGTAATAATTGATCATTTTACAATGCACATAAATTACTTGTAGATTTAACACTACGGTTCACTATTGGCGCATAGCCTCTATTTACTAACATTGCATATAGGATGACATTTTTGCAAATAATGGGAATATAAGGGTGGAAAATATGATGGCAAAAATAACCACTACATGCATAATAGTACACAAAAAGTACTATTCATACAATTTATGCTTTAATGGTACATTATACATTCATAATAGTACACAAAAATGTACCATTGTACGTTTAAGAGAGAAAAATGTACCGCCGAACCCTAGATTGCCCTCCTATTTGCAAGCCAAACAATTAGGGCCTATGTGCCCAGGGGGATTCGTAATACTACTAAATACTAGTGTCTAGTGGTAGTTTAGCTGATTAATTAATTTATATCATCAATTCCAGACTATTCATACAATTTATGCTTTAACGGTACATTATACATTCATAATAGTACACAAAAATGTACCATTGTACGTTTAAGAGAGAAAAATGTACCGCCGAACCCTAGATTGCCCTCCTATTTGCAAGCCAAACAATTAGGGCCTATGTGCCCAGGGGGATTCGTAATACTACTAAATACTAGTGTCTAGTGGTAGTTTAGCTGATTAGTTAATTGATATCATCAATTCCAGACTTATGGGAATACAGTTACCAGTAGTCCGGATACAGTAACATCATTATATTAGTCCTAATATACAAAGATCATCAGATTCTTCATGTTAATTTCCTCACAAGCATACCATATCAGCAATGGGATAATCACCATCATGAGTAAACTCCCACACAGAATCAACGTATCCATCCAGTAACACAGCCATTGATTTGGTTTGCGTAGATCCTCCCAAGTTTTCTTATGTGCAACCACAGTACAGAAGCAAAGTAGAGATCAAGATCATCATACTGTGCTAATCAGTGTTGAATAATGCACAATCACTTCATTGAAAATTCTTTTATGAAAGAGCTACTGTCCTTCCAAAGTTCCAAGTGCTTCCTTCAGAAGTTTTTGTGCCTCTTCTCGCCTCCTACACAAATTAAGTTACAAAATCAATAATACATATATCATCAATCATCACTTATAACCTAGAGTATTAAATTCAACAGTGTATATAGTAGTGAAGTATCACTTAAGTACAAAAACTACTATTACACATCATTTAATTTGTTACACCCAAGTATCCAACCATGAACCATCATGATAGGTTTACAAGCACAGACTAATATAGGTTAATATGATTATGATTCAAAAGTTATCATTGAATATACAATGACATGAATCTTATTTTATGAGGAACATAACTGGCAATCAGAAAAGATTCTACTTCATACAAGTCAATTGAAAATGGATTCAAAGGCCTTAATCCATTGCTACTATATCACATTTTCTAGCGGTGACATGCTATGGAAAGTTGCTTCCAATTCCTACATAGTACGTCTGTAGCATGCAACACCAGATTCAGTTGCCTTTGATTTCGTTGGATGTAGACAATACTCCACATTTAGCTTCCTAGGCTCCCAGCAGACACCTGGCAATCCCAGGTAAACCAGATGCAGTTTCATTGAGCTTATCTTGAGCATTATCGATCTGAACTCAGATACAGCAATCGCAGCTAAACCAAATATAGTTTCATTGAGCTTCTCTTGAGCAATAGCTAAAATCAGATACATCAATCCCAACTCTAGGACTATACTACTAGCACTATTGTTTGTTGTAAAGCAACAGGCAGCTAAAACATGTTAAATTCAAAGTCAATTAGAAAACAACATTTTTTATAACAGAATAACAATACGTTTAGTCAGCACCCTCCCCTCCCTTCCCTCAAACCCCACCCAAGGCAGGAAGTTTTGGTAGCGGCATTAAATCATATGCTGATTTGCCAATGTAGTATCAAAAGTCAAGGAAGTTTTGGTAGAGGCATTAGATTATATGCCGATGTGGTGTCAAATGTCAAGGAATTTAATTAGAGAATATGTTCAATGAAGATACTAATGGTAAACATAAAAAGGTCTAATTTTTAGAAAATTTTCTGGTTTGAGCAGAGATTTTCTGGTTAGACAAGTCATGTTCTCAAAAAAGGCTGAAATGCAGGATGTCAACACAGAATGTGGTTTGTGAAGCTCAAACAACACTCGCCTTATTCATTCATGGAATAATTCCCTGCAGACTAAAGGTATATAAGTAAGATGCTAATGGATGAAATTCAACTGAACATCTACTCCCTGGTAATCCAAGAATCCTACGGACATACTAAAAACACACTGCTAAAACTTGAATGACAATTCAATAATGATTAAAGTAATAAATTAGCGTTAAGAGCATTGATTTGCAATTATAACGAGAATTTAGACATTTTCCGTGAATTATAATATAACTGTCATTAATATAATCACAAAAAAGAAAGATATTAAAATTTGTCCATCTTTATAAACACTATGAATTCATTTGACAAGGTATTAAGATTTCATGAGCCCACTAGCTCATCCTATTCAATTTCTGAATCCCACTGCAAACTATCTTAAACACAAAGCCTAGCTCTACTTCCCTGAAAATCCTTAGTAGAATTCAAGTTATGAAGTGCAGAAACTTCACACCATTGAAGTGTAATTATGGATATATAATTAAAGATGATGAGCTTCGTACTTTTGCTGGGTAATTTTTCTGGTTGCAGCTTTAAGATTTTTGTAGTCGCTTCAAATCAAAAAGGGAAGAAGATAATTATCAACATTTTGGTATGTTTTCGTCTTTATATTTTTGTATAAGAGTCAAATTTAGGTTTTGGGTATCAATTTAGGATTTTCTTGAATTTTTTAATGTGTTGAATTGTTCAATCTGACAATTATTTTAATTGTTGGGGTCCATTACATACAATTTTATTATTTTTACAATCTGGTTTCTCAATTTTTTTCTGCTTGTTGCATTAATTTTCTGAATTACTCAAAATTGCCTTTTATTTCTAGTTTGTGGGCTGGGTGTAATTTCGATTAATTTTTATTTTTTTTTCAATGGAAATACTCCATTTAATTGTTTTTATTTTGTTGTATCATTCAGTCTAGTTCTTTTTTTCAGCAGGCTGAAATTATGATACGGAACTATCATATATATGTGATAGCTAGAATAAATTTTTGCACTAGATTACTTTGTTGGGCATTGGTAAATAGAAATTTTGCAGCTTTGAATATCACTCAGGCTTAGACAAGGAACAATCAAATCTTGCAGAACCATGAAACTCTTTAATATCATAAATTCAAAGAGATAGGTAGGCTTATAATTTTGTAGCTTCAAATATCAGACTTAAACCTATATAATGTAGATATAAAGTTGACATTCATAAGCCATGAATTAATGGTGTCACCTAGTGTAATACCAATAACAAAGTACTGACATTGTGTACTAGCTTAACAAAAACGTCACCATGATACCCTTTCATAGACAATTATAACAATTCAAATTAAGCCAGTAGAGATTAAGAATCTTATCAGCCATATGCACATTTCAGACAAAAAACTGATGCCTTAAGTTGTTCTAGATTAAAATTGTTCATTCCCTGTACTAGCTATGCCTAACTGATAAGTCCTAATTTGTACACATTGTAGGTGCTTATCTACACTTAATTGCTTATGGATTTAGAGATCTAAGGTGTATTTTTACCTTATTTTCTTAGGTTATGCTCTACTCCTCTCCATTTGTGTGTTTTGATGAATTTCAAGTGATTTAGATGCAAATGGATTATGGTTAGCTAATCTTGAGTATAATAATCATGGAGTATGAAGCTACGTCGCTCAAGGATCTCAAATCATGTCTTCGAGAGGAAATAAGGATATAAAGAAGCAAAGGCGTTGATGAAAGACTTTACGAATATGAGTCCCGTCCACTATTTTGACCATAACTTTTGATATACAAATGATATTGGAGTGATTCAGATTGCATTGGAAAGTAGACTTCAAGAGCTCTCCAACGATATATTACACGCCTCAAACAAAGCTCTGGATCTCAAGTTATGACCGTTTTAAGTCAAGCTACGCGCGCAGTCTATGCCTTGACAAGCGAATTGAGGCACGTCCGTGCCTTTGTATGGCACGTCCGTGCCTTTGCATGGCATGTCCGTGTGTGGACGATTTAGCTCTTTGATTGTCTTACTTATCTTAAACTCCTAGCTTTATTATAAATACTCCTTGGCTTTATTATCTCATAACCTCATTAGCCATTAGTTTAGAACCCTAGTTTTCTCTCTAGTTTTATTTTATTAATTCAACTATTATATTTACTTCTTCTCTTTCTTTTATTATATTTCTTTTATTATGTTAGTATAGATTATTATTCTAGGGTTAGGTTGAACCCTAGCCATGATTGATACTTGATTTGTTCTTTTAAATTCTCAATTAATTGTTTATATTGTTCATGCTTAATTGATTGTGCTTATGCCAATACTAGATTAGGGATAATTGGTATTGTTATTATTCCATTGTCTTGATCGCAACAAGAGTTGGGTTTTGACGGATTTGAATCGATCAATTAAGGGTATGAAATTCTCCACGGAAGTAGGTAGAACAGATTATTAGGAAGTAGGGTGCCGGACTTAATGTCTTTAATTTGCATGATTTCACGGAAGTAGGTTTGATTGTTAATTAGGGAAGCCATTGACAACTCAGGAGAGATCTTTGGTATTTTATAGGGCGTACCTTTCCTTGTGAACATATAATTAATTGTTTGGGGTAGGAATTTGTCTTGTATTGATTATGCTAGTGGTGATAAGTAATTCTAGATGTTTTTATTATTTTTTATTTGTGTTTGATATTTGAGTAGTCGTAGTTATTTAATTCCATCATTCTATCTCTTATTTAGTTTTGTCATAGGTAAAAGTTGATTGTTAAACAACCTTCTCTTTGTGGGATCAACTTACCCTACAACATAATTAGGAGGTCTAGTTAGGTATTACTTTTGTTGGGTGCGTGACACGCCTATCAAATTTTGGCGCCGTTGCCGGGGAGACGGTATTGCTTTATATAGTTAACCTTTATTGTTGGTGAGACTAAATTGTACTTCCTTTGTTTTTTTTTTACTTGACCCGCTTTGACTTTTACACTATTCACCAACTCACCTTTCACTGTCATTTGTGAATTATATGTAAGGAAAATTTTGTTCATGTGAGATCTTGTTAGATTCGTCTAGATAAGTACTATCGTAATATACAACCTTTATAATTTTTACTTATAGAAAATTAAATTTATTAATGGTTAAAGTTATGCATCGACAAGCGTGATAAAAGAAACACGTCAAGTAAAAAAGAACGGAGGAAGTATATATTATCCAACTTTTTTTTTATTTTTTGTTTAATGGCTATTTTTTATTTTCCTCAATTTGAGCATGAGGCGTTTTGGAGGTATTATAGTAGACTAGGCGATTATGTTGGTCTTAATAATGGAATTGAACAATGGGATATGTGCCTAGTGTTTTAGGAGGGATTTAATGAAGAAACTAGGACACTGATAGAATCAATGTGTAACGGATGGTTTCTAGCCCAGGGATTTAATTGAGTGGTTGGCTAAGGAAACCTATGAGTGGGAGATGTCTTTAACTAGTAGGCCTATCTTACATAATCCATCCATCCCTACACATAGTAAAACCCCTTCTCGTTGTTCTTATTATCACTCTACATATCATGATGATTCTTTATGTGATGAAAGACCACTTCCTTATATTTATGATGATGATGATGGGTGGATAAGAAATAAACATTATTGGGATGGTGATAAAATAAAGAAAGAGATACATGTCACGAATCTTTTAGAGGATGAAGAACCTTTGGTTGAAAGTCCTATAGAGGAAAATACACTTGAGAGTAAGGTGATTAATGAGTCCTTGATTGTTAATTCTATTGTAGATGAGTTTCATGTCCCTTTTACAGGACTGATTTGTCTTCTTTTCCATTTTTACCTCCTCCGTCACTTCCCTCTTATCCCCCTTTGAATGATGCTTATGATCATGCTTTTGATAATGTGTCATCGAAGGAGATTAACGATTGTTCCTGTTATTTTTCTTGTGAGCATAGTTTTTTCTTCACTTTTTATTTTTCTAGGTTTAGTAGACTTTTAGGACTAATTTATTATATTCTTCCTTATATTTTCTACATAATATTTTCTGAGATGTTTGCGGGAACATATGATAAGCTTCTCAGAGCACTAAATTGTTCTGCATTGGTTTATTTATTTAGTAGTTTTCACTAGAATTTAAGATTTTCCTTTTTTTTAATTACCTGTTTGACGTTTTGTGTAGCAAGTAGATTAGTAGTGCTTTGGGGTTTTATTTTTTCTTGTTTTTATTAGGTTAGGTAGATTTGTTTTTTTTTTTGGCTTTTCCTTAACTTCCCCCCTCTTTGTGTATGCTTATGTGTTTGTGTGATTGCAGTTGTCGAAGCTGCTATCCACGATCATCAACTCACCATGAAAGCAACACAGCAGCATAGGCAGATCAGTCCACAATCACCCCGCGGCGAGCAGTAACCAGCCACGACCAGCCTGTGGCTGGGTACCTGATGATCTCCTTTAAAAAAATAGAGAGAGAAGAGTACTGCCGCAAGGACAGAGTAGTCCGCAACCAGGTCGCGGCCCATGATGCTCCACCGCAGCCACACCGCGGTACGGAGTTTGCAAGGTATTAAAAAGAAAAGAAAAATCAAGGGGAGGAACAAAAGAACAGAAAACTTACACTAAACTCCAAGAACTCCTCGTCACTCTGAAATTACTCGATTATGACGGCTCGAAAGATCACATTGTTCGTATGCCTTCTTTAATCGTCTCTTTGACACGGATTCTTGTTCAATCACTTCCAAATTACAAAGTACGAACCCTATACTCTGCTCCATTTTCGAGGTACTTTGCTACAGTTATCATCAAATTATTTTTAGTCATAATTGGAGGATTTGCCTGTGCTTCTTTGGTGGAGATATGTAAGTTTAGTTTCGTTATTGAGTTATTGAGCGTGATTCATATTCATTATTATATGAATTTCTCCTTTTCTAACCAAATGGAAAAATTATTTTTTGTTGATTTTCCACAATCCCCATTGAATTTCTTGTTTGTTTAGATTTCTAATGCTAATAAATTTTTCACTTTTTAGTAGCAACTATTGGTATTGAAACTTCTGACGTCTTTAACCTTCATAAGCAACTAAAAAAAGAAGAAAGAGCCACATAAACATCTTTATCTTCAAGCAAAGATATTAAGATATATTCTTTTCAAAGGTTGCAATTTGATAAACAGGCATGAGTGCCCACTTTATAAGTCAGAGGAGGTTCCACCTCACAACCATATGGCAATGAAGGAGTAGCCCCTTAGCCTTATAAAGTAAACATAACTTTCACTTTTCATTAATGTGGGATACACATCCAAACACTGTCATTTACTTTTACACTCGTTTTTTATGAGGGACAACACTTCCACTCACATGTGGGTTTGTTCATGGGCTCGAACACTCCCTCTCATATGTGAGATGTCCATAATACTACCAAATCACAACTCAGCCCAACCCGGCTCACAACTCAGATCTAAGAATGCAAAAGCAAGGAAAACGTTGGAAACAAACCTACTGCATTTTCATTCATTCATTAAATCAAAAGTTAGTGAAACTAATTACCTAAAATAAAGCAACTAACAAAGAAATAGGTAAACATTACTCAACGTTATACTCCACTAACATAGTCAAATACTTACTAGACAAGTCCACTAACAATTATTTAACACATGATTTTATTATTTTGACAGATTCTTAACAAAAGATATTTATCCTAAAACTAAGGAAGCTAATTAACCACCAACTTAAAGCACTAACTTCAACACACCCCCTAACTTCAAAGTTTGTGATAATCATAAAATATGTCTCTACAATAATGTAATGCCCTTCTCATCACCTACACAATTGACTTGTTGATGCACTTCTCATCAACATACTCCTTGGATATTGGAGCACTTCTCACCCACAACTCAAAAACAAATTCTCTTTCACGGCCACTAGTGCCATGATCTCTTGCTCTTCATCTTTGGACTTACAATTCCTTGCCATTTGCCGAGATTTTTGACAATTAAAACACTTAGGTTTCCCCTTATGCCAACAATATTTTCCTCATGACCAATTGTGTGACAATTGTTGCATTTGAGGGACTTACCTTTCCCATTTTGATAAGGAAACTTTGCTAACGAAGCTTTTTCACTTTGTTTTTGCCATCTTCATTTTTCATGGTCCTTCTTTGATCCACTGCATGGAGTGAGTTGATCAACTCCGAAACTGTCAACTTTGCGAAATCTATAGTATCTTCAATTGAAGAAAGTTTAGTTTAATACCTTTCCAAAAGACTAACAAGAAGATTATCCACCACTCTTGATTGTCAAATTCTCCACCAAGTAATTTGATTTGATTTCCAATGGACACTAGCCCACTCCCCTATTCCTTAATAACTTCACTACCTTTCATCCCTATCAATTCAAACTCTCTTTTAAGGTTCCAAATTTGCATGAGTTTAGTTTGATGGTTTCCTTCATACTCCTCCTTATTTTCTTCTCATGCTTCTTTAGGAGTATCACAACCCATAATACTCGTAAAGATTTCTTCCAACACCGCCGAGTGTAAACACGAAAGTGCCTTTGCAATTTTTGCCATATCCTCATCATTATTTTTTTATTTGGGCAACTATTGGATTTAGTGAAAGAGTAGTTCGATAAACATCACTCTCAATTGCTTCCATAAACTCATGGCTTTCAAGTATGATTTCATTTTGATAGCCCATGAATAATAATTATCTCTTTTGAATGTGGGAATAAAAAGTGAAAAATTATTTGAAGTTGACATTGGAAACTTACTTATGGAGGAACTCTCATATTTTGTAACCTCATAAGCCCTAAGGATCAAATGGCTTTGATACCATGATAAACGGCTTGGGCCACACTCGTCACGAGTGTCCACTTTATAAGTCCAATGAGGTTCCACCTCAAAACCATATGGCAATGAGGGGAGTAGCCCCTTAGCCTTATAAAGTGGACACAACTTTCACTTTTTTTTCAGTGTAGGATACACATCCCAAAACTCTCCTTTACTTTTACACAATTTACACTGAGGTGCTTAGTGAGACATTATCTTCATTCTAATCTTGTTTCTTGTAAGTTTGAATTAACTTCAAAAAAAATAAAAATGAGAACACTAAAATTGAGAGCTTAGAATAAAAATGTGTTTTCGGTCACGATCGCGGAAACAGTCACGGTATCACGGTATCACGGTAACGGAATTGATGCGTTAGTCGCGAGGTGGGTCGCAATTGTAGTGGCAAAATTTTGTTAAAAATTTTTTATGCCAAAAACTACATTCTAGAATTTTACTTTATTTTATATATAAATTTTATAATTTATAAGTTAGGAGTAGTACACAGTTGTACAATACTAAATTGAAAACTTAGCAACTCTCTCTCGCCTGACCCACATGGGGATGTTTAATTTAAAATAAAATAAAATAAAATAAAATAAAATAAAATAAAAACCCTAAGTGCCCCACTATCCCCACATACGCACTTAGGCTTTGTTTGGTTCAATCTTAGTAAAAGAAAGAAAGGGAAAGGAAGGGAAGGGAAGGGAAATGAAAGGAAGAGAAGGGAAAGGAAAAAAATTATATCCATCTAATGTTTGGTTTGATATTAGTAAAGGAAGGGAAAAAAGAGAAATCTATTATTTAGTATGACATTAGTAAAGAAAATAAAACTAATTTTAAGCTTGATAGATTTTATTTCTTTCTTTGCTCTCAAATTCCTCCAATTTTGGGAGGAAAGGATGGGAAGTTTTTGTAAAGGGAGCTTCCTTTCCATTTCCGTTCATTTCCTATCAAATTACGTTTAATTTTTAGAACCAAACATAGGAAGCTATAATTTTGCTTTCCTATCTTTTCTTTTCCTCCAACCAAAAAGGGCCTTAGGGAGTTTATTTGAATAAAATACCCTGCGGCTCACTCTCTCTCACCTGCTGAAGTACTTTCTTCCTCCTCTTCGAGTTTAACAAAGAACTCTCTCGATTTTAATGGAGGTTCCTCATTTTTTTTTTCATATTTTTCCTTTCTTTTCCCTTAAAAAGCAAGTACTCCCTCTATTTTGTAATAATCACAACACTAGGTGTTGCACATAGTTTTAGGAAAAATATAGGGTGGGGATCAAAAGGAGAATTTAATAATATAAAGTATAGTTGGTATGGGTATATTTAGTTGTTAAAAGGAGAGAAACAATTAAAAAAAAAAAAAGGTTAAGTGGGGTTGGTAGGAGAGAGAAATAATAAAATATAAGTGGGACCATACTAAATAAGGAAGTGTTGTAATTACTATGAAACGGATGTAAAAGGAAAGTGCTATGATTAGTACGTAATGGGGGGAGTACTTCATTGGAAATTAACCTATGAGATAATACCGGTCAATTCGGGCGAAATTTAGTCGTATCGGTTGAATTAGCTAAAATCTCGGCGTTTTAAAAAACACCGCATCAAGATGCTTGAGAGTTCTAGGGGTTCAACAAAAACTCAAATGATTTAAAGATACATTGGATAAATAACATAAGGAATTTTTAATTATGCTAATGCTAATGGTTAAGAGTATTTGAGGATGATCAAGGATATTGTTATATATCAAGCCCAAAAAATCTACTTTCACATTTGCCAATACACAACTTTGACTATAAATATCCATAATTATCTATTAGGAAATCTATTAAAGTTGATTATGAAAACATACATAGATACTAGTTCAACCATATCTTACTTAATAACAATTGCTTTCAATAAATTAGTAAAATATGTGGTCAAAGTTAACTTATGACTATTGCAAAACTTAAGGTCTCAATTATTAAAAACAAGGAAAGTTTTCCTACATCTCTTTAGTGTAATTTTATTTTTCATGGTTTATAAACAAGATATTTTGGTTAATGTATGGCAACACTATAGGTTTAAGCAAAAGGATTCTCATTTAGTGACTTCAAAACGAAGCAAATGCACCACAGATAAATTATTGTATGAATAGGCGTAGTTAATTGGATTGTAAGGTTATTCCGAAGGGGAGAATGGAGCTACTCACCACGAGGTTTTGGTCTCAGATGATATGAGGTTAATTTTTTAGACTACCACAATTCAAGGTGACCCAAGAATAAGGTGGTGGAACTTAAAAGAAGGTAAGGCCAAAGTGTTACCCGAAAAGAAGAAGTCGATTAGCTTAGAGGTGGATCTTGGACTTGGTTGGAATGTATGAAAAGGATTAAGGTGCACCATGGCGTTTCCAAGAGGCACGCCTTATTGAGGCTCATATAATAAATTGTATAAAATTTTCTGAAAATACTATGCGCCTCAAAATCACCTCGCCTAGACCACAAAAGGCGCATGACCCCTAACACTTGCTCCTCAGCGCTAAGGTGCGCCTCACTACGTGGTTGAAGATAAGATAAAGAGTTATTTTTGCAAAGTGACCAAGGAGGACCTAAGTAAAACAAAGGCAAAAGCAATGGTGTATAGAGAATTAAGATACATTGTGATGGAACAGTAAAGCAACAATTAAGAAGAAATTAAATGTTATTTGGCCCTTGGAAAATAAAGAAATGACGAGAATGTTGCAAAATAAAAGGATTTTAAGGTTATAAAGCAAAAGAAAGAAGTTGTTTGACAAGCTAAAGAAAAGGTATATTTTATCACATACTAGATTCAAGGAAGGCGAAAGGGATATATACAGGATAGCTGAAAGAGGACATGCAAAGACCTCTCCTTGGTAAAGTGTGAGAAGGATATATATATATATTAAAAATAAAAAATTGGTACAAGATGTGAACATTAAAAAATATGGAGGTACTTACATGAGTTGTGGGTGGTTGTCACTTGTGAGGACATCAATTACAATTATAAACAAAGAATTCAGAAAGTGTAAAGTAGTATAGGCATTCAAAAGAATGAAACTTCTGAAAGAAGTTTGGCCCATATGATATTGCTATCAAGGTTTGGAAAAGGTCAATATTAACTAGGTTTACGTTAGGCATTCAACCATGGAAGGTATACATTTGATAATGCAAATGATGGAGTATTATAAATTTATAAGGCAAGAAAAACGAATTTACACATGATTTGTAATAGTATTGGATTTTGCTAATGATACTATATTGGTGGATGAGACTAGAGTTGGGGTTAATGCCAAATTAAAGCAATAGAGGAAAAGCTTAGAATCTCGAAGGTTTTGACTCAGAGCTCAAACCAAGAACATGGAATGTAATTTTAGCACTAAAAGGAAGTCAAGTAGGGATATAGAAACATTGGATGGTAAGGAAGTATCCATGAGCAAGTGTTTTATATACCTTGAGACAATTTTGCAAAAAAGTAAATGTAACCCTAAAGGATTAATTTAGGTTAACCCAAATGAAGAGCACTCTATATTGTGTGATGTAGCATACCTTTGAAGTTAAAGGGGAAAATTCTATTGGGCATACATTATCATATCCAGAAGATAGGAGTATTAGAGATGCATATGTTGAACGCCTTTAAGGATAGAATTAAAAATGAAGATATTAGGAGGAAATTTGGAGTTGCCAAAATCGAGGATAAGATTAGGGAGAACTAATTGCATTGGTTTGGGCAAGTTAGGCAAAAATCAAAAGATGCACAGATAAGGAAAGTATAGGGTTGTGATCAAGGGGATCTCAGAAGAAGTGGCATAGGAAGACCAAGGATGACAAGGATGGAAGGAGTTAAAAACATAAAGAAGTTAGAATTGTAGGAGCATATGACATTTGACATAAGGGAATAAAAAGAGAGGATCATGTAGGTGACCTCATCTTTGGGATTAAGGCTCTAGGCGTTGTTGTAAGTCTTTAGATTCTCGTTAATTATAAACGTCGAAAGGAATGATCGTCATTAAAACCAATAACGACGAAACCTATTACAAAACGGCAAAATACTTTATGTCGTTATAAGTTTTAACAAAGATTTTGTGGCTTTAAACGAAGAAATATCTCGTCATTGAAGACCCTTATTCTAGTAGTGACACTAAGACCAAATTTTAAAACAAATGATGAGAAATTTGCAAATTTTCTATTGTTTGTTGATAGGTAGCAACCTATTTGGTAAGAGGATGGCATTGATGCATGCACATGGGGTGCACAGCTAGAATCCTATAAAAGTCTTCCCAAAAGGTTTAGCCTCACATTGACTTTTTGTTAGAAGCTTCGTAGTACTTAATAGTCTTAAAATCCATTTGCCTTTCTTTGGATGTTTGGATGGTGTAAGCCTGTGAGATTTGATTGATTTAGCTAATGTGTAACCTTCATGCATTTGGTACCTTAGTTACCCACACAAAAATGAAAGATTGACCAATTAGAAAGTATATCATCATCTTGAAAACTCCAGATGCAAAATGAAAATATGTGCTTAGTACCCTCACAGAACAAGAACTATTGATTTATTAGAAAGTATAACATCATCATCAAGCCCTAGATGCAAATTGAAAAATCATACACAAGACCTACTCTAATTCTTCACTCTTAATATAGTAATTTTTTCTACAGAGAATTTAGTAGAGATATGGTGAAGGGATTGACAAACTTCTATTTTCAGCCTCCAGGTAAAATAAATCAAAGGATGGCATTTTAAGAAGCATACCTTTTAATATCCTCAACAGCTTGTTTTCTGCGTTGTATTTGAAGCTCTAGAATGTGGATCAGTGTTGCTCTAGCCTAAGAATAATAAAGTAAATGCATAAATATACATAGCACAGGGAGACTAAAAAGGTGTAGTAAAAAGAAAAGAAAACTCAACGGTTAGAATAGTACCTGGTGAGGACGTAGTGAATTGAGCAGGTGATGAAGATTCTTGAACATAAGTGATATCTCTTCCACTCTCCTAGCATACTGTGATGGTCTTTCAACAAGAATGTCAGCTAACTCCAACAAATGCAGCTGCAACTCCCTATTGAGCGTCTTCAATTCTTTCTTGAAATCTATATTACATCATTAGGCACACTAATATTTACAAGCAAAGTATAGGAAAAGTAAGACCAGCTATTCAGGCATATATTGAATGACAATTATATGGCGGAAGCACAATCTCATGTGACAGTTCATGACTATAGTAAAACATGACATGAAAACTGATCAATTATGCTACATTCAAGCAGCGTAAAAGTATCATCTTTCTAGCACAACAGCATATGTTTTCTGATCAATTCAAGCTCAAATCAATACAAAGAATGACACAAACATAAAAGATTACAGCATGAAAAGAATAGTGCATGCTCTAATTTCCAACATGTAGGATTAGTAACTACAAAAACAGATGACAATTGATTGCCACAAGGAACATATGTTTTTTTTCCTCCCAAAGTCCAACCCTTCCAATGGGGCAAAACAATAGGGACGGTGGGAGTAACCACTAATCCCCAGCAAATTACAAATACATACAACACCAGTTTGCTTTCTCTACAACAACTATATCCTTCCATTTTAATCATGTTGTGCATCATCTCTACGACAACTAAACCCTTTCGAATAACACTGATCAAACCTAAAAATTAATAACAAGACTACAAGAGATAACCAGCACATATATCGTATCTTTTCTCTTTTCCTAATGAACAAAATTCACATCAAATATCAGCATAAACCCATCCAGCAGCCACAGAATCAAGTATCTCCTAATTCAGGATCCCACAACTTCCATCAGCATTACTACTCCCTCGTCCAATTTCCCCCATTTTGTTCTAAATATCAAACAATTTTCGAGAAAATGTACAAAACCAAATTCAAACAATTATGTGGAAAACACCCAAATATACGACAAAATTAACAGAACAAAAGCATACCTATATTAGGCCCTTTAGGGTACATCTGTCGAACACCTTGATCTTCCAAACTCGGAAGCACATCATCAGTCTACAATTAATTTCAAATTATACAAATAATTCAATCAATCAATCAAAACCTTAATTAATCTCAAAATTCAATTAATGAACAACTACACAAATAACTTCACAAAATAAGCAAAAAAAAATCACGCAAAATCAGATATTATCAAAGAGAGAGAAAACTGACGGTGTAAGTAGCGCCATAACAGGTGTAGGTGCCTTCGATAGGAGGAGGAGGTTCAGGAGCAGATTTAGGGTTTTGAGAATAATCTTTGTAAAGCTTGTAAAATGGTGGTGGTGGAGGATATGTTGCTGTCGCCATTTGCAAGGCGGCGATGATGGCTGCTGCTGCTTTGGGCAGATGTTAGAGAGACTGGTGTTTTTTTTTTTAATTTTAAAAAACAATAAAAAAAATAACGGGAAAATTCAAGTCGTACTTTGTATGTTGTATGTACCATCATTTTAAGGAAAAAAAAAATATATTTTAAAAGCTTTTTGGTTAAATTGATGTTAAATATTTTAGTAAAATAAAATCTTATTGTGAAAATTTTTTGTTATAGGATATCTAGTGCCCCTAATTCACTTAATTAATCTCTAACTAGATGAAATTCATATGATGCACGTTTTTTTTTCCAATTAAAATATATTACTAAATACATATTTATTTGATAAATTTGTGATTTTATTCGCTTGCTTAATTACTAATTACATTTTGTATTATAAAATTATTTTTTATTTCGTTACTTTAGAGAAAATCTAATTAATATAATAAATAAAATAGGCATTTTTGGAGAGCATTCGGAGCGCCACGTAAGAAATATACTTATTTCGGCAAATAAGAAGAAAGATTTGTATTTTATTTTTGAATTAAAAAATTATGTCGCCACCTAGATAAAAGTAACGAATTACATTTGATATATCTAAAATTTTAATGCCACGTAGATTATAATCCACGAATTAAATTATTTTAATGACAAAAAAATAAAGTAAAAATATAGTAAAAGATAAATTTATTAATTCAATACTACGAGTATAAGAAATCCAAAAAAAAATACACTAAATAATATATTTAAATGATAAACACTTATAATAAAGTTTGATACCTATCATTATAAGATAAGTTTTAATAGTATTTATGATAAGAAATACAAATTGTTCATTAATTATAATTAAATAAAAATTTGTGATACCTACCATTATAAACTGACACATCATACAACACAAACAAAATTTCGTATCAATTAAAAACCCATCAAGCAAATTTTGTGTTAGTAGTTTTGTGTTAGTTTTTGGTCATCAATGGCCGGGTAATTTTTAGCTTAATTTTTAAAATCCTATGTTTAAATTAGTATTTCTAATTATAACTTACATTGTATTAATTTGGGATACTCGACGATTATATGTTTATGTTTTATTTACTAAATGTTTTTTTACATGCAGATCTAACACATCATACGACACAAATAAAACTTCATATCAATACAAAACCCCATCAAGCGAATTTTGTGTTAGTTTTAGGTCATCAATGTCCCTGTCTAGAATTATGCTACATTCAAGCAGCGTAAAAGTATCATCTTTCTAGCACAACAGCATATGTTTTCTGATCAATTCAAGCTCAAATCAATACAAAGAATGACACAAACATAAAAGATTACAGCATGAAAAGAATAGTGCATGCTCTAATTTCCAACATGTAGGATTAGTAACTACAAAAACAGATGACAATTGATTGCCACAAGGAACATATGTTTTTTTCCTCCCAAAGTCCAACCCTTCCAATGGGGCAAAACAATAGGGACGGTGGGAGTAACCACTAATCCCCAGCAAATTACAAATACATACAACACCAGTTTGCTTTCTCTACAACAACTATATCCTTCCATTTTAATCATGTTGTGCATCATCTCTACGACAACTAAACCCTTTCGAATAACACTGATCAAACCTAAAAATTAATAACAAGACTACAAGAGATAACCAGCACATATATCGTATCTTTTCTCTTTTCCTAATGAACAAAATTCACATCAAATATCAGCATAAACCCATCCAGGGTACCCACTGACCCGTCATCCCTTGTCTTCGAGGTCAATGGGTTCCTCGGTATGACCGGCTGCAGTAGCCCCTGACGTCTGAGAGGTAGCACTCCCTAGCCGTCTTTTGATCCCCGTTCAGGGTACCCACTGACCCGTCATCCCTCTCAAACTTAATCAGCATGAGAGATGGGATGATGACTGCCTTAGACTCGTTGAGGGTGGGACGGCCTAGAATTAGGTTGTAGGCGGTCAATTCCTCAACCACCAAAAACTTGACGACCATGTGTCGTCCTTCCTCTTTGTCCCCTAGCCGGATGGGTAGGTCAATCCTCCCCACCGGATGCACTACCTCTCCCCCAAAGCCAACTAGGGGGTGAGGAGCCTTGTGCATACTACTAGGCTTATACTTGAGCTTCGTCAAGCACTGGTAGCTGATCAGGTCAGACGAGCTCCCGGTATCAATTAAGATCCGACCAACTCGTTGATTGGCAACCTTGCATTCGATGACAATAGGGTCATCATGGGGCCACCTTACCATGCCTCGATCCTTCTCAGAGATGAAGACCTCAGGGAAGGTGTCTTTCTACGCCTGGCCCTCATCCTCTAGGTTGGACAGTTTCCGGATGTTATCCTTGGTGCCCTGGATGGTAGGACCTCCGCTTGCGAAGCCGCCTGCTATTGTGAAGATGTGCTCTTCATCAGTTTCAGAGCTTGCAGCCGGCTTCTTGGACGGTTGTCCACCGCTTGACTTGGGATTACCCTTGGATTTCACCAGGTAAGACTTCAGAACCCCCTCATCAGCCAGACGGTCCAATAGCCGCCTGAGGCTATAGCAACCATTGGTGTCATGGCCTACATCCTCATGGAATTGACAATACTTGCTCTTGTCTCTGTTCTTGACAAATCTCTTCATTGCAACCGGTTTCTCGATTGTCAACCGGTCTTTTATCTCCATGAGGATGGAGGAGCAGTCTTTGTTGAACTCGTACTTGGGGACGTACGGTTCCAACTTTCTTTGTTTCTTCTGGGACGGCTGACCACCCAGACTTCTTTTCTTTTCTTTTCTTCCTTTTTGGCCGGCTGGGTAGGCTGGCTATCTCTCCTTTCGCACCGCTTGGGTTCCGGCGGGTGCTTGATGACACACAGTTCAGTTGCCTGTATATAAGCTTCAGCCTCCATCAGCGCCTCCTGGAGGGTAGCTACCCTCTTGTGGACCAGGTCAAATTTGAAAGTTGACCCATCCTTCAGACCTTAAAGAAGTCTGTATATGCAACTTCGTCAGACAGCCCCTGAATCTGGATTCTCATCAGATTGAACCGCCTGACATAGGACCGAAGTCCCTCCTTGTCACCTTGCTGTATAGCCCCTAGGTCGAGACTTGTCTTTTTGGCAGGGATGTTTATGGAGAAGTTGGACGCAAACAGGTATGCAAGCGTCTTGAAATTATTGATGCACCCAGCCGGCAGGTTGCCAAACCATCGTTGGACTATGCCCTTCAATGTAGCCGGGAAGCATCTGCACCAGGCGGCGTCATCCAACCCCTGTAGGTACATGAGGTTGGTGTATGCCATTAGGTGATCTTCCGGGTTGGTGGTACCGTCGTAGGTACCAACCAACACATTTTTAACCTTGGCCGGCTGTGCCGCCTCGGTTATTTCCCGGGAGAAAGCCGAAGGCTGTTCCCCAAGGTTTAGCAGCCGGAGCTGCCAGTCCATTGGCTGGACTTGATATGCCGCCTGATCCCCAAAGGGAGCCGACTGCATGAATGGAGATCCATACGGGGCGTATGGCTGTTGGGGCACATACAGAGCCTGCTGGATCACGTGAGGACCAGTCTGTGCGGACACACCATGCGACTGACTCCCTTGTTGCGTCTCCGAATGCTTCATTGAAGCATTTTGGAAACTGTCTGGGTATGTCGACATGGAGGCCGACTGAGACATGCTCTGACTTCTCTTCTCCTGGATGAACATCCGGGCGTCAGAGAAAGTCTTCTTTGACCCATTCGGCTGTGTATGCCGGATGGCCTTTCGTTGCCCTGATTTAAGGAAACGAAGTTTAGAGAGGTCGATCAGGGGCCCATCCGTCCCCTTGGGTTTAGGGTGAGGAGTAGGCACCCGGTCTTTGATTTGCTTCTTCCCAGAAGCCTTATTTGCCGACTGACCCTTGCTTGGACCAGTTGACTTCTTGATTATGTCCTTTATTTCCCCTTTGAAACTCGTCATGAATTTCATGAGCTCGTCTCTGGTGACGGGGGCAGCACCCTCCGCCGCCTGGGGTTGTCCAACAGGCTTGCCACCTGGGTTGCTAGGACCAGCTTTGTCTTGGCCCCATTCCCTTGTTTCCTTGGACGGGTGTGCCTGGAACGAAATGATCCGTCTGGGGCCATGTAGGTTTCGACTTCTTAGTCGTCACCACTGCCACTTTCATGACCCGTATGGTCAGTCGTAGGCCGACTGTCCTCTGCATTCGGTACAGTGTTTGATGCCATCTCAGTAGTACTCTCCCCACAGATGGCGCTAGATGTTTCGGGGTTTTTTGGAGTCCCTCGGGAGAGTTACAATACTGAGTATGCGCGCCTGACGTCTGTACCTGCAAAACCACGAAACTCCGGTTGGGTGGAGTTCCGCCTCCGACGATCAAGTTAGTATGATTTCGGATGGGTAAACGTGCGGAACGTAAATAGGTTTTTCTCACTGATTCAGAGAGATTCCGCAATTAATATTGCTCGGGTTTTTGTGTATGTATTTATGAATATCCAATAAATGAGGATGCTTCCTCTATTTATAGCAGATGAGAATCTGCTCCCCCATTGGTGGTACAATGCCACGTGGCATCCTCTGATCGGATCCTTCTAGGCCTGTATGGGGGTGACACGTGTCGGTCCCTCATTGGGCCACGTGGCAGGGGTAATTTTTACCCCAAACACTTTTTGTAGTTTTGTTTTGTAAATAAATATCTATATTATTATTATTGAATTTAAATTATTTTTACTGAAATGAAAGTATTTTTATTAAACTAAAATTAATTTTACTGGTCAAAACTTATTTTTACTGATTCTCTATTATTTTTTAAATAAATTAAATATATTATAAATGGATCTTTTTTTTACAGAATTTTTTAAAACAAATTTTACGATGGAAATAGAATTGAGTTCTAGGATATTTATTAAAACTGATTAACTTTGTATATATAAAATATTAAAAGTATACCGATAATAAAACTCTATACAATATTTTATCTTAATAAATCTATCCAAAATTCGCTTACTTGGCATCATATGTGTCATAATAACATCTATTTAATTTTTTGCATACGTGGTGCGACACTTGGCAAAAAACTGGAATGCCAGCTGTCGTTGTCTCGTGACCTGCCTGCGAAACCAGCTTTATTTATTAGTGATTAGTATGTGCCCCAGGCGTTGCCCTGGATACCCATTTTAAAGAGTGTACTTATTTATGGGCATGTTTTGAATTATTATTGTTATTATTTATAATTATAATTATAATAATAACAATAATAATAACTATTATTATTAGTATTTATATTTTTGTAAAATGTTAGATACAAAAAAGAAAGTAAAAACACAACCTGTTATTATTTTTTCAAGTTTGTTATAATTTTCTATTTTTGTAAGTTTCACTATATTCACTTGGTCTACTATGTCCAATGTTTGTAAATTATACATAAATATATATATATATATAATTAAGATATTGCTTATCAAAGTTTTATGTCGTCATATGTGCTAATTTTCAGTGGGACATTAAAATAACAGAGGAAGTATAATTTCGTGAAAAGAAGAGTGCGCCAAAAAAAAAATTTAAAATAATTATTTTTTAACATGTAAAATCATCAACAGATTATATTATTGGCCTATTGGATCATTTGTAATATATGGCTGGTAAATGGGCTACGGAGGCTTTGTAAAACCCATAAAGTTCTAATACCTTACTAGCATTGATCTGAATTCACTTGAAGATTCCCTTGTATTGTACGGTTTATGTTGTGCCTTAATTTTAGTAGTTTTTTACTTCTTTAATTTCATTAACAAAATCATAAACATATACAAAAATATTACAACCAAATATGATGAATACTTGATTCAAAAGCTTTGATAGTAAATTAATGGTACACTAAAAAAATTAATGATATATGGTCATATTCATAATTATAATTACGTAGTTATTTGTATAGCTGTAAAATTACATCGTTAATTGGATCTTTATATTAAACATAATATGTGGTGTGTAAAAATTCTATGGTCAATAAAAAAATAATTTTTTTTTGAAAAGAATTATAAATTATTTTGTATATACTTTTTTTATCCTAAAAAAATCTATCAAATCTAATCTAACGTGTCATATTATCTAGGGCTGGCAAATGGATCAGGTCGGGTCGGGTTCGTGTTCGGGTCACCTAATTTCGGGTCAGCAACCCCCCAACCCGACCTGATCCGTTTAACTTTTTCGGGTTGGAAATGTTGACCTGAACCTGATAATTTCGGGTTCGGGTCAACCCAAAATTGACCTGAGACCTAAAACTGATTTTTGTAAAAAAGTTCATAAGTTTTCATTTCAAACCTAAATAAACAACAAAGTAACAATCCTAAATTACTAATTAACGATTACAACCCAATTTTTTTATTAATTAAATATCATACCTTACAAATCATACATTATAGGATATATAACAAAAACATGAGAATAGTATTGTAAACATCATCAGACATCAGCTTCATCACACCCTTGCGTCCTTTAATTTCACTTATTAGAACTTAAGCCTTGCTAGTTGATACTATCACTAGTGCCGCCACCGCCACCTCTCATTCTTCCATAATTTTAATGCATGGGAAGTCTGGGAACTGTCTGCCCCTACCTTACTCTTGAATTGCAATATGGATCTCCACGGCTGAAGAGAGAGAAAATTGAGAGGAAAATTGAAATAGGAGAGAGAAAGAGCTTCTTATGGCTGTGAGAAGTAAGGCTAAGAGGAATGAGACTGTGAGAGGATTTTAGGGTTTTAGTTTTTATTAGAACCTAAATATGGGCTTGGGCTGGTTTACTTCGGGTTTTTTTATTTTTTTTTTTATTTTTTGGCTATCTAACTTATTATTTCGGGTTAGGTGGTCGTTTTCGGGTTGAAAATTTCAACCTTAACCTAACCCGTTTAATTATCAGGTAGGGTTCGTGTCGACCCATTTAAGTTTTCGGGTCAAGAATCTCAACCCAAACCCGCTATTTTTAGGTCGGGTTTTTCGGGTCATGTCAGCTTTTGTCAGCCCTAATATTATCAAATCATAATAATATCTATTTGTCGCCTACGTATATGATGCTAAGTAATCGATTTTTGGATAGATTTTATAAGATAAAATTGTTATATAGAGTTTTATTATCAATAGAATTCTAATATTTCATATGTACAAAATTAATCATAACTTTTAATAAATTTCCTATAACTCAATTCTATTTCCATTACCAAATTCGTTTTAAAAATTTCTTTAAAATAAGATCCATTTATAATATATTTAATCACAAACTTTTATACGTAGCTGGTCAAACCGTGTCACCAACTATACAAGAGTTACTTCGTTAGTGTTATAGTGGCTACTCTATCAGTGTTATAGATAGAGGTTACTTAGTTAGTGTTAGAGGTTACTCAGTTAGTATTACAGGGTTTACTCGGTCAGTGTTATAGATATGGTGTGGCTAGCCGCATACAAAATGCATTGTTATTTAATTTATATAATAAGATATTAGAGAATCTGTAAAATTAAGTTTTATTCAGTAAAAATAATTTTAGTTGGTAAAAATACTTTCAGTTCAGTAAAAATAATTTAGGTTCAATAAAAAATAATTTCAAGTCAATAATAACATAGATATCTATTTACAAAACAAAATTACAAAAAGTACACTATTATATAAATTTCGTACACTATTATTTAATTTCCTACACTATTATATAAATATAAGTCATATGATATTGTATGTCTAAATATCCTACACTATCAAAACGAATTATTTGACCGTATTTAACATTCAAGTAAAAATGTTTTCTTAAAATTTTATCAACCATCTAGGCCGCATCGCTTAGGCACAAAACTAGTTTATATATATGGGAGGGATCCGGTAAGAACACCTCCTTATATAAGAACACTTCCTTATATAAGAACACCTGACATGTCCAGTTTATATACTTATTTACCCCCATCCCTTGGTCATATTTAGGAGTATTTTTGGCTCTATGGAGCTATTTTTATTACTAATATGCGTTTTCTAGTGTTTTCGTAGCTTTGGTATTGTTTTATAGGAAATTGCAGATTTGGAGCATTTTCCCGGATTTATTTGGACCACTACGAACATTAGATGAGGATCGCATTCATATGACCACATTCCGTAGCCCAAGATTGCGTTGGTGTTATCAAACCGGTGATTAAGGGCTCGACAATTAAGAAGAGACCGAGGCATCAGATCGAGCTATAAAGACCTAAAGAGGAAATTCGGATTGGGCCAAGAAGGAGCCCAATCGAATACTCCACATTGCCCGGGAGCTCGCCCGACCGGGGAGTGCCCTTGCCCTGAGGCGCGCCCGGCCGGGCGAGGCAGAAAGAAAGAAGCTTTCACCACCCGGAGGCGCATCCTGCTGGGCGGGCCCGGCCGGGCGCGTGTTATTGAAGGTTGATTAAGACGATTTTTACTTTGTTTTAATTTAGGATTTCTTAGCTTTAGTATAAATATGCTTTTGTTAAGCGAAACAATTACGTCATTCATTAGCTAATTTCCATATTTTAGTTTTAAACTTTTGATTAGTATTTTCTTCTCACAACCCTTTTGGTTTATGCAATTCATTACTTCCGTTTATTTTGGTAACGATTTCTTCCCTTTAATTTTCAGTAATTTAATTGCTTTAATTAATCATGTCTTGTTTTATTGCGTTGCTTAGTTTAGATTTCAATATGTATGAGTAGTTTATTTCTAGGGTTCGTGGGGATCCATAAATAATATGAAGGGGTAATTTATTATTGTTGATTGTCAGTGCTTGATTAATTTCCTATTAATTGATTAAATGTTATGCAATTAGATTAGGTCTTATTTAATTGTATGAGTTATGCAATATTGATTCGAAATTCGATAGATGAGAATTGATGTTTAGGCTTAGTTTCAATAGGAAGGTTAATTTATAAATGGTTAAGTCAAGATTCGAGAGATACGATTAAATAGCGCTAGATTAATTCTGTGATTGTAATACGTAATGAAAGCCCTTTATGATCTGATTAATTGTTGCATTGATAATTGATTGTTATGCTTTACCCTGCAATATTATTTATTGGTGAACCTATACTCTAGGCTTTGATTTATTGATTTCCCCTTAATTTTATTTGCTTTAGTTTATTTATTCTCCTTAGTTTAATTCTCACAAAAACAACTTGGTTACTTGATAATTTAGATTATATTAATTATTTAGGAATAGAAAGACATTGTTTCCCTATGAATTCGACCCTACTTCCCTATCTGCTTTAGTTAGAGGACTTAGGTAATTCATTTTAATTAGGTGATACGACTAGAACCTATCAACACCCTATGTTCTAAACTTTTTCCTACGTTCTAAACTTTTTTCTGCTTATGTTCTAAAGTTTTTCCTATGTTCTAAATTTTTTTTTCCTATATTCTAAATCTTTCCTGCTTATGTTCAAAATTATTTCTTATGCTCTAATAAATATTTTTTTTAGCCTATGTTCTAAATTTTTTCCGATGTTCTAAATTTAAGTTTTATCTCATGTTCTAAATTTTTTCCAACGTTCTAGATTATTCTTATGTTCTAATTTTTTTTTCCTATATTCTAAATTTTTTCAACTTATGTTCTAAATTTAAATTTTAGCCTATGTTCTAAATTTTATTTTCAGCTTATGTACTAAATTTTTTCCTATGTTCTAAATTATTATTATGTTCTAAATTTTTTCAACTTATGTTCTAAATTTTTCCTATGTTTTTTTTTTTTTTTTTTTTTTTTTTTTTTTGCTTATATGGTTTCCCCTTTCCTACTTTCTAAACTTTTTTATGCTTATGTTCTAAATTTTTCCCGCTTATGTTTTCTTATGTTCTAACTTTTTTTTCCTATGTTCAACATTTTTCTATGTTCTAAAATTTACTGCTTATGTTCTAAACATATATTTAAAAAAAAAAAAAGTATAGTAGATTAACACTAAGTTATGTTTCGTACGAGCAAAAAATTGGCTTGAAATGATTTATGGGCAAAATATTGGCTTGAAATGATTAATCACTATGGAAAACTTTGTTATATTTGAACTCTCATATAGTCACACAAACTCTCGTTTTCACATTATAATGATGAACTTACGTGGGATTTGAACCCACATTTTTGTGCATTTGCACAATGGTCTACCCATTAAGCTAGTAGGTTTAATATAAATGAAACATCATTTAATTTGCTACTGAATTCATTGACCCCTACGCGAACCAAAACTTATAACACAATGCTTTATTAAGGTGTAATATCTATAAAGAACAAGTATAGAGTATAGGTCTATAGGATGTAATTTCTTACCAACTTAACTAAGGAGGCTAATACAAACATTCGGAACATGCACAATGCCAGCCTAAAAGGAGTACTCTTATTGTGAGAGAACCAATTACTAAAAGGACCTCTTATGAAGCAAGTACTATAAAGACATCTTACGCCTTATGAGAACCAAATCAAAAGTTAAACCAACCACTAGCATCAATCAGCATCAAGATACAGCATAGACCTTCAAATCTAATAAATCAGAGTATAGCCCATCAATAAGCTTTTGAGCTACCGCAATGAGTAAGATACCTAAACTTAAGACTAGAATCAACTATAAGTATAACTGATTCAAATTAAATCACAAACTCCATATCTCACTTAGTCTAAGATAAGAAGTAGTCACTAGCTTCCTACTTCCTACTTATATCATATCAGAGACTTTTATCAAACACTTGGTGTGCACATTACATTAAGTTGATTAGAATTCAACTGCTACCTAAAAACACAAAACATTTACATTGCATTATTTAACAAGTAGCTAGCAAACATTGAAACATTACATGTCCAAAAAATAAACACAATTACCTGAAATAATTGAGCAAAAACGGACTTAAATGTCCACCAAAAACAAAATAAAAAACATAATTAAACAAAATTTAGTATAAAAATCCAATAAATTTATAATTCAAACATAAAAATCAAACACATAATTCAACAAAATTTAGTACTACTAAAAATTAGAAAATTGAACAAAACCATAATTTAACAACATACCTTTGAAATTAACCATAAACCATAAAATCTGGAAAAAAATCCATAAACCAAAAAATCTGGAAAAAAATGATGAAGATAATCCATGATATTTTGTACTATAATATATCAAGAATTTCCTGGAATTATATGAAGAATTTGATGAAACATGTCATTTGGGGGAATATTAAAGCTGAAAATGTTAAGGGAAGAGAGAGAATGAGAGTTGTGACTTGAGAGGAGTGATATAGGATGCGAGGAAGTTAAAACAAAAGTTTGTGGAAATTACAAAATTGTCATTAGTAAAGGAGTGTTTTGTGCGGTTAGATCAAAGTATATCAACGATGTAGATTTGTTCTTATATAAAATAGTGTTCTTATATAGAGGAGGGTTCTTATATGAGTCTTCCTCTCTCTCTCTATATATATATATATGTATATATATATATATGTATATATATATATATGTATATATATATATATGTATATATATATGTATATGTATATACATATACATATATATATACATATACATATACATATACATATATATATATACATATATATATATATATACATACATATATATATATACATATATATATATGTATGTAGCGTCAGGATCCGGTGAGAACAGGTCCTTATATGAGAACACTACTAATATATGAGAACAAATCTAGGCCTTTGGATCAAACGTCATCAATAACTCACATCAAACGCGCCTCTATATTGCAAAATAGTAATAAAACCAAACTTTTCCCCCTTTATAGAAAACTACTTACTGCTCATCAGAAGAACTTAGGCGGAAGAACTTATGAGCTCCAATCACAATTTCAATGAGATTCAAGGATTTTGAGCACAAATCCGTTCAATTTATGTCAGATTTCAGCAACAACAAGAATCAACAAGCTTCATTGAACAATAAACAAGTAAGTGATGTTCTTAATTTTGGCTAGTAATTTTCAAATTTCATGCTCTTTATTTTCAGATTTTCGTTAAAATTTTCAAATTGAGTGATCTTAATTTAATTTAGTAAATTTTTTAATTTGATGTTCTAACATTCGATTTTAGTGTTCTGAAATTTCGAATATGAATGCTCTTAATTTGGTTATTCGAGTTTGTTATTCTAATTTTTGCTTGATTTTTGACTTTGAGTGTTCTCAATTTAGGGTTTTCGTTAACATTTTCATATTGCATGTTAATCTTTGTTAATTTTCGTTAAATTTCCTATTGAATGTTCTTGTTTTGGTAATTTTTTGTCAAGTCATTCGAAAATTAATGTTATAAATTTGATAATTTCAATTGAAGATATGTAAAATGAGCAAACAAAATTAAAATGAGCAAACCTAAATATGCAAAGTAATATAGTAAAAATAATATGAGCAAACAGAATTAAATGGAGCAAATAAACAACATAATGCATGTGTGTATATTATCCTATTTTCATTCCAATTTCTTTTTTCTGATTTTTTGCGGATTCAAAATTTTCAAACTTGATGTTATAAACTGATAATTTCAATCAAATCTATGCAAACTATTTTAGTGTAACTGATATATTTAGGTTAAATTTATTGGAATTGATTAATTGGACTGAATGAGCAACAATTTCTTTGCTCATTTATCAAATAAGCAACAGTTTTTTGCTCATTTGTCAAATGAGCAAACAATTCTTTGTTCAATTATTAAATAACCAAACAATTCTTTGTTCATTTATTAAATGAGCAAACAATTCTTTGTTCAATTATTAAATGACCAAACAATTCTTTGTTCATTTATTAAATGAGCAAACAATTCTTTGTTCATTTATTAAATGAGCAACAGTTTGGGTTCATGTTGCTTTTATGGAGATTTGTATTTATACAACCATACTCATGTAAAATCTTTGAGTTAAATGGAGACCATATTTTTTTGAGATAGTTGATTTAATTTATTTCTTATAAATGTAGGCAGTAGGCCTCCCTAGCATTTTGATAAGTCTATTTTATATATATATTTATTCCCCGTCCCAATGGTCATAATTGTGTTTATTTGAGTTCTACGGAGCTACTTTTGTTACTAATATGCATTTCTAGTGTTTTCGTAGATTTGGTATTGTTTTATAGGAAATTGCAGATTTGGAGCATTTTCCTGGATTTATTAGAGCCACTACGAGCATTGGAGTAAGGCCGCATTTATATGACCACATTCCGAGGCCCAGGACCGGTAGGAGTCATCAAAGCGGTGATTAAGGGCTCGGCGAAGAAGAAGAGTCTAGGGCAATGGACCATGTATTTAGAACCCAAAGAGGAAATGCGAATTGGGCTAAGAAACAGCCCAATTGAAGAAGTCCAAGTCTGCCTGGGAGCTCGCTCGGAGGCGCGCCCGACAGGGCGAGCCCTCGCCCGACCGGGCGCGTGTTTTTATTAGGATTTTTAATTATTTTATCTTTTTCTTTAATTAGGATTATAAGTTTAGTATAAATACTTTTTGTTTCCAAAGATTGTTTTACGTTTTTACACATTGACGATTACGTCTTTTCTCCCTAGATTCAATTCCAGATTTTGTTTAAGCTTGTTCTTGATACTTTTATTCTCTCTACACTCCTTGATTTATGCAATTCATTATTTCCTATAATTTTGGTAACGATTTCTTCCCTCTTTACTTTCAGTAATTTAATTGCTTTGATTTAATTATGTCTTGCTTTATTGGTTTGATTAGTGGAGATTTAATTATGTGTGAGTAGTTTAATTCTAGGGTTTTTGGGGTCCATAAATAATATGAAGGGGTAATTTATTATTGTTGATTGTTAATGCTTTGGTTAATTTCCTATTAATTGATTTACTGCTTTGCAATTAAATTAGCGCTGGTTTAATTGTATGAGTTATGCAATATTGATTCGAGGTTCGAGAGATGAGAATTGATGTTTAGGCTTAGTTTCAATAGGCAGGTTAATTTATAAATGGTTAAGTCAAGATTCGAGAGATGCGATTTAATACTGGTAGATTTATTTTGTGATTACAATACGTAGAGAAAGCCCTTTATAATCTGATTAATTTATGCATTGATGATTGATTATTATGTTTTACCCTGGAGTATTATTTATTGGTGAACTTATACCCTAGACCCTTTATTATTGATTATTCCCTTAGTTAATTTGCTTAGTTTAATTGTTAGTTTAATTCCCACAATACAAATTGGTTACTCGATAATTTAGATTATAATAATTGATTAGGAATAATAGAAAATTGTTTCCCTGTGGATTCGACCCTACTTCCCTATCTACTTTAGTTAGAGGATTTAAGAATCACTTTTGATTAGGTGATACAACTTTAGCCTGTCACCTTTCAAGCATGTCACTTGATTACCTTTTAGTTTACCAAATATTTCTCTTTGGTTTGATCTTTTGAATTGTCTGGTATAATGTATATCTTTTTTTAATGCATTTCTGTTAACAATAACCCATCTGTTATACAGGAAGTGGAAGAGATACTTGAGCTTTTGAAGTCAACTTGGCGTGTATTGGGAATAACAGAGACCATCCACTATACATGTTATGCTTGGGTATTATTTCGTCAGGTATATGAATTATGATACTCCTTTACCTTGAACTCATTGAAATATGCCTTATAAATTAGCATTGCATTATATATGATACACATTTCCTTGAAACTCGTTGATGATTCTGTTTCATGTGTGTGTATGTTTGTGTTAAAAAAGTTGATTGGGTGTAAGAAAAAGTTCCAAGTTCCAGTGGTGGGCTGTTGGTCCGATCTCATTTTAAGAGGGGTAAGATGGTGAAGGGGTATGCCAAAATTGAGATTGAGTAGAAAAAATAGCCATAAACGAAATGCTGGCTTTTTTTTTTTTCAGCTAATCAAAGTGAGAAACAAAGTATGTAGCTGAAGGGAATTGACTTCTAAAGGGTATATAATGTGGTATATAACAAAACAGATAATATAAAAATGCTTCTGTTGGTAGAATTGCTCATTGTGCTCTCCTCTTTTATCTGCCAGAATAGCAAACTCTATCAGTCTCCAATCAAAAGATTATTGTCAGGTAATAAGATAAAGAAAGAAAAAAGGAGCAATACTTCCTTTTTCTCATATATTTTCTGTTTGGAGATCGTTATTGTCAGAGCTGGAGCTCTTCAAGTTTATTGTGGAAATTAGGATGAAAAGTGTTCTTGCTCTTTTGTCAGTGTTTAACCTTGGTGAACTATTAGACTATTAGGTGATGTTGCCCCACTCCCCCTACTAGCATCATGTTCAATATTCATTACTGTCGAGGTAATTTCTTGTTAGAGTACACATAGGAGATGATACCTTATTGATAGCTAGGATATATTCCATTTTCAGGTGTACATTAAGGTTTTCCTTAATAATTAGCTGTAGTTTTGTAATTTACATGCTAATTGAGTGTAGTTTCAGGTGTAAGCTCTTCAAGAACCAATTCCTAGGTCATATATCAAATGAGCCAAACAATTCTTTGCTCATTTATCAAATGAGCAAACAATTCTTTGTTCATTTATCAAATGAGAAACAATTCTTTGTTCATTTTGTCAAAATGAGCAAACAATTCTTTGTTCATTTATCAAACGAGCAAACAATTCTTTTTTCATTTATCAAACGAGAAAACAATTCTTTGTTCATTTATCAAACAAGCAAACATCAAATGAGCAACAATTCTTTGTTCATTTTGTCAAATGAGCAAAAGTTCATTGTCCATATACAAAATGAGTAAACAATTCTTTACTCATTTATCAAATGAGCACATAATTATTTGCTCATTTATCAGACGAGCAAACAAATCTTTGCTCATTTATCAAATGAGCAAGAATTCTTTGTTCGTTTTATCAAATGAGCAAACAATTCTTTGTTGATTTATCAAATAAGCTGATTAAAAATTTATAACATAGAAAATGATTTAAAACATATGATAAACCTATTAGCTCAAATGGTAGAGCACTATGCAAATGCATAGAGGATGTAGGTTCAATTCTTACATAGGTTATCTCTATAAACAAAATTAATTAAAAAAAAAAAATCAAATTCGTACTAAATTATATGAGCAAAAAAATGGTTTGAAATGATTTATAACTATATAAACTTTGTTACAATTAAACTCTCATACAAACTTGTGTCTCCACATTACATAAATGAACCTACGTGGGATTCGAACCCATATCTTTTGCGCATTTTGCACAATGCTCTACCCTTGAGCTAGTAGGCTAACGTATTTAAAACATTCAAACACACTCACAAATGAGCATTAATTTGACAAAATGAGCAAGAATCATTTGCTCATTTGACAAATGAGCATTAAATAGTTTGCTCATATGACAAAGGAGCGTTGAATTTTTTTGCTCATTCAATGAGCAAAAATTAATTGCTCATTTGACAAATGACCAAAAATAATAAATTAATTGCTCATTTGTTAAATGAGCAAAGAATTGTTTTGCAATTCTATAACCTGTAATTTTTTGTAAATATCAATGAAGAAAGTTCAACTTTTAGAAAATGTTTACCATTACATTAACATACCAAAGGTTATAAGAACAAGATTAACACATAAAATGAAGCAATAAAATGAAACTACAGAATTACATTACTCATTTGACAAATGAGCAAATAATTATTTGCTCATTTGTCAAATGAGCAAATAAATATTTTATTATATGTAACTATCAAAGCATGGATGGTTCAATTCCCTCAGAAATTCTATAACGTTAGTGAAAAGGACATATATGATAGTCAGATGAGAGGAACATGGCCTGTAAGTTGACAAATGAGCAAATAATTGTTTGCTCATTTGACAAATTAGCAAGAATCATTTGCTCATTTGACAAATGAGCAAAGTATTATTTGCTCATTTGATAAATGATCATTGAAGTGGTTGCTCATTTAACAAATGAGCAAAAAATTAATATTAATTTTTTGAAAAGCTAACTAGATCGCCAACATTCAGTAGCTTGTACAAGTTATTAAAAATAGCAAGCCACAAATTTTACTTAGTAAACGATACAGAGGAACCATCCATCAATGTATATCCTGCTCATATATAATGAAATTAAAGTGAGTAGAATGCATAGAGAAGATTTTTATAATTGACAATTTATGCAAATATAAAGCAGAGGAGGACAAAAAACAAGTTTTGAGTCTTTAATTATCATGCAAATTATCACTATAACCAAAAGAAAAAGTAAATGGGTAATACTAGCAAATTAATACTCATGCATCTTACAGACTTGAATACTAGTTCGATATATTTAATTAGATAATACTCCGTAATACATTTCAATTAAAATTATATTGTCCTAATCACCAAATCAACACCTTAGTAGTTCATCATTGCCAAAATCATTCAATAACATTGGAAGCATTAAAAAAAATTTTAAAAAGTGATTAAATTTTTTTTAAAAAAATTATCAAATTATCCATAATACTTGCAAATTACTTCAAAATCCATCTACAATTTTTCAAATTCGTCTATAGTTCATCAAATTAACTCTTATTTTTTTACAAAAATTGAAAATGAAAAAAAAAATATCTTGAAATCTAAAGAAAACAAATGGATGTTAGTAAACAGCACAAATAACAAATGGAATCAACAACATTAACTTCCTAATCGACAAACCAGTAAGTTATTATGAATTTCAATTAATCTTGACATTTTCAATTGGAATTTTTTTATTTTTATTTTTATTTTTCGTAATATGTGATGATTGCCTTAAAAATCGCTTTAATGGAGGAGAGTAAGCTTAGAGGTCGCTTCAATGGGAGAGAGAAAGCTCAGATTTCGCTTCAATGGAGGAAACAAGTCTTAAGAATCTGCTTCAATGGAGGAGAGAGAGAGAGAGAGAGAGAGAGAGAGAGAGAGAGAGAGAGAGAGAGAGAGAGATGGGTATATGAAGGGATACTGAATGTTTTTGGAGAGATAAAGCAAATGACGCGAATAATAAGATTAAGGGTATATGTTCCATAATATTACGAAAATGCCATTACTCACCAATTAATCTCAACTTTCAAATGAAATGTAATCAATGGTCTAAATTTGTTCTCACGTAAGGAACTGATCTCACATAAGGGAGGGGTTCTCACATGATCCTATATATATATATATATATATATATATATATATATATATATATATATATATATATTATATATATATATATATATATATATATATTCGGTAAGAACCCCTCCTTATATAAGAACTCTAGTTATATAAAAACTAATCTTAATCGTAAGATTAGATTGATATGAACAGCCACGATTAAAACAAATCACAAACCCTCAAACTCATAAAGCTTTCACTTTCTCTCTCCTCAATCTAGCTTTCACTTTCTCTCTCCTCAATCTAAACGTTTGTGAGTTTCTCTCTTCTCAAAAGAAAATGCAGGAACAGGGGTTAGGGATGATGGGAGGCGGAAGTGGTGGTGGTTTTGGCGGTTTGATGGGCGGAGAAATGGCGTTTTCCGATCAGCATAGACAGCTGAAATTGCGACACATCCGCTGTATGAACAGCTGTTAGCGGCTCATGTTGCTTGTTTAAGAGTTGCAACACGAATTGATCAGTTGCCTTTAATTGAAGCTCAATATAATCAATCTCATAATTTACTTCGTTCTTATGCTACTAATTCTCAACATAATCACTCTCTCTCTCTCGTCATGAACGACAAGACCTTGACAACTTTTAGGTAATAATTCTAATAATCATCATTTTTTTTGAAGGCATTTTTTATTTTAGTTTATGTTTGAGTAATTAGTTATAATGTATAGTTTGTGATTTAATTAGTCTAAACTTTGTTTTGGGTATTGTATTTTTAGGCGCAATATTTGTTGGTGTTGAGTTTCTCTCTCCTCAAAAGAAAAAACTTTAGAACATATGAGTAGAATATACGAACAACTTTAGAACATAGGAAAAATTTGGAACATAAGAAAATAATTTGCAACATAGTCAAAATTTAGAACATAGAAAATTAGAACATTGAAAAAATAAAATTAGATCATAGGAAAAAAAATTGAAAAATTAGAATATTGGAAAAAAAAATAAGAGCATAGAAAATAAGTTTAGAACATAGGGTGAAAAAATTTAGAACATAAGGTGAAAAAATTTAGAACATAGGATAAAGTTTAGAGCATAGATAGAAAAAATTTAGAACGTACGGAAAAAAAAAAATTAGAAAACAGGTAGAAAAAATTTAGAACATAAGATAAAATTAGAGCATACAGAAAAAATTTAGAACATAGGAAATAAATTTAGAACGTAGACAAAAAAATTTGAATATAGGATATATATTTAGAACATGGACAGAAAAATTTAGAACATAAACAATAAAATGTAGGACATAGGAAAATAATTTAGAATATACATATATTTAAAGCTTAGATTGAAAAAGTTAGAGCTTAAGTAATAAATTTTAGAACATATGCAAATAATATTTAGAACATATGATAAAACCTATTAGCTCAATTGGAAGAGCACTATACAAATGCATAAAGGATGTAGGTTCAATTCCTACATAGGTTATCTTTATAAATAACTAAAAAAACTTCAAATGTTTTATTTTTAAAAAAAAAACCAATAAAACAAATTAAATTAGCACTAAGTTATATGAGTAGTAAATAAGTAGACTAGATTTAGAACATAGGAAAAAAAAAACTTTAGAACATAAGTAGACTAAATTTAGAACATAGGGAAAAAAAAATTTAGAACATATGTAAAAAAAAAATACTTAGAACGTAGGAAAAAAATACTTTAGAACATAGGTAGTAAAAATTTAGAACATAGGAAAAAAAAACTTTAGAACATAAATAGACTAAATTTAGAACATAGGCAAAAGAATTTAGAACATAGGTAAAAGAATATTTAGAACATAGAAAAAAAAAACAAAAAAATTTAGAACATAGGGAAAAAAACTTTAGAACATAAGTAGACTAAATTTAGAACATAAGAAAAAAAAATTAGAACATAAGTAGACTAAATTTAGAACATAGGAGTGGGAAAAAAAAATTAGAACATAAAAGAAGAATTACAGAAATGCCATTACTAAAGGATCATTTTAGATGGTTGGATCAAAACTAATATACGGCTGAGATTGGTTCTTATAAAATTGGGTTCTTATATAAAATTGGGTTCTTATATAGAGGAGGGTTCTTACATGAGCCTTCCTCTATATATATATATATAGATTTAGGTTCATGTGAGAAGTGCTCTTATCATGAGAAGTGTGAGAAACAATTACAACCCTTAGATTTATCAATTCCAATGGTTGATATTTAACGCACTTCATTAATGGCATAAGTGGTAGTTATCACAAACTTTATTTAAGAAACAAAAATGTTGTTCATCGATCACTCCAGCGGAGAAACCAACCACTGCCATCGATCCTTCACACTTCTTCTCTCTCCTCTGATCAGCAACGTCGCATCGCAATATTGGAAGTAACCACTTTGCAACCGTCGTCTCTGCCTTTATCTGTATAAAAATATTGCTGTGCAGGTTCTCTTGCATACTTTAAATCAAATTAATTAAAGTGACTTACAATAGCTAATTTGTTTCATATATTACGATACCTTTTTAAAATTTGTTATTAGCCCCAATTGATCTGATAGTTTGAGGTTCGCTTAATTATTTCGAACTTCCATTAATGTGCATTAATTCACATAATGATGGATGGCTTAACTTTGCAAATTGTAATGTTGTTGCTGACAATGGGTGCTCTATTGGGACGACTACCACGTCCCCCAACAAAACTCATGGCTCGCTTCTTCCTCTCAATTTAATTGATATTTACAATGTATATATAATATGCTTTCGATGTATCTATTATTTAATACATTACCAAATACCAATGTGATTATAATGTATTTTTTATGTATCTTTGATGCATTTTTAATGTATCTCTTAAATACTTTTGATGTATCTATAATGTAGTTATAATATATTTTTGATGTATCAATAATGTATCTCTTAAATACTTTTAATGTATGTATTATGTATTTTCGTTGTATCTATATATTTCTCACCTTATCACAATAAGCATACTTCTCACCATATATATGTGTATATATATATATATGCTTTGATTTTAATGAAAATAAAAAAACATACATATTCTTTGATTTTAATGAAAAGTAGAAACAATTAGGCTCAAACAATAATATAAATCAAATGAAACAAAAGAAAAACAAAACATAGGGAAAAAAAAACCATAAAGGGTTTTGGTATGGGATTTGATCCCTGCCAATCTAGGAAAGAATTTCACTCAAAACATTTGTTGTTGAAACACAGAGCTGCATTTGTGATATTTTTGCTTTCATTTATTTTTAACCCTTACATTTTCTAGGTTACATGACCTAGCGTGAACAACGCTTGGTCCGCCACTGCATCTAGCTTTACCCTCGTCGGCCACTTTCTCTCTCCTCCCTTCCACATCCATCTCCCCCTCCACCAAACTCCTCAACCTTAAATTGTACCATTTCCAAACTTCCAAACCTTTCCTCTCCACCACCATCAAAACTCTCTTTTCTCCCACCTCAACTCCCTCCCTTTCCCAAGATAATCTCAACAAAACTCGCCGCCAAAGCACCGCCTCATTCGCTGTTAGGATTAAGAAGGGGAGAACATCTCTAGGTTAGGGTTTAAGAAGGGTGGGTGCCTGGGTGGTCACAGGCGAAGATAAGGGCGAAAGGGAGGGTCAGCCGGCGATGGAGGTAGAACGCCGGAGGTGTGGGGATTTGGGTGACGGGTCTGACGGGTAGGGGGCTGCTTCCAGGGTAGGGGGAAGAGGAAAGGGTGGTTGGCTGGTGGTTTAGGGGTTGACGTTTTTTTTTTATATAAATTAAATTTATTTATTAAATAATTAGGCGGGTTAGAGGATAATTAGAAGCAATGGGAGGAAATTAGAGAGTAATTAAGTACACAGGTTTCTGCTTGCTAAAAAAATGAACGTAGTGGTTTTTTTAACCAAAAAGATTTTAAAAGGTTTTTTTTTTCGCAAAAAGGTGCTTTTAGAAGAATTTTTTTGAGAAATCTTTCATAATCAATAACTTTTATCAAATGTAGACTTCAGCTAATTAACCAAATTGGTAAATAAAACAGAGCCCTAACGACAATTTGTTAAATTAAATAACTCCAGCGACAATTTGGTAAAAAAATAAAAAAATCTGATATACATTTAAACCAAATAATAATAATGTAGAGAGAGATATATATATATATAGTGGAGAGAAGTTAGAGTGTTCGAGCAATGCCTCGAATTTTGCAATGAATGAACATATTACATATTAGTTGCATTTTATTTATAAAACCTCTACGACATCAATCTCAAAATTAATTCTTCACATAACATCCACGAGAGCTCGATGAAGTGTTTCATTTTTTTTTTTTGCCAACCTAAAGCCACTATTGGCGATAGAGGTTTTACGTAAAATAAAATTGCTATCACCCATACCAATAGATGTTTTATTTATAACCTCTAAGGCTCTATTGGTATTAGCGGTTTTATTAATAAAAACCTCTATCACTAGTAGTGGTTATAAATGAGCCGACCCCAGTTGATCAATCTGATCAACAAAACCTTGTTTAATCAGTGTTGAAGTGTTGTTTTTTTTATATTTTTTATTTATTATTACAATTTTTATTTTAATAAAACAAACCCTTCTTCCACCATCATCACAGCCACCTCAACCACCCAAAAACCATCACAGCTACCACTGTCTCTCCGTCTTTTCGCCGATTTATTCTTCTTCTTCTTCTTCTTCTTCTTCTTCTTCTTCTTCTTCTTCTTCTTCTTCTTCTTCTTCTTCTTCTTCTTCTTCTTCTTCTTCTTCTTCTTCTTCTTCTTCTTCTTCTTCTTCTTCTTCCATCATCCTCCACTTTTTCTACCTTCCTCAATATTAATGGCTTCAAGCCCTCAATGTCGCTTCGTGGCAGAATAAAACTAAACCCTAGTAACAAAGAGTATCGAGTAGGGCCATATCAACCTTTTATGCGAAGCCTTTCTTCGCGGCAGGGGAATCTTTAGGCGCATTGCTGTGAAATTGCGCTTTAGGTGGGATGGCTGTAATGGAGGAGGAGAAAGGGATGAACGTCAGATCCGTCTAGCTTACAATGGGTTTACTTACAATACTACCCCTACATATTATCCGAATAAGACGACAACACCCTTGATTTCCTAGAATTGTTTCTTAGCCTTATGAACATACATGTATTTTCTCGTTTTAAATGTTGATCAACAATTACAAAATATTAACTCATGACTTGAATATAAGACAAATTTATATGTAAATTCATTATTGGTTTTATTTAGAGAATTGCTAATGGTATCATTGGATTTATCTTTAAAATCAACGCGCATAATAAAGAAAAAAAAAAAAAATTTCATTTTAGCATTAGTTATGGGAACCGCTCCAGGAAATGAATTCATTGCTGAAACTATAATCGTTAATCTTATTCCTAAAATTAGTCAAACTAGTATTATTACACTCCGTAATAGGGAGCATTCCAAAATTACAAAATTGGTATTTTTTTTAACCACTATAGATGGTGATGGCGCATTACTATGAAGTTGCTTGAGGTGGGATGATTGTAATAGAGGAGGAATAAGGGAGGAAGAAAGGGATAAACGCCATATCCGTCTAGCCTACAACAGTGGTGGATCTTGAAAAATTTTCTTTTGGGGGCCGATCAAACTAAACATGTGACATATATATAGAAGTACACAACTAAATTACTAAAGTAATTAAAGCAAATTAGAAAATTGTCAAATTTATTATAATGAATTAAGCCAAATACTTCCTCCGTTTTTTAATCTTGCAATACTTCCCTAAAATGAAAATGTCACAATAATAACAAGCTGCAACACACTAAAATTGAAAAGTTATTTTTGGAAAAAGTAGTACTATTTTCCTTATTTAAAGCTAATGGGCCACTAAATTATACTCCTAATAAGCTCTTACCTCATTAGTGTATTAAATCCCACTTTTCTTAAATGCCATAAAAAAATGTGCAAATATTAAAAAACGGATAAAATACAAAGCAAAAACCCTTTAAATTTTGCTGCAATTGTACGATTCATAATAAAAGAATATAAAAGGAAGCTAGGTAGGTCTAGTAGAATTATTGAAATATTGGAAGCCCAATAAAGTTGGGTACACCACTACACATGTTTCTTTTGCTAGGCTTGTCTAACACTTACTCTAACTTTTTTTTCGGGCTTGTACTAGGGGCTAGGCCTACAATGGGTTTACTTACAATACTACCCCTACGTATTATCTGAATAAGACGACAACACCCTTGATTTTTAAAGAATGTTTCTTAGCCTTATGAACATGTATTTTCTCGGTTTCTCAACAATTATAAAATATAAACTCATAACTTGAATATAAGACAAATTTATATGTTAAATCATTATTGGTTTTATTTAGAGATCTGCTAATGATATCATTGGACATTGAATTTACTTTAAAATCAAAGCTCATAATAATAATAAAAAATATCATTTTAGCGTTATTAATGGAAATCGCTCCATGAAATGAATTTATTAGTGAAACTATAATCGTTAATCTTATTCCTAAAATTAGTCAAACTAGTATTACTAATATTATTACACTCCATAATAGGGAGTATTCCAAAATTACAAAATTGGCATTTTTTTTAAAAAAAAACTCCTACACCGTAGCAAGCAGGAAAAAAGAGTGAGAAAACCAACCAAATTCTTCTCTTCCCTAAAAATTCTTCTCTCATCTCTACAAAATTAAATAAAAAATCCGTATTTTTCACTTTTCTACAGCTAATTTTTTTGTCAATCTATTGAATTCGACATCAAATCATCTATGAACCCTAAAAAAACTTGCAGAAATTCCCAAAAAAATGGCGGTCACTGAAGCAGAATCATCATCATCTTCAACACCAGCATCAAATTCTGAATTTCAGCCTTCTAATGGCGCTCACTATCTCGCTAAATGCGTTCTTCCGAGCTCCGTTATTCTTCAAGTTGTTCATGGCCATATTCGTTCTCCTTCTTCCAATGAGATCGTTTTCGGCAAGGTCTTATTTAATTTAATTCAATCAAGCTTTGATTTGATTTTAATTTTAGTGAATTATTTAATTCCTGTTATTGTGTTTTGATTATATTTTTGATTCAGTTTTGCTCAATTTTTATTGGGGTTTAGTTCAATATTTTGAATTGATTTCTGTGATTGTTACTAAGTTTCATGCTAACAATGGTTGGTTTGTGACATATCTAGTGTTCTTTGTATCGATTACCAAAACCGTGTTATTGTCTGTTAAAAGTTCTTTGTATTGGTGGTGAAAATGAACTAGTGTTAAAAATTTAGGGGGGAAAACTCCCCAGTTACTGCATCTACTCACTGGCATCATGAAACACAAGTTTTTTTATTTCTTTTTGTTGAAAATTGAAAACCTCTACCATTGTGTTTGTTTCGGTTGCCCTTAATTATATTTGTTTTCGTGATAATACTTTAATGGCAATGAGAGGATTTTGATTTATAGTTAGTTATTTTTCTCATTCGCTACTGATATTTATCATGGTGAAATGAGGTTGTGTTTTCTTTAAGTTCGGTTGTTTGTTTCTTTACTACGATGTTTTTGTCAATTTGTGTAAAATGTAGTGGTCATTTGCAGAAATTTTGTCTTATTGCATATTCCGTGTGATTCTATTTTGATTGTTTACAAGTCAGAGAAAGGTGTTACCATGTAGAAATGAAGCAATTGTGTCTTATGCATGTCTATTAAATTGAGTAAGAATAGCCACTTGGTAGTCTATTCAGAATATGTCTAAATGGGTTGTATCGTGCAGGAGACATCTATTGAGTTGGTAGAAATGAGTGAGGATGGCGTGGTGCAATCTATCTGCGAGCAACCGGTATTTGGTGTAATAAAAGACATGGCTATTCTACCCAGGACTAAGAAACTTCGTACACATAACTCACAGGTTTACATGATATAAGGAACCCTCGTGTTAATGCTCATAATGGCTACATCTCTTTTCTTGCGGGGTAATTGAATGCATATTTTATTCCTTCTGCAGGTTATGGGGAAAGACATGTTGGTTATCATTTCCGATTCTGGAAAGCTCTCTTTTCTAACATTTTGTAATGAAATGCACAGGTTCTACTCTCATCTATAGCCTTCCTCTATGGGTTCTCCTCTGCTTTTTAATAGAAAAATTGGATGTATTTATAGTTTCTCGTTGTTGTGAACTAATTATGGTTTAGTTGGTGACTTATATTTGTGCTTCCGCTGACTGATTAGGTTCTTTCCAGTGACTCATGTTCAACTTTCAATCCCTGGCAACTCAAGACACCAGATTGGTAGAATGCTTGCTGTTGATGCCTTGTAAGTATTTTCTTTGGAGTTATTGCAATGTATTTTTGCCACCTCTTCATAGCCATATTTGGAGACTATATCCAGGCCATGCTTTGCCCTGATTCAAATGTAGGGTGCCTCATCAAAAATTAGATTCTTGCTACACTCTTAACTGTTTAACTAGCGTGATGGATTCAATGCTGGATCACCGGTCAATTAAAAGCAGAGGGCTTTTCTGGTTTCCATTTATCCATGGGTGGTGCACTAGAAGGATTATTTAGTAAATGCATCTCTACTCACTGGTATCACAAATGACACGAGAGTCCTAGTTTGAGTGTTGGATGCCTAGATGTTTGATCTGGTTAACCTGACTAATACATTGGCATACTATAATCTTGTGTACGTGTTGTGTGTATGACCATGTGTCAATTTCCTGGTTGTAATTTTAATTTTGTGCTCCATGAACTTGATATTGTGCTTAAATTTCTCTTCCTACTTGTGCTTCTTAATTCTAGTTCTCTTTCAATCTTTGTTCACATTCGTCCTCCTTAATTCACTACTCTCTTCTTTCTACTGCTTTCCATCAATTTCTTGTTTTTGATTGTGTTTGTGTTTAATTGTGCTATTTGTTCCAGAGGGTGTTACATTGCCGTTAGTGCTTATGAAGAACGTGTGGCTCTTTTTTCTGTTTCACAATCAAGCGATGTTGATATGATTGACAAGGTATTAGAGTTATTTGAGTTTACTATATGCTGATCCTTGATCCTGGAATGTACTGCAAGTTTATTCTGTTATATTTAAGTATATTCTATTTGGGGTTTTCTTATGAAGTTGAAATATTCCTTTGCTTTGTTCTAGCGAATAACCTATCCTCCTGAACCCGAGGATGATTTGATTGACATAGAACTCCAGCAAACCAGCCAGTCTATTTTGGTCAATTCATTGCCTGTAGAGGAAATAAGTGTAGAGTCTGCTCCAACACCTCCAATATCATATATAAATGGAACTATTTGGAGCATGTGCTTTATTTCAAAGCATTCTGACCAATTGAGCAAGGAGCACAATCCTGTACTAGCAATTCTTGTCACCAGGTATGATGATAAAAAATTCCAAAAAAGAAAACATTGCTGTTTTTTGTCTATGCTCATGGATCTTGTTATTTTGATTACTAGTGAGATGACAAGGTCATTCTTTATATTTCCCTCAAATTTAAAGAACGATAATAATCTGCAGGAAGGAATCATCCTTGAATGAGCTGCTTCTTTTGGGTTGGGATGTCAGAGAGAATACAATCCATATTCTTTCTAGGTTTGTGGAAAGTGGACCCTTAGCTTGTACTATTGCTGAAGTTCATGGATCTCCGGGACTTGCATTTTTATTTAGGGTTGGTGATATCTTACTTATGGATCTTAGTGATGCTTGTAATCCTTTTTGTGTGCAAAGAACAGACCTGAGTACTCCAATCAACCCAAGTGAGGAGAAGAGTTGTATGGAAGACCCTTTCAAGATGCAGGATGGTGACGATGAAGGCTTCATTGCTGCTCGTGCTCTGCTAGAGTTGCAGGATTATGGGATGGATTTTAATAAGGGTAATGATCCCATGAGCATTGATGCGGATGTGCACAGTGCTAAATCTGTACCTATGTATGTAAGTTCATGGAGTTGGGAACCAGGAACAAATACGAAACCAAGGATGATATTTTCGGTGGATACTGGGGAATACTTTTATATTGAAATCACTTTTGGCCCTGATGGTCCTGAAGTCTTCATATCTCATTGTCTCTTTGTTGGTCTTCCTAGTATAGCATTATTATGGACCACCGGTGGCTATTTGGCAGCAATTGTGGAGATGGACAATGGCATGGTCCTAAAATTGGCAGATGTTGGTGAAATGAAAGATGAATATCTGGCTTATGTAGGTCCGATTCAAAATATTGCTCCCATCCTAGACATGTCAGTCATGGATTATCACGATGAAAAGCAGGATCAAATGTTTGCTTGCTGTGGAGTGGCTCCTGAAGGATCATTGAGGATAATCAGAAATGGTGCAAGTCTGGAAAGATTAGTAAGGACAGCTCCTATATATGAAGGAATAACTGCTATATGGACTGTTAAGATGAGAATAAAAGATTCAAATCACTCTTTTCTTGTGCTTTCTTTTGTTGAGGAAACCAGGGTGTTGTCAGTTGGTGTAAGCTTCACTGATGTAACAGAGTCAGTTGGTTTTCAGCCTGATGTCTGTACATTAGCATGTGGTCTTGTTGTTGATAATGTATTGGTTCAGATTGATCAAAATTATGTCAGACTTTGCTTGCCTACTTCAGTTGCTCATCCAGATGGTATTCCGATGTCTTCACCAACATGTACTTCCTGGTCTCCTGATAAAGTTGGTATTAGCTTAGGAGCTGTTGGACACAAGATGATAATTGTTGCTACTGCAAATCCTTGTTTCCTTATAATTCTTGGTGTTAAATTGCTATCATTGTATGACTATGAAATCTGTGAGATGCAACATGTTAGACTTCAAAGTGAATTGTCTTGCATATCTATTCCACAAATGCACAGTATAGGAAGAGATTCTGGTCCTATCCCAGCTGGATTTGATATTGGTAATCCATTTGTGATTGGTACACACAAGCCATCTGTGGAAATTCTATCTTATGTGCATGGTCAAGGCATACGAGTTCTTGCCGCTGGAATGATATCACTGACAAATACGACTGGTACCGCTATCAGTGGGTGTATTCCGCAGGATGTAAGGCTTGTGCTGGTTGATAGGCTGTATATTCTCTCTGGGTTAAGAAATGGAATGTTGTTACGCTTTGAGTGGCCTACAACATCCTGGGAATCTGATCTACCCTGTTATAGGACCACTTTGTGTTCAAAATCTGGTTTGTTAAAGGCATCAGCTCCAGCCGTTCTTGGTCCACAGCTTAGTGGTGTCAACTCCTATGAAAGGCCAAAGGATAATGATCCTGTTCATCTCCTATTAATTGCTATTCGTCGGATTGGTATTACCCCTGTTTTCCTTGTTCCTCTCAGTGAGTCATTAGATGCTGATGTTATTGCTCTCAGCGACAGGCCTTGGTTAGTCCAAGCTGCTAGGCACAGCCTTTCATACATTTCAATCTCGTTTGAACCTTCAACTTATGTGACTCCTGTATGCTCAGCTGAATGTCCAAAGGGACTTCTATTTGTAGCAGAGAACTGTCTACATCTGGTGAGTGTTTGTTTCTGTAGTATATTGGATCAACAGGGTAAGGGCTGTTATTAGATTTTTTTCCCCTTTATAGTCCATATGCTGGGTTAATTAAGTCAGATAGATTTTCTTGGTAGCTAATTCATTTTTACATGGGGCCTTGTTAAAGAGTGTAGCTGTCATTGAATAAAGAGTTTGATAGGAACACTTGTGATAAGGACACAAGGATCCTCAAAATGAAAGCCAACTGTCATTTACCTCAAACAAATTAAAACCTCTCTGTTTATATCACTGAAAAATCTTTCTTCATTCAGTCTGGTGATTTGGCGGTTAAAGCTGATCTTAAGACCTATGTCTAAAATATCCTTACTTAAAGATACGTGGACATTTGTTTCTTCTGACATTGCTCTGTTGTCTATTTAATTGTAGGACCTCATACCTATATTGCTGCAACATCAACTTTTGTTTTTATAATAGTAGTATTTTTGTAATTAGACACATCTTTTGCTGGTGATAACTAATAATGTAGAAACAACTTGATGTTGCAGGTAGAGATGGTGCATAGTAAGAGGCTTAATGTGCAGAAATTTCATCTGGGTGGAACTCCACGAAAGGTCTTGTATCATAGTGAGAGCAGGTTGCTGCTCGTTATGAGAACTGATTTAGATATCGATCCGTTTTCCTCTGATATATGCTGTGTAGATCCCCTTAGTGGGTCTGTGGTCTCTACTTTTAAGTTCGGTGTGGGTGAAACTGGAAAGTGCATGGAGTTTGTGCAGGTTGGGAATCAGCAGGTTCTGTTGGTTGGAACCAGTTTATCTTCTGGGCCAGCTATAATGCCTAGTGGAGAAGCTGAAAGGTTAGTCGTATCTTGGATTTCCTTATCTTCTGACCTTTTTTTTTTTTTTTTGTTTTTTTGGGTTCTTTAAGTTCAGCTTTAAAACTGCACTTGGATCTGGTTCGAGATAATTTTGTTATTTTCTATAAAATTGCCCTTTTGCATTTCCGATTCTTATGACTTTCGAGTTAATAGTTTAATATGTCCTGTTTATGTGTGCATCCTAACTGGACATAACTTTGGCAGTACAAAGGGCCGATTAATTATGTTCCGCCTAGAGCACTTCTCCAATTCGGATAGTGGGTCAATGACAATGCGTTTGAAATCGAGTTCATCTATGCAACATATTTCGCCAGTTTGTGAAGCTGCTGGATACACTGCTGAAAGGATGTCTAATAGCAGCCGTTGCAGTAGCCCAGATGATAATAGCTGTGATGAAGCGAAGCTTGAAGATTCTGAAGCTTGGCAGCTAGAATTTCTTAGTGCAATTACTTGGCCTGGAGTGGTGCTTGCAATATGTCCTTACCTTGATGAGTACTTCTTAGCTTCTTCTGGCAACGCTGTAAATTGCTATCCTTCCTCTTATCCTGATGATTATTAGATGTACATGACTATATTGAGTATCCAATCTTCTTTTTATTTTTCAGTTCTATGTATGCGGCTTTCAAAAGGATAATCCCAAGAGACTTAAAAGGTATGCTGTTGAAAGAACGCGGTTTATGATAGTCTCATTGACAGCTTACTTCACAAGGATTGCTGTTGGTGATTGTCGTGATGGTGTGCTATTTTATGATTATCATGAGGTAAATACTGCTGGCTTCTTCCAGTAAATTCTCCATTGTATGTTTGTGATTAGTGATAACCTTTTCTTTCTTATTTCCCTTTTCTTTTGGGTATGAAAAATTGATTCTCAACATTATTTTGGTAACTGTTCTATGAATGTGCTAACACTTGTCTCCGTGACCAAAAACACAAGACTGCAAAGAAACTGGAGCAGATCTATTGTGATCCTGGTCAGAGGTTAGTTGCTGATTGTCTCCTTACTGATACCAGCACTGCCTTTGTTTCGGATCGTAAGGGAAGCATTGCTGTTCTAACATCCTCAACTCATTTGGAAGGTTAGCTTTATTTTTTCATTATTGTAGGCAATAAGCTTAATGTTTTAAATCTAGCTAATCAGGTAGGGGTTTTTTCTTCCTCAATGTATCTTGTTTTTGGAGATGACATGTTTAGGACAATTAACATCATGTTTCCTCTAATGCCCCAGACAATGCGAGTCCTGAATGCAACCTAACAGTGAGCTGTTCATATTATACAGGCGAGATTGCAATGAGCATCAAGAAGGTAAGTCAAAGGCTGTTTTTAGTATCTGTTCTCATTATTCCTTGCATTCCTCCGGAGACTATACTTTTTACAGAAGTTTCACCTATAATTTTAAACATAGTTTAATCTGTAAAAGTGTATAGTGTACTTATTTATTTTATGAAGTATCGTATTTTATTTTTTATTGAGGTTTTGGGCAGGTAGTTGAGGAGAAATTCTGACCGCAGTAAATATATTTTTATATGTATATCCATTTAGATTGGCCTGAAAATTAAATTTCCTTTTTGTGATGCTTAGACTTGGCACTTGCCCGTGTAATTGTGAAGTGCTGAAACAAGGGAACCTTCATACTATGTGAACTGCTGACACAATGGTACCTGCATACTATGTAATTTTATATATGTTTTGTGGAGACAAATTTTTGATAACTTTTTTGTAGAAATAATGAAAATTGATGTTTAAAATTTAACGTTGAGCCAAATGAGACCCCACATGATAATGTTCCTAGAAATTAGTTTTAAAATATGGTCAAAGCTTAGACTAGGAGATAAGACCAAGAAGATTCATATCAGAATCGATCAGGCCTTAATAAATTTAGGCCAAATTACCTTATTTCAGATACCTCAAGTACCTTAAAGGTGTATAACCTTATTTCAGATACCTCAAATACCCTTAAAGGTGTATAACCTTATTTGTAGAAGAAAAAACATTGCAGTCGTGCTATCTTGGTCCTCAAGACATTAGGGCTGATTAGTACATTAGCTCTCATGGATACTAACCCTAGGGCAGCAAAACTGGGTGATCGTTTGGAGCTGAGCCAACTCACATGAGGCTTTACTTTCATATAATTGTTTATTTTAAAATGTGTATTGATCTTTATTGTAAATAAAAAAAAAAAAATCAAAACAATATTATTTTGATTTGATTATTTATTTCTTTTTTATATCTATACTTTTTAAATTTATCTTAGTATTTACTCTTATTATTTTATCCCATTAGTGTTTTATTAACTGTATTGATTTCCTTTGCTAAAGTTTTCTCAAACATTATATGTTATTTTTTTTACTCCCTATGTTTTAACCACTCTTTTAAAACTTTCTTGAATTTTACTCTTGGTTCTCTTTTAAAACTCCCTTAATATTTTCTTGGATGCTCTTTCTTTTTCTCACTTTACTCACCTGTTTACAAACTCTTTCAACTAATTATTGTTATGTCCCTTTCCTTTATATGGTACAACTCCTTATGACGATTCATGTTAGCCGACTTCAAATCATTTTGGATCATCATGGAAAATCTAAAACATATGTACTTGGAAGATGATTAACAAAAGAAACAAAAAAAAAACCACTGTTTGTCCTGATTGAGGAAAATTTTGATGATGTGAAACCAAAGGATGGTATCAAAGTGCATAAATTGCTCACTCCTTCTCCGGTTATTCTCCTTGAATTAGTCTGGATTAACATTTTATTAGACTGTTTCACAAGGTTAAAGCGTTAAGCCAAGTGCGGTAAGTACACATGACCTCAACCTCCTAACCAGTCAGCATCTGGCCCAAGTCCTTCTCCCTACACTCTACTGCCTCCTCTAAGTCAAGAAGTGATGGGATTTCCATTGATGTTTATTCTATCAGCAATTATTGACGAAAAAAGAAAACTGGATGAAGATTTAGAAGAAAGCTATGTTTGAAAAGAAAAGTAAGAAGAATCAAATGGGAGGCGGTGGGAAACACATGATCTACTATAATAGAGAAAGGGAGGGAGAAAAGAAAATCTAGCGAGAAAATAGTCCATACCTTAGCAAGTTGATGAGATGGATTAAAGACTGGAAATTCTTCTGAATCTGTCAATCTCTCACAAGTCGTTATTTTCTTTTATCCCTTTCCTAGGCAGCTTCCAAGATGTGCAAGAAGGGTAGCCTTGCACTTGGTTGAGGCATCCTGTGGTGTGTGCCTCTTGATCTGCGTTGTCTGAAGACTACTCAGATGCTCTTTTGTTGGCACCTTGCAGTGCCTTGTGCTTTAGTGTATCTCAGTTGTGTTTTTTGTCGGGAAGCTCCTTGTAGTGAACCAACCTAGGGGATGGGCATACGGGTAGTCTAATATTGTTTGTACTTAGATGTCATCAAATTATTATAAGTGAGAGTTTGCAATGAACCAAGAGACACCACCTGTGCACATGAGACAAAAGCTCAGTCTAGAATCATCCTAGGATTGAAACCATGTATGTAAATAGTGAGAGAGAAGAACTGATTAGGCAGGTAATTGTTTTTTAGAAGTCTTACCTTGGTGAATGGTTGCTTTTCACTAATATGGAGAGTGGTACCTAAAGCTACTAGTTTGTTAAAAAAAACTTAGTATTATTAATGAAAGATTCAATCTTTTTCTCTATTTTCTGTCTTCTTTGTGTGAGCAAAATAAGTCAGTCATGAATCCATAACAAAGGAGCAACATTGGCTCTATTCTCATAAGCTTATTTTTGCTAAACTTACCTTTGTTAAATTAAAACTTACATTTACTTATATTTAGTGGTAATGGAGCAAATAGAATTATCAAATTTAGTGGTGATGAAGGGAAATTAGTGTATGCAGCAATTCATTTATTCTATGCAATTGGGCCGCTATGGCTCTTATGTTTGTCTCATCTCTAGAGATAATGGTTTGGCGTTATTTGAAAAATGGCATTTTCTGGTTTAAGGCTGCACATCTGAATTGTTATTTTCATGTAATTACTATGTCTTTTCTTCTTTATAGATTGTTTCATGGAAACTGTTTAGGCATTGAAAATTGCATATATTCTATCATGTTGTCACTATTGATATTGTGTGCCTCTTGGACGTTGTGTAAGGCTAAAGTCGTATCACCTAATCAAAAGTAATTCCTAAGACCACTAACTAAAATAGATAAGGAAGTAGGGTCGAATCCACAGGGAAATAATGTTATTCTATTCCTAATTAATTATTATAACTAAATTATCAAGAAGCAAATAAGATTTGTGTGAAATTAATCTAAGGGAATAACCAATAATAAAAAGCCTAGGGTCACAGGTTCACCAAATCAATAATTAATATTGCAAACATAACATGATTAATAGGCTCTCTTCCTAGTCAAAATATCTTTCATGAATTTAGCATATGCAGGAACCTTGTAATTAAATCGGTGAAGGAACCGTTACCTGCAAATTCTTAACAACCTCTAGGTGGGGCTCTGCATATCTCCAGCTTTATCTTGAGTTTTACCCTACAAAATATCATCGGAAGAGTTAGTTTCAGTTTTACCCTAGCCTGCAGGGCTAGTAACAACAGTGTTTGGTATAGCAGAATCAGGATTAGCAATTTTTGTTATGATAGGTTCTTCATCTTTAGGCATAGAGGGCCCATCATATTTTGAACCACTTCTCAGAGTAATTGCATTCGCGTAATCTGTACGATGTAGTGGCGAGTTTGTAGAGTAGAGGAAAGTTGCGCAATTTGATTATCTATGATATTATTATGTGCTAGGATCGAGTCAATTTGCACATCCCTACTCTGCATCTGCTTTTACATATTGGCTAACATCGTCTTGATTTCTCACAGGCAGGATCAATGGGTGGAGGTGGAGTTTGTTGTTGGGTTCTCCGATTAGGATGTTGGTAATATTTCTGCTGTGGTTGCTTGCTGTGGGGCTTGTTGTTGTGGTTGTTGTGGAGGTGGAGGATTTAGCACATTGGTACTCGGTTGGAAAGGTTTGGGTGGTTCCGAAGACCAGGATTATAAGTGTTAGAGTATGGGTTGGAAAGCATTAACTTGTTCCACAGAACTCCTACAATCTTGCGCCCAATGTCCTACAATTCCACAATTTTCACAAAAAGCATCAGTAGTATTATTATTAACAGTAGAAACATTAGCTACGGAAACAGGAATAGCAGTACTAATATTATCTAATTTCAAATAGAGGTTAATTGAGCTTGCACAAAGGTTACAGACTCGACATTATATTTCCCTTTGTTTGCAAAACCTCTAGGATTCCCATATTGGGAATTATGAATTGCCATCTCTTCAATGACTGTTCCTGCCACATCCTCTTGAAGATTCATAAATCTTCCATTAGCTACTGAGTCTAAGATTGATTTGAATGAATTTTCAAGCCCGTTGTAGAAGGCTTGGATTATCTACCACTGTAAAATCCCATGATGGGGTCATTCTCTCTGCAAATCCCTAAATCTTTCCCAAGCTTCATATAAAGTTTCTTTCGCTTCTTGGAAAAAATTTAGGATCGAACTCCTCAACAAAGCTTTCCTCTCCGCAGGGTAATATTTATTATAGAAATTCATAGCAAGAGAATTCCAGTCAGTAATACCAAGAGCAGTCTTATTCAATTCATTATACCATAGTTTAGCTTTACCACATAAAGAAAAAGGAAAAAGAATCTCCCTGATTTGGTCCTGCGTGACCCCAGCTTGTCTGATGATATTGCAATATTGACAAAAATCCAAAATAGGAAGATTTGGATCTTCATTCTTAGCTCCGCCAAATTGCTTCCTTTCGATCATAGTAATAAACTGGGGTTTAATCTCGAATTGTAGTCCCTCGAGATTTGGTGGAGGAGCAAGGTGTGGTTTCTGGTTCTGGTTCCGAAGAAACTTCTGTGTCGCTAGAATCAGATGGGGGTTCTAAAGGTGTGTTACCCTCGGAAGTAGCTTGTACTAGTCTAAAAAGATTTTTCTGTCTATGAAAAGAACGTTTGATTTCCCTGATGTAGAACTTCTGGGCATAAACACAGAAGTAAACAAACAAATATAAAAAAACTGTCTCAAAGAACTTTCGTTCTTGGGACAAAAGAAAATAATCTAGACAACAAAAATAATCAGACTTAAAACCACCGTTTCCCCGGCAACGACGCCAAATTTTAACAGACTAAAGTCGTATCAACCAATCAAAAGTAATTCCTAAGACCACTAACTAAAATAGATAGGGAAGTAGGGTCGAATCCATAGGAAAACATCGTTTTTCTATTACTTATGAATTATTATAATCTAAATCATCAAGAAGCAAATAAGATTTGTGTGAAATCAATCTAAAGGAATAACCAATAATAAAAAGCCTAGGGTCACAGATTCACCAACAATTAATACTCCGGGATAAAACATGACAATCAACAATTAATATTGCAAACATACATGATTAACAGGCTCTTGCAATTTATTAATCAACATAGATATAACATGCTCTCGCAATTTATTAATTCTAAGTTCTTATTGAAAATAACCTTTAATATCAAATTAACATCTGCTCGATTCATCAATTCAATATAATATTGCTATACTTTTACAATCAAATCACATCTGCTCGATTCATAATCCAATTGTAAAGAATTAAAGCAATCCAATAAGAAATTATCATGCAATATCAATAATCAATAATAACAAATTATCCCTTCGTGTTAATCATGGATCCCCTAAGAACCCTAGAGATTAACTACTCACACATATTTAAATCTAAACTAATCAAAACATATATAAAAGACATGATTGAAATCAAAGCACAAAAATAGCAAAAGCAATTACAATCAAAACGATAAACAAAGCAATAAAAGAGACGAGAAATAATACCGAATGAAGGAAATATGAAATTGCACTAAAAGGGGAAAACTTGAGTTCAACAATAATCTCTCACTAAAATCTCTCTAAAAGCTTAATAATGAAAATTGTAATCTAAAAACGTAGCTAATAAAGCTTACAAAAGAGTTTATATTAAACTCCAAAATTAACTCAAAACGCAATCCTTAACAACTCCGGAAAAACTCGCGCCCAATCGGGCAAAGGGCCGCCCGATCGGGCCCGCCTTTTTCTTCACACCGCCTTATGAGCATTCGCTTGATCGGGCCATAGGCCGCTTGATCGGGCCCGGTCTTTTCTTGGCCGAGTTTCCTTCTTATTTTCCTTTGGGGTCCAAACACTTGTGGCCCAAATTTACTTCTTGGGCTACAAACGACGGTCATGAATGTGATCATAGCTTCGGTATCTCGTAGTGGCCTGAAAACCATAAAAATCACCAACAAATCGGGGAAATTCCTACAAAACAAATGCCAAACTCTACAGAACACTCGAACACTCGAAACCACACATTAGTATTAAAAATAGCCCCGAAGAGCTCAAGTATGCATAAAAATGACCGTGGGACGGGGGATAAAATAGCATATAAAACACATATATCATGTTGCTGTGAAGTTTTCTTGATTGCTTTGTGATTTTCGTTGTCTCTTTTAGTGCATGGCATTCTATCATTTTGTCACTATTGATACTGTGTGCATCCTGGACATTGCTGTGATATTTTTCTCTAATGTTATGTGATTTTCATTTTGTCACTCTTAATACATGGCATTCTATCATGTTGCTGTATGTGTACGTGTAGGGGTCATTCTCTTATAAAATGCCTGCTGAAGATGGATTTAAAGGGTGTGACGGTGGTAATAGTGTTGTTGATTTGTCGCGCAATGGTATCATGGCCAGTACTCTACTTGGAAGCATTTTAATTTTCATCCCTATATCCAGGTACCTTTCTTTTGAATCTGGAACTATATTGTTTTCAAAACTATTTGATTAGTAGTTAGTTTTAATGCCTCTTTGAAAAATTTAATTTTAGAGGAGACAAATGTAAAGTTTACCAAGCTATTATCCTCTAACCTTACATAAATATCTCATTTACCATTTTAACAGATGAATTGCTTATTTATTTGTATCCAATTATTTACTCCCTTATCTTGAAAGTCTCTTTAGTGATCTTATCATTAAATTAGCTAATGATTCCCTCCCAGTTAAAATGACTGGCAGATTTATAAGTTGTAACAGGATATACTATATAGAGCATACACTTTGTAATGGACTGATTATCTACCTTTGAATTTCAGATGTTACAATGCAAGTATAATAAAGATGGAAGTTTGAATATCGAATGAAAATTGCAAGGTTGACAAAAGATAGGGTAATAGCTTGAGGCTATCACTCTCTAACAATGGCTTGAGGCCATGTCTCTCTTAAAAATCTATGTATTTTTTCAATGTAGATGGTAACTAGGGCCGTTCTAAACAATTACGAGGCTCTGTCCAATTTTATAATTGAGCCTTAAAAATCTTATTCCATACTAAAATAGCTACGTTCATGAGTCCGCCCCGGTCTCCGGTAGAGGAGGCCTAGCAAACTACTGCTAAAGGATGCTCAGAAGCAAAATGTTCCAAATGTTCCTGGAACTTTAAATTATATATTGAGTATTAAAAAAAGACATGTGTTACATATATTTCCTCTGTATTTTCAGATGGAACACAATAAAATAGGGTAATATAAATCAAATAAAATGAGATGGAGGAGCAATTTTTTTTTTGAAGACATAAAAAGGAATTTAGCTAAATGAAAATTAACGAATACGAAGGATATGGGAAGAGGAAGGTGCAGATAAGAGAAATGATATGAATTAGCGAAGCCAAAAAACGTAAGGTGAAAACATAAAAAGGAAGTAGCAAAGCAATATACTTAATCTTATAGATTAAAAAATAAATTGCGAAGCATGTATATTGGGATTTGATCCTGCTACTTGCGGTAATATGGGTTATCTTATCTTTCTAACAACCAACTATGGAGTCATTGCATAATAGTTTACGTATTATTTTATTGTGAACCTTCATATGTTGTGTTTTGTTTGTTTTCGAAAAACATGGGCTTTTAAAAATCGGGGGGCCCTATTTCGTTGCACAACTTGCGTAGGGTATTAGCCAGCCCTGATGGTAGCTGCTTTTAAAGCGTCGAACCCTGCAAAATGATGTACTTCATTACATAGTAGTAAGGAAGGTATCCCTTACTTAAATCCCAATTTGAGACACCAAGCAGTCTATGTGGAATTAAAGGGAAAAAGAAACCTGTTTTGTCTCAGCTGATTTCTTTTGTTTAATCCCTTGATTGTCTTCATTTATTTGACAATTAGCAAATTTATGTACCTGTTACTTATAAATAATGTTATTGAAGGTGTTCAAAGGCCGGTTTAGAGGAACAACTCCATGAAATCTTTGTACTTTTTCAGTTCTGTGGGTGTTCTTTGTAGTTCAATGAGTTAATCTGGTTTTAGTATGTCATTTATGCTCTCTTTGATATTGCCACAGGGAGGAATATGAGCTTTTGAAGCCTGTACAAGCCAGACTTGCAGTTCATCCTCTTACTGCTCCTATACTTGGGAACAATCATAGCGAGTTTCGTAGTCGTGAGAACAAGGTATAAAAATCAGGATATTTCTTTTTCGTGTTTGATTTGGTCTATTAAAGGGTCTTCTCATCAACTTATTTTGACATCTTAATGTTTTAAGTTAAACTTTTATGGACTTTATTGAACTTGTGTCTTAACTCGTGTGTGTAAATTTATAGTCTTAACTATATCTGGTGAAATGAAGAAAACACACCCTAAGTTCATTCTCACATGTTTAGCAATTATATGTCATTTTAGTATCTAGGATTGAACCTTATCATACTCTTCTAAGATACTACTTTTAAAACAATTACCTGATGTAACCTTAATACAAATCGGCATATATAAATATATAATATACAAATATAAACAGATGAACAGGGTAGTAGAATGGGAGGGTAAGATACCTCTAGAGTTAATTGTATCAAAGGGTATTTTTTGTTCATTAGGAGCGCTTTTCAAATGAGCATAAAAGTCCAATTAAGTAAAAAGTTATCAAGTGAAAAGAAATGATGGGTTTCATTAGAGAATTGTTATTTTCGTAATCCCCTTTAAGTTGTTTGTATAAAGTATATATATATGAAAAATGGATTTTATTACATATTTCATGCTCTTTTCATTACTAAATAACATTTAAAATTTTGGATTGTGTGAAAGAAGTTATGTTTAAATTACATATTATTACCATCATAGCCTTTAGGAAGTTTTCTGTTAGATGAATTGCAAGTTTCTAACATGAACGGCAAAGTCATATAAATATAGATGAAAATCATGGAACCACCAAGTTACCTTATAAGCTATACCGCAGACATTCCAGTCCAATTGTCCTGTCTTGACATCCCATTTTTGTATGAGCACAGCTACTTATATTAGTAAGAGAGAGGGTATTTTGGTGACTTTAATGGGGCCCACACCCAACCCTCTATCTATTTAGACATTTAAAACTTAGATAAGAGGGTTTTTTTTTTTTTTTTTTTTTTTTTTTTTCCCAATTTGCTCTGTTGGTTACTTTTTTCCTCACTTGATCAGGGTGTGGTGCCTACGATGCTTGATGGAGACATGTTGGCTCAGTTTTTGGAGCTTACAAGCATCCAACAAGAAGCTGTGTTGGGATTACCTTGTGCAACTGCCGAAGTGTCATCAAGCTCCAGGTCACCTCATTCACCTGTATCAGTTGACCAGGTGGTGCAACTCCTTGAACGAGTTCACAATGTACTGAACTGAATACTTGTTAATCTGCATTTATAAGGTCTCTGTCTGGGACATCAATCTGCTCAGTTGGTCCAGCTTCTGTATATATGAGGCTGCATTGCATCCTATATTACTGAAGGATTGTGCTGCTGAACAGCAGCAATGCTGTTAAACTTGTGGCACAAATTTTGCAAGTTGAAGCAATATCTGAAATTATTCATTATAGTCCTGTGACTTCTTTCCGGAGCTGCAATTGGATGTTCATTGGCTCTCTGAATTCTGCTTCATCTGCAGAAAAGATAATGCATCACCATTCTGAGCGAGTGGTTCTTGGGCAGATTTTTTATATACCTTTTTTTCAACTAGCTAGTGGATAGTATATGATGTATATCATGTGGGAATTCGTGTACAGAATATGTAAAATAAACTTATTCCCTATCTGATGAAATAGATGACTTTCTTGGCCCGGTAATCTTCACTGAATCTAATTAAGCTACTGTGTTATTATTTATTAGGTTGTACTGATGTGAAATAATGTGAAATGACTTTTTTGAAAACAGAAGGAAGAAAAAAAGCCTCCGAAGCAAACTTGAAATAGTTGCACCATTTTAAAACCACTCTCCATCAAAAAACAGGAAATCAGGTTGAGGTGATGGGGTAGTGGCATTGCTCCCTCCTCGTATCCCTAAGGTCTATGGATCAAACCTCATGGGTCTTATTTGAGGGATTTCTCTTATCTCTCCTCTCAAATGAGCTCCCTTCTTTCCATTATTTAAAACAAAAAAAAAAAAAAAAAAATCAAGAAACAGTTTATAGAATGGTAAAATTATTACTCTACCCTCACAACTCACAAGACCATCACCAACTCACCAAAAGGGGGATTAAACTAGGAGAGGTGATAAGGTTTTTTTCGTTTTTTTTAATGATGAGAATATTACCTTAAAAGGAAATGATGTAACGATACATTAAATCATTTTACAGAATTAGTGCTACTATTTTGAAACGAAGTTTAAAAAAAGAAAAAGAAAGACTCATTAAATAATTAACAAGAATAATTTTTTAAGTCCATCTCAAAGAGTTACTCTCTCCTTTGAAAAACCTTTGTTCTCTCTCCTCTAAATAGCCCATCCTCTTCTCTTGTAACCATAGGCCTCGTCGGAGATTAGGCATTGCCAAACCTGTACTTTTGGCGCTCGATCTCCGACACGAGGCCTTATCCCAGTCGCTTCACCATTAAACGTTAAGAAAGTTGTGAAGGAGATTTCGGTTGTTTTTTAAGAGATTTTAAGGAGAAGGGTCTTATTGTAAATCTAAGTACCTTCTTTTAAAGACGCCTCAAACAGTTTAGGGGTCTTGAGCTAACTTGGCGTCGTTGTCAGGGGTTTGCTGGAAAAAAAGGTGTTTGTGATGCAAGCATCAGTTTGTTGCAGGGAAATATAGGAATTACAGGAGTTGGCAGGTGTAGACACCTACTTTTGGCCTCCTGTCCCGATGGGAAGTGCGATGATGTTATAAAAACACGTTCTTCATGATAGATCAAAGTTGAAGTGTTTATGGACTTCGAAATACATTATGAAGTAAGTTAAAACCCGTATTTGAGACCAAATTATCTTGCAACCTAGTCCGATTACTAATTAGGCATAAAACGTGCTCATACATGTCTGATTGATTAACAACGGACCTAAACGCGTCATATGCAGTGATTGGATCAAATGGATCTTACATTGTTAAAAAACGAGCCAACCAGAACATTTAACCACCCAATATCCATCCAAGGCCTATACAGATGAATAGTCCTTTTAAAGAGTTTTCCAACAATATATTATAAGCCCAATTCCGAGTCAAAACGAAGAAGTTATCGTCAAAATACTAAACCGGGCCCTAGCACTCAAACGGACATATCTTTTCATCCATTAAAGATTTTAACCTAATTCCAACGGCATTTGAAGTAGACATTCAGAGCTTTCCAATGGTATCTTATTTGCCTTAATCCAACTTTGCAATCAAAAGTTATGGTAATTTTAAAAACGTATTTTCGTACAAGGTAAATTGCACCGCGCGCAACTTCCAATGTAGCACGTGGCTGCCGCGCGCAAGTCTTAAAGTTGCGCTCGGCACTCCAGCGCAACTTTGAGAGTTGTGTGCACCACCTGACGCCACGGCTATAAAACCCTGAACCTAGATTCCTACGCCTATAAATAGGGGTCTCTATTTAGCCCTATACACAACATAAAATTTAGAAATTCAGCCCTAGAATTCAGAAAACCCTAATATCTCAAATTCTATTACTATCATACAACTTTTCCCCTCTCTTCCCAACAACTCTTCAACCCTAATCCATTCCATTGAAGTCCTTAGAGGTACGAAGAAGGAGAAAAGCCCATAAACGCATAAAACAGAGATTTAGCAAGTAAAGAAGAATGGTTAATTTTCCGAGCACTTAGTTCAATCACCTTTTTTTTTTTTAAATAACTTTAATCAATTAATTAGTGTTATTTGATCACTTTCAATAAACTCTAATTAATTAATTCATGCAGTATTCTTCCGTTAATTAAAGACTAGAATTGGAATAATTAATTGTTGATTTATTACTTAAGTCAAGGTGAATATTGTTTTTTTTTTTTTTTTTTTTTTTTTTTTTTTTTTTTTTTTCACGAATTGGAATTTAAAAAAGAATAACGACATTATTGCAATGTAACCTTTTTGTGATTAGTTTTTGTAATTAAAATCATCTAACTTAGTTTTAGATGTCACGTTGCATATATTTTTCGGCGATGAAATTGTGAAAAAGGAAGAGCTAGTAGAGGCCGCACTAGGGCTAGGATGACGATTCCCCCCTAAAGGAAACAATATCTTAGTACCCTCGCTTCCGAACTCATTTCTGGTATAAGTAGACCAATTTGGGCATGGGTAAACTTATGATTCATGCTAAATATCCCTTGAACTCTACTTGGGAGAAAGGCGTGAATGAGGTTTATGAGTTTTCCTAAAACTCATTGGTAACTCTCTATTGGTTTCTTATAAAAAAAAAAGTATAATGATAGAATCAATTCTAATTCAAGGTCCCTTAAACAGTCAGAATTTCAAATCCTAACACATCCTAAAAAGTGTAAAGTCCTAGGCTTTTAAAGGACCAAGAGCATAGAGGAAGTGGGATCCCCAATGACGGGTTACCCTCCTCATAGTAGCATTGCTACTATTATATTGTTGGATGATGATTTGGAAGTAGGAATAGAGGATGAGAAGGGAAAAGCTGATCTATCAAAACTGTTAGATAAAGGGAATCTTATAACAGAATGGATGCCTATGCATTGTATTAAGTGATAGTTTGTTAAGTTGTTATCTTAATTATGTTATTTCAATTCAATGAATGTAAGCTATATAAGCTATTTTTTATGTAAAAATCATTTCTCAGGAATCAATACAAATTCCCCTTTCTGTCTCTCTAAACTTCTTCTCTGTTTATTTCTCTATATTGTTACTGTCACATTGATTATTTCCTCATAGAATCTCTTATTTTTTAGCTGATTTCTACTGGTTTAGTAAATCTTAATTCTCATCCATTCACTTGGGGTAAGTTGAGTGTGAACGTATCATTGGTATCAAAGCTAAGCCTTCCTTGGACCAGCCATGCCGCCAAAGAACAGTAATAAGAACACTGAAAGCAGTGAAGAAGGAGAATTTGCATCTTTTGCTCATCTCCAGAAGCTTAAGGTAACTTTAAAGAATCTAATAGAAGAGCAGATCATTAGTAGAAAAAAAGGAAATGACCACCGGTTCAAAAACGTCTTTGCGCACCAATTTTGAATCGGCGTAGAATTGGGGGGAGGGGGTGAGAATAAGTGAATAATTGAAATTATTCGCACCGATTCAAAATCGGTGGTAATAATGCTTAAGAGCATCGGTTAACTGGTGCACATTAGGGTTATTAGCACCGGTTAACCGATGCATATAAGTAAAACACGATTTTTTTTATTTTTTATTTTTTTACTATTACCAATAATTGGCACAGGTTAACATGTGCTAATTACTTAATTTTTTTTTTCAAATTTTTGTAGTAATAATAATACTACTACTAATAATAAAATTTTCACAACTTGCATTATTATTATTAATAATAATAATAATAATAATAATAATAATAATAATAATAATAATAATAATAATAATAATAATAATAATAATAATAATAATAATAATAATAATGGGAGGTTCTCCACGATGCAAGACATTGGAGATCGTGCTGCAGCTCATATCTTCACTAGGGTAGACTTTGTAATAGCTAGAGGAGTGGGGGCCCAGATAGTATCTCGGCTTCCCACTAATTTATTGTAGGTTGTATAACTTTGTTTATTATTATTATTATTATTATTATTATTATTATAATAATAATAATAATAATAATAATAATAATAATAATAGTAGTAGTAGTAATAATAATATCATAAATAATAATAATAGTAGTAGTAATAATAGTAGTAGTAGTAATAATAATAATAATAATAATAATAATAATAATAATAATAATAATAATAATAGTAGTAGTAGTAATAATAATAATAATAATAGTAGTAGTAATAATAATAATAATAGTAGTAGTAGTAATAATAATAATAATAATAGTAGTAATAATAATAATAATAATAATAATAATAATAATAATAATAATAATAATAATAAACCGCTTCTGCAGAATCCGTCTATTCTTTGACTCCTCGGCAATCAGCATTGTGGAAATCGCAACAGGGAGATCACACCTTTGCTTGGCTTCGGGCAGTCCCTATTTCTGGGTTGGGTCAGACGATGAACCCAAAGACCTACCGGTGTGTGTTGTGCTACAGGATGGGTGTTGCATTGTTCTCTATCTCGACGCCGTGCTCTGCTTGTTCTCGGGTTTTTCCTGGAGATATTTTTGGTGATCACGCGGTGTCGTGTGCTGGTCTTGTGGGTATTAAATATCGGCATAATATTGTCCGGGATACCCTTGTTGATATCTGCTACAGATCTGGGATTTCAGCAAGAAAGGAGGTTGACATAGGGTTGTCTGGAGGGAATGACGGGGCCATTAGACCTGCTGATGTGTTACTTTATTCTTGGGATCGTGGTCGCGATGTTTGTGTGGACTTAATAGGGTCTTCTCCTATGACACAGACAGGGCTTTATGACTTTGTTCCTGGACGGGTTGTGGCTGATGCGGCTCATCGGAAGAGGATGAAGTATGAAGCTAGTTGTCGGCTGATTGGATATGGTTTCATTCCCTTCTCCTTTTCTTCGCTTGGGGAATTAGAGAAGGAGGCTGTTGTGTTGCTGAAGCAAGTTCAGAGGTTCTCGACGACGCAAGACATCGGGTCTCGTGCTGCAGCTTATATCTTCACTAGGGTAGGCTTTGCTATAGCTAGAGGAGTGGGGGCCCTGATTGTATCTCGGCTTCCCACTAATTCGTTGTAGGTTGTATGACTTTGTCTGTTTTTGAGATAAAAATAAAATAATAATAATAATAATAATAATAATAATAATAATAATAATAATAATAATAATCCGCAGGTCGAAGAGCCCTATCATTCCCTCCGGTCAACCCAACGTTAACCTCCTTTCTTGTAGAAATCCCAGACCGAAAACAAATATCAACAAGGGTATCGTGAACAACATTATGCTGATGGTTATTATTATTATTATTATGTTTGAGAAGAGACACCCAAAAGTTGGAATTATTTTGAGTTAAACTATAGTTGAGATTAAAATGCAAATGGTTCAATAGTTGAGATTATTCGTGTAAATTTTTCCTAAAATAATTTCCTCTTTCAAATTTTGCCTGAAACCAGATTTAACTTGTAGTGTATAATCTTTATAGTCTCGTGCAACCCCTGCCACATGCCAACCTCTTACATAACTCAAAACACAAGAACATATCTGAATACTTCCGGACAATATAGATCAACATTGTGCACATAGGCTATAAATTCTTTTCACGCCCTTCCATGACTAGCACCAAGTACATTAGCAACCACACTCCACACAACTAAAATTATTATCTATGCTCAAGATCTGCTCCATCTAGAGATAGGTATATATGTGTTTATAGACAAGGTTCATACTACAATGATATTATGCCTTAGCATTATCTATACAAAGAACCAAATACTCATTGCGTTGACTATTAGTCTATTGCCTTCTTAATTATTGATAATGCTAAGAACCAAATGCTCTATTGCGTTGACTATTAGTCTCTTGCCTGATTTGATTGTGCTAAGGAAACGCAGGAATATAGAATGACATCTGTTACTTTGATACTTGGTGTTAAAGCTCGTCCTTGACTTAAGTTTTGTATGATTTACCTGCAGTCCCTCAGTATGCCGTCGTCAATGTTCGCTATGCGTCCTAACGCTCTTCAGGTGTTGCTGCTCCTTTGCTGGTAAGTTGGTTTACTTGTTTAATTTATAGACTATCTCTCCTATTAATAATTGAACTTTTATGTTAAACTTGATGTTAAAGCTCGTCCTTGACTTAAGTTTTGTATGATTTGTTACTTTGTGATTTTGAACTTGTAAGCTCGGTTGCCAGTGTTACATACCTCGCTGTTTTTGGTTTTAATCACTTTGTGCTTCCTTTTTTAAGTTTCATGTTTAAAACTCATTTTGCATGCCACATTTCAAAAATTCATCCCTTGATAGTCAAATGCTTGACTGCTTTGTAGATTTGCTACACCTGATTTTTTATCTTGATTTTATAAGGTCGATTTTATGTGCTCTTATGCTAGGGCTGCGACAGGGCCTAGGCATGATGCCAGGGCCTGCGATAGAGTGCCTAGACTTGCGATAGTGCCCAGCCATCCTAGGCCACGCATGGTGCGCCTAGTGATGCGCATAGGCCTGCGATGGGCGTGGTGGCTTGCGATGGCTGCCATGCGCACCTAGGCACCCATGCTAGCATGCTGCTAGCTTGCGATGGGCTGCCAGGGTGCGCCTAGGCTGCGATGGTGCCTAGCACACCATGGTGCGCCTAGCACACACATGGTGCACCTAGGCATGCTATGAGCTAGCCTAGCCTAGCTACGGCTACGCTCATACTTGTTGCTTGTGATTTTGCGACGCTCGGTATCGACGCCCTAGGCTCGATTTCCGACGTCTGTATTCGTAAAACTCTGTCGACTCATAAAATCCTTTCGGATTAATTCGACGTCTCGGATCGGAGATTCGATTGGGTTCGACCCGAAGGGTTAAGTTAAGATTAAGTTGTAATATCAATTGTACCTTGATATTACTGATCGGAAGCGGCCTCCACCTAGGCATTCCGATCACTTGACCTTACTGAAGAATTAGCTCTGTAATAATTCTGAACCCTCTACCGGAAAAATACACTTGTTGGAAGGATACCATTCCTTTCAATCTCCCACTTGTCCTTCCGGACAAGTGTGCATATAGTGTATAGCTCATTTCCTTTGTCACTTAATGTTTCTTCGTGAACTATAAGGTAAGATTCTTTGTCATCCTTATTACGTTCAGAAGTGTTTCTCGATCTCAGAGTTCGACTGTCAATAAGCAGATGATTTCTAAAATCCATCTGAGCATGGCCATGCATTTTACAGTCTCACTCTTCGAGCGGCCTTTTAAACAACAAAACACTTTCCCTATTGTTAGTAGGGGGACAATCCTAGTCTTGTATTGTAAGTTCTTCTTACTAAGAGGACATAGACTCCCGAGTGTTCCCGTTATGATCCCCAGTTACGGCAGACGTTTGGAAACATCAAAGAGCCCAGTACTCAAACAAGAAAACTTCACAGTACTCATGGTCTGAGGAAATAAGTTCCGATAGCCATAATGAGAAATGTACTTATGACAAAATTTAAATTTTCTTAAAGTACTCTCATAGGTCTTATCCAGTACAGTTCTAAACTGTACCTGTGCAAATGATTTATGACTGTCACGTCCTCGCAGCACAAGAAACAGTGTTGTAAATCATACTACACACTAATCTATTGCGGTCATCAATCGTCCATCTGTTAGATGACCTCGATTAGGGATACTTTTTGATTTAATATTCAATGTTCACTTAACAGGTGTTTCTTTATCCAAGACATGGTCTTGATACCCTGTTTTGAATATGTCAGTAAATCGAATGGACTCATTATTTAATTCTAAACCACAATTAAATAGTAATGGAGTGAATGATAATTTTGCACAAAAATTAATTACTCCATTAATGAATGGTTTTAGTACAGTGTCTTACATTAAATCAACCCTGTTTAATTAAAACACTTGTACAGGGAATATCAAAGCCAATCTCCTATGTGCTTGATTCCCATTGCCTCAACGTGTTTGTTGTGTTTCACTTGAGGCAGAGGTTTAGTCAAAGGATCGGCTACATTATCATCCGTGCCGATCTTACAAATTCTGATTTCACCTTCGGATTTCCATTCCCTTATCATGTGAAATCGCCTTTGCACGTGTTTGACCTTCTGGTGTTCTCTCGGCTCTCTGGCCTGAGCGATAGCTCCACTATTATCACAATAGAGGTCTATCGGTCCCTTGATTGAGGGTACAACACCAAGTTCACTGATGAACTTGCGAATCCAAACAGCTTCCTTGGCAGCTTCCGAAGCGGCCAAGTACTCGGCTTCAGTTGTAGAGTCTGCAGTGGTGCTCTACTTAGCACTCTTCCAGCTGAACGCTCCTCCATTCAGACAGAATATATACCCCGACTGTGACTTGAAGTCGTCTCTGTCAGTCTGGAAGCTAGCGTCGGTGTAACCTTCAACAACCAGTTCTTTGTGGCCTCCATACACCAGGAATTTATCCTTGTTCCTTTTCAGGTACTTAAGGATGTTCTTGGCCGCAGTCCAATGCGCATCTCCTGGGTTCGATTGGTATCGACTCGTTGCACTCAGGGCATACGATACATCCGGCCTTGTAGATATCATGGCATACATGATCGATCCAATTAGCGAAGCATAGGGGATATGAATTATTCTTTCTCGCTCAACAGGTGTTTGTGGACACTGTTTCTTGCTGAGAGTTATGCCATGGGACATGGGTAAATGCCCTCTTTTGGCATTTTCCATGTTGAATCGAGCCAGTACCTTATCAATGTAAGTACTCTGGCTTAATCCAATCATCCTCTTAGATCTATCCCTGTAGATCTTGATGCCCAATATGTATTGTGCCTCTCCTAAGTCCTTCATTGAAAAGCACTTTCCCAACCAGCCCTTTATGGACTCTAATAATTTTGTGCTGTTTCCAATGAGCAGTATGTGATCTACACACAGGACTAGGAATGCAATATCACTCCCACTGACCTTCTTGTATACACAAGACTCATCTGTATTCTTGATAAAACCAAACTTGCTGATGGCTTCATCAAATCGCAGATTCCAACTTCTGCTGGCTTGCTTTAGTCCATAAATGGACTTCTTCAGCTTGCAAACCTTTCCAGCGTTGCCTGGATCGACAAAACCCTCTGGCTGTGTCATATACACAGTTTCTTCCAAAATCCCATTAAGGAAGGCGGTTTTGACATCCATTTGCCATATTTCGTAATCGTAACATGCAGCAATCGCTAGGATAATCCGGACGGACATTAGCATTGCAACTGGTGAAAAAGTTTCATCATAGTCAATCCCGTGGACTTGTCTATAACCTTTTGCCACCAGTCTAGCTTTGTATATCGATACATTTCCATCTTTGTCTGTCTTCACTTTGAAGATCCATTTGCAACCAATGGGTGTATAACCCTCGGGCAAATTCACCAAGTCCCAGACTTGATTTTCAGACATGGAGTCCATCTCGGATTTCATGGCCTCTTGCCATTTTGCAGAGTCGGGGCTCGTCATAGCTTGCATGTATGTCGCCGGCTCATCACCATCCATAACTAGGATGTCTTGATCATCAGTTAAGACAATACCGAGGTATCTGTCTGGTTGAGATCTTTGCCGTTGCGACCTATGTAGGGTAATGGGTTGAGCATTTACATTGTCTGTTTGACTCTGACCAATCTTCTTAGATGCTTCCAAAGTATCTAGATTGTCAGTTTGTCAGGTTGACATTGTTGCTCGTCCTCTCGAACTTCGTCGAGTTCGATTTTCCTCCCACTTGTCATTTTTGAAAGGTGATCCTTCTCCAAAAAGACACCATCACGAGCAACAAACACTTTGTTCTCGGATTTATTGTAGAAGTAATACCCTTTGGTTTCTTTTGGATATCCCACAAAGAAACACTTATCCGATTCGGGGTGAAGTTTGTCCGAAATTAGTCGCTTGACATATGCTTCGCATCCCCAAATCTTGAGAAAAGACAACCTAGGAGGTTTCTTAGTCAATAATTCATATGGAGTCTTTTCAACAGCTTTTGACGGAGCTCTATTCAGTGTTAGTGCTGCTGTTTGTAGCGCATGTCCCCAGAACGAGATAGGGAGTTCACTAAGACCCATCATTGATCGAACCATGTCTAACAAGGTCCGATTCCTCCGTTCGGACACTCCGTTCCATTGAGGAGTTCCAGGAGGTGTCAACTCTGAAAGAATGCCACATTTTCTTTCAAGTGATCGTCAAATTCATGGCTCAAATATTCGCCACCTCGATCCGATCGAAGTGCTTTAATTTTCTTGCCAAGTTGATTTTTAACCTCTTTCTGAAATTCTTTGAACTTTTCAAAGGATTCAGATTTATTCGACATTAAGTAGATATAGCCATATCTACTATAATCGTCGGTGAAGGTGATGAAATATCGGTAACCTTGCCTTGCGGGTGTGCTCATAGGTCCACATACATCCGTGTGTATTAGACCTAATAAGTCACTTGCCCTTTCTCCCAACTTGGAGAATGGCCGTTTGATCATCTTGCCTAATAAGCATCCTTCGCATTTTCAAATGACTCTAAGTCAAATGAGTCAAGAACACCTTCTTGAAGAAGTTTCTTGATGCGTTTGATGTTAATGTGGCCAAGACGACAATGCCACAAGTAGGTTTGATTCGACTCGATGGTCTTAGCCCTTTTGGCAGTATTCTCGATGTTATAGACCTGTTTGTCTAGTGACAGCACATAAAGACCATTTTCTGAATGTGCCTTTCCATATAAAACATTATCAAAATATATAAAACAACTATTATTTTTGATTCGAAATTCGAATCCTTTGGCGTCCAACGCCGATATTGAAATAATGTTTTTGGTCACTCTAGGAACATGATAACAATTTTCAAGTTCCAGAACAAGCCCAGTGGGCAAAGACAAACTGAGAGTTCCTACGGAGACGGCAGATATCCTTGCTCCGTTGCCGACCCGAAGCTCGACCTCTCCCTTCTCTAGCCTCCTACTTATCCTTAGTCCCTGAGCATTTGAACAAAGGTGTGAGCCACATCCGGTATCTAATACCCATGATGTTTTGCTAGCAAGTTTATGTCTATAACGAAGATACCTGATGAAGAAGCAACGTTCCCGTTCTTCTTATCTTCCTTGAATTTGAGGCAGTCCTTTTTCCAATGTCCCTTCTTCTTGCAGTAGAAACATTCGGAATCAGACTTAGAAGAAGCTGTCTTCTTGTCCTTGTTGCCCTTGGCAAACTTTGACTTAGGCGGGAATTTCTTCTTCTTCCATTTAAAGCTCTTCTTTTTGCCCGCACGTTTGAACGGCTTGCCCTTCCTCACCATGAGCATGTCATGCTTGCCCTCATCCTTGAGGATTTGCTCGGCTTGCTTCAACATACCATGAAGCTCGGTGAGGGTTTTCTCCATACTATGCATGTTATAGTTCATCTTGAACTGATCATAGCCTTTATGAAGGGAGTGGAGAATGATGTCAATTGCCATTTCAGTTGAATACCCAGCATCGAGCCTTTCCATGTTTTCAAATAATCCAATCATTTTGAGAACATGCGGGCTGACTGGCTCTCCTTTCTTGAGCTTGCTCTCAAGGATGTGCCTGTGGGTTTTGAACCTCTCAGTTCGGGCCTGCTCTTGGAACATATTCTGAAGCTCAGAAATGATCTCAAAGGCTGTCTCCTTTTCAAAGAAAGTCTTTTGAAGGTCCGGAGACATTGTGGCCAACATGATGCATTTGACATCCCGATTGGCACTATGCCATCGGTTAAGGGCAGCCTGAGTGACCTCCTCATTGGGAGCGTCGGGCATTTCCTCATCAAGGACGTATTCCTTTTGCTCCTGCATTAACACAATGCGAAGATTTCTTTGCCAATCAAGAAAGTTTGGCTCGCTCAACTTATCCTTGTCGAGAATTGAGCGCAAAGAGAATTGGTTGTTGTTTGTGTTACTTGCAGACATGATTTCTACAATTGAAAGAATTTGAAGTGAAAAACCATTCGTACATCAATAAGTTGAAATTTAAAGCGTTCATGCACTTATTCACACTTATTGAACATTTTATCCACGCATTTTTAAGATTGTCCCTTGTGGGCGAGAATAAAATGATTTCGAGATCCCAAAGATCAAGAAATGGATAAGCATGCTTTGGCTTGTCTTAACCATTAAATATCTTAAGGTAAGCAATCCAATTGCTAATAGCTCCAAGCTACTCTCGGTTTGATAAAATGTCGCATCTAATGCATACTTGACATTTTATCTCTTTTGCCACGACATCTAAGGACTCCTTACTGATATCGTTGAGCTTAACCAAGACAACTTGTATACCTAGTATACCTTACGTTCCTAGGGAAGTAGTGATGCCTCGCTTTGGCGTAATCCATCACGTACGCGCATTAGTTCGGTAAGTTTTGTTCTTGGAATGGCAAGTTTTAGCTCAATATTATTAAGGGACCTAGGGTTTCTATGTTGGTTGATTTAAGTGAACTTAACTAATCATCGCAACATCATAGAAATCCTAGACATGCATCTAGCAATCATATATATAATAACAATATATAAGGCATAAAATTAGATGCATTTGGCAACTAGCATGACCCCTTGAAATCTTCAATTTCCATGGGTCTTCATCTTGGCTCGTCTTCCTCGAAACGCCGTCTTAAGACTTCTTGGCCAAAATGAAATAAAAGAAGCTAGCTAGAACGACTAAGATTAATCTAAATAGTACAAAAATACTTAACGGTTCGCAGACCGTATTTAGATTTACAAAAATACATAACGGAACGCAGTCCGTATTTTCTATCCTAGTCGGGCTCCACTAGTTGCCTTTATTCAAAGAACTTGTTTTGAAAGCAATCTTTCATTCACCCGTTCACTATTTGTGAACGGCCCATGCAATTTTACGAAATACACAATTAAACAGGCAAAACTAGGAACTAACTTAGGTCATTAATCCAATTAACGCGCCTAATTAAAACTAGTCAAAGTGGTTTAATCCATTATTTCTAAACACAAAATGCTAACGCATTTAATTAAGCTCCCACTAAATTCCGCACCCGTACTTAATTAATCTGATTAATTAAGTCGACATAACCCATAATTTGTCAAAATTTTGCAAAATCGAAAATCGAGGTTTTTAGCCTCGTTAAAATAATTAATTAAAATTATTAATACGGGAAAAATCGCAAAAACATAGCTCAACCTTAAGCAAGAAGGGCATCATCCAATGATGCTTGGCGCACCATGGCCCCTGCGCCATGGTGCGTGGTGCTGGCAGCTAGCACGTGCGCCTAGCACAACCTGCCTAGCTTGCTAGCACCAGCAGCATGCTACGCATGCTAGCAGCTTGCTGGCACAAGCATCAGGGGCTGGCTGGCTGGCTGGGGCTTGCTGCCTCGCTGCCCAGCAGCCGCACAAGCGTACCAGCAGCCTAAGGCCCCTGCGCGCCAGCACATGCACCACACAGCAGCCCGTCCACGCCACACAGCTACGCACCAAGCGATGCACAGCCATATGCGCACCACAGGCAGCCTACATGTGGGCTGCTAGGAAACCCGGCTAGCCTTGGTGACGCTTGCGGTTTTGCATCGTTTTGCGTGCATTTTACTCGGAATTTAATTCCGATTTGTGTGCGACAATAATCAATTCTAAATCAAATTTTAGAATTAATTTTGAGGGAAAAATAAAATAAAAGAAGTGTTAAGTCTAACTTAAACAATTTTATTTTAATTGGTGCACAAGCCCAAATTTATCCAAAATTTCAATTTTGAACAAAATTAGGTCAAACATTATGCTTAAAATAAAATGAGCTATGTCCAAAATTAATCTTGCCAATATGCAAATTAATCATGGATTTGACAAAAGGGGGTTGGAAAAATAAATTAATCATCCAATGATAAAAATTTTCCAACTTGCATACTTGTGTAAAATACCAAGATTACATCTTCTAATATGAAGATTAATCAAATTTTACTCACAAGTAATTGAATATAATGGATTTTAATCAACCAAAACATGAAAAAATCCAAACTTTGTTCAACATGGAATTTAGGGTTGGGGTTCCAATCATTTAAACATTTAAAGATTAGAACTTTAACATTACTTGGGAACTTAAAATACAAAATCACAACAAGTTTTCACACCTTATTGCAATTTATTTGCAAAATTGTGAAAAACAAGTTTATGTGATTACTTGGTATATCAACTTAAGCCCTAATAAACACTCCATTATTATGCTCAAGGATATTTTAAAACCAGTAGATTAGTGATGCAAATGTGCATTTAATCTAACCTTGTAATGCTTGCATTAATCAAGGCTTAAAAAGAATTAAAACTTTCGTTGAAAAACGAAAAACCCCAGAAAAAATGGGTTTCTGGTTTGAATTTGGCTTCTGGACAATCCTAAAAGGGCTGAAACAGTTCCAGAATGTCGATTCCACCCAAAAATCACTATTTTTGAGCCAAAATCTGGGTTCGACAGCCAAATCGATAATAAAATCGAGTTTTAAAAATTAATTAAAACGAGCATCTAATCTAATTAGATGAACATGAACCAGAAAAATAAATTCTTTAAAACACCTTAATTAAACAATAATTGCAAAAATTAAAAGGAGCGTGGCTCCGATACCGTTGTAGGGTTTCGTAGTGACCCGACACTACGCGGAAGGAAACCCACCAAGACCCGCCCCTTAATTAAAGCAATTAAACAAGCATAATAAACTTAATCAAACAAGATTAAGGACAAGAATTATAACTTTGACGCGTGCTTCGCTCCCAAAGAGCTCTTACTTCAAAATCCCGAAAAGACGAGATCTCCGACTGATCGTACCCTCGACCCGACCCGAGCGTCCTAAGTCTTGAAGGTTAGTCAAGACCCGGACAAAATAACTATGAGTTTTACGAATCAAAGGTTTACTCCTTTCAAGAGTTGCCTTTTTAATTCCACTCAAGGTTGTTTCAAATCCCAATACCAAGCTTGGTATTTATAGGGAAATGATCCCTTGATTTTTCATCCTCCACCAATGTGGGAGAATGTATTTTGCTAATTAATTTATTTCTAAAATAAATTATTAAACAAAACTAATCACAATGCAACAAGTGTCAAGTAGAGAGAGAAGGTTAGGTGAGGACCATGAATGGGTGGGGGGGACCATTGCCTTGCTCCTCAAGGCCTTGCCCAAGATTGGTCCCCACCCCTTCACCTAAACTGCCACCACATGGGCAGCTGGGCTGGCAGCCTGCCTTGGCTGCCAAGGCTGCCAGCTGGCGCCTAGCACCAAGGCTGGGCAGCCAGCCAGCTTGGTGTGCTAGTGCTAGCACGCACTGGCCTAGCACGCATCAGCCCTAGCACGCTGCGAGCTGCTGGGTGCTGATGCTGCTAGCCTAGTACTCTCGCACACAATCTCTCGCACAAGCCCCTCTCGCATAGGCCCCTCTCGCACAGCTACCCAGCTAGCATGCGCACACCCAGCCAGCGCACCATGCACGCAAGGCCTTTGTTCGACCCGAAGGGTTCAGTTAAGATTAAGCTGTAATATCAATTGTACCTTGATAATACTGATCGGAAGCGGCCTCCACCTAGGCATTCCGATAACTTGACCTTACTGAAGAATTAGCTCTGTAATAATTCTGAACCCTCTACCGGAATAATACACTTGTTGGAAGGACACCATTCCTTTCACGAATTATTATGGAGGGCCGAGGTATCTGAGTATGCCAGATCCTCGGATGAACGCCATTGGGCCGGATGAGTTCTTTGCCGAGGAAAAAGAGCTGCTAACCCTCTTTGGCAAAAAGAGAAATCTGGGGGGCACTGGCCGAATGGCCCAAGTGCCGGAGACTTGGCTTCCTTGCTATCACTACATCTTCAAAGAGAAGATGCTTGCTACTGTCGGCCTTAGCCGAAAGTACCATGATGGTAAGGAGTTCGGCTTGGGATAAAGGCCTTTGTTTTTCTTTCATTTTTCTTTTATTTTTTATTGACTGTGTTCTTTCATGCTGATTAACCTTTTGCTTTGGTTTTTCAGTGTTACACGAAGGGAACTACGACCTTGACTACAACAAACTCAGCATCAACGCTGCTAGGCGTGTGACGAGGAATGCCCCAGCCAAAACTGATCCCTCGGCTCGGGCCCCTTCTTTACGCCCTTCGACGCTCGAGATAGTCAAGCCTGCCAAATATTCCAGGCAGAAATCCTTGTTTTTTAAGAGGGACCCATTTTATCTGTTGGGTCTGAACAACACGCTGAGCAAACAACCTTTATTATTGAACCTTAAGTGCTCAGTGCTGAGGACGAGCAATTGTGAAGACTTCGAGGAGTCTCAACTTTTCTCTTCTTTTTTTTTTTCTCCTTGCCTTGCTCCTTCTACTTAGCTTTTTCTTTGAATTCTTCCAAAAAATTTCTAAGTACTAAGCTTCGGCTTGGAGTTATTTTTATTTTTATTATTATTCTTATTTTTTTTATGATGCTGATATTGCTCTTTGCCCCCCTATCTCTTTTGCTGCAGTCTGACGAAGAAGAAGAGGACAAGGGAGAGCCAAATAAAGAATCATCTTCTTTGGACGAATCTTCGGCTGAAGAAATGGCCGGACAGAGAAGGAGAAGGGCTGTAATAAATCTGGGGCGGTTCCCGACTGCTGAGCCCCCTGCAAAGAAAGCTCGGCTGGACGAGGGCCAGGTCGAGTTGGCTAAAGAGAAAACTCCTCCTCCCGAAAACCGGGATGAAGAAGTTTAGCAAAGGACTCCCCCCATCAGAAGTTCCTCTCCATCTCCTGAGCACATTGCCAAACCTTTTGCTGACGAGGTTCGAAAGGAGGCTGATGCACTGATTATGCAGTCGGAGGATGATGACGTTCAGATTCTGGATGGGAGGCCTGAAGACTTTAAGGAGGCCGAGGAAAGAGTTAAAGAGCCAAAGAATTTCGAAGTGCCTTCGACTTCTGCTGGAATTTCTTTTTGGACCTTCTAGTCTTAAGATGTGGGGTTTGAGTCTGCCCCGCTATCAACTGTTTTGGATGCTGTTAGGAACAACATGCTCTCTCACCGAAAATCGGCTATCGAGTTTTTCACTGATCTGTTTAGCCTTTTCGAACTTGAAAAAGCGAAGGTTTGGTCCCTTCGGGCCGCTGCTAGGGTGTCCGAGCCCTTTGTTAGGGTACCAGACCCTTTTGCTGAAAATCAAAAGCTGCTAATGCAGGTAGCTTGCTTTTACTTAAACTCTTTATTTTTGCTTAAGTATTTTGCTTCCTTTTCATTTAAGCTCTTTTTTGCTTAAGTCCTTTTCTTCGGCTGACTTATTTTTGCACACTGTAGGTTATTCATAACCACATCATGGCAGTGGGAATGGACGAGGAGCTGAAAAGCAAGGCCGAGGAAGCAAATTATCGAGCTCGGCTTGCTGAATTGAAGAGAAAAAAGGCAGAGGAAGAATCTGCGACGAGCCGATCTCAAATGGATGAAATGGCGGCCAGTTTCAGCAACTTTTACCGATAAATCAAACAGTCCATTTTTCCCTGGATTGAAGAAGGCCAAGCCTTGATCCAGGAGTATGGGGCTGCTAATATTTCGAGCTTCAAGGCTTGGATCAAGCAGAAGATGAAGCAAGAGGCAGAAGTTCGGCAGAAGATGGCCGAAGATTTCAATGAGAAAGCTGCCTTGGCCGAGGAAGAAGCTAAGCAGAAGCAGACTGAGTTAGAAGTTGAGATTCAGCGACTGAGCGATCAATTGAAGGCCAAGGATTCAGAGCTCTCCAATGCCAAAACTAAGCTCAAGGGGATCTAGAGCCAGCTTAAAGTGCAAACTAATGAGGCTGCTAAGGCCAAGGCTGACCTTGAGGCTGCCCAGAAATTGTTGGAAGTCAGAATCTACACCCGGATCAGTATGATGAGGGTTTTGATAATGGCTTTAAAGTAGCTCGGCGTCTAGCTTTTCATGCTGATCCGAGCATCAATCGGGATGCGGCCGAAGAGTGGTCAATGGATCTTGACCATCCGAACCTGCTTAATTCTCATGAAGCTGAGCTTGCTATTCTTGCTCGGCTTGCCGAAGCTGAGGCCCGAGAAGAAGATGAGGCTGCAAAGAAAGAGAAAGACACTGCTCAGCCTGCCTCTTCTTCTGCTGGTGCTGAGCTTGCCAATGCCGAAGCATAGGAACTCGGGCAGTCGTCTGCTGAATCTTGCGGGTCAACATGCACTTAACTGTTATATATGCCGCATCTGCCTTTTTTCCTTTCTTTTACTTCAGCTTGCCATGAATTGTACAAACTTATTTTTTCTTACTTTAAGTATTTGTACTAGGTTCGGCAGCTGTGTCTTCCTCTTGTGGGCGGCTGCCGATTTACAATTTCGTTGTACTTGACTTTAAAACCCTCAACTTTTAATTTATTGAAGCTTTGTTCTGCTTTTCTCTTCCATTGCCTTGTTTTCTTTACTTAGTTGTTTCTTTGAATTTCTTCAAAAATTTTCTAAGTGTTGAACCTCAGCTTGGAAGTATTTTTAGCTGAGAATTTCTTATACCAGAAATTCAAAGTTGTAACCTTCAGGCTTCTAAAGTAATTGCTTCAACATTTTCAATTCAGCCGAGCATCTTTGATTTTCAATGAGTGCACTGTTTTTATTACATTCCTTCTACTTAGCTTTGTCTAAGTACTAAGCTTCGGCTCGGAACTGGCTAGCTGAGTGCCTTTTGCCCCCCTTAAAAATCTAAAGATGTCATTTTCAGGTTTTTGGGGTATTTGCTTCGACTTTTTGCTACAGCCGAGGCTTTTGCCTTGGAAGAATTCTTATAACAATTCAGATTTTGAAGTTTCTGCTCATTTTTCTTTTCTCTTCTAATTTATTTTTAAGGGATCTGATTTCGTTTTTTAGAAGCCTTAGGCTTCGAGAACAATATATCCTGATCCTTATAATTATCCGAGGGAATGACTATCCGAGACACGATGCAAGGGCAATGATTTGTTCGAAGTATTATGCCTTATTTGGCAATACTTCGGGGGTGCAATCATTACCCGAAACTGACTCATCCGAAGTGCAATGCATCATTAGGCAATACTTCGGGGGTTTATCAGTTCCTATTTTTTAGGCAATGTTTCGAATGCGACTATGACCTCTTCGCCCGAAGGAACTGATTCGTCCGAAGTACAATGCTTCATTAGGCAATACTTCGGGGGTGCAATCATTTATCCTCGTCTCTGCAGGTTTTACGGCTTGCTGAAGTACAATGCCTCATTAGGCAATACTTCGGGCAGCACCGAAGGAAAACCTTGAATTTTTTTCAAAAATATCGAAGACAGAAGAAATAGAAACTTTGCTGAATTTGAATAAATGGTGACTTAAAGGCCTTTCATTAATCAGAAAGATGCACTTACATAGATTGTTCTTCCCCGAAGGGCTTTACACATGATACTTCTTAAGCACATCGGCATTCCAGTGGTTTTTTTAGCTCAATTCCATCTAACTTTCGAAGTCTGTATGTTCCTGGTTGGAAATCATCATATATTTCATAGGGTCCCTCCCAAGTGGCTGAGAGTTTCCCATGAATGCGGCCTTTTTGCACATCAGCAGCATTCCGAAGAACAAGATCCCCAATTTTGAGAAGTCTTGCATGGACTCTTCGGTTGTAAAATTTGCTGACTTTTTGCTTATATACAACCATTCTATCTCGAGTCGAATCTCTTACCTTGTCTAAAAAGTCAAGGGACTCTTTCATGAGTTGTTCATTTTCTTTGGCTGAGAAGAAATTCACTCGCAGGCTTTCTAAGCTAATTTCCACTGGAAGAACATTTTCGGATCCATACACCAATTCAAAAGTTGAATGTCCCGTTGCCTCTTTTTCTGTTGTCCGAAGTGACCAGAGGGTTCCTGGAAGTTCCTCTATCCACTTAGACTTTTGATCTTCAACTCTCTTCTTGAGAGCGTTGAGAATCTGCTTATTCGCAGCTTCGGCTTGACCATTACTCTGCGGATACATACTGCAGAATATACCAATTTAATGCAGAGATCAATGTACCGCTTTAGCGGCAAATTATCAAATTGCCTCCCATGATCGAAGACAAAGACCTTCGGAATCCAGAAGCGAGTGATAATGTTTTGCCAGATGAATTTCTTGACAGTATGCTCTGCAATGTTCGAGGTTGCTTCGGCCTCAATCCATTTGCTGAATTAGTCTATGACGACTATCAGCCATCTTTTTTTGGTATGGAGCATCGGGAAATGGTCCTAAAATGTTCAATCCCCATTGAGCAAATGGAAGAGGATTCAGGATTGACTGAAGATCTTGGGATGGCTGATAGATGACTGGTGCGAACTTTTGACACTTTTCACATTTTCTAACCAGCTCCTTAGCATCTAGGATCATGGTTGGCCAATAATATCTAGCCCTTAGCGGATTATGGGCTAAGGCTCTTCCCCTAATGTGGTTTCTGCAGATGCCGAGATGGATCTCCCGAAGGATGTAGTTAGCATCTGTTGGACCCACGCATTTCAATAGTGGGGCTGAGAAGGACTTTTTCAGAAGCTCTCCTCAGAAGATAACGAACTTGAGCTGATTCTCTTCATCTTAGAGGCTAAGTTCCTGTCTTCGGAAGTCTCTCCCTGAAGTTTGTAAGCTAGGATGGGGTCCATCTAGCTTGGCTCATGTGACGCAGCATATTTCAGGTGCTTCTTCCACACTTCTTTCTCGGCGCACTTCTACGTATATAGATCGGTTCAGCTCGGTTAGAGTTGAACTTGCAAGTTTGGAGAGTGCGGCGGCTTGTGCGTTCTAACCCCTTGGGATCAGCTCGACTTCAAAGGTTCTCAACTTCGCAATGACTGTTTTGATCTTTGCAAGGTAAACTATCATTGAGGGCTCTTTGGCCTCATTTCACCTCGGATCCGATTTGCAACGAGCTAAGAGTCTGTCTTTAAACAGACATGTTCGGCTTCCAATGCTATGCACAGTTCTACGCTAGCGACCGCTGCTTCATATTTAGCTTCATTATTCAAAGCTTTGAATGAGAATTTCAGTGCATACTCAAAGGACTGCCTTCAGGCGAGGTTATGACTACCCCTGTTCCCGAACAATTCACGACGGAGGATCCATCCGTGAAAACGGTCACATTTTCTCTTCCTTGTCAAGTGTCTCTTGATAAGAACACTCGGCCAGGAAGTCCGCCAAGGCTTGAGACTTGATGGCTGCTCTTGGCTGGTAGCTGATATTGAACTCAGTGAGCTTGAATGCCCACTTTGCTAGTTTACCAGATTTCTCTACTTTCCCGAGAACATTATCTTGCGGTTGATCAGTTAAGACCACTATTTTATGGCAATCGAAATAGGGCCTCAACTTCCGAGCGGCTACCACTACTACGTATGCAACTTTTTCGAGTAGCGGGTAGCAAGTCTTGGCTGCTAAATTTTTTCTTCTTCCCTTAGCAACACCGTGCTTATAGTGGTTGGGCTAACTGCCACATATAAGTGCTTTAGTGCTTTGAAGAAGGGAAACCCTTTGTCCGAGGCTCTAGAGATGAACCTGGACAGATTCTGCCAGTGAGATGCTGAACGTCCTCTTTGTTTTCGGCTTGGGAAGATCCAGAGTTGCCTGAACTTTGGCGGGATTGGCATCAATCCCCCTTTTTCTGACCATGAAGCCGAGGAACTTGCCTGACTTCACGCTGAAGACACACTTCTTCGGATTCAACTTCATTTGATGCTTTCTAAGGGTGGCAAAGGTTTCGGCCAGGTCCGTGACATGGTCTTGGTCCTTTTTTCTTTTGACGATTGAATCGTTAACATACACTTCTATGTTACGGTCTTTTTGCTTGGCAAAAACCTGATCAACCAGCCTTTGATATGTTGCCCCCGCATTTTTCAATCCGAAGGGCATCATTTTATAGTTATACACCCCGACATTTGTAACGAAGGCCGTTTTTGCTCGATCGTCGGGATGCATGAAGATCTGATGAGACCCCGAGAATACATCCATGAAACTAAGCAGGGCATGCCCACTCGTCGAGTCGACTAATTGATCGATCCTTGGCAAGGGATAAAAGTCCTTCGGACAGGCCCTATCTAGATCCGTGAAGTTTACGCACATTCTCCAGGTGCCATTTACCTTTTGAATCATCACCACATTGGCCAACTATTCTAGATATTGACAAGGTTCAATGAAACCCGCATCCAGAAGTTTTTTGACCTCAGCTGCGATGTCTTGGTTCTTATTTGCGGAGTACTTCTGCTTCTTTTGCTTAACCGGTTGACACGTGGGGTCAACATTAAGCTTGTGAGAGATGAGGTTCGGGTCAATCCCGGGCATGTCTGCTGCCGAGAAAGCGAACACATCTTTGTGTTCCCGAAGGAGTTGGATTAGTTCAACGCAGATGCTCGGATCAAGTCCAAGTCCGATGCTGACACATTCTTCAGTATCCCCTTCGCTCAACTCTATTGACTCAGTCTGATGGTCCAGTTCCATAGCTTTGGCACTGGACTCTTCACGATCTGGCCTGCTGTCAATATCAGCAGGCTTCCCAGACTTGGCTGATATTCTGAGTCTTTCGGCTCAGATGACGAATCAACCTTTTCTTTCCCCAAAGATTTTTCTGTTGGTGGGGTGCCTTGGGCCGAAGCACTTAAGCCTTTAGGCTTTTTTGTGCATCAGTCCATTTCTCTTTCTTCCTCATCATCCCGATCGTCGCGGCGACTTTTGGATGGTTTAAGGTGATTGCATCTTTGGGCCTCCTTTTGGCTGCCCTGAATTCTTTCGGAGTGTCCCTCGTCCGAAACATAGATCATCATTTGATGGTACGTCGAGACAACTCCTTGAATTTTGTGAATGAGGGGTCTCCCCATAATCACGTTGTACACAGACGGAACGTCCATGACCAAGAACTTGGCCATGATGTTCCGGGTTGCTCGACCCTTACCGATGGTGATAGGAAGAGAAATCTTCCCATCAGGATATGATGAAGAACCATTGAATTTAGATACCGGCAAGGGTACTGGGATTAGATGCTTGGTCTCCAACTTCAGCTGGTCGAATGCTCCTCGAAAGAGGATATTCGCGCTACTACCACCGTCAACGAGAGTTCGCCAGACGTTGTGGTTTGCAATGCCCGTCACAATTACCAACAGGTCATCATGGGGGTACACTAACCCTCGGTAGTCTTCGGCTGTGAACAGAATGTTTGGCACCGGAGACTGGGGTGCTCGGATGTCTGCATGATTCACTTGATGGGTCAAGCCCCTCAAGTGGCGTTTTAATGCATTCCGAGAGTAGGTTCCTCCGGAAATGACAAGGATATCCGGATTTTCTTTGCCTTGCGGCTTTTCCTTTTTCCGGAGGAAATCTAGATCTTGCCGATGATCTTTTTCGGCTCTTTTCTCTTCGCGGCGATCCGCGAGATATTTTTTCAAGTAGCCCTTTCGGACCATGTCCTCGATCTGATCTTTCAGCTGGAGGCAGTCCTCGGTGTGATGTCTAGGAGATTCATAGCACTCACACCATCGGTCCTTGCCTTTTTGCTGATGCCACAGTGGGAGTGGCCTTGGCTTCTTAAACCTCCCCTCGTCCTTAGTTATGCTATAGATTTTAGCATGGGGAAGAGTGAGAGGAGTGTAAGAATCATATATCCCTGTATAGGGGGTCTTTTCTTTCTTCAGCTCAGGTGCCGAGGACGGTTCTGAGGCTTTCGCCTTCCCTTTCCTCGGGCCCTGGCCTTCGCACTGTTGTCCTTTTGCTTTCCCAGCCCCGGATTGGGACTGGGATTTGGTCTTGTTCCATTCTTCGACCTGGGTGTACTTATCCATGGCATCTAGAGCTTCCTCCAAGGTCTGCGGTGGATGCATGACCATGAAGTCCAGGAACTTTCTAGCTTGTGAGCCATTTTTTAATGCAAAAACGGCTAGCCCTTGGTCCAGACTTGTGATTCTGGACGACTCGTTGCTAAAGCGAGTCAGATAGTCTCGGAGGCTTTTGTCCTCCCCTTGCTGCAGACCCATCAATTCTGCAGTTGTTTTCTCTCGGCAGTTTGCCGTAGAAAACTTGCTCTTGAATTTGTTGGAAAGATCTTTCCAACCGGTTATTCAGCCTTCTTTCACCCCCTTGGTGATCCACGCTTGTGAAATACCTTTGAGAGTAGTTAGGAAGTACTTACACCAAGTAGCCTCAGACTTGGGATTAAGGTACATGTGCGCTGGGATTTTCACCGTTGGCACATGCTCTTCCAATATCCAGCTTTGGAAGGGCGAGCTGGTAGGAACCATTACGGCCTTCCCCTTACGTCTAGCCGTTAGGACCTCGCTCCTCCCTTTTAGAGAGGTTGAAGTGGTTTTCGTCCTCGGCTGAGACAATTCGGGGTATGGCTCGGTCCCCTCTGGGTAGGTGAGGCGACTATGGACGCTCATCTCCCTTGATCCTAGACGTTCGTGAACGTCTAGGCGAGCAGGCTCTTGCCACACGGAGGTGGAATTGCTGCGTTTGTAGCTCTTTGGAGTCCCGAGTTTTGGAATTGTCAAAGAACTGGGGATTCCTTTTCCTTTCTCGCTCAGGGTCCTCCAAGTGTCCTCCTCATACTTGTTCCTGAGCTCCTTGAAGGAAGGAGCCCGTCCACTATCCTCTTGGCCAATCCTCCTTCTAAGGTTTCTTAACGGAAGAGGTGAGTGATCACGGGGTGGTGGAAAGTTGCCTGCTTGGGCCTTCATGAAATCCATGAAGACCGCGATGGCTCTCGCCACTTTCTCTGTAGAGGGCCCCGTTTGGGGAGTTGTTCTCAGTTGAGACTGAGAACGTAAGCTTCGTGGAGGAGGACTCTTTGCATTTAATTGATTTGGCCGAGATGAACTTATCGACTGGCGAGTATGATGGGATGGTGACTTCTCCGATGCTACCCTTTTCGGGAAGAGGGAGCTTTTGAAGAAGAAGAAGAAGAAGAAGAAGAAGAAGAAGAAGAAGGTTCCGGTGATGGTGGAATCGGTGGATTCATTCTCACCGTAATTAGATCTCTCCTCGAAGAGGAAGGATCGTTCTTCTTAGTACTCTTGGCACTTTTACCACTCTTAGTCATTTTCTTTCTAAGATTGGTTGATTTTTTTGGCTTGTTTTGATGTATCTTCCCCACAGACGACGCCAAATTGTTTCGGTATGAAAAAAATAAGACCTTCGGCAGGCCCTTTACGGTGGGAGAAAACTTATCTCGGTCCAAGTGGAGACTGGGCCAAGGATTTCCTGCACAACAAACACACGTAAACTAGCCTTGGGGGTTGTGCTGAGGAAGACCCCTCTGATACTAAAGTCAGTTCAGTGTATTGAGAGAGAAAGCTATGCAAGAGAAATTAATTACTTGAGGCTTAACGTGAATGAATGACAAGAAGAACAGTTGAAGGCTTTTATGCCTTTGCTCAATGGATGAACTGGGCCCCAAATCAGATGGGCTTGCCATGCTGGCTGGGCTTGACTTACTTGGCATGCTTTAGAGGATTGAACCTTGCTTTTGGGCTTTTGTAATGAAATCGGAATGACCCAATTGGATGATTGAATTGGACCCAAACACAAGCTTAAATAAAGATCATAATAACTAAACTTATACTAAGAAAACCGTTCACAATCTTCACATTCAAATATATCAAACACACAAAATAGAAATGGTAAGAAATTACCTTCCTACGTCACCCACATAATTCACACCCCATTGCATAACCATTTCTCTGCAAGAGTGCGCCCAACAATCAATATCCAACATTCTCTATCCTTCCTTATCTAATCTAATGCATATCTTGCCCTCCACCCATACAAATCTAAATCAGTCAAAATTTACACTGCTAGCAAAAACTAAAACATCCCACCTTTAAACAATTACAAAACCAACAATATTATGAACCCAAATTCAACAAAATGCATACTAAATAAATCCAAGTGAAAAGGGGGATTTTATTAACAAAAAAAGGATACCCTTAGAAAAAATTAGAGTTTCATCTCAACTTTTTTTTTTTCATTCTAAATTGTTTTCTTTAATTGAAAAATCTATAACCTACTCCTAAATTGAAGAATAGATGTAGCCCAACTATGAGAACAACTACTTGGGTAGAAGCTCTTAGTCTCCTCCTCAACTCAGCCGAGTTGACCTTTAACTTCCTCACAAACATCCACATTCTTCTCGATCTCCACCACTTTCACCCTGAAAATCGGAAAAGCAGAGAAATTGAGCTCCTCATTAGCCTAATTAAACTGCTATTTGAAGAAGGGGAAAAATTACCTAAGATAATTTACCTTAAAATCCGGTCTAATGAAGGAGACAAAGGTCTGTCACTGCTTTGATGGAGAACTCAGAGTAAATTTCAATGGAGGTACATTGTAAAAGATGAAAAATATATAATTATATAAAACTAGCCTAATAAAAAACTAGAGTAATTCATCAATCATCATCATCTTCATCATACTTGTTAAAGCATGGAGATAAGCGAGGAGAGAGAAGAGATGAGATCAAGGAGGAAATTGAGAGAAGTAGAATTGAAATAGATGAAACAATCAGTTCGGCACAATTTAGAGAGAGAAGTTAAGATTGAGGAGATAGATTGAGAGATGAGGACTGTGGAGGAGAGAGATTGAGAGGTGAGAGAAAAAGCGTATTTAAAAAATAGTAGCAGAGAGCTAGTTGGCAAAATACTAAAGCTGAGCTAAGGATAAAGAAGTAATTGGACTTTTTTATTGGATAAAAGTGAGGGCAAAATAGGTAGTACACTATTCATAAGGAGGTCACCTTATTTCCAACTTGTGGCTTTTAAATAGTTATAGATTCCCTCTTTTACCTCCTTTCATTTAAGCTTCTTTTTATAAAACAATTTCATTAAATTAATAACAGTTGATGTCTCTCTTTGAAATTTAGTACTCCACATAGAGAATCATGTAAATTATGTGAATGTAGAGTTAAAACATGTGACGTTAAATTTAATGTCGATTAGGTGATTTAAGTCTTTACAAATATATAACATGAATTATAGGTATATTTTTGCTCATTTCAATCTTATCATAATATATACATATTGTAACACATAATTTGTTCAAATAAATCATTTTTGTTTTGATAGATACCTCTGATATTTTGTGTTTCATACTCCTTTATTTTGGGGGAGGGATCAAAGATGAGGCTTTACATATGCATTTTACCGGATCTTTAAGGGGTATTTGGAACAAAATTCAGACTACTTTGTTCAAGTTCTTTTAGGCTTTTAGTTCTAAAAAGATAAATACTCTGAGACTCTCAAAGCCAATCGAATCGGTTAATCAACAGAAAGATGCATTCAAACGATGAGTTAGATACGTAGCCAATATCACGAACCTAACGAGGTCGATATGTACTTCTGTAGTACCAAGCTTTTTTTGTCCATCATGAAGATTATGTAAGTGTATCTAGATTAAATCTCGTACAATAATGTACGGTTGTCAAATTTTTTTGACAATAATATTATAAAAACGGTATAAATATAATGACTTGAGTATTAAAAAAATTAGAGTATTAAAAAAAATAAAAACATGCAAGAAAATATTTCAAACAACATATAAGTTATAATAGACAGTTTTCACATAAAAAAAAATTAATAAACAATATAATACAAGATGAAGCTCGTGCGATGCATGGTTTGGTTGTATTTTTTTAAAATAAATATTTTTTGTATTTATGTGATAAATTTTGTTATTTTATAGTATATCATTTAATTTTTTATTTTAAAATAAATTGTTATTTTCCTCCCATTCTTTATATATTTAGAAAAAATTCCTAATCTCAAAAGATAATATATTATATTTAATTAATTTAAAATCTCATTCGTCATTTTTGCTTATGTGGCATTTGAATTATTTAATTCTAAAAAAATTTTAATATCTTATATAATTGGCTATAACTAAAGTTTATGATGCTACATGGCGCGTCAAGAAAATTTAATCCTACATGACTCTATAAAAAATCGGGAAAAAACTCTCCTTTATATTTATATATATATATATATATATATATATATATATATATATATATTAGATTTTAGGACAGTATTAATATTTATATACTATATAAAACAAATGTCATAATTGAGATACAATTATTTTCCCTAGTAACAATGATTTTGTTTTTTACAAAAAAAGTACTTTTGGAGGTAAATTTTTTAATATAATAGCGCCAAGTATCTCTCTTGGTTTCTCTTTAGTATTATGTAATAGATGCCTTCTTAATATCCTATAATAAAAAATACGAAGTACTACAGTAACATGATTCACTTAATTTCAACTTGTATCAATACTTTCTCTGTATTTTAATAAGTATTACACTTTGACTGGCATATAGTTTTACGCAATTTAATTGACTTAAATAAAATAAGAGGCAAGTGGGGTAGTTGAAGTATTAAAAAATTGTAAAAGATATAAAGATAGTAAGGTTAATAGTTTAATGAAAAGTAATGAATGTGAGAGGAAAGAAATAAGAGTAATAAAAAAAAAATAGTAGTGAGTTTGGGTGGGGACCATGAAAGGAGAAGATATAATATCAAAATATAGGTTTTTGCCAAAAAAAGTAAGTGTAACACTTATTAAAACACGACCGCATTTGATAAGTGTAACACTCATTAAAACACGGAGGGAGTAATAATAAATCCAATATATCCATATGCTTGCATATATACATGAATCCTACAATGCACATTCCAAGCATCATAACCAACTTAATATGCTTCTACTCTCATTCTTGGTACATAAATAAATTCCTAACATAGTACTACGCTTAAATAAATTATCTTGCCCATACACGTATTTCGAGTAATGCCTTAGAATGGTCACACTCGTTAGAAATCGCTCAATCAAAATCTCCTACAATAAAGAATACGTAGACATAATTAACATTCTCTATTAATATAAATTAGCAACTTTTAAATATTTTAAACCTCTCTAAAAATATGAAACTTTGGTTTAAAATCCTAATTCACTTTCTTAAAGTGGGTAATTAAAACCTTAACTTAAAAGCTCACTTTCAATTTTTAGGGATTATAATTTGGGGGTTTTTATATAATTAAAATCAAAAAATTATAGTAATAAATCACAACAGACCTTTTTATAATCAATTTTAACCATGAATTGAATCTTAAAATTAAGGATTTAATTAATAAAGAAAAGAGAGAAAGATAGAGTTTTTTTTTTTTTTTTTTTTTTTTGTATGATTACCGAAAATCATAAGGAGGAGATATAAACTCACGGTTGCCGCTGGGTGATGTTGCTGCCGCTCGTTGGTGGTGGTTACCATCCGACGGTGGCCTGCAGGCGGCACACGACAAGAGAGAGAGAGAAAGAGGGTTGGGGTTTTTGTAAAATTGTTCAATTGTAAAATAAAACTTGTAGGGAAATTTTATGAGCAAGTGGGGTTTTTTTTTACCCTCTTTTAAAATCAAAAAATCAATACTCCCTCCGCATTTTATTTCTTGTTCATTTCTCCATGTGCAGAGTTTTAGGAGAAATAGTATAAAGTAATAAAATATGAAGGAAGTGTGTTGGTGGAAAAAAAAAATTAAAGTATGAAAGTTGGGAGGAGAGAAAATATGAAAATATTAAAGTATGATAGTTAGGGGTTCACTAGGAGAGAAGAAATTATAGTAAAATATCGTGAAAGGATTCCAAAAAAAGAAATGGATCAAGTAATAAAATATGATCGTAAAAGAAAAGTGGAGCAAGTAATAAAATACGGAATTTACAAGCATGTCATTAGTGAGGAATTGTATTATCTCTAAAATTCTTTAAGCTTTCCTAATTAAAACCTTTTAAAAACTCTTTCTCTTTGAAGTAAACTAGTCCAATAAATATTTTTGCCCCAATCAAATACTTTTTGAGTAACAAATACTCCCTCTTTTTTTTCATTTTTATTTTTTTTATGTTTTTTTTATCGTTTTTTTAAATCTAGAACTGTGAATGCACGGAGTTCTAAGATATTTTATTGACTTTAATAATAATATAAGATGTTAGTGGGATAAGTTGAATAATAAAAAATTGTAAGAAAAGATATTGAGGTTATTATTTAATTGAAAAGTAAAGGGATGTGAGAAGGAGTAGGGACCATTGAAAGAGTGGAAAATAAAGTAAGAGAGAGTGAGTACCATTGGTGAGTAAAGTTACATTAAAATCTAAGGGGTTTCCGAAAGAGGAAGTGTATCACTTAAAAAAAAGGCCGAGTAAGGCAAGTTTAGCTTTTTAAAAAAACAAAGGGAGTATATTTTATAGACTTTGTAATTAATTTATAAAATACAAAAATATATAAATTTTAATAAAAAATGTATTAAAATACGAGATATTACAAATAGAAATGTGACTGACTCAAAGCAAAAATCTCAAAAGGATTTGATTTATTTGGGTCTATTGAATTTTTTTTTAGTGAAAAATTGAGCCTTATTGGGTAAGGCAAGCCGATTTTGGACAGTTTTCGTCTACTCAACTACTTTCACTAGGTTTTACATGTGTGTGTCTGTGTGTTGGATTTCAATAAGAAGTTTTTTAAAATAAGAAGATGAGAAAGATGAAATGTGCAAATTTTTTAAGGATTTTTTGACACTTACCACCTACAATAGTTGCTGTTTTAGGAATTACCACCTACACATATTTTATTTTATTTTTTTAATTTTACCACCTACTATTTTTTAAAATATCAAAACTTTTACCTATTTGGCTCTAAATTGAAGTGTGATGTCCTGTGGGGCCCACTAATTACCTTCTTACCCTATTTCCCTCCTTTCCTTCTTTCTCTCTCGATTTTTCATTCCCCCATATTGTACTCCTCTCAAAATTGAGGAAATACGTTAAATTAAATTATATATTCATGTTAATTATTACAAGAATTGAAGTTTTTCCTTGATTTTGAGAGGTATACAATACAAGGGAACGAGAAATCAAGTGAGAAAGAAAGAAAGGGAGGGAAAAAGGGTGGGAAGGTAGTTAGTGGGCCCCACATGACGTCACATTTGAGTTGAGAGCCAAATAGGTGGGAAGTTTTGATATTTTAATAATAGTAGGTGGTAAAATTTAAAAAGAATAAAATAAAATAAAAAATAGGTGGTAATTGCTAAAACAGCAACAATTGTATGTGGTAATTGTAAAAAAAAAACATTTTTTTAACTAAAACAGAAAAATTGATTTTTGGACTAAAAAAAAATTGAATTTTATGGAAAATCAGGAAATGTGCACATTATGTTCAAAATTTATGCACATCAAATTTGAGTTAAAATATTTTTTTGCACATTTAGCTCAAAAAATATGCATATTTAGTACAAAAAGTATCCTTCTCATTTTTCACATTTTAAGGAACTTCTCATTTAACCCTAAATATATAAAGTTTTGTCTTATTTGAAATGAGACTAAAAATATTAGGGACTCATGGTGCATTGGATAGGATTTCTAAAAGTAAAAATATTAAATTAAAATGATAAATTGACACGTAGGCGACATATATGGAATGACATGTGTTTTGGGGTTTTCTGTGTCCTTCGGGAGAGTTACAATTCCAAGACTGGATTCCGGGCGCCTATAGCTGCAAAACAACGGAGACTCCAGTTGGGTGGAGTTCCGCCTCCGACGATCAAGTTAGAACGGTTCTATTTGGTTTCTGCCCCCAAGAAATGAGAGAACCGTGAACTGTGCACATACAACCGAAAGCCAGACCTGATAGAGGCATTCCAGAACCTCATGTGGTAGAGGGCTTACAAGCCTTGGCAATGAATGCAAGTGTTTTTTAAACTTCTGGAATGCCGCGTCAGTATCCTCCCCCCATTCAAATCTAGCCTTCTTTTTGATTGCTTGGAAGAAATAGAGGCACTTGTCCCTTGACCGGTTAATTTTTGGACTTCTTTGACAATGCGGGGTGACTTCATGTCAATAACCGCCTGTATCTTTTCTGGGTTGGCCTCTATCCCCCTTTGATCAATCAGAAATCCGAGAAACTTCCCAGACTCAACACCAAAGACACATTTCTTGGGATTAAGCATGACTTTGTGCTTCTTGAGGGTGGTGATGGTTTGTCAGAGGTCAGCAAGGTGACCCGTCTATAGCTTGGATTTGACTATCATGTCATCAAAGTACGCCTCTACATTCCTCCCAATTTGATTAATGAAGACTGTATTAATCATTCATTGGAAAGTAGCAGGCGCATTCTTCAACCCAAACGGCATCACAATATGACAGAATAACCCTTGATCAGTGACGAAAGCCGTCTTCTCTTGATCTTTCTTCCACAAGGGTATCTGATGAAAGCCTGAGTAGGCGTCCATAAAGCTCATCAAGGAATGACCGGCTATAGAGTCGACTAAACTGTTGATCTTTGGCAGTGGAAACCTATCCTTCGAACATGCCTTGTTCAGGTCGGTGTAATCAACACACATGCGTCAGGTACCGTTCGGCTTTTTTACAAGAACATCGTTTGCAACCCACTGCGTCAAGTAACATTTCCGAATGAACCCAGCATCCAACAGCTTCTTGACTTCGGCAGCTGCTGTCTGACTTCTTTCCTCACCGTGATTCCTTTTCTATTGCCTAACCGACTTCTTTTTTGAATCTACGGCGAGTTTGTGGACAGCAAGATCCGGGCTGATGCCTGGCATCTCTTCCACTTCAAAGGCAAAAATTTCCTTGAACTCTTTCGGCAGATGGTGCAATTCTGCACCTAACTTGGCAAATGCAACGGTCCCCACCCTAACAGTTCGCTTCGGACGTGTATCTTCTAAACCGATGTCAATATGTTCACTAGCCGGCTGGGGACGGAGTTCGTCTGACCGTTCCCCGGTCAGTGATTGCTATTGCTTCTCTTTCTTGATGGCCACCAACTGGTCGGCCTTTCTCTTTTTGCTGGCTGCCATTGGAGCAATCGCGGCTTCTTTGATCTCATCAAGGTCTATAGGTTCTTCCTCGTGGCCGGATGCGGCCATAGTAGGCTTGACGTCTGAGAGATAACACTCCCTTGCCATCTTCTGATCTCCGTTCAAGGAACCTACAGACCCATCATCTCTTTCAAACTTCAGGAGCATAAGGGATGGAATGATGACGACCTTGGACCCATTCAGTGTTGGACGGCCTAAAAGATATTATAGACGATCAATTCTTCAACGACCAAGAACCGGACTACCATGTGGCGTCCTTCTCCCTTCTCTCCTAACCGAATGGGTAGGTCAATCCTCCCCACCGGATGCACTACTCCACCCCCAAAACCAACTAAAGGGTGAGATACTTTGTGCATGCTGCTGGGTTTGTACTTGAGCTTTGCCAAACATTTATGGCTGATCAGGTCAGACGAACTCCTAGTGTCAATAAGGATCCGGCCAACCTTCTAGTTGGCCACTTTGCATTCAATGACTATGGGGTCATCATGTGGCCGCCTGACCTTGCCCCTGTCTTTCTTAGTGATAATGACCTCAGGAAAGGTGTCTTTTGACGCCTGACCCTCATCAAGTGAACTGACATCCAGTCGCCTGATGTAATCCTTGGTGCCCCGCATGGTTGGGCCCCCTCCAGCAAAGTCGCCTGCTATGGTATAGATCGGCTCTTCCTCAGTTCCCAACTATTAGCATATTGGGGTGCCGTTTTGGACGGATGTCCATTGTTAGTCCTTAGGGTCACCTTGGACTTCAAAATTTAGGACTTCAGCACTCCTTTATTGGCCAGACGGTCCAATAACCGTTTGAGGCTGTAACAGTCATTGGTGTCATGGCCTATGTCCTCATGGAAATGATGTATTTGTTTTTGTTCTGATTTCTGGCGGAACCCTTCATTGCAGCCGGTTTGTCAATAGTCACCCGGTCATTGATCTCCATGAGGATGGAGTAGCAGTCCTTGTTAAACTCGTACTTGGGGACGTACGGTTTAAACTCCTTTTCTTTCTTCTTCTTCTTCTGGGATGGCTGTTCAGAATCATTTACCATCCAAACTTCTTTTCTTTTCTTGCTCTCTTCTTTTTAGCCTGCTGAGTAGGCCAACTATGTTTTTTGTCGGACTTCTTAGGGTCCGGCTGTTTGTTGATGGCACAAAGTTCAGTTGCCTGTATATAGGCTTTCGCCTCCATCAGCGCCGCTTGGAGGGTAGCAACCCTCTTTCTGACAAGGTCGAACTTAAAGGTCAACCCGTCTTTCAGACCTTTGAAGAAGTCTGTGTAAGCCATTTTGTCAGACAGACCTTGAATCTGAATTCTCAACAGATTGAACCGCCTGACGTAGGACCTAAGCCCTTCTCTATCTCCTTTTTGTATAGCACCCAAGTCTAGACTTGTTTTATTTGCAGGGATGTTCGTAGAGAAATTGGAAGCAAACAAGTACGCCAGCGTCTTGAAGCTGTTTATGCATCCGGCTGGCAGGTTGCCAAACCATCGTTGGTCAATGCCCTTCAATGTAGCCGGGAAGCATTGACACCAGGTGACATCGTCCAACCCTTGTAGGTACATGATGCTGGTGTAGGCCATCAGGTGGTCTTCAGGGTTGGTGGTACCATCAAAGATTCCCACCAACACATTCTTAACCTTGGCCGGCTGTGCCGCATCGGTTATCTCCTTGGAGAACGCAGAAGGTTGTTCCCCAAGTTTGAGCAGACGAAGCTGCCAGTCCAAAGGTTGGACATTCTGTGCCGCCTGACCCCCAAAGAGAGCGGGCTGCATATATTGTTGCCCATATGGCATGTATGGCTGCTGAGGCACATACGGAGCCGAATGGATTATCTGAGGGCTAGAGTGGACGGACAGGCCGCTTGACTGATCCTCTCGGTTTGATTGCGAATACCTCATCGAGGTATTCTGAAAGCTGTCTGGGTAAGTCGGCGTTGAGGCCGACTCAGACAGTTGTTGACTTTTCTTTTGCTGGATTAACATCCGGGCATCAGAATAAGTCTTCTTTGATCCATCAGGCTGAACTTTCTGGATGACCTTCCTCTTCCCTATTTCAAGAAACTGAATTTTAGACAGATCAACCATGGGTCAGTCCCTCTCCTTTGGTTTAGGATGAGGAGTAGGCACACGGTCTTTGACAGACTTCTTCTTCCCTAAGGGAGAAGGTTTCTTGGCCGATTGACCCTTGTTGGTGCCAGCCGTCTTTTTGTTGATCAGATCTTTGATTTCCCCTTTGAAACTTGTCATGAATTCCATGAGCTCATTTCGAGTAACATGGGCGGTGCCTTCTGCCGCCTGTGGTTCAGACAGCATTGCGGATGGCACACTTGGGCCAGCTTGTTCAGTGCTCCGTTCCTTTATTTCTAAAGGACGGGTGCACCTTATTCTGAGTGACCCGTCTGGGGCCACATAGGTGTCAACATCGAAGTCGTCACCACTATCTTGGTCTGTATAGACGTCAACTTCGGCCAAAGGCCGTTTCTCATTAGCAGGTGGTACAGACTCATGTGAAGCCATCTTAGAAGTACTCTCCCCACAGACCCGCACCAAAATGTTTCGGGGTTTTCTGTGTCCTTCGGGAGAGTTACAATTCCAAGACTGGATTCCGGGCGCCTATACCTACAAAACAACGGAGACTCCGGTTGGGTGGAGTTCCGCCTCCGATGATCAAGTTAGAACGTGTGTGGAGTCTGTAAAAAGTGCGAAAAATAAAGTATCTTCTCGGATTCCGAGATCAGGAGTAATATCTGCAATTAATAATTGCTCTGTTTTTGTGAATATTTTCTGAATGTGTCCCATGATGGGAACATCTCCCTATTTATAGAGTCTCAAAATGCGTGCCGCCATCCTAGGTTACGGAAACCTTGGAATGGTGGGCTATCTCGGGAATTAGGCCAGGAAGGCCTCCTTTTTCCCAATGATTAGGCGTGCCACGTGTCAAGAAAGGATTGGTTCCTTTGAACCTCTTTTAAGGTGACACGTGTCACCATTTGATTGGTCCACGTGGCCTAGGGTATTTTTACCCAAAAACAACATGCATTACCTAATCTAATATCACTATTACTTATATCAAGGACTCATGGTGCATTATTAGATAGGATTACCAAAAGTAGAAATCATAAATTAGAATGCACCGATTGACGCATGATTATGACATGAATTATCTAATCTAATATCACTATCACTTTAAATAAAGACGAGTCTCGCAGCCAGGTCACGAGAGAGCAACGCTCGGCATTTTAACTTTTCACTAAGGGTCACACCACGTAAACAACAAATAGAAGTAAGCGAATTTTGGGATTTAAAAAATAGGATAAGAGTTTAAATAAAGTTTTATTGTTGATATACTTCCAATATTTCATGCTCCCTCCGTTTCTTATTTGTTGGAACAAAGGGGGAGAGCACGGATGCCAAGTTAAAACTTTTTACGCTTAATTATCGAAAAGAAAGGGCATGTAAATGATGTAATAAAGGAGGAGAAAGGGTGAATAATTAATCCAACTAAAAAAATCAATTAAACAACAAAAAATACAATGCCACCACCGACGGACGTGCCACCACCTTTTGCAACCCACGCCACCCAAAACCACCACCCACGAACCACTACCACCTAGAACCACAACCCATGAACCCATACCCAAACCCACAAACCACCACCACCACTCATACCCACGCCACCCAGACCCACGCCTCCCAAAACCACCATCGAAACTACCACCCACGAACCCAGATCTAGACCCACGAGGCCACAAACCACCAAACCAACACCCACAAGCCACCAAACCAACACCTACGAACCCAAATCTAGACCCATGAGGCCACGAATCACGAAACCAACACCCACAAACTACCAACACCAACACCCACGAACCACCAAACCAACACCAACGAACCCAAATCTAGACCCACTAGGCCACAAACCACCAAACCACTGATGAACCCAGCATACCCAGAATCACCACCAAAACCACTGATGAACCCCTGACGAACCACTGACAACCCACTTACAACTAAATTTGAAGAACCCCTGTTGAACCCCCGACGAACCACCAATTTGATTATGAGAGATGAGAGCTGAAAAATTTGATAATGGGTCTGATTATTTGAGTGGGTTTTTTACATAATTAATTTAGATTAGGGTTATAATGAGTTGTAATTATGTGTAGTATTATGTGCTAAAAAACTTTAAATGAGGGTATATCGGTCATTTTGATAGAAAAAAGTTTCCAAATAAGGGAAAAAAGTGTTGCAAGGAATACACCCAAAATGGTAAATGTTGCAAGAAATACAAATGGAGGTAATATATATAATAAATGATAACTTTTCAAATTAATCTTATAACTTTATAAAGTTATAATTTAATTAAGCAAGTCACGAGACAACAACGCTTGACCCGTTTCGATTTTTCGCCTAGTGGAAACGTTTAAAAAAAAAAAAACTGTCACGCCACGTAGGCGACATATATGGATGATAAATTGACACGTGTATTGTTAATAAATAAGCGAATTCGATAAATTTGTTTATGATGAAATAATTCGATAAGTAACATCGAAAATATAATAAATTAAAATTATATCATAATTCCACAAGAATAAAAATTTCAAATAGGCAATCGTCTATCAAAAAATTAACATTATAATCAATCGTCTTGGAATTTTATGCATAAATTGATTAAAAAGAAAAACAGCTACGTATCATGTACTCAAATTGTTATATAGCTCCAATCAACCATGATAAATTTGTTAGAAATATAGGTTGTATCAAGGCTACAAATAAAGAGAGTGAAGATAAACTAATGTAGGTAGAGAAATTACAAATATGATTTTTGAGATATAGGGTATGTGAAGTCGTGGAAAAACCACTGCCTTGAAAACGCGTTTCGTTCCATCCAAGGTACAAACATTCCCTAAGGTTAGCATCACTCCCACACACTCGTGTAATTGAGGGTGAGGGATTGGAGTTACACAAGCTTTCGCTAAATATTCAAGAAGGGCTGAGAACACAACTTCGATCATGTAATGGAGTGTTTTTCGTTACTAACCATGACATAGCTTTATATAAAATACTTGTAATTCAAAAAAAAAAAATGTTACAAGTCTCATAATTAAACACAACTATTAATTGAGAATATCAATTGAATAGCTAGTAGCCTCCAACTTAAGTTAAACTTACACCTTCATAATGCATCATCAATTATACTTTAACTTCAACCACTATTCAATGACACATTTTATGTATACAATGTTTTGTTAAAAAGAGTTAATTATATTTATAAACTTGAAGATAACATTTAATTGAAGAACGAAGTAAACTAATAATTTAATTTTAGATACTAGATATTGGATAATATATTTGGGAAATTATTCCGTGTACCCCCCAGGTTTAAAAAAAATGTACCACGTACCCTTGTAAAGTTTTGAATGAACCGTGTACCCTTGCCAAATAATAATTATATACTAGACACCCTTATTACTAACACTGTTAACTTTCCGTTAGTGTCAAAAATAATTCCCTCAGTTATTATAGTTGATGCCATTGAACACAACACTAACACATACGTACAGTAGAACACTAACACCTATTTTGAAGGAGAAGGAAGTTGAAGCAATTTTCGAACGCAATCCAAGCGGAGATATTGAATCGTGCAATTGCTTGATGAAAAGGTTAGTATACTTCAATTTGTTTTACCTGGAGTGAATTCGTTGTTGCAAATTATGAAATTTGGGGACTAGGGTTCATGCGTGTTGAAATTGAGGTATTTCTTATGTCGAAATTCTGGAATTTTAGGCCTTTTATTAATGAAATTCTGCAATTTTTTAGGGTTTAGTGGTCGAAATTTTGCAATTTATACTAGTTGTCGAAATAATGCATTTTTTTGGGCTTTTAATGTCGAAATTCAGCAATTTATAGTTGTTGGTTGTTAAAATTCTGCATTTTTTAGGCTGTTGATGTTGAAGTTTTGCAATTTTTTTGGGTTTTTTATGTCAAAATTTTGCAATTTTATAGTCATAGTTGAAATTCTGCAATATTTTGGTTTTCATATTAGTGCATATACAACCCTTTAGTTATGGCCACGATTAGTACTCTAACACATTTCAGTTGTGTACTTTATGCTTTATGCATAGGAAATATAACATTTGTTTAATTGTCATCATTGTTGTGCTAAGTATATTATTGTTGTTAATCCATGATTTGTTTCTCTTGCTTAAAAGCATACTAAAAATTTGTAGTAACAAGTATTTTAATGCATGTAGCCTAAACATGAGAATTAATATAGAATGATACAGAGTACTTTTTATGACTTTAGTTATTAGCTTTATGCATGTTTATAGCTTTTGTTGTTTAAATTTTGCATTTTGTTTTTATGGCTTATGTTAACTTTTCCTGCTATATTTTGATGTGTAGTTGTTTAGTCATGAAGGGTATTTGGATGTGTTGCCATTACAAGGCAATAAGTTTTGATGTTAGGGTAGAAGATATAGACCTCATGGATTTCATGGATTTTAAGTTGATGATGTGATAAAAAAAAATGGTGTAAAGAAAGGTGTTTACCTTCCAGACATTTGAAAGATGAGTTGCAAACACCCTAAGAAAGAGATGATGGTGGATATTTTGGATGATAATGCTCTGTTCCGTATGTTTCCTTTTTTTCGTGGGGAAGATATTGTTGACATTTGGATTCAGGAGACCGAAGATCCCGGGGAACCATTTATGTTAGCACTTGATAATAGGATAATTGAGGAGGATATTTTGATTGCTCAACAAGATTCTGCTTATGATGATGACATATTGAGGGAGTTGGATGAGCAGCTGCAACCTCTTAATTTTACAATACCTATTGTGAACACGCATAATTTAGAGGTTGAATACATGATAGCTGATGATGAGTTTTCTTTCAAAGGGTATGGCTCTCAACCTCAGCCTACTCAACCAGAATCACAGTTTTCACCCCTCAAAATCACCCTCAAACAACATCACAACCTCATAACCAAACTGAAACAGAGCAACCACCACCACCTCATAACCAAACTGAAATAGAGGAACAACCACCACCTCATAACCAAACTGAACTCGAGCCACCGCCACCAAACAACCACCACATAACCAAACTGAAACTAAACCACCACCACCAAAACAGCCTAAATTACCTAAAAAAGTATGTAGGTAGGAAGTCAACACCAATAAAAAACAAATTCAAACCCGCAAAAAGCACAAGGAAGAAAAGAGGCACTTTTGTACCCACTGTGAAAAAGTTAAGGAAAAGAGAGGGTGTGAGGATACATGGAGTTGCTGAGCATGAAGAGATATCCAATGGCCACTTGTCCTTTGATGATGACATCAATGATGATGATGAATATGAAGTTGGTGAAACTAACACGGAATATGAGACAGTGTCTTTAGATAGAGAGTGTTTTTCTGATGGAGAGAAAGCGGTGGTTCCAAAGGGATTTGAAGATTTCTTAGATGATTCAATTGGGTTGGATAAGCTGTACATTAATGAAATTGTTGTAGGGGATGTTTAGTTAGGGTCGATCAAGCTTATAAATTGGATGATTTTTTCATCTAAAGATCACTTTAATGTCGTGTCCAGAGACTTTTGCATATACGAGGGGTTTTATGTGAGGGTTCTTAAGGAAGATAATGAGAGATATACTGCAGTATGTGCCATTAAGGGTTGTGAGTGGAGGATTCATAGCACTAAAACGATGGATGGTAGAAGTTGAGCCATTAAGACACTCACAGGAGAGCATAAAAGTTGTGGTTTTTTTAGAGAAATCCCATGGTGACTTGTGAATGGCTTTGCAGCAAGCTCGTTGAGGACATTAAGGCTTGTTTCGGGTTTTCTGTGTCCCTCAGAAGAGTTACAACACCAAGACTGGACACCAGACGCCTATACCTGTAAAACAACGGAGACTCCGCTTGGGTGGAGTTCCGCCTCCGACGATAAAGTTAGAATGTGTTCGGAAGATTAAAAGTGCGGAATGTAAAGTGGGATCAGGTTTCTCTATGGTGAGAAATGATCATCCGGCTGTCATAGACGGCCTCAATATCTGAGTATTTACTCTCATAATTCGTGTGAATTCAATGTCTTGAATGTGTTTCTGTGGGAAACATCTCCCTTTTATAGTATCTCAAAATGCGTGCCAAGTCCTAGGGTACGGAAACCTAGGACTGATTGGGCTGCCTAGGAGTTTGGGCCTTTGAAGGCCGCCTTTCCTAGTTGGATATCTGTCTGCCACGTGTCGAGCCCAGTTGGTCCACTTAAGGCTCTCCTTAGGCTAACATGTGGCAGACTCTTATTGGTCCACGTGGCAGACTTTGATTGGTCCACTGGCGGGGTAAAAATCCCCTAATCATTTTCCCCTCACAGGGGTGACGTGGCTTGCCACGTGGTGCCTGTGACATGTGTCACATGCGGATAGGCGAACGGTTTTTTACCTTTTTTTTTTCGAAACATTCTTCAGGGGTGCCCCTTGAGATTCTTGTCCCTTATATAAAGGTCATTCCCTTATCATTTTTTCGCACATTCTCAAGATTTTTGGACATAGAATCTTTGGACTTTTTAGGAAAGAACTTTGTCTTTTTCTGAGAAAAGCAACTGTCGCCAGTACCTGACCGCTTGTTTCCACAATCGTTCAAGACTTTTTCAAGCGCCTACGGTACCTTCAAACTAAAGGTAACTGACTGCTTTTCTCTCGTATTTTACTTTGGTTCTTTTCTTTTTGAAAATGGTTTCCCAAAAGTACACGGCACAACCTAGGTTAGGGATTAGCCGGTCACCGAGGACGGCTAAATCTAGAACTGGGAGTGCCGACTGCCCCTTACTGGACCACCCTTTGCGAACTTCTCCAAGTCCGACTATCCCTGTGTCTGTGCAGGACACCATGGCCAGAATTAAACAAACAGCAAGGCAACGGAACCTAGATGGCTCCTTTAGGGCGCCTGTTAGTGAAATCTCTGATGTGCTGCCTGGCACCCCAAGTACCCCCAATGATTCTATTTTGCAAGAATCAGGGGAGGAGTTTGAGAGTGATGCCTCTGGCTCTACTCGACAGGCCCCCAAGCAAACGATAGGTCCGACGGCTCAAACAGTGAGTCCAAGCCTAGTACTACTGGCAGATCCTCCAATGACTCTGAGGAAATGCAGTCTCGGCTGGAGACAGCGAGAGAGTCCCTTTCTGTAGAAAAGGGCGAGGGCTGGGCCGAGCTGTCTGCTTCTCGCAGAGAGCAGTTTGCTGCTTACTATCATCATGTTCCCGCAGGCAGGCAGAAAGCTATGGCTGACAAGGTGGGAAGTTTTCGAGCTGATCATGTCATGGGCCATGACTTCATTTTGTGCGTGTCGGATACCGAGGACACTATAGTCTGGCCAGAAAGGTCCAGCTACGGGGACGAATGCTTTAGCTATTATGAGGCGGCCATTCAAGTCGGCCTTAGATTCACCATCCATCCGCCCGTGGACAGAATTTTGGATGGATACCAGCTGGGTATCTGGCAACTGGCCCCAAACTCTTGGGTAAATATCCTAGGCTATGTTGTCGCCTGCGAAATGCTAGAGGTGGATCTCAGCTTCGAGGCGTTCGCCCATAAGCATTATCTCAACCGGACCCCTAAAGCAAGCGGGTCCGGATGGTACACTTTGTCTAGCCACAAAGGCTATATGATGACAATAGGAAAGGAGAAGAAGTGGAAGGACTGGAGAAGAAAGTTCTACATTGTCTCTTCTCCTGACAAAGTGAAGAACAAAAAATACAACTGGTGGAACTGGAACCCTCCTTTGCTATCAGGCGGATCTGAATTACCGCCTGTACCCAGAAAATCCACGGAGGAGATCTTGGACAAGGGCCTCTTTAAAGTGACCATCCGGCCTAATGAGGGGACTTGGGTGAAGGAGGTCATTCCCCAAAGTTAAATTCCCCAATATGACTGGCTGTCTGATGGGGATTATCTGGCCGCCTGCGGTCTAAGTGTAGAGAGGCCGAGAGGTAGTCGACCGACTGTGTTTAGATTTTTAGTAAGACTTAACCATTTTGTCCCACTTACTTAACCATTTGAATCTTCTTATGCAGATAAAGCAATGGAGAAGCTCTCGTCCACCAAGAAACCAGCCGCCTACTACCGCTCCCTTTTGGGCAAGCGGAAGGGCGAGGAGCCGGATGCCGCGAAGGCGTCCAAGACATCCAAGTTTTGATTTATTTTTTCCGCCTGCTTCTTACTCATTTTGGTTTATATGCAGGGCGGTTCATCCAAACCTTCTCTATCTTCACAACCAGACCCGAAGCTTTAGAAGCAAACAGCCGGCGATGTGTCGACTCCTAGTAGACCCAGGAAACATGTGGCCCATAGGCTAGGAAGGACCCATCCTCCTAAGTCCCCAGCCGACCCTGAGAGTAGCCGGGCCCAAAAGGAGGAGGCGGCCGAAGCTATTACAAGCTTTAATCCTTTGCCTTACCCTTGTAGGGTCAAATTCAATCAGTAGTCGACCAGTACCTCTGAAAGCAGTCGGTTTATAGGTCGAATTTACACCAAGTATTTACAAAGTGTTGATTGTGCAGATCAGGAGCCGGCTAGAGAGGATAAGGATGCGGCTGCCGATCAGGAGGAGGAGCAGGATGGCGAAAAAGATCAGGAGCCGACTAGAGAGGATAAGGATGCGGCTGCCGATACTGAGAAGCCCCCTCCTGAAGCTTAAGCCTTGTATTTTTCTTGCGGCCTGATGGCCATGTATTACTTTCTCCGGCCTGCGTGCCGTATGTTTTCTTGTATCTTTACCGACCGAGGGGTCGGGTTATTTGACAATCTTTTCCGATTGTACCAGTTAACTCATTTTAGTCGACCATAAGGTCGGCTAAGTTTAATTTATGAATCATTCGGTCATTCGGCCGGTTCTTCCATTTTGCACTTGTTTTGCAAAACTTTAGAGGAAAAAAAAAAAAAAAAAAAAACCAAACATTGTCATGAGTATCACAACACCGAAATGCACTAATATCACAGAAATTCACCAAAAATCACGAAAATGGCCGAAATGCGCAAAAATCACATGCATCACGTGCGTGTACAGGCTACTGGGCAGCTGCCTGGCTGGGTGCCTGCCTGGCTGGGTGGCTGACTGGCTGGCCTGCTGCCTGCCTGGGCTGCTGCCTGCCTGGGTGGCTGCCTGCCTGGGCTGGGTGGCTGCCTGCCTGGCTGGGTGGCTGCCTGGCTGGCCTGCTGCCTGCCTGGGCTGCTGCCTGGCATGGGCAGCCTGCCTTGGCTGCTGTAGTGGTGCCTGGGCAGCCTGCCTTGGCTGCTGCAGCTGCCTGGCCTGCCTGCCTGGCCTGCTGCAGTGGCCTGGCCTGCCTGCCTTGGCTGCTGCAGCTGCCTGGGCAACCTGCTTTGGTTCTTGGCCTAGGCTGCTGCAAATGTTTTTTTTTAATAAATTAATATCTAGTCAGTCTAAAAACTCATATTTAGTATATTTAATGTTTTTATAGGTCAAAATTGCTTAAAAGTATTCATTTCCATGCAAATTCAAGGTTATAGTAGCATAAGTAGGTGAAAAATAGCTCAAATGAGCTTCTAACTTACCTAAATTCTTTATTTTCTTTGTAAACTAACATCTACTTATTCTAAGACCTCATATTTATTATATTTAACATAGTTATAGGTTGAAATTGCATAATAGTAATAATTTTTATGCAAATACATGGTTATAGGAGCATAAGTAGGAGAAAATGGCATAAGTGAGCTACTAACATACCCAAATTCTTTGTTTTCTTTATAAACTGACATCTACTAATTCTAACAAATCATATTTAGTATAGTTAACATGTTTATAGGTTGAAATAGCTCAAAAGTATTCATTTTCATGCAAATACAACGTTATAGGAGCATAAGTAGGAGAAAATGGCATAAGTTAGCTTCTTACTTACCCAAATTCTTTGATTTCTTTATAAACTAATATCCAACTACTCTAACATACCATATTTAGTATATTTAACATGTTTATAGGTTGAAATTTCTTAAAAGTATTCATTTTCATGCAAATACGAGGTTATAGGAGCGTAAGTAGGTGAAAATTTCTCAAACAAGCTTCTTACTTACCCAAATTCTTTGTTTTCTTTATAAACTAACATACATTCATTCTAACAGTTCATATTTAGTATATTTAACATGTTTAAAGGTTGAAATTTCTTAAAAATAATCATTTTCATGCAAATACAATGTTATAGGAGGATAAGTAGGAGATAACGGCATAAGTGAGCTTCTAACCAATATAACCATTACACCGATTCTACCTAGATGCCATCAAATGTGACGAAAAAAGCCCACATTTCGCGAACTTCATTAATTTCCTTGCTTGACAACGGACCTACACTTTCAACCTTGCAAAACTAAAGATGACAAAAAAAAAAATCAAACATTGTCATCAGTATGTAGCACCCCCCCATGTGTTACGCTTGTTTTATGTTCGGTGCAATAATGGAAGCAAGGTATAGATTGAATACAGTAAAAGCATACCTCATCTACTTGTTGTGCTTCCGAGCAATTGTTGACTATGTCAAGCATAAACCTCATCACGTATAGGGCACAATCAAGTCCGTTGTTTTGTTGCGCACACTGACATGCCACAAAGGTACTGTTATCATGTGTAGCCATTACCGAAGCCAAGTATATTAAACAAATCACTAACTCAAGGCATTACCTTTGCATATTTCCACTTAGGACCCGCAACAGATCGACAGTTTAACTTCTTCATAACACTTTAGGAAAATAAGTTCTAAGTTAGAAACATAAATTCTCAATGATTTAGGTTAGGGCAATCAACAAAGGGAAGCAATATGTACCTATTCAGTAGGTTCTTCACTAGCAACCTTCGTGGTGGAGTCTGTCGAATAGAATCAAAGTGGTAGATTGTGTTACTGGATACGCAAATCACCAAAAGGGTCCAATGATAACTGCATATATTTACATAAACGTGAACATATTATACGCCTGAGCTAACTGCAATTTCAGAATTTGGAAAAAAACTAAATTATGACATTTTGTGACGTACTCCTCAAAACATGGGGCTAATATGAACTTATCTCCACCACGAGTTGATTCCTTCATACTCCTTTCTAGGTAATCTTCCACTTCACGAGGGTTGCTTAAGCATTTGGTAATGGAGGTTTGCTCGGGGCATAACCACCCAATTGCAGCCTCGGAGTTGCATCCACTAACAAGGTGCTCCTGTAGTACCCTTCACGACAGTAATGTAGGGATTACTTATTAATTACATTGTTTATATTCAAAAATCCAAAGTTAGGGTGATTATGATTAGTGGTAGTGAATTACTTCATGAAAGCTTGGATAATGAAAATGTTAAGCATGGCACCCGATAGAAATTCCTTCACATCCTCTTTTGTAATTGGTGCGATCCCATCGTCATCATAGTGGAACATTGCCTTAGGTAAAGTCACTTCAATAGATCTACCCCTAGGCAACTCGCTCACACGGTTGTGAAGAAAAGTACATGCTTTGGACAGCGAGTTCAGTATGTCAGCTTCTACTAGTGGAGTACAACTCGCAGCCGAACCTCTCGAACTCTTCGTCAACCCTTGTCCTTGTCCTTGTTGGACATTCTTAGATTTTGGCTTCTCCACCTTCTTCATTTTGGATGACTGATTTTCATTTGTAACATAAAAGCACATGGTTAAATTACAAGTTGTTTAGGACATGTTTTAAAAACAAGCTAAGTAGTGTACAGTTACCCCTCCTATCAACCTCACTCGATCACGTGGCCATTGCACAAAGCTACCTTTCGCATCAAGTAGTGTGATGAATTCATATTCCTCTCTAGGCATCGGTAGTGGCAAGTCCTCAAACCCAGGTACTATGGAATTGATGCCGACGGAGATGTAGTGGGTATTAGTAGTAGACTTGAAATGGACCTTGTCAAACGGTTGTGCGCTACCATGCCCCACCAACTCACCATCCATGTTTTTCTCGGGGTGAAGGAGCTCACATGGCATCTCTTCCTACACATTTTATTAGGACAAGTTATAACCTAATTAACCAACGTCATGCTAATACAAGGACATATAAGTGAGACTTGGAAATTACCTGAACATCTGGAACAGGATCAGGTTTTTGGTTTGCAATCCCTCTTGAGTTTGCATGCGTCGGACTAGGATTCTGCAAAAGTTCAAAACAATCATGCTAAGGCCTCGTTTGATGATATGGAGGCCATTGAACTCAATTGTAATTCAATTACCTCGCTGCCAACAAGTGGATCGTCCATGGCATCTTTGGGTTGACTACATGAGTCAACTGGGGTTACCAGGGGCATAGACAAGGTTGGCAAGTTCATATGCTTCAAAATAGCATTAAATTGACTTTGCAACTGTTCTTGCACCTCTTTGCGAATCTCCGCCTTTATTGATTCTTTTTCCTTGGCATCCATTCGGTAGGGCGAATTAACACTTGATCTAGATCTTCCTGATCTAGTGTAATCTGAACCCATAACCTTTTCCCACCCAAGTTGTTTGTCGCCCGCTCCAATTACTCGCCCAGGGTGGTATGGTTTTCCCAAAGCTAAGGTAAAAGGATCGTTCTCAATGCTTGGAGTGAGCTTGCCTTCAACCACTTCTGACGTATGCTCGAGCTGCAACAACACAAAAAAATTTGGTTCATTCTAAGTTAGATGTAGTCGTTATCGAAATATTAGATAATGATAACGGTGAAATATTATCATAAATGTCATAGATTAGGGTGCTTACAAGTGCATCTGCTACTATTTTGGTATCCGGGTGCATGACGTACTTCCCGGTGTTCTTGTCGATCCCATGCATAGCACACCACCAGTCATTGGCACGACTCACCAAAGATGTCACTGTGGAGGGAATCGGTGTATCAGGTGAAGATATTTTGGATGTGGGGTACAAACCCTCTTTGATCCACTTTTCTCGACTTTCCGCAAATGTCTTACAACCCATATGATGGTTATACATTTTCTTCTCAGCATTGCGCGTAGCTTGTTGACTTCTTTCCTACACATTAGCAATTGTTTGCATCATTATATGAAGTGAGCAAATTTTTCAAAGTAACTGTAATTTATATAAGATTACATACAAGTGCAGTAGTAGTTGTTGATTTCGCCATGAACTTCTCCCAGTCCTTCACCGTTATTTGTGGATATACATCCCACGGTTTCTTCTCAACTTCATCCTCTCCTACATTACCCATCAAAGTTTTCTTGGGTTTATGCCTTTGTTTCTTATGGATCCATCTTGTTCTTAACAACTTTTGGAGTTTTTGAATCTCTCTTGTACAAAACCTTCATACGATCTCCTCTTGTCTGGGTTATCGGGAATATTGAACACACTCTGTAAGAATCGCAAACTTCCATGTTAGTAAAGTGAAAAAAAATTGAGGAAAAAATGGAGAAAGGAATTAGCCAAAAAAAAAAAAAAAACACATTGCAAAATAGCCCGGGCAGGCTGCACAGCCAAGCAAGAGCCTAGCCAGGCAGGCAGCGGCCCAGGCAGGTGCACAGCCCAGCCAGGCAGTGACCTGCCCAGCCAGGCAGGCAGGCAGCCCAGCCAGGCACCTGCCCAGCCAGGCAGGCAGCCCAGTCATGCCTGTCATGCTGCACCCACAACGAGGCAGGCTCGAAGTTTGGTTTTTAGGCACGAATTTTTGTTTTTTGAACTCGAAGTTTGGTTTTAAGGCACGAATTTTTGTTTTTAGGCTCGAAGTTTTGTTTTTAGGCACGAATGCATTGATTTTGACTCAACGTTTCATGAACAAAACTGAAATAATAAACACTTACCATTGTATCATCCCAAAACATTTGAAGCAACCCTTTTGGAATCTCTGCCCAATCAAGTGTGATCGGTATTTTACGAGTTAGGATGCCAATGTGTGTGGAATATTTGCTGCGCCACTGCCCAGTAGGTTGACCCAACTCGTCAAACTCTAGAACCATCTATTCCCCGGGCTTCTTAAATGCTTTTGTTGGACCCCTAACCTTTCTCTTTCCCGATGCCTTTCCACCACTGCTGGTTTTCAGTTGACGTTGCATGTCCATTTGGCCGTTTGAATCTTGTACAAACTCGGAGACAATATCATCCACAATAAGGGGGGCACATTCAGCTGACATCTCATAAGCATCAAACCTGCGCTGCAACTCATCATGAGCTTGGTCTTCTGGTTCGCCCAAATCTTGCTCCTTATTCACATCATACAACTCGTCACCAGATTGAGAACTACCATGGTCTTCATCATCCATATCCTCTACGTGGTGAATGTGTTCATCACGACCCATTTTATGTACACACCTACCACCACAAGCAACGCAAATAATTAGTATACAAAACATGTTTACAAGCTGAAAATGCTAATACAAGAACGAATTGAACAAAATATGTAAAAAATGGCAAAACTGAGCTTCTACCATTCCCAACTTCGTTATTTTCATACCTATTACACAACTATCCTTGTAACAACTCACATTAGGTATACTAATAAGTGTTTAAAATATGAAAATGCGATAAATGAAATGATTCCATGCTAATACAACAACGAAGAGAACAAAATATGTACAAAATGGCAAAAAAGGGCTTCTACCTTTCACAACTTCGTTAATTTCATTCCTAGTTCACATCTAATCCTTCTAACAACTCACATTAGGTATACAAAACATGTTTACTAGTTGAAAATGCGATAAAGGTAATGATTTCATGCTAATACAAGAAAGTAGGTAGAAAAATATGTACAAAATGGCAAAAAAGAAGATTGTCATTACGATGCAAAAACAAATGTACCTCATTCGAGTATTCCCTCATTGTGGTCTGCTCGAATATAATTTGCATCCTTGTATACATCATTTGATACGTCAACTCTAGGGGCAGTGAAAGGGGGCGAATCATCAAACGCATCATATTTGTCCTCGTCTTCGACATCTCCAACCCCTAAGATTCTTCTCTTGCTAGCAAGGACGATGGACCATTTAGGATCGGCTGGGTCGGTTACATAGAACACTTGCTTAGCTTGAGATGCAAGGATGAATGGTTCCAAACTATCCCACAAGTGGCCAAGGTCTACAAGAGTGAAGTCATCGTGTCTGATGTTGCGCCTAATATTATCGACCCATTTACATTTAAATAGACCTACCTTGAACTCACGATAATCTAGTTCCCATATTTCCTGAATTCGTCCGTAGTAGGATAATTGTGCGTCAACCGGTGATGTATCCTTCGCACTGGCAAACTCTGTTGATGAAGCCACAAGCGTGACACCACTATTTTGAATCGATGAGGATTTCTGATCACGATGCTCAGTCCCGAATGTATACCCATTAATGTCATATCCCTCAAAAGAATAAACATCTTCCTTTGGACCATAAGCTAGCCACTTTATAGTATCAGAGACACTCTCATCCAATTGACGCATAACTCGATCATGGAACCATGTCACAAACATCTTATTATGCAACTGCATTAGTGCCCTTTCCCCTTTTGATGGAAATTCCGCACGCAAACTATCCATGTGCTCTTCTAAATATGGGTGAACCTCCGCAACATGATGAAGCAAAAATAAGTGAGCTTGCAAGAACTGATCATGAGTAGGTGAGATCCGTTTCGACCCGAGTGTACCATGACCATCAAGTCTCCCTTCATGTCGGGAAGTGGGAAGCCCAATTGGTTCGGCAACGACAACATACTCCGCCACGAAATTACCAATCTCCTCCGCCACAATCCCTTGAATCATACTACCTTCTGGAAGGGCTGGATTCCTGACTTTATGTTGTAATGTGCCCATGTGTCTTTCAAAAGAATAGCACCACCTCATAAAGACTGGACCGCACATCTTGATCTTACGAACCAAATGAAGGACCAAATGCACCATTATGTCAAAAAATGATGGTGGAAAATACATCTCAAATTTGCACAATGTTACAACTACATTCGCCTGGAGAGCATCAAGTGTAAAAGGATCGAGCACTTTGCTGCATATAGTGTTGAAAAACGAACAAAGGCTCGTAATAGCTTCTCTCACGTGCTTTGGTAAAATACCACGGTAGGAATACTTGCATCATCATGTGACAATCATGAGATTTCATACTAGTCAACTTCAATTCCCCATTCAAGGAAACGAATCTTTTCATGTTTGACGAGAAACCAGAAGGAACCTTAATGTCATACAAACAAGCACAGAACTTTCGTTTTTCGTCCTTTGACAATGTGTAGCAAGCTGGAGGTAAATACACCTTTTCATCTTTCTTCTTTGATACACCGATGCCCTTTCCTTTACTCTCCCCCTTACGTTTATTGCCACCATCTTCCCTTACCTTTTCCATTACCTTTGCCTTCCCTTCCTTTAGCTGCACCCACAACTCCGGACGAACACCCCACGCTTCTAAATCTAATCGGGCGCTCTTCCCATCCTTTGTATTGCCATGAATACCCATTATTGTCCCAACAACTGCATCACAAACATTCTTCTCTATATGCATCACATCGAGACAATGTCTAATATCATGTTCTTTCCAGTACTCAAGCTTCCAAAAGATCGATTCCTTTTTAAATAAGGCATGTGGGTCTAAAGGTTTCGAAGTTTTACCAAAAACAGTTGGTATACCCTTCACTCGACCATACACCTCATGTCCACTCAATGGCCTAGGCGCAACCCCTTCTTCAACTTTCCCATTGAAGGCCTTTTACTGCCTACGATATGGGTGATCGCGCCGAAGCAATCGTCGGGTCCTCACGTACACATCTTTGTCGTAGTGTTCAAGGTACACGTTTGGTGTGTCATCGATACAAATAGGACATGCTTTATGCGCTTTGTTCTTATACCCGGACAGGTTGCCATATGCGGGAAAATCATTAATGGTCCACATCAGGGCTGCACGCATTAGGAACATCTCGTTCTTATGGGCATCATAAACGGAAACTCCTTCGTCCCACATCTTTCTCAAATCATCAACAAGGGGCTCAAGGAAAACATCAATGTCGTGTCCAGGTTGCCTTGGACCAGTTATTAAAAGAGACAGCATTACGTATTTTTGTTTCATACACAACCACGAAGGCAAGTTGTAGATCACTAAAAGTACCGGCCATGTGCTATGTTGGGTACTCAGAGTGCCAAATGGATTCATACCATCGGTGCACAACCCAAGCCTCAAATTTCTAACTTCATCACCAAATGCCCTGAACTTCATATCGATGTTCTTCCAAGCCGGAGAGTCAGCCGGATGCTTCAGCAAACCGTTTTTCTTTCTTCCCTCTACATGCCATCTCATGTTCTTAGCATCTTTTGCTATTGAAAATAGACGCTTGAACCTTGGAATGATGGGAAGATACCATAACACTTTGGCAGGAGGTCCCTTCATACCAGCATTGCAGCTCTTTCGCTTGTAACACGACTGACCACAACGTGGACATTCCTCCAACTCTTCATATTCATTTCGATAAAGAACACAGTCATTAGGACATGCATGTATCTTCTTATACTCCAAACCAAATGGACATATGAGTTTCTTTGCATAATAGTACGACTTAGGAAGTTCATCCTCATCAGGCAACATGTCACATAACACAGTCAACAAAGAAGTAAAACTAGTGTCGCTCCAGTTATACTTTGACTTAATGTTAAAAAGTGTTAGCACGGCTGATAGTTTGGTGTATTTTTTCGACCCGGGATACAAAGGCTTTTTGGCAACCTCTGATAACGACTCAAATACATCACATCGGTCACCAAATTCACCTTCAACATTATGCATCATCTCATCCAAGTGATCACCGCCACCGTCCTCGATCTCATCCCCATCCTCATCTCCATCTCCACCACCATCACTACCATAATCATCTTCCGCACGAATCTCGGCTTTGTTATCGTGAGTATCATTCCCAACATTCTCCCTATACGATCCCTGTTCACCGTGCCAAACCCACACATGATATTGAGGCCTAAACCCATGACATACCACATGATCCCTTAATGTATCAACACTGTCGACCATTGTCACATTATTACAGTTGACTGTGTTAATTGATTACCCTTATTATCGACATCCCAAGCAAACCAAACATAAAAATCCCAAGCATCATCAATTGATAATGCTCTAAATTCACCATTATGCATGCATTCAACTTCATCCCTAGTTTGCTCATTCAAACCAAAATAACAAATCTCACAAGCCTCCCAAAGACTACAACAATCAAAATCCAAATATCCCACAAGTCTATTGAAATATTCACAAAAAGGCTCATTGTCATATTGAGGAAACGAGTTACTTGCCATTTTTTTTACAAAAACAAGCAAAAATTAAAAAAAATAAAAAATAAAAAGAAAAGTATACACAAAGACCTAGACTCAAGCAATCAAAAACAATCAAGCATTGACACCGTTCCCCGGCAACGGCGCCATTTTGAGCGCGGGGAAATTAGGTCGTTGACTAACCTCCTCACGGCCAAACGAAATTTATTATAATCCTAAACTAACCCCTAAACAAGTCTAGTGGTAAGTTCGGGTCGAACCACAAGGAACGGTAATGCTAGATTGTTCTTAATCTAATGCCTAAGCTATGCCGAAGTCGATTTACGGATAAAGGACACTACAACTACACTAAAACACATATAAAGAACAAGGTATGATAAAGTCTACTAGGGGAAAAGATCCACTTTGAAAAATTAACAAGTTAATGGGAATCGATTTGATAATCAATCATGCAAAGAAAGAATTAAAATGGGAATTAATTACCATCAAGAGCAATCTCTCAAATTCCTAGCCTAGATCCCTCATTGACTAGGTGCATAGAAGAAATTTACCCAAAATGCAATCAAATATATAAATTCTAATTCACAATCCCTTGTCAAACTAGAACTAACATGCAATTAAGTTTGCTATCTTGGGAGATCAATCCAATCTAAAACAAACAACATGCCATCATCAATTCAATCAATTTAATCACACAATTATCATCAAATTTATCTCAAATAACTCAATTAACCATAACAAAGCTTCACTCAACACCTAGTATAAGGAAATCTACTCAAACATGATTAACAAAGCAATTAATAAAGCATAAAGAGAGAAGAGAGTAAGAAATGCTCATTGATATAAAATGGAGATCTTCAAATCATCAAATTCCTCCTTTGATTATCCAAAATCCATGAAAACCATTGTGCTCCTCACTTTCTCTCTCCAAAATTTGAGAGTTTCTCTCTCTAAAAACCTAAAACTAACCTAAAAACTATTCTAAACTGAAAAATCTTTTTTCTTTAATGAGCAAAAAAAACTATTTATACCCCTTACAAAATTGCTTAGGAAGCTCCGCAAAAAGTCAGCTGAAACGGGAAAAGGTCCGACCGAACTCTGGGTAGGTTCGGTCGGACTCAGGGTAGGTTCGGCCGAACTCAGGGTAGGTTCGGTCGAACCTCCCTGATCCTTGTTTGGTCGAACTTTCCTGGTTCGACCCCTCCTGTAAACATGCTGAAAACTTGGTTGAAACTGCCTTGGAGGTTCGGTCGAACTTTTCAAAAGTTTGACCACACCTTGGTTCGACCGAACCTCTTAGAGGTTCGGCCACACCTCCTCTTGAACTTCCTCTTCTTGCTTCCTCTTCTTCCCTTTTGCTCCTCTTGTCTTTGTCCATGCCTCCATACTTGGCCAAGGGGCCTCCTACCGTGCTTAGGACCGTCATGGAACCTGCAAAAGATAGCAAAGATCACGAGAGCATGGGGATGATAAAATTATGCATAAAGATTATCAAAACAAGCGCAAATAAGCATACTTTTCATCCATAAAAGAAAAGGAAGCCATAAGAGGAGAAAAGAGGTAGAAAACCTAAGAAAAACAAGAGAAAAGACACCAATACACTACCCCTAAGGGTAACATAAATGTCACTCATCAACGTTTTAAACTGCCTTTACGCAAACCAACACATTATAAATAATGTAAAATTGCAACATATAATCAAAGTACATTGTTTGTATTTATATCGTTCATGCATATAGTGTAAAAATGAATGCTCCCAAAAAGGTCCTTATCACTCTAACCTAACCCATCCTTGAACGTCTAATCTCAGTAGTGAATGTATGTCAACTTTCCAATTTTAAGGAAAATCCGGCAGCATCTCGCCCCAGTTCTCCAAGTACACAATGTAGGTAAAAAAATTACCTACATATGCACCCGGAGAACATGGAGACGAAATGCTAAGCCGAGATATTCCTTAAAATCGAAAAAGAGACATACATTCACTACCTAAGTGAGATTAAACGTCCAAGAACAGTCCCAACCGGGGACTATTTAAGTCTTCCTCCTAATGAGAAAGACTTGAACGGGTATCTAGGCAAATGATGATGCAAGCATTCAAAAATTTCCATTTGTTTGATATTTAACAAAACACAAGTTAATTCATTCATACAATGCTATTTGGACTACCTACAAGCAAACTAATCTTACTTTCAATCCATTCATTAATTTATTACTTTTTAGCTACTCAAATTAAAACAACTTATAACATTATACAATTAAGGTAAGAATTAACATTTTGTATACAAATAATTCATATATTAATAAACATAAAATTTGATTAACTAAAATTGAAACCCTAAAATTTGGGAAATTATTAACAACATATAAGTAATGAATTTAAATTAAGCATGAACTCACCCAAAAATATGGAATGTGGGGTAAGAGGGAGAGGTGTGGTGCCTTGTGGTGCGTGTGAAGGTGAGATGGGGGAGCACGCAGAGGATCGCAGCAAGGGCAGCAAGCAGAGCGACGCAGCAGCACGACCCTATGGTAGCAATGGAGGCAGCAAGGGCAGCAGGCAGAGGGACGCAGCAGCACCACCCTAAGGTGGTTGTGGTGGTGAAAGCAGGCACAGCAACCCTTTTTCCTAACAATACTCAATGAAAGAAACGAACGGTTGTGGTGGTGAAAGTAGGCAGCAAGGTTGTTGTTGTGGTGGGTAAGCACGACAATGGTGGTGTGGGATGCTGTGTGATGGTGGGTGAAAGTGAAGGAGGGAGCGAATTGAATTGAAGGAGGTGTGCAATTCAAAGCAGCAAACACGAAGGAAATGAAGGAGGGAAAAAAGGAGGGAACGAAGGAAATAGAATCCGGTTTTTTTTTTAAAAGAGAAGCGGTTTGAACCGCTTCTAATTACCTTTTAGAAGCGGTTCAAACCAAACCGCTTCCAATTCTCCTCTTATTCTTTTTTTTTATTAATCCCGGTTTTTTGCATGGAATTGGAAGCGGATTCCAATAACCGCTTCCAATTAGTGGCTTCCCATCACCTATTTTCTACTAGTGGGGGGAAGTTGATGGTCAGGGCTACACTATAATGTCAAATCAACAAAAAGGGTTGTTAAGGGTTGTGTCTGATATTTGGCCATCTGCTGAGACAAGAGTGTGTGCCAGGCTTGTGTACTGTAACTTCAAGCAAGTGTTTGGAGGAAGTTTACAGTACAAACAACGATTTTGGAGAATTGCTAAGTCCACAACTGAAAGCAGATTCAAGAGGAATTGTGAGTTGTTTTCTAAAATATCTGCAGCTGCAGGTCGAGACTTACTGAAGAGAAACTATAAGAAGTGGGTCAGGGCATATTTCACACCACAATCACAATGTGACAGCATTGACAACAACATGAATGAAGTCTTCAATGCATTTATTGAAAGGAATGGTGTCCTTCCAACAAGTGTATTATTCCGATAGAGGGTTCAGAATTATTACAGAGGTAATTCTTCAGTAAGGTCAAGTGAACGGAATGCTTAGGTGGAGGCCGCTTCCGATCAGTAATATCAAGGTACAATTGATGTTACAGCTTAATCTTAACTGAACCCTTCGGGTCGAACCCAATCGAATCTCCGATCCGAGACGTCGAATTAATCCGAAAGGATTTAATGAGTCGACAGAGTTTTACGGATACAGACGTCGGAAATCGAGCCTAGGGCGTCGATACCGAGCGTCGCAAAATCACAATCGACAAGCATGAGCGTAGCCATAGCTAGGCTAGGCTAGCTCATCGCAAACCTAGGTGCACCATGTGTGTGCTAGGCGCACCATGGTGTGCTAGGCACCATCGCAGCCTAGGCGTACCCTAGCAGCCCATCGCAAGCTAGCATGGGTGCCTAGGTGCGCATGGCAGCCATCGCAGGCCACACAGGCACTAGGCAGCCCATAGCAGCTAGCAAGCATGCTAGCGTGGTGCCTGGGTGCATATGGCGCCTATCGCAGGGCTATGGCAGCACCAGGCGCACCATCGCAAGCACTAGGTGCTGCGTGCGTGCGTGCCTGGCCTAGCAGCACTATCGCAAGCACCAAGTGCTCGCATGGCTGGCTGGCAATGGCGCGCCATGTGCCTGTGCTTGAGTGCTAGCCTTCGCATGGCAGCACTAAGCATCACAACACATGCGAGGGGCTGCGCGCCAGCTCGATGCTAGGCCTGGCACTCGTAGCCTCGCACACTAGCCTCGCACAAGCAGCCTCGCATCACAGGCACATTGATGCGTTTGGGCTGGCAGTGCGTGGTGCGTGGTGCGTGGTTGGTGCGTGTGTGTGCAATGCCTGGCTAGGTGCTAGGTAGCAGCACCACGCATGTGAGTGCGTGTGCGTGTGCGGATGCCTCGCATCAAGCACAAGCAGTGCTAGGCACTGGCTAGTGCTAGCGTAGGCATCGTGTCAGTGCGTGTGTGCGATGGGGTATGCGAATGGTGCGAGGGACAGTGTGGCCAGCATGTGTGGCTCGCTAGCAGCACGCATGCTGGCTGTGCTAGCAATGAGGCGCGAAGAGTGAGTGCGTGGGCTGCTGGGGCTAATGCTAGCAGCGCCAGCACGTAGCACCAGCACAGCCCAGCAGCAGCGTGCACTGGCTGGCTGGCTGGGTGCTGGGCAGCAAGGCACGCTAGCTAGCAGCCCCAGCTGGCACGCTAGCTGGCAGCCAGCTAGCACACCTTGACCCGGTTTTGGGCATGGTGTGTGGGGACCAATACATGGCCTTGGGGATCAAGGCAATGGTCCCCCCAAGCCTTGGTCCTCACTTGGTTTCTTCTATAATTGTTCCAAGTGTCGATTTGTGATTGAGTTGATTAATTATTTAATTTTGGAATTAAATAAATGTCATTTTACCAACTCTCCAACATTGATGGGAGATTGGAAATCAAGGGATCATTTCCCTATAAATACCAAGCTTGGTATTGGGATTTGATACAACCTTGAGTGGAATTAAAAAGGCAACTCTAAGAAAAGAGTAAACCTTTTATTCGTAAAACTCATAGTTATTTTGTTCGGGTCTTGACTAACCTTCAAGACTTAGGACGCTCGGGTCGGGTCGAGGGTACGATCCGTCGGAGATCTCGTCTTTTCGGGATTTTGAAGTAAGAGCTCTTTAGGAGCGAAGCACGCGTCAAAGGTATAATTCTTGTCCTTAATCTTGTATGATTAAGTTTATTATGCTTGTTTAATTGCTTTAATTAAGGGGCGGGTCTTGGTGGGTTTCCTTCCGCGTAGTGTCGGGTCACTACGAAACCCTACAGCGGTATCAGAGCCACGCTCCTTTTAATTTTTTTCAATTATTATTTAATTAAGGTGTTTTAAAGAATTTATTTTTCTGGTTCATGTTCATCTAATTAGATTAGATGCTCGTTTTAATTAAATTTTAAAACTCGATTTTATTATTGATTTGGCTGTCGAACCCAGATTTTGGCTCAAAAATAGTGATTTTTGGGTGGAATCGACATTCTGGAACTGTTTCAACCCTTTAGGGTTGTCCAGAAGCCAAATTCGAACCAGAAACCCATTTTTTCTATGGTTTTTTCGTTTTTCAACGAAAGTTTTAATTCTTTTTAAGCCTTGAAGCATTACAAGGTTAGATTAAATGCACATTTGCATCACTAATCTATTGGTTTTAAAATATCCTTGAGCATAATAATGGAGTGTTTATTAGTGCTTAAGTTGATATACTAAATTATCACATAGACTTGTTTTTCACAATTTTGCAAATAAATTGCAATAAGATGTGAAAACTTGTTGTGATTTTGTATTTTAAGTTCCCAAGTATTGTTAAAGTTCTAATCTTTAAGTGTTTAAATGATTGGAACCCTAACCCTAAATTCCATGTTGAACAAAGTTTGGATTTTTCATGTTTTGGTTGATTAAAATCCATTATGTTCAATTACTTGTGAGTAAAATTTGATTAATCTTCATATTAGAAGATGTAATCTTGGTATTTTACACAAGTATGCAAGTTGGAATATCTTATCATTGGATGATTAATTTATTTTTCCAACTCCCTTTTGTCAAATCCATGATTAATTTGCATATTGGCAAGATTAATTTTGGACATAGCTCATTTTATTTTAAGCATAAAAGGTTGACCTAATTTTGTTCAAAATTGATAATTTTGGATAAATTTGGGCTTGTGCACCAATTAAAATAAAATTTGTTTAAGTTAGACTTAATGGTTGTTTTATTTTATTTTCCCTAAAATTAATTCTAAAATATAATTTGGAATTAATTCATGTCACACGTAAATCGGGATTAAAATCCCGAGGCATAGCACGCAAATCAAGGCCACACACCCAAGTGCCACCAAGGCTAGCCGGGCTGCCTAGCAGCCCACATGTGGTTGCCTATGGTGCGCACAAGGGCGAGGCTTGATGCTGCTATGCGCTGTGTGTGTGTGGCTGGGATGCATGGCAAGGGTGCGTGGGGTAGCTGGGCCGGCTTGCGAAGCAAGCTGCTGGGCAGCAGGGCAGCGAGCATCAGCCAGCGCACCACGAGCATCAGGATACGCCTGCCTAGCAGGCCAGATGCTCGCAGGCCAGATGCTCGCAGGCCAGATGCTCGCAGGCACCAGCGTGCTAGCAGGCATGCGAAGCATGCTGGCTGGCAACTAGGGCTTGAGGCGCTGCTTGCTAGGCACAGCAGGCCTCAACCACGCACCATGGCGCCATGCCATGGACTGCCTAGCAGCCATGGTGCACACCCACTAAGGGCTTTGTTGGGTGATTTTGCTTAACGTTGAGCTATGATTTTGCGATTTTTCCCGTATTAATAACTTTAATTAATTATTTTAACGAGGCTAATAAACCTCGATTTTGATTTTGCAAAATTTTGACAAATTACGGGTTATGCCGACTTAATTAATCGGATTAATTAAGTACGGATGCGGAATTTAGTGGGAGCTTAATTAAATGCGTTAGCATTTTGCGTTTAGAAATAATGGATTAAACCACTTTGACTAGTTTTAATTAGGCGCGTTAATTGGATTAACGACCTAATTTAGTTACTAGTTTTGTGTGTTTAATTATGTATTTCGTAAAATTGCATGGGCCGTTCACAAATAGTGAACGGGTGAATGAAAAATTGCTTTCAAAACAGGTTGTTTGAAAATGGCAACTAGTGGGGCCCGACTAGAATAGAAAATACGGACTGCGCTCCGTTATGTATTTTTGTAAATCTAAATACGGTCTGCGAACCGTTAAGTATTTTTGTACTATTTAGATTAATCTTAGTCGTTCTAGCTAGCTTCTTTTACTTCATTTTGGCCAAGAAGTCTCAAGACGGCGTTTCAAGGAAGACGAACCAAGATGAAGACCCATGGAAATTGAAGATTTCAAGGGGTCATGCTAGTTGCCAAATGCATCTATTTTATGCCTTATATATTGTTATATATATATGTTTGCTAGATGCATGTCTAGGATTTCTATGATGTTGCGATGATTAGTTAAGTTCACTTAAATCAACCAACATAGAAACCCTAGGTCCCTTAATAATATTGAGCTAAAATTTGCCATTCCAAGAACAACACTTACCGAACTAATGCGCGTACGTGATGGATTACGCCAAAGCGAGGCATCACTACTTCCCTAGGAACGTAAGGTATACTAGGTATACAAGTTGTCTTGGTTAAGCTCAACGATATCAGTAAGGAGTCCTTAGATGTCGTGGCAAAAGAGATAAAATGTCAAGAATGCATTAGATACGACATTTTATCAAACCGAGAGTAGCTTGGAGCTATTAGAAATTGGATTGCTTACCTTAAGATATTTAATGGTTAAGACAAGCCAAAGCATGCTTGACCATTTCTTGATCTTTGGGATCTCGGAATCATTTTATTCTCGCCCATAAGGGACAATCTTAAAATGCGTGGATAAAATGTTCAATAAGTGTGAATAAGTGCATGAACGCTTTAAATTTTAACTTATTGATGTATGAATGGTTTTTCACTTCAAATTCTTTCAATTGTAGAACAATGTCTGCAAGTAACTCAAACAACAACCATATGTGCCCGAAACTCCCCGAAAAGTTGGCCTTTCCCTTAAACTTGGTCAACTTTAAGGAATGGGAAGAGGAACTCAGGAGAACTCTCCGGAATTGTTCCTTGGAGTATATTCTTGATACTCCCATTCCAAGCTTCTTTGCTAAAGGGATCATGACCGACGAGGCTCATGAAGAATGGTCTTCCAATTGCAAAAGGGTCTCACGACTCATGGAAAATTCCATCCCGGGAGACTGGAAGGAAACTCTTTCCTCCTATCTTCCGGACATGTTCCTCAAAGCACTTGAGGACGTTGTCAATGTAAGAGTCACCAAGAGTGACAATGGCAACTTTGATGGACTCGTGTTTGACTTGACCAGGTCACTTTCAAACATGAGAATTAAGCCACCAAATGTTGGGTGTCTTGCTAAGGAAAGGCGACGGCTTTGGACCAAGGTCTACAATGCTAAATTGAGACCCGGGATGCCCCTCCGACCTCATGTGCTTGGTATGACTAGGCTCTTCAAGCACATGCAGCTTCTCGGAATTCCATTGGAAGATGAGATGGCGGGGCATATTTTGCTTGCTTCACTCCACTCAGGCTATGATGCACTTAGAGTGCATATCGCTGCGGGAAAGGAGACACACTCCCTCAATGAGGTGGTGCAACTACTTAGCCAAGCCACTACCTATGGAATGACCAAAAGGCCCTTGAGAGCTAAGAAGAAGGAGTTCAATAAGGTCAAGGCAAAGATGAGATGCTTCCATTGTGGCATGCAAGGCCATTACAAGAGGGAATGCATGCTCATCAAGGAAGAGGGGATCACTCCGACCACCTCAGGTATCTTCCTTAACACTTGTGGATTAAGCTTATCATAAGGTATTGGATACCAAGTATGACACACTTAATGTTGCCTTTTCAGGGACCAAGTGAGAAGCTTATCAAGTGTTGAAGCATGGACAAAAGACGACGAAGATGGTTTTTCGGTCGTGCTTGCATGCACTATTTTGTCTATGACATGTAATTAAAATTATTTCTAGTTTTATCATGCTTTGAACATATTATCCATGGTGTTGGACACCTAGGAACTTCAAGTGTAAAACTTTTAACAATAGTTGTTTCAAGTTTACAAATTTATGTTCAATTAAATTGCATGTTTTACATATGACAAAAGGATGATACCACTAAGCTAAGACCATCGAGTCGAATCAAACCTACTTGTGGCATTGTCGTCTTGGCCACATTAACATCAAACGCATCAAGAAACTTCTTCAAGAAGGTGTTCTTGACTCATTTGACTTAGAGTCATTTGAAAATTGTGAAGGATGCTTATTAGGCAAGATGATCAAACAGCCATTCTCCAAGTTGGGAGAAAGGGCAAGTGACTTATTAGGTCTAATACACACAGATGTATGTGGACCTATGAGCACACCCGCAAGGCAAGGTTACCGATATTTCATCACCTTCACCGACGATTATAGTAGATATGGCTATATCTACTTAATGTCGAATAAATCTGAATCCTTTGAAAAGTTCAAAGAATTTCAGAAAGAGGTTGAAAATCAACTTGGCAAGAAAATTAAAGCACTTCGATCGGATCGAGGTGGCGAATATTTGAGTCATGAATTCGACGATCACTTGAAAGAACATGGCATTCTTTCAGAGTTGACACCTCCCGGAACTCCTCAATGGAACGGAGTGTCCGAACGGAGGAATCAGGCCTTGTTAGACATGGTTCGGTCAATGATGGGTCTTAGTGAACTCCCTATCTCGTTTTGGGGACATGCGCTACAAACAGCAGCACTAACACTAAATAGAGCTCCGTCAAAAGCTGTTGAAAAGACTCCATATGAATTATGGACTAAGAAACCTCCTAGGTTGTCTTTTCTCAAGATTTGGGGATGCGAAGCATATGTCAAGCGATTGATTTCGGACAAACTTCACCCCAAATCGGATAAGTGTTTCTTTGTGGGATATCCAAAAGAAACCAAAGGGTATTACTTCTGCAATAAATCCGAGAACAAAGTGTTTGTTGCTCATGATGGTGTCTTTTTGGAGAAGGATCACTTTTCCAAAATGACAAGTGGGAGGAAAATCGAACTCGATGAAGTTCGAGAGGACGAGCAACAATGTCAACCTGACAAAACTGACAATCTAGATACTTTGGAAGCATCTGAGAAGATTGGTCAGAGTCAAACAGACAATGTAAATGCTCAACCGATTACCCTACGTAGGTCGCAACGGAAAAGATCTCAACCAGACAGATACCTCGGTATTCTCTTAACTGATAATCAGGACATCCTAGTTATGGATGGTGATGAGCCGGCGACATACAAGCAAGCTATGACGAGCCCTGACTCTGCAAAATGGCAAGAGGCCATGAAATCCGAGATGGACTCCATGTCTGAAAATCAAGTCTGGGACTTGGTGAATTTGCCCGAGGGTTATACACCCATTGGTTGCAAATGGATCTTCAAAGTGAAGAGAGACAAAGATGGAAATGTATCGGTATACAAAGCTAGACTGGTGGAAAAAGGTTATAGACAAGTCCACGGGATTGACTATGATGAAACTTTTTCACCAGTTGCAATGCTAAAGTCCGTCCGGATTATCCTAGCGATTGCTGCATATTACGATTACGAAATATGGCAAATGGATGTCAAAACCGCCTTCCTTAATGGGATTTTGGAAGAAACTGTGTATATGACACAGCCAGAGGGTTTTGTCGATCCAGGCAACGCTGGAAAGGTTTTCAAGCTGAAGAAGTCCATTTAAGGACTAAAGCAAGCTAGCAGGAGTTGGAATCTGAAGCCATCAGCAAGTTTGGTTTTATTAAGAATCCAGATGAGTCTTGTGTATACAAGAAGGTCAGTGGGAGTGATATTGCATTCCTAGTCATGTATGTTGATGACATACTGCTCATTGGAAACAGCACAAAATTATTAGAGTCCATAAAGGGCTGGTTGGGAAAGTGCTTTTCAATGAAAGACTTAGGAGAGGCATAGTACATATTGGGCATCAAGATCTACAGGGATAGATCTAAGAGGATGATTGGATTGAGCCAGAGTACTTACATTGATAAGGTACTGGCTCGATTCAACATGGAAAATGCCAAAAGAGGGCATTTACCCATGTCCCATGGCACAACTCTCAGCAAGAAACAGTGTCCAAAGACACCTGTTGAGCGAGAAAGAATGAATCAGATCCCATATGCTTCGCTAATCGGATCGATCATGTATGCCATGATATGTACAAGGCCGGATGTATCGTATGCCCTGAGTGCAACGAGTCGATACCAATCGAACCCAGGAGAGGCGCATTGGACTGCGGCCAAGAACATCCTTAAGTACCTGAAAAGGAACAAGGATAAATTCCTGGTATATGGAGGCCACAAAGAACTGGTTGTTGAAGGTTACACCGACGCTAGCTTCCAGACTGACAGAGACGACTTCAAGTCACAGTCGGGGTATATATTCTGTCTGAATGGAGGAGCGTTCAGCTGGAAGAGTGCCAAGCAGAGCACCACTGCAGACTCTACAACTGAAGCCGAGTACTTGGCCGCTTCGGAAGCAGCCAAGGAAGCTGTTTGGATTCGCAAGTTCATCAGTGAACTTGGTGTTGTACCCTCAATCAAGGGACCGATAGACCTTTATTGTGATAATAATGGAGCTATCGCTCAGGCCAGGGAGCCGAGAGAACACCAGAAGGTCAAACACGTGCAACGGCGATTTCACATGATAAGGGAATGGAAATCCGAAGGTGAAATCAGAATTTGTAAGATCGGCACGGATGATAATGTGGCCGATCCTTTGACTAAACCTTTGCCTCAAGTGAAACACAACAAACACGTTGAGGCAATGGGAATCAAGCATGTTGGAGACTGGCTTTGATATTCCCTGTACAAGTGTTTTAATTAAACAGGGTTGATTTAATGTAAGACACTGTACTAAAACCATTCATTAATGGAGTAATTAATTTTGTGTAAAATTATCATTCACTCCATTACTATTTATTGTGGTTTAGAATTAAATAATGAGTCCATTCGATTTACGGAAATATTCAAGACAGGGTATCAAGACCATGTCTTGGATAAAGAAACACCTGTTAAGTGAACATTGAATATTAAATCGAAAATTATCCCTAATCGAGGTCGTCTAACATATGGACGATTGATGACCGTAATAGATTAGTGTGTAGTATGATTTACAGCACCGTTTCTTGTGCTGCGAGGACGTGACAGTGATAAATCATTTGCACAGGTATAGTTTGGAACTGTACTGGATAAGACTTATGAGAGTACTTTAAGAAAATTAAATTTTGTCATAAGTACATTTCTCATTATGGCTATCGGAACTTATTTCCTCAGACCATGAGTACTGTGAAGTTTTCTTGTTTGAGTACTAGGCTCTTTGATGTTTCCTAACGTCAGCCGTAACTGGGGATCATAACGGGAACACTCGGGAGTCTATGTCCTCTCAGTAAGAAGAACTTACAATACAAGACTGGGATTGTCCCCCTACTAACAATAGGGAAAATGTTTTGTTGTTTAAAAGGTCGCTTGAAGAGTGAGACTGTAAAATGCATGGCCATGCTCAGATAGATTTTAGAAATCATCTTCTTATTGACAGTCGAACTCGGAGATCGAGAAACACTTCTGAACGTAATAAGGATGACAAAGAATCTTACCTTATAGTTCACGAAGAAACATTAAGAGACAAAGGAAATGAGCTATACACAATATGCACACTTGTCCGGAAGGACAAGTGGGAGATTGAAAGGAATGGTGTCCTTCCAACAAGTGTATTATTCCGATAGAGGGTTCAGAATTATTACAGAGGTAATTCTTCAGTAAGGTCAAGTGATCGGAATGCCTAGGTGGAGGCCGCTTCCGATCAGTAATATCAAGGTACAATTGATGTTACAGCTTAATCTTAACTGAACCCTTCGGGTCGAGCCCAATCGAATCTCCGATCCGAGACGTCGAATTAATTCGAAAGGATTTAATGAGTCGACAGAGTTTTACGAATACAGACGTCGGAAATCGAGCCTAGGGCGTCGATACCGAGCGTCGCAAAATCACAATCGACAAGCATGAGCGTAGCCATAGCTAGGCTAGGCTAGCTCATTGCAAACCTAGGTGCACCATGTGTATGCTAGGCGCACCATGTTGTGCTAGGCACCATCGCAAGCTAGCATGGGTGCCTAGGTGCGCATGGAAGCCATCGCAGGCCACACAGGCACCAGGCAGCCCATAGCAGCTAGAAAGCATGCTAGCGTGGTGCCTGGGTGCATATGGCGCCTATCGCAGGGCCGTGGCACAGGCGCACCATCGCAAGCACTAGGTGCTGCGTGGGTGCGTGCCTGGCCTAGCAGCACTATCGCAAGCACCAAGTGCTCGCATGGCTGGCTGCCTGGCAATGGCGCGCCATGTGCGTGTGCTTGAGTGCTAGCCTTCGCATGGCAGCACTAAGCATCGCAACACATGCGAGGGGTTGCGCGCCAGCTCGATGCTAGGCCTGGCACTCGTAGCCTCGCACACTAGCCTCGCACAAGCAGCCTCGCATCACAGGCACATTGATGCGTGTGGGCTGGCAGTGCGTGGTGCGTGGTGCGTGGCTGGTGCGTGTGTGTGCAATGCCTGGCTAGGTGCTAGGTAGCAGCACCACGCATGCGAGTGCGTGTTCGTGTGCGCATGCCTCGCATCAAGCACAAGCAGTGCTAGGCACTGGCTAGTGCTAGCGTAGGCATCGTGCCAGTGCGTGTGTGCGATGGGGTATGCGAATGGTGCGAGGGACAGTGTGGCCAGCATGCGTGGCTCGCTAGCAGCACGCATGCTGGCTGTGCTAGCAATGAGGCGCGAAGAGTGAGTGCATGGGCTGCTGGGGCTAATGCTAGCAGCGCCCAGCGCCAGCACGTAGCACCAGCACAGCCCAGCAGCAGCGTGTACTGGCTGGCTGGCTGGGTGCTGGGGAGCAAGGCACGCTAGCTAGCAGCCCCAGCTGGCACGCTAGCTGGCAGCCAGCTAGCACACCTTGACCCGGTTTTGGGCATGGTGTGTGGGGACCAATACATGGCCTTGGGGATCAAGGCAATGGTCCCCCCAAGCCTTGGTCCTCACTTGGTTTCTTCTATAATTGTGCCAAGTGTCGATTTGTGATTGAGTTGATTAATTATTTAATTTTGGAATTAAATAAATGTCATTTTACCAACTCTCCCACATTGATGGGAGATTGGAAATCAAGGGATCATTTCCCTATAAATACCAAGCTTGGTATTGGGATTTGATACAACCTTGAGTGGAATTAAAAAGGCAACTCTAAGAAAAGAGTAAACCTTTTATTCGTAAAACTCATAGTTATTTTGTCCGGGTCTTGACTAACCTTCAAGACTTAGGACGCTCGGGTCGGGTCGAGGGTACGATCCGTCGGAGATCTCGTCTTTTCGGGATTTTGAAGTAAGAGCTCTTTAGGAGTGAAGCACGCGTCAAAGGTATAATTCTTGTCCTTAATCTTGTATGATTAAGTTTATTATGCTTGTTTAATTGCTTTAATTAAGGGGCGGGTCTTGGTGGGTTTCCTTCCGCGTAGTGCCGGGTCACTACAAAACCCTACATATATTTTGTCCAGTAGGCATAAGCCTATAATAACAATGTTAGAGGACATTAGGGAAAGCCAAATGGAGAGATTGCACAAAAAAAAAAAAAAAAAAAAAAAAAAAAAAAAAAAAAAGACTATATAGCCAAGAAAGACATCAATATCTGTCCTAGGATCCAACTCAGATTAGAAAAATCCAAGATTGATGCAAGGGGATGGTCAGCATTCTAGGATTGTCATTTCACATATGGAGTCAGAGAGGGTGCTTACACAAACCAGGTATGTTGTCAGCTTGCTTGACAAAACTTGTAGCTGCAATGCATGGCAGTTAAGTGGTGTGCCATGTAATCATGCTGTTGCAGCCATCTGGAAGGCAGTAAAGCATCCCGATGGCTGCAAAGACACATACCTAAAGGCTTATGATTTTCCCTTAGAGCCTTTAAATGGACCTCAACAATGGCCTGATTCACCATATGCTCCAATTCAAGCACCCCAAGTGAAAAAAATTCAACATAGGCCAACTGCAAAAAGGAAGCCATCAGTTGGTGAGGTTGAAGGGATAAAAATGTCTAGAAAAGGCCAGCCACAAAAGTGCAATGGGCAGCAGGGGCATAACATAAGGAAATGTCCAATGCCATTGAAAGAGCCTCCCCCCTCCCCCCCCCCCCCCCAAAATAAAAAAAAAAAATCAAATAAGCATACAGCTCAAAAGGACAAGCTTCTGATGCAGGCCCAAAGAAGAGGAAACAACAACAAAACCAGCACCAACAGGCCTGTCCTAGCACCCAACAAAGTCAACTTAATCTTCCTATGCATAACAGGGGTGTAGGAGTAAACACTTACCCAAATGCCTACACAAAACAAGCTATGGTAAGCATTTGCATTTCAATATTACTTATTTTCATTCACTCATACAAAATAAACTTTTAAATAAAATCATTTTTTTATTAAATTGTGCAGCAAATCAATACATCTCAAACTACTCAGTCACAATCCAACATTGGATCAAGTACTACAACTGTCTGGAGGTACTAAGGATGTAACAAGTAATCCTAATTTTCCTTTACTTAAACAAATACATAAAATCAATAATGATTACAAGAAATATAATTAAAATCAAAAACTAATCATATTCTTCCTTTGTTCATCTATATTCTGCAGCATCTCATTCATTTGTATCATTTTGATCATTTCATATTTCACCTCCCATTCATAATCTTCATCTACCCACTCCCAAAATTCACAACCATTATGCTGCTTGTAATTTTGACATGTGATGAATCTTCTAAATGGATTCCTGGTTGTCCTTGATAACCTTCTAACAGCCCTTTTGTTGCATCTGCAAATATAATTTACTGTTGCCATTTTTTTTTTTTCTACAGGTTCAGCTTTTGGAGAAGATAATGGAGGCTTCAACTCTGCATCTGATTGTATTTATACTCCTTGTATTACTTTCTCCAACGGCTAGTTTTTTGGATTTGTATCCGTTTTACAAAAATTGTACCTAAATTCCTTCACTTATTTTTGGTTTGGATAAGATTCAAGGACCTGTGTTTTCTAGTTTGACAGCATTTATTAAGGGACTATGTTTTTTAGGAAGGGATTATGTTTTATTTTGCCAAAAAATAATGCTAAGAGACTAAGATTTTCTCAGGTGAGTTAACTTGCCGAATTCTTAATTTTAGGTCCCAAAAGGTGAAAAAAAAAAAAAACTCAGGTCCCAAAAGGTGAAAATCTTAAAAACTTAAACCCCGACTTTGTACTTAACTCCAAATATGTTTAGACGAAATTCTATTTATGGCATCACATCCACAACATGATACGGAGTATCTCTTTGTGAAAGTTGGATAATGTCCCGTTTTTGGACTTATTTTTCAGAGTTTCATATTTTTTGTAAAAGAATAAATAATAGGGAGGAATTTTTTTGTAAAAGAAGTGTAATATGGAAATTTTTGGAACTTACATGATTCTAAAAAAAAACGGTATAAGAATTTTCGAAATAATTTTACGTTATTTTGAGTTTTCTTAGGCTCTTAGCATTAACTTATCAAGTCCGCAGTCAATCACAAGCAGTAGAGAGATAAGATTTACTGATTTAGATCTAGATCCTATCCTGGATAAATAAAGAAAAAAGAATATTATACAAGTCCATTTGACATGAAGCAATTGGTTCTACTTCTAAATTGTATAGCAGCACTTCCAGGTTTTAGCAAGCCTGAAAGGTGCATTAAAACAAGTGGTGTCCACAAAACCCACAAGCAGGACTTAAGTCCTATAAATATGTTGTTTCTATGCTCAACATTGTTACTCGTCTACACGCTTCACGAAAGAATAAATTCTAAACTACTAACTTGCTCAAAACTTTTACAAGGGTCAGCTCCTATGGTTTAGATTCTTGACCTCTCTTCGAAAGTTAAAATAGCTTACTAATTGTGTATGTACAAGCACATTATTGTACGACTGCAGCAAGCACCGAGGCATCCCCAAGCATCTTCTTTGCACGCCAATATACAGCATTGGCAGATTCGGATGTTCCCAGCTGCATAAGCAACGAGTAAAAGTTAAGCTAGTCAGACCAACTAGATTCGCCATGCTTATTCAATTATTAAGGTGCAAGGATTGACTCCAATGTTATACTTCCTATGTTTTTTAAAGCATACAACAGTTGAATTTCATGCTTTGACCATTAGTATATTTGATTATTAATTATGTTAAAGATTAAGAAAAATTGACATTTAGAAAATATATACACATATATATCGAATTTAACCTAAACACATTCTACAATAATAACATTCGTTTAATAAATCTTCTATACCCTGATATTGACATAGAAGCCAAAAGAGGCAGCACACTGTGCCACCTCAACAATCATGTAACACTACATTTAAATGAGACTTTTTAGACTATGCATTTGATTTCAGAGTGTATTTCTTTAAGACTGAGCGTAAAATAAAGTCATACGAGTACTTGATAAACTATACACCTAAGTCTTACTTATAATTACCAGAGTATAGATTACACTCTGATAATAGATTAATAGGGAGTCCTAATTTTAAGGGGAAAGGAGTCCTTCGGCACAAATTGAAGCTACTTTACTTCGCAATAGGAGTCCTATTTTATATCAACTTGATTCTACTTCTCTTCTCCCTTTTATCAATGGAAATTAACTACATCACATTTCAAATTACTTGGCTGTGGGAGCCCTGTAATCACATGGGTATTGCATAAAGGGAGCCAATAGTCTACATATTAACTACGTGTATTACTAGTAGAAACACTTGCCATATTACCTTGACCATTAGTAACTAACTACTCCGTATAAGTATCTATTAATAAATATTTTAAAATCTTAACATTAAGAGAAACATACATTGAGGTAAAATCCAATAACATTTAAGTTTATAAGGAAATATAGTCAGCATGAAATGGATCAATATTGCCAAAGTCAAAACTCAGAAGTGTTACAAGACTTTCAACTAAAGATAAAAAACGAAATTATTAAGTTGAAGTTTTCACTCACATTTTGATGATTTATTTTTATATATTATAGTATAATTCTCCTGTTATACATTTTAATTGCTATTATAACCTATCTACAACCAATGGAGAACATTTATATCAATCATCAATTGTCATTGTAAGTATTTTATATTTAATATACAAGACTACAACAGGTCTGCTGCATTGTTATCAAACAATTTAGCGTAACATATTACATAATCGGCTATATTTACAATTGCATTCATTATAGTATTATACAAGTGAACATATAATTAATTAATTAATTTATAAAAGTGATTTAAGGTTGAAGGTGACAAAAAGGATTGTTCAATTCAAGTCAGCCCAAATTGGGTAAAAGTAACGTTTACTAATCAGGTAGGGTTCAGGTTGGATTCAATCAAGTTTGGTGACTTAAGAGTTATATGGTCTCAGTTCATCAAGCAAATAAATTATATTGTTCACAGTTGACAAATCACCCGGGCATTGCCCAAGGTAGGAGACAAGTGAAAAAATTAAAAGTGCAGTCAAAGTTACAATATGAATAAAGAGCGCAAAAGTCAAATTGTTGCAAGCTTTAAGAAACGAAAGAAGTTCTTGCCCAATAGAACCTACTTCAGTAATTCTTATCACTCGATCTACAAATAACCAGCAAGTTCTATTATACAAGAAACTAACCTGTGTCTCCATTGAGTAATATTCTTGCCACAGGCTGATGTCCTCACTATCAGTTGCAAGTGCACATTTGTATAGCTTACGAGCATTCGAAAGACTATCTTTGTCACCAGATGAGATCTCCAGCTCAATGCAGTACTTGTGAATGGCTACTCCTGGGTGAGGTAAATTAAGAATTCTGCAGAATCACAAGATAAAATTTAGCAATTACTTCCTTCGCAATCAGAGTAAAGTGTTTACAGAGCTAGTCCTGTCTAGTTAAGAAGTAAAACTTAAGGCTTTGGGAGATCATGGGTTCAAACCCTCCACTAGGGGAACTTTGAGGGTGAGATTTCCATCCCTTTACCCCACCCTGAGGGTGTCTAGGCTCCAACTGGACTGGCAGTAGGACCACGGGCCAGGCCTTTTTCATGAACTACCAAAAAAGGAAAAATTAATGTGTTTGGATCAGGGACATTAACTAATGCACCAAAGAAAATTGCCTTTTGCAATAACACTAAGAGATTGGGTGTGCAAGTAGGGTAAAAATACTAGGGTTGGGTGGGGTGAAGTAGGCTAGATTTTTGGATTGATAGGTAAGTTGCTTAATAAAGAAATTATGCAACGAAATTAGGATGGCCTAGAAAAATAGTTGCAAGTAATTTGGCGCAGAGAGAGAAAAGTAACTCACCCAGTTCCATTTTAGTAGTTGGATTTAAAGAATGGAAAGAATTAATGGAACATCATTTATTGCAGTATTACCTACCATTTATACATCTATTAATCAAAATTTTTCTATTGTGCTTTTAACCAAAAAAAAAAAAAAAAAAAAAAAAAAAAAAAAAAAAAAAAAAAATATTCCTATTGGCACACTAACTGCTTTCATTTATCATTGTTGAAAATATAACCACTATTTTAGGACATCCAAAAAGGAATATTTGACCAATGTATAAGTAGCAGTTATTGCCTAGCCCATGGTGTTAGTCTAGTAGACTTCAAATCTAACTACGTACCGCTTATAGAAGTCTCTTGCTTGTTGAATACCATTGTTCTGCCAAATAAAGTTAACGAGAACAGCAGAGAGAGAGAATCCTTCATCCTGGCCTCCATCTTTAGCCAGTGAAACAAGGGCAAGGTCTACCAACTTGCCAAAGTATTTTTTGTCATTTGCAAAGAGCTCAAGAGCCTGCAACATAAGTATTAGGATATGATTAACTAAATAAGATTGTTGATTGAAGAAAATTAGCTAAAGCTTCAAAATTCAAAAGCTCAACAAAACAAAAAAGTTTGAATACCATCTTGAAAACATAAGATGCCAAAGATAAGGACTACATAGAGAGGAACAGAGAGAGAATAGTTCAATTAGGAGAGGAGAAAGGGATGATTACAAAAAGTATGATAGCTCAGAGAAGGACATGGGAGTTGATGATAAGGAGAGGAAATAATCCCTCTTTGGCTAATCTCTCAACCGGATCACCTAATGCAACGAGTGATGATAAAAGCAAAATCTTTTGCACGCTTTTGTGCTTAACAATATGATAAGTACTGCTATTCTGCAGTTGAGTTTTCTCAGAAATTAGAGAACAATGGGCTAAACAAGGCACAATGGTAAGAGATGATACTGAAAGCAGTGATAGATGCAAAAATTAGGGGCGTTTCTATAAGCTATGAGGATTGTAAAAAGAAGACAAAAATATCAATACAAAGATCACAGGATTGACAGTTGTAATAGACTTTATGAGACCGACAATGATTTACATACCATGACCCACAAGCCCTCGTCATCAGAGACAGCTACTTTTTTCACCAACCTTTTCAAGAGGTCAAAGATAGATGAAAGGTGAGCCTTACAAGAAGTACCAGATTCTTTAATGTGTTTCATTTGTTCTGTGACCCTTAGAACCCACAATTGTCTTGAATCTGAATATTTTCCCTCACAGAAACTCTCTGCTAATTTCATCGCTTCGTCAAATTTACCCATATTCTTGTACAACATTACATACTGACAGGCAAGATCTTCATCAAGACACCCTAAGGTATCAGCTTTTTCAAAGACCTTAATCAGGTGTGATATATAGTCTCCTGCATCCTTTGATGCAATGCAACATCCAGAACTTCCCATTTCTCCTTTTAGACTGATGACTTCAGATAAAAACTTTACGTACATGTCAAACATAGCAACAGATGAAATTGACTGTATAGCTTCTTCATATACCTGAAAAATGTCGCATCAATATCAGGATCAACTAAATGCCAATAATGAAAATAAGGACTGCAGGTGCAATTACTAATTAGACACATCTTAAGAAGAGTCACAAATGTATGTCGTCCATGCTCAACAGAAAATTCCCCTGAATCGAGGATTCCACAATTCCCAAAGGTTGATATAAATATATAAGCATTCACATGATGCCATAGAGGAAAAAAAAAAAAAAAAAACAACTAAGAAAGCTCAATCTATCTCTTAAAAGAATAATTATTCTTTTCTTTCAATTTATTTATGGCATTTAAATGGGGGTACAAAAAAGTTTTAGGAGGATTTAATGACGAAGACAAGCCTTTGTCAATATGTTCCAAATAAAGTTAAGGACATCGCATGTGCATTAAGTTAATGTGGCACAATCAATAATCAACCCCACATGTTATTTGAGCTATGCGAGATACATGTTCCTTTGGTCTATGAACTCAATAGCAATTAAAGTAGGGCATTCATGATCTGAATTCTGGAGCAAGTTTCCCCAAAGATTGAAGTGAGTTTCATGGCTAGTACGGTGTAGCACCAAATGATGGGATCACATCTAAATCAAGCCTTTAATGGTCTAGCAGATAGGTAGTCCTCCTTACTTCCATTTGATGCTAGTCAATATTCTAGATGATACAATGCATTATCAATTTGCAAGTTTTTCTATTTATTTTCTCTCAGAAATTAAGGTTAAAAGTATTAACATTTCACTCCCTCCATTTTAAATTTCAGCTCCATTGTCCCTTTTTTGAAGCCTCAAGGCCAATCTGTATCCAAAAATAAATGCTAAATATTATTCCAGTTTCATTTGGTTGTCTACCTCCTAGCACTAAACATCCCAGTATCCCATACTACAAATGATTGAGGGCGTATTAGTAAACATAACGCAATTTAAATAAATTGTGGGTGGATTACTGATTTTTCCTTAGAATAGGCTTTCCAGCAAAAGGGTGTAAAATGACTTGGAGCATTCACTTTACTTCAACAGATCCAAATCCATGATCCATCTCAAAGCACAGGAAATTGGAAAGATTATGAAAGCTATCATAACAGCATCAAAACATTGTGTCCCACACAAGGGGCTGTCAGACAATGTTATAGAATTGTAAGAATTTTAATGACTGACACCTGAATAATGTAAAAGCATCTCAATTGACTACTTAAAAGTCAACAACGTTACCTTTACTCAGAACAAAGACACTGACAATTGATGACAACAGAGTCAAACTTCATACCTTAATGACTTCTTCCACCTGGGAACGCCCACTATCTGTGCTAATATCTGGAGTACATTGTGGATCTTTTAATTTAATCTGGGCAAGCCAGCTCCAATATACAGGTTCATTTGAGAAATCTCTCCTCATGTCAGCCATTATCGCAGCTCGCATTTCTTCTGAATGTGCCAAGTCTGTAACTTCCACTATCTCAAGGAACTTCTTCCTCAAACCAAAACTAGATGGAATAGCATCAATAGCACCTTCATATATTTTCTGGAATAGCTTAAATCCCTGTTCACGGAAAACATCCAATTTCTTGCTTGATTCTTCCTTTTGAGCACCTTCACCTTCTACTTCTTCAAGAGCCATGAATAAATCTTTGTTCTCATCTTGCCACTGCTTCACCTCAACATCTTTATCGTCATGAATCAGTGTCCCGTCATCTTCCCCTAAAATAACTTTACGTGTTTTCAACTTATTAAGGCAAGTAAGTTCCATGCGCAGAAACTCAACCCAAAGATCTTCGGAAGTTGGGCAAGATCTCAAACCCATTTGCATGAGGACATGTGCAGCTTTTGCATTCAAGTTATGGTCAAACTCCCACGCAGCAGCATAGATCCAAACTGCAGGTACTTTGGGATGAAATCTGATGACTTGACCCAAGACCTGTATCACCCAAAGGAGCAAAGAATAAAGCATGTAACTTCTTAAGATTACGATAGCTTTCAATAATAATCCGAAATACACTTTTTAATGCTTTAAGTAATATAAAAACATAGGATTATAATTTAATAATACAATGACATGATTCCTATAAACTCAAATTTCATTGACAGAAGTGGGTACAATAACTGGTAATATTAGAGGCCACATAAGCCATAAGCAAATAGTCCATATTTTGTATCTGTAAATTCAAAAAATAATAAATAAAAAGGTTGTTTGAATAATATAAGCATGGAACTCGGTGATCAGTGCTTAACTGCTATTATACAATAAACTGAGAAAGTGATATGAACAAGAAGATGAACAAAGTAAGCCAAAAGATCTTCCATCAAACAAATCAGATATTGGACAAAAATTAGACTGCCGCGATAAATTAATTCCTAAATGGTGCAGCAACAGAAACTTAACAAATTAAAGCCTCACTGCTTTCAGCTTTTCATTTGCTGAACACCGGACACCACATAATGAGTGATGGATTTATCGATGTCAGAGTTGTCAAGTCCTACACCAACTCCAGTATAGCCCAAATGAAGGTAATTACATTCTTAACTCAAATTATATTATTTATCAGAGTTGTCAAGTCCTACACCAACTCCAATCACAATTTCATCATAAATTTATAGTGGTAATGTACTAGATTAGTATATTTCAGAGCACGTTGATTTCAAATTGTATTATTTTGCAACATATGTTGAATTTTAGCATCCGATTTCATAATTACAATTACTCAAATATTCCATTTTTTTTTTTTTAATTATCAGTATCTAGGAGAATTTTGTGAATGTGACGTCAAACATAACGCTGATAGAAATCACTTGTATGACTGAAAACTAATGAACAATTAACTTTGATATGTAGCTTGAAAGTTTCCAATGAAAGGAAACAAGACTTCAAGCATTTTTTTCCTTATGCCCTAAATTGAAGCTCAATTGATTATGACATACATTATAATTGCATTTCTAGCTAAGTAGGCCATGTCAAAAAACTACACAATCGACATCAAAATTGCCTCCGTATAATTGTCCGCCTTACAAAACCCGAATTACAACTCAAATATTCTTCTAATTCCCACCAATCCTCAACTGAAAAAAAAAAATTATTTTTAGCCAAACAAGTTCATCAAAATGAATTCTTCCAAATTGTGTCACTATTATATTAGCATTGTAATCCCATTGTAATCCAATATCTTCAAAATCAAAATGCGATCTTTCATATAACATAATTCTGTATAACATATCAATTACAAATAAAAGCTAACAAAAACTTAAAATACCTTCTTCATCCTGCCATTGTTTCTTTCCTTACAAAACTCCAAATACTGAAACCAAATATCAAGGTCACCCTTAAAGCGGCTAGTAGCAATGCGATAAATCTCAATAATCCGTCGAACACCGGCAACATCGGACCGCGATTTCTTGAGCTTTTTATTCCCTTTATCCTTGAGCTCCCGAGAAACAGACTTCTTCCGAAGAAGACGGAGTCGATCAAGCTGTTTCTCGTAATCAATATAGTCTAAGAAATCTTGCTTCAAAGGGCTTGGTCTTTGGAGTCTGTACTCAAATTTTCTTCTCTTTTTCACAATTTCATTGATTTCTCTGCTATTGAAGAGACCTCTTTTCTCCAGGTCGTCTAGGTCTGGAATCATTCGCTCTAGTCTTAATTGTACTACGTCCGCCATTGTTGTTTGGTTTCGAAGGTTTAGGGTTTAGGTTTTTCGGGATATTGGCAAATGAGGAGGATGAGAGTCTTGAGTCTTGACACCTTCGATTAATGTTGAGTTACGCACGGGACGAGTCGGGTCGGGTTGAATGGCTACAGTTAGTTCGGGCCAAGCAAAATGTGTTAAATTTTCTCTTATAATTTTTAGACTTGTGTAGTCACTTTTGGTTCATATAACCGATCTCACTTTATGAAATTATTATCATTGGCATTTATGTTTTATGTTGGTTTGCATGATATTTTATATAATTATTTGCATATAGGTGATAAATGTGTTGGAGGTTGTGTAGATAAATAATGTTCGAAATTTTAATAAAACTACTAAATTTAGCGAGAGAACAGTAAAAAAAATATCGAGTTCTATCTACATATTGAAATAAACACACCATTTTAATTACATATAATTAATCAATTTAGGGGATTTAAAAGACAATTTTAAGACTTTTGCAATCAATTGAGGACAAATTTATTAAAAAAAAAAACATTTTTAGGGATATAAATGTCCATTCACTATTCATAAGAGTTATGTTAAACTTTTAATAAGGAAGGGATAAATGTCCATGCACTTTTCATAAGAGTTATGTTAAACTTTTTATAAGGTAGGGGATGACTCACTGACATAGTCAACAAAATTCACAAAGGTTATCATATACACTTGGTGAATAGTGCACCCAAGGATGATTATTGCTCATTTAATCATCGAGCAAAAAAAAATAACCTTGGTGCATCCTGCACCAGGTGTAAATAAAAATGTTCACAAAATACACATTTAAACGATCACTGTAACTTTCATAATTTTGTAAAGCCCTCTTTAGGTTTATGAATTGGAACTTGTTATTGGATTGGCCGATGTCTGACTTATTGTATGTACTAGATTATAGCCTTTTTAGATTTATGAATTGCAACTTGTTATTGGATTGGGCGATGTCTTACTTATTGTATGTACTAGAGCATAGCCCTTTTAGATTTATGAATTGCAACTTGTTGTTAGATTGGGCAATATCTGACTTATTGTATGTACTAGAGCATAGCCCTTTTAGATTTATGAATTGCAACTTGTTGTTGGATTGGGTGATGTCTAACTTATTGGCGATGTTCGACTTATTGTATGTACTAGAGTATAGCCCTTTAAGATTTATGAATTGCAACTTGTTATTGGATAAGGCGATGTCTAACTTATTGTATGTACCATAGTATAGCCCTTTTAGATATATGACTTGCAACTTGTCATTGGATTGGGCGATGTCTAAGTTATTGTATGTATTAAAGCATATCCGTGCTAAAAGCACGGGGTATATATATTAATTGTGCATGTCGTTGGTTTGGTTATTATTTTTTTAAAAAATATGATTACAATTTTTTTTTAATGAATTTGAAAATGAAGATGATATTAGAAGTTATGATGAGAGAAGTGATGGCAATTTTTGAAAAAATGAAAAATATATAAAATAAAGATAGAGAAGTTAACAGTATTTGAAGATTAAAATATATGAGGTTTGTCATAAAAAGTTGGAAAAATAACTCTACGAACAAGTTTTTTATAATAAACTTTAATCTAATATATATATATAAATAAAGTAAGCATTTTTGGAGAGCATAGCCCTTTTAGATTTATGACTTGCAACTTGTTAATGGATTGGGCGATGTCTGACTTATTGTATGTAGTAAAGCATATCCGTAATCCGTGCTAAAAGCACGGGGTATATATATTAATTGTGCATGTCGTTGGTTTGGTTATTATTTTTAAAAAATAAGATTAGAATTTTTGTTATGAATTTGAAAGTGAAGATGATATTAGAAGTTATGATGAGAGAAGTGATGGTAATTTTTGAAAAAATGAAAAATATATAAAATAAAGATAGAGAAATTAACATAATTTGAAGATTAAAATATATGAGGTTTGTCATAAAAAGGTGGAAAAATAACTCTACGAACAAATTTTTTATAATAAACTTTAATCTAATATCATATCATATCATATCATATCATATCACTAATAAATAAAGTCGGTCTCGCAGCTAGGCCACGAGATAGCGACACTTAGCATTTTAGTTTTTCGCCAAGTGTCGCGCCACGTAGGATTTAAACAGGTATTATTGTGACACATATTATGCTAAGTAAGCGCTTTTTGGATAGATTTTTTAAGATAAAATTTTTGCATAGAGTTTTATTATCAATAAAATTCTAATATTTCATGTATACAAAATTAATCATAACTTTTAATAAATATCCTATAACTCAATTCTATTTCCATCATCAAATTCGTTTAAAAAAGTTCCTTAAAATAAGATCCATTTATAATATATATAATCACAAATTTTTATATGTAGCTGGCCAAACCGTGTCACCAACTATTACAAGATCATAGTTACTTCGTTAGTGCTATAGGGGTTATTTGGTCAGTGTTATAGTGGTTACTCAATCAATTGTTATAGATAATGGTTACTTAATTAGTCAGTGTTAGAGGTTACTCAGTTATTATTACATGGGTTACTCGATTAGTTTTATAGGGGTTACTTTGTCCGGCCAGATGGTGTGGTTAGCCGCTGTAGACACCTGATTGTGTCTCCCCAAAAACCAAACCCAATGATGAATACCTTTCACGTCTTTGATTATCGAGTTAGGTGAAGAGTTGAAAAGTCTCGTGAATTTCCCTTTAGCCTTGACCATATTTCTAACCTTTCCTTAAATGTTTCAATCTAAAATAATTCATTTCATGTCTTTAAACCCAAAATCATTCATTTCGTGTCCTTAAAATCATTCATTTTGTGTCCAAACCTGATTATTTTGGTCTATAATCCTGGTCCAATAAGTGTTTAGTTGGATGGGGTTTGAAAAGAGCTTTCCAACGATATATTATAAGCCCAACTCCGACTTATAACAAAAAAGTTATGGCCAAAATATTAAACCAAGCCTTACCTACGACCCAATGACCATGTGGAGGGTCCATTAACCTTAACATCATTCCTAAACCAATTAGGATTTATTACAAGCTTCTAGAAGTTTGTTTTCGATCCTAAATCCATTAGGATTTATTATTACCTTCTAGAATCCTCTAGAAGATTCTAATTTATCCTATTTTCGAAAAGATAAAGATTTAAGAACTTTACTTTGGGTAAAACATCTGTTTTTCAATGATCCTAATCCCGGTGAAAATTAAAATACGTACGGAAATTTGATTAACCCAAGTCAATTGGAAATCGGATTCCGTAGGAATTCAATCTTTTCAAAAACCCATCGCTGAGCGACAGCACCATCGCACCGTGACAGGGCTGTCGCGCCGCGACAAGGCTGTTGCGCCACGATGGAATCTGTTTTACTTTGATTGATTTCTGACTCTTTTTCTAACCCTTAGGCCCTCTTTTTTCCCTATAAATAGAGGTCATTTCACCCCGTTTTGATTCACCAACAATCATCATCTAATCTTCTCTCTAAGCTAAAAGCTTTTTCTCTCTCTTTATTCTTTTCTTAGCCTAGCCTAAACAAGTCCTTATACATCCTTGATACTTTTCCCACTCACACACCATACTTCCTTCACGAGCCTGGAATACTCCTAGCCAATCTCAAAGTTGCCTTCGACCTCGGCATGAAAGGTTGATAGTTCTAAGGGTTTGGTCCCAAATCTATATTTCAATTCTTATTTGATTTATTTACTTTATTTGATTTATTTCTTTCTTTAAGTATCATGTTAGGATGTTGATTTTGATTCCTAGTATCATGTTTAGGGTGTTAATTAATATTTCTAATACCATGTTTCTAGTATCATGTTTAGGGTAATGCTTTGATTTTTATTAGTGACATGCTAGGATTTGTTATTAATCCGTTTAGTATCATGCCTAGGATCTTAATGTTCTAATCATATTATGATATTTTTATTATGATGATGATTGTTGTGTTAATTAATTATTACATTGCTTGATTATTCATGATTTATTGTTATTGCTTGATCACGCCCTTTCTTGCAGGTCTAAAGGGAATTTGTACTTGAAATCACGCCTAATAAGTAATTAGTAATTTGTTTTAGGATAATATGATTTTAATTCAAGTGATCACCAATAATAGATTTATTTGTGCATTAATAATCAACCAACGTAGACTAAATATGCTTAAGATTAATTTGATGTATGTATGTTGATCGGTAAGTGTACATGAATATCACAAGAATTAAGTAGAGGCCGATATAGGGCGGGTTCACTCTCTTTTAGGTTGGATTCGTACCATCATCCCCGAATATCCAGTCATGGTTCCAAACCACTATGGAGTTAGCGATCTCCGTGATCTTGAATGGGGTGTAACCTTCACACTCGTGAACGGTTTACAAGTTACTAAAACTTGTTGGCGACTCTTTTATCTCTAACTTCTTTCCCTTTGGACGCCACCATGCGTAAAGGCATGATCACAGTGGGGCTTAAAGTTGAGTTTGAAATATTCCCTACAGTTTTTTGGCGACTCCACTGGGAAGGATTTCTAATTTTGATTCCTAAAATTTATTTTGGCAATTGATTTAGAATGAGTGGATGAGACTTGAAAGATTCTAGATATTTATGTGCGTAATTTTGATTAACATTGTGGCATAAGCATAAAAAGGTCCGCATTGGAAAGACCATCCGAAATGCGTAAAAAACATAGGAATTTTACACGTAGGAAAAACTGAAAATATCTTTCACAACTAGAATTGAAAGGACAGTACGAAAATCGGAAAAATCGTAGAACATAGAAAATTGCCGCGACGCGTTGGAACTGTTGCGAGACGGCGGGGTTTGTTGCCATGCGTCAACTCTTGTCTTCCCGCACCAAGTTCTCGAGACATCGCGCCAGAAGTCTATCTTCTTGTTTTGACCGATTCTAGTACTGTCTCGACGATTCTACTTCTTGATTGAGTGCATTCACGCTCCATCCACCCTAACGAACGCTCCGAGCAACGATGGGTGCATCCGAGATTGTGAATTCACCAAACCATGGAAACAAGTCTAACTTGCGGGGTCCCATCCATCGTGCCAAGACTACGGCCAACCCTTCCAAAGGTAAGGCTTCCGCACGATGCATCCAGACTCATAACCATGGACCCTATTTGGACACCATAATTGTAAGTTTGTATCACCCCCAAATCTCCCTCTACGGAAATACTAGTATAATACGTATAATTATACCGTAGAGATAAACTTTGGCGTATTACCGCCGCGTGATTACACAAGGCTACTCAAACTTCTAATTAAAACTACAACTTCGTAGCGGAAATTCAAACTCGTTCTTTATTAATAATAGCCATAAATAGAAACCATTGTCATGAGTACTCATAATAAAAACAAAGACCAACATTCCTAATACGAGCCAAAACAAATAGGAAATACGGGTTAGAAAAATATGCTAAGTATGGTAAGTGCAAGATAAGTAAACTCAATTTATTTGCAAACATGCTTTTGAAACCAATTCCAATGATTAATCCAATAAATTCCAAAACTCATGATTCAAAACCAATTCTCAAATATAACTCTATTAGCTCAATAATTCAATAATAATGATGAATAAATCAATTCTTTTCAAAAACCCAATTTCCTCTCTAAGTGTGCACACCCCCCAAGCTAGTCTCCTACTATTTCAAGGCTATTCTTGAGGAAAGACTAGGTCATATAAAGTCCACAGTCTTCAATGAATTTGCATAGTGGGATTAATATAATACTCATGCTTGTAAAGCTTTTTAATAAATAATTCAATAAACCTCTTTAATTCAATAATTCCAATAAATAACTCAAACGCCTTTTTATATAAATTCAACATGCTTTCAAAATCAAACCTTTAAAACATGATAAATAATTTTAATCATTCAAAACTTCATATTAAATCAATCTCCAATTTATTTATCAAAATCAATTATTTAAACATGCTTTTATTTCATAAATCATAATTCAATTCAATTTAATTCAATCATCATAAATCATATAAACATGCTCATTCAATCTAATCAATTTCAAAGGTATCTAGCCACCTAAATGTACCTTGGATCCTTGCTTAGCACACACAAAAGAACTTCAAGAACTTTGATCAAACACACCCTACAAATAAATATAACCTTAACTAATATAAGGTTAACAAATAATCACAACAATTAAATTAAAAACCCCAACTATATGTACATGAACCTTATAAATTATTTTTCATAAACTTGAATAAAAATCTTATTTTATTTAATTAAAACTACTCATAATAATTTTTATAAACCCCCCATAATAATAATAATTAATTAAATAAGAGAAAAAGAAGAAGAAGAGGTAGAAAACCAAGGAAAAGAAGAAGAGAGGCGGCAGCTGGCGGCTGCTGGCGGTGGAAGTGGTGGAGGGTGGTGATCGGTGGTGGTTGGTGCAAGAAAAGGTGAGAAAAATAGAAGAGAATTAGAGAGAAATTAAGAGAGAATTAGAGAATTTGGTGTGAGTGTTTAACCATGCATCAAGGGGTATTTATAGGCTAGCTCATGCAAGAATTATGGTAGAAGAATTTAGGAAAATTTATGGTAAAAAGAATTAAGGAAATTACTTGGAGAAGAGAGCTAAATAATTATGAAAGTTTAATAATAAGGTGGCTAAGAATAATTAATTTATGGAAAGTGTGTTGTCATGAAAAATAATATGACAAAAGAGCTAGCTTGGGGGATAATCAAGGATGATATAAGGTAGGGAAATAAGATGATCAAATATTTAGGAGATGGGAAATAAGAATTAAGGAAAATAATAGATTTAAGGGAGATAATTAAAATACAATTTACAAAAATAAATCACCCAAAATCCAACCATGGTGGCCAAAATTTTTGAGCTTCTATAGCTTAAATTTTCGGACCCCTTATGTAGTATTTAGGGAATTATTTTGCTAGATTTAAGGGATTAAAAATAATTGTGTAAATAATATATATTGTATAAAATAATTAATTAAGAAAATACCAATTATTCACTAAATAAATGATAAGTCTATTTTATATATATATTTATTCCCCATCCCAATGGTCATAATTGTGTTTATTTGAGCTCTACGGAGCTACTTTTGTTACTAATATGCGTTTTCTAGTGTTTTTGTAGATTTGGTATCGTTTTTTAGGAAATTGCGGATTTCGAGCATTTTCTCGGATTTATTGGAGCCGCTACGAGCATTGGAGTAAGGTCGCATTCATATGACCACATTTCGAAGCCCAGGACCGGTTGGAGTCATCAAATCGGTGATTAAGGGCTCGGCGAAGAAGAAGAGTCCGGGGCAATGGACTATGTATTCAGAACCCAAAGCGGAAATGCGAATTGGGCTAAGAAACGACCCAATTGAAGAAGTCCAAGTTTGCCCGGGAGCTCGCCCGAAGGCGCGCCCAGCAAGGCGAGGAAGAAGGAAGAGAGTAGCTGCTCGCCCGGCAGGGCGAGATGGCGCCCGACCGAGTGCGTGTTTCTAAGTTCGTTTAGCACTTTTAATCTTCGTTTTAGCTTAGGTTTTCTTAGTTTAATATAAATACGCTTTTGTTAAGCGAGTTTGGGATCTTCTTTTCTCTCTCTCTCTTTCTCTCTACTTTTCTCATTAGTTTAATTTCTTAGTTTTTAGTTTTAAGCTTTTAGTTAATACTCTTGATCCCTCTCGACACTTTTAGTTTATGCAATTCTTTACTTCCGTCTACTTTAGTAATGATTTCTTCCCTCTTTACTTTCCGTAATTTAATTGCTTTGATTTAATTATGCTTTCTTTAATTGCCTTGCTTAGTTTAGATTTAAATATGTGCGAATAGTTTTATTTCTAGGGTTGTGGGGATCCATAATTAGTATGACAGGGTAATTTATTATTGTTGATTGTCAATGTTTTGATTGATTTCCTATTTATTGATTTAATGTTATGCAATTAGATTTGCGCAGGTTTAATTGTATGAGTTATGCAATATTGATTCGAGATTCAAGAGATGAGAATTAATGTTTAGGCTTGGTTTCAATAGGCAGATTAATTTATAAATGGTTAAGTCAAGATTCAAGAAATGTGATTTAATACCGGTAGATTAATTCTATGATCGTAATACGTAGCGAAAGCCCTTTATGATCTGATTAATCTATGCATTGATGATTGATTATTATGTTTTACCCTAGAATATTATTTATTGGTGGACCTATACCCTAGGCCTTTTATTGTTGTTTTCCTCCCTTATTTAATTTGCTTCAGTTTAGTTATTAATTTAATTCTCACAAAAACAATTTGGTTACTTGATAATTTAGATTATATTAATTAATTAGGAATAGAAAGACTTGTTTCTCTGTGGATTCGACCCTACTTCCCTATCTATATTAGTTAGTGGTTTTAGGAATTACTTTTGATTAGGTAATACGACTTTAGCCTGTCAAAATTTGGTGTCGTTGCCGGGGAAACGGTTTTATATTTATTTCTGATTATTTTTGTAGTCTAGATTATTTTCTTTAGCCTCAGAGAACGCAAGTTCTTTGGGACAGTTTCTCATACTTGTTTGTTTAGTTCTTTGTTTATGCCTAGGAGTTCTAGATCAGGTTACATCCCATTTGATCCTGAAATCGAACGTTCTTTTCATAAGCAGAAGAATCTTTTTAGACAGGTACGAGCTACTTCCGAGGGTATTACACCTTTGGAACCCCCATCTGATTCTAGTGATACAGAAGTTTCTTTAGAACTAGAGTCAGAGATGACGGCTCAACCACCTCATAAGCTCAGCGATTATTCGCAACCGTCCCTGGCAGATTTTCCACACTTTTCCCACGCACCAAATCTCGAGGGAGTACAATTCGAGATTAAACCCCAGTTTATTACTATGATCGAAAGGAAGCAATTTAGCGGAGCTAAGGGTGAAGATCCAAATCTTCACATCTTGGACTTTTGCCAATATTGCAACACCATTAGACAAGCTGGGGTCACGCAGGACCAAATCAGGGAGATTCTTTTTCCCTTTTCTTTATGTGGTAAAGCTAAATTATGGTAAAATGGACTGAATAGAACTGCACTTGGTATTACTGACTGGGAACCCTTGTTTTGAATTTCTATAACAAATACTACCCTGCAGAGAGAACAGCTTTGTTAAGGAGTAAGATCCTAAATTTTTCACAAGAAGCAGATGAACCTTTATATGAAGCTTGGGAACAATTTAAGGATTCGCAGAGAGAGTGCCCTCATCATGGGCTAGCACAATGGCAGATAAATCCAAGCCTTTTACAACGGGATTGGATATAATTCAAGAATGATTTTGGACTCTACAGCTAACGGAAGATTTATGAATTTGGATGTTAATATAGCGAGCAATGTTGTTGAAGAGATGGCTATTCATAATTCCCAATATGGGAATTCCAGAGGATTTGCAAATATAGGAAAACACCAAGTCGATACTATATCCTTTTTGCAAGCACAATTGACTGTTACTAGCCAGAAACTAGACAATATTAATAATTCTAATTCATCTTCCGTTGCTAATGTTTCTGCTATTGGTACTAACTCTACAATAAATTGTGAAAATTGTGGTCTTGTAGGTCATTGGGCTCAAGAATGAACCAGTTCGCTTGAGAAGATTAATGTTTTTCAGGCCTATAAGCAAACTAGTCCATACTCTAACACCTACAATGCAAGGTTGAGAAATAACCAAAATATATGTCGTACAATAGTATGAATGCGCCTAACCCCCCACCGCAGGTACAACTTCGCAGTAGAGGTACTATCAACCTCCACATCAGAGACCACAACAGACTGTTATTGCTCCTTCTGATTCTGGCTTATCTGAAATCAGAACGATGTTAGTTGATATGAAGAAACAGATGCAGAGTAGGGATGCGCATATTGATTCGATTCTAGCTCATAATAAAATCATGGACAATCAAATTGCGCAACTTTCCTCTGCTCTACAAACTCGCCAGCAGGGAGCCCTACCATTGCAGCCAGTACAACCTACAGATCACGTGAATGCAATTACCCTGAGAAGTGGTTCAAAATACGATGGGCCTTCTATGCCCAAAGATGATGAACCTATCATTACAAATATTGCTAATCCTGATTCTGTTATACCAAATATTGTTGTTACTAACCCTGCAGGGCTCCAGGGTAAAACTAACAATTCTGATGATACATTGCAGGGTATAACTCCAAAGAAGGATAAAAATCAAGACAAGAGTGGAGATGTACAGAAACCAATTATCAAACTACCATTTCTTAATAGACATCTTAAGAGTAAGCTAGATTAACAGTTTGGTAAGTTTCTGGAGGTTGTCAAGAATTTGCAGGTAACGGTTCCTTTCACAGAATTAATTACTCAAGTTCCTGCATATTCTAAATTTATGAAAGAAATCTTGACCAGAAAGAGATCTATTAGTGAGGTAGAGACAGTTGCTTTTACTGAAGAATGTAGTGCTATATTACAGAATAAATCTCCACCTACACTAAAAGATCTGGGTAGTTTTTCTATTGCTTGTCACATTGGCAATATGATGATTGATAAAGCTTTATGTGATTTGGGTGCTAGTGTAAGTGTTATGTCATTATCTGTGAGCTCTAAATTGAATATGGGTAATTTAAAAGCTACCAATATTACTCTACAAATGGCCGATCGTTCTCTTAAATATCCTTTAGGTGTTTTAGAAGATGTTCCTTTTAGAGTAGGTAAATTTTATATACCTGTTGATTTTGTTGTCCTTGATATGGAGGAAGATTTGCAAATTCCGATTATTTTGGGTAGACCATTCCTTCATACTGCAGAGGCAATAATAGATGTGAAGAGTGGTAAACTTACATTATGTGTAGGGGATGAAAATATTATTTTTAATCTACATGATGCCCCTAAAAGCCCCATGTTGGAAGAAAAGTGCTATAGTATTAATGTGGTTGATGCAAATAATTTTTCTAATAAGCCCCAAGCTCTCGTTAGAGATCCCTTGGAGGCGGTATTTTGTGTCACATCTTCCACAGGAAAAGCCACTACATGGAAGGATGAAGTGGATGCTATAGAAAGGGCTCTAAATTGTGTAGGGATTGGGTTTGAAGATGAACAAGTGGAGAAAAAGGAGAAACTTGAAGAAAATTGGACTCCAACTGTTGTAGCGCGCCTGACCGGGCGGGGGAGGAAGTCCGTATACGAGCAATTTCGCCCGAGCAGGCGAGATGGCGCCCGACCGGGCGTGAGAACAAAGGTCGAAAAAAGAGTTAAACTCGCCCGACCGGGCGAAGAGCCGCCCAACTAGGCGCGTGAGCGGGACAGCAAACGGGCCAAATTCAAGACACCATAACTTTTGCGTTTTTTAACAAAATTTTGCGTGTGACCTATCGTTGGACTTCAAGTCTACTTTCCAATGCAATTGGAATCACTGCATTATCATTTGTATAAAAAAAGTTATAAACGAAATAGTGAGCCTGACTCATTTTTACCTCTTTTTCTACTAACACTTTGTTTCTTTCTTGTCCAGAATTGTACCAAGGTGATGCATTGCAATGCTGTGGATGGTGGTGGATACGAGTTTGATGATGAGGGGTAGTCGCCTGGGTTACTTTCTTCCCTTTGAGCCAATGAGGACATTGTCTGGTTTGGCTTGGGGGGAATTTCTTGTATATATAGGTTTTCTTTCTTTCCTTTTTTTTATATTTTCTTTGGTGTTCTTAGTTTAGTTTTTTTTTATTTTTTATTATTGCTTTATAGTTTAGATTTTATTTTTCTTTCTAAAAATAATAAAAAAAAACTACAAAAATACGATCCAATGAATGATAAATCATGCTTCCCTGTGCCCCATACATAAAAATTGTTTTGATTCTTGGTATATGATGATGAGTATTGTGGATAGGTTTGATGTTTGATTGCTTGGATGCCCTAGCATGCGTCAATTTTGTCCAACTATTTGTGGATTTGGTGCTTGGCTAATTGATTTGGTTAGGAATGCCTGTTAGTTCCTGGTATGTCAATGAAGTTGAGTATTGGTTTATAACTTTGAGTAATGTTTGTATGACTCATTATTATGCACATTGAGGAGGACGAAGGCATTTATTCTCTTAGGTGGCCTTCAGACGATTTTAGATACATTTGTTCCCTTCTTACTACCCATGTTGTTGCTTGTGCCCTTTTATTGTTTATTTAGCCACATTACAAGCCTATTTAAGCCCCATTGGTTACTAGTCCCAAGCTTGGCTTGGGGGAGCTAATAGTTAGTGAGGTGAGGGAGTTGTAGTGTGCACATAATTTGCACAATGTGGGTGAATATGAGAAGTTATTATTTTGTTCTTTCGATATTGTGATTGGAAAAATAGAAAAATTATTGTTCAAAGTTGAAAATTCCAATGTGAGATAAAAAGGAAAAAAAAAAAGCAAAATAAAAAAAATTGTTTCAATGTTCAAGTGTTCTAATTGAAGGTTGCTCAAGAAAAAAAAAAGAGTTCAAAGATTGTTTATTCACTCTATTTCCTTATTGTTATATTTTATGAGTGAAATTGTAAGTGTTGGGAATTTTTAATATAATTGGATGTTTGGTGAACTTTTGGTAGAGTTGAGTTGTGTTGGAGATGATTTGGTCATTATTTAATTTTGACCTTGGATTTATTTATTGGGATTTTGGCTCCCTTAAGCATGGCTTTACTCTCACATTTTCCCAAATATTTCCTACCATTTACCTAAGCCTTACATTACAAGCTTGAAGACCTTCTGACCTTTGTGCATAGAGTTGTATGGATGTGAAATTAGTTGTTTTCCAATGCAAAGAATGATTTGATATATTTCGAGTCGATTGCTAGGTTGAGTGCTTGTTTTCTTAAACACACGAGTGTTGTGAGTTTGGGAGGGCATTGTTCACATTTAAAGGGGTTGGATGGAGAGCGATCGAGTACATCTTTTACTTGCCACATAAAAGAGCGAAGAGTGCGTGAGCTCTAGTCTTGAATTCCATATACACTTGTGGTTCGCTCTACTTGACAATTGTTAGGGAGGATGAGTAGTTGGATGGATTTGATTGGTTGACTTTGATCCATATTTGTTGGATTTGCCTTGAATCGATTGTGTTTGATTTAAATTATTTTTGGGGTGAAGTTTTGGTTTATTTATTCATTGCTTTGCTTAGGGACAAGCAAAGGTTTGGATTGGGGGAGTTTGATAAGTCTATTTTATATATATATTTATTCCCCGTCCCAATGGTCATAATTGTGTTTATTTGAGCTCTACAGAGCTACTTTTGTTACTAATATGCGTTTTCTAGTGTTTTCGTAGATTTGGTATCGTTTTATAGGAAATTGCGGATTTGGAGCATTATCCCGGATTTATTGGAGCCGCTACGAGCATTGGAGTAAGGTCGCATTCATATGACCACATTCCAAAGCCCAGGACCAGTTGGAGTCATCAAATCAGTGATTAAGGGCTCGGCGAAGAAGAAGAGTCTAGGGCAATGGACTATGTATTCAGAACCCAAAGAGGAAATGCGAATTGGGCTAAGAAACGGCCCAATTGAAGAAGTCCAAGTTTGCCCGGGAGCTCGCCCGGCAGGGCAAGCCCTCGCCCGAAGTCGCGCTCGGCAGGGCGAGGGAGAAGGAAGAGAGTAGCTGCTCGCCCGAAGGCGCGCTCGACAGGGCGAGATGGCGCCCGACCAGGCGCGTGTTTCTAAGTGCATTTAGCACTTTTAATCTTCGTTTTAGCTTAGGTTTTCTTAGTTTAATATAAATACGCTTTTGTTAAGCAAGTTTGGGACCTTCTTTTCTCTCTCTCTCTCTCTCTCTCTCTCTCTCTCTCTCTCTCTCTCTCTCTCTCTCTACTTTTCTCATTAGTTTAATTTCTTAGTTTTTAGTTTTAAGCTTTTAGTTAATACTCTTGAACCCTCTCAACACTTTTAGTTTATACAATTCTTTACTTCCGTCTACTTTGGTCACGATTTCTTCCTTCTTTACTTTCAGTAATTTAATTGCTTTGATTTAATTATGCTTTCTTTAATTACCTTGCTTAGTTTAGATTTAAATATGTTCGAGTAGTTTTATTTCTAGGGTTGTGGGGATCCATAATTAATATGACGGGGTAATTTATTATTGTTGATTGTCAATGTTTTGGTTGATTTCCTATTGATTGATTTAATGCTATGCAATTAGATTTGCGCAGGTTTAATTGTATGAGTTATGCAATATTGATTCGAGATTCGAGAGATGAGAATTAATGTTTTGGCTTAATTTTAATAGGCAGATTAATTTATAAATGGTTAAGTCAAGATTCGAGAGATGCGGATTTAATACTGGTAGATTTATTCTGTGATCGTAATACGTAGCGAAAGCCCTTTTATGATCTGATTAATCTATGCATTGATGATTGATTATTATGTTTTACCCTAGAATATTATTTATTGGTGAACCTATACCCTAGGCCTTTTATTGTTGTTTTCCTCCCTTATTTAATTTGCTTCAGTTTAGTTATTAGTTTAATTCTCACAAAAACAATTTGGTTACTTGATAATTTATATTATATTAATTAATTAGGAATAGAAAGACCTGTTTCTCTGTGGATTCGACCCTACTTCCCTATCTATATTAGTTAGTGGTTTTAGGATTTACTTTTGATTAGGTGATACGACTTTAGCCTGTCAATAAATTAACTAAGAAAATTAGATTTTCCACATTAGGAAAATTCGAAATTAATAGCCAATTAGTAGGAATTTTCGGACCTCCTAATTTAAATACTTAAAATATAATTTTATTCTTTTTTTTTTGCTTAATTAAAATATGCGAAATATATATAAATGATCCGGTTTTTAAAATAAAATAAATGGATAATAAATCTTATTCAAAATCCAAAAATAATAATTAAGTTTTAAAATACTTTTGGCTCCAAAATTCAAATATCATTTTGGCTCCAAAATTCAAATAGTAAAATAAATTACTAAAATACCCTTTTTAGAAAATAATAATTAATTAATTAATTAGAAAATATGTTTCAAAAATAAGGGGTATTACAATAATCCTTGACCTTTAGTGAACTAGAGTCATGGTTAGGTTGCAAACTCATTGCATCATGATTGTGACTACTTGAGTACATGTGCATTCCTTACTTGTGCATACTCTACTTATGATTAAACTAACCTCTTGTGTTGACTTGTGTCTTAATCAACTAACCAAAGACTAAAAAAGGACTTTGGTTAGTTAATTTGAACTTATAAAGTCTAAACCACTACGAAACATGAAGGTTTTTGCGACCGTCGCAAATGGTCGCTGAAAATATTTGCTACCGTCAACGTTCGTAACATGATGGTCGTTATTTGTTTGGTCGCAAAGAAACAAAATTGACGGTCGCAGATGTTTTTGCGATCGTTTCTGTTAGTTTCAACGACCAGTTAAAAAAGGTCGCAATTTTTATTAACTGCGACCGAATTATTACCGGTCGCAAATATTTTTTTTTTTTTTAGAAAAAAAAATGAGACCAACATATACAGCCCCACCACCACATCCCACTAGAAAACAATTCAGCCTACGCAGCCCACCGCCCACCAGGAACCACCTCTACTCACCACTGCCGCCTACCCTAAACTAGCCTTAACCTAAAAAAAACAAATGAATTTATCAATAAAATTAAACCCAAAAAAATAACCCACAAAATTACCAAAAATTCATAAAATTACCCATAAAAAACGAACCATGTATGTAATACCCGATATTTTTATACGTATTTTGAATTTAAATAAGTATTTCTTAAAGTATCTAAATAATTCGAAATGAATTATTTATAATTTAAAAAGAATTACTTTAAATTAAAAGTTTATTTTTAATAATCTTGAAAATATTTTATTTTATGATTTGGAAACTTTGGGGCATATTATTTTATAAAAGTAAATTTTAAAGTCAATGAGTTTTTAAGGAAAGTCAAAATACTAGTTTGACTAGGAAAGGGATCATTATGGGTAAAAAAGGGAATTTAAGTTTAGGAGGGTTTTAGAAATTGGATTATAAATACTCATCACATGGGCAAATTAAACTTTGCCTAAGGTGGAGTATACCCAAAGGTAACTCTCTTTCTCTCTCTTATTTTCTCTTCCCCTTAATTTTTCCCTTTCCCCTTTATTTTAATTTTAATTTTTTTTCACACACCACCACCACACACACCACGGTGGCCGACTGCCACCACCACCACAGCCGGCCATCGCCGGCGGCAGCAGCAGCCGTGGGAGGTGGCGCCAACCACCCTCCTTTTCTTCCCCCTCGCGCGTGCGTGTGTTTGTAAAAAAAATAAAAAAATATAAAAAATAAAAAAATTATTCTTTTTGATTTTTAATTAAAACTACCCTTAATCTAAATATTGTTTTTGGGTTTTGTGATGATTTTATGATGTTTGATGATAAGTATTTTGTATATAAATTTTCAGATTTGGTTTTGAATTAAAAAGCCCCAAATTATAAACCCTAGGTTTCTAAGTTTATGTATATTGATGGAAATTGTTTATGGGTGATTTAAATTATTGAAATAAGTGTTTTAAAATACAATTACAACAATTTTAAATGATTCAATAAAGCTGGAATTTTTATATATAAGCTATAATTACGTTTCTTGAAAGGATTTTTAATTACCCATTAATTGGGAATAAGGGTTTTAAATTAAATTTCATCTTGTTTTAGAGGGTTTATGAGTGATTTAAAGAGTGTATATGTTGCTGGAAATTTGTGTGGAATATAGGTATTGATGCCTCTTTGTAATTTTGGTTTGTAGGAGATTTCCAAGTGAGTGATTTTATTTAGTCATGGCGATTTTGAGATCGTATTCAAGGTACGTTCGCGTACTTGGTAATTGTTTGAATATGTAGAAGCATGCTAGGCTTTGATTAATTAATTCCAAGTAGTATCATGATAGGTGTTGGTTGGAATTTGTTGATCGGATTGATGTTGGTAAATGAGTTATGATGTATGAATTATTTGTGATGAATTGGTGATTGGAATTAATTATGTTGACATGTTGATTATGAACCACACTTTTATTGTTGGCATGATTGAGAGCATGTTTAATTAAACTAAATATTTATTTTGGTTTGGAATATAAAAAGGAAATTTTATTATGGTTCATATAATTTTTATTGATGCTTTAATCATGGAAAATGAGCTATTTAAGTGTCTTAGTACACAGGAATAAATTATATTGCGGTGCCTAAGTGCACTTAAGGTGTTTCCAACACCGAGGGATAGGATTTGCGGCGCATTAAACGTTTAAGGTGTTATTTAACAACGAGGTAGATTAAAAAGGGTTCAACATTAAATTTATGTGGTCACTAATTATTCAAGAATTAATTTGGTATGATTGATTGCTTGTATAATTATAATGTTTGATTATGTTATGGTTTGAGAGTCATCACCGAGTTGAATAATATGTAAACAATGTAAAGTGAAAGAGATTACGAACCAAAACTCTTGGAACGTGTATACCTTGAGTATGAACATATGGGGGGAGGTATGGGGTTTTATATTTAACCATAGCTTCTACTGGGAGTACAGGACGCTGTATTTTCCTTTTTATTTATTTTATGCGCAGGACGTCCAGCCACTTCATGTGACGTTTGCCTACCCGGTTAGCTCCCGGTGTAGTTTACCTCAATTTATTTGGGGCAGGGATTTGGTTGGAAACTCGTTCGATGCGTAATCAAAATTAAATGAACATTGGTAATTGTCTTGCTAAGTGTTGAATGTCTTGTATGCTTGTAAACAGATGCAACAAGGTAAGTTGTGTGTTGATAGGATGAAAGCATGTTAGTGTGTTTTATTACGCTTCTGTACTCAGCATTGCTGATTGTGTGTTGTATGTTTGTTTGGCCTTGTCTTTACTTTGGCCCTACGACAACCCATTTCTAATGGCGAGTAGTGGGGACAAGTAGAGAGAAGTTTTCAGGTGATGAAGCATTTTCATGATGGGCATAAGTGAAGAGCGAATCATGCTTAGTTTCTTTAAGAATATGATGTGTTTTAATTTACTTTGAATATTATTTATTTTATTATCCTCCTGAGACTAACGTAAAGGTTTTCAGTACTGTTTGGATTTAAGGGCCTACAATGGTTCCAAGTTGTAGGTTGACTTTGTTTGACTTTGTTTGACTTTACTTTCGTTTGGTTTGACTTTTTAAGTTGACTTGTTTTAAATGGTTTTTAAAGATAGTCTTCCGTTGTGTGTCTTTGATATTTGCCTTAGCCATTTTCACGGTGACGGTAATGTTTTAGATTTTCCTATTTCGTATTTTAAAAGGGCAAAATAGGTATTTTTAAAGAAAAGGAATTTCTAGGGTGTTACAATGTAATTCAACATACGACCAAAAATTCAAACAAAATTTGAACATAAATCAAACAAAAACAGAAAAAAGAAATCGAAAAAAAGATTTGATCAAAAATTCCAACAGAATTCGATCAAAAATCAAACAAAAATTCAAACAAAAATTAAAGAAAAAAGTCGAACAAAATTCGAACAACAATTAAAACAAAAATTAAAGAAAAAGTCGAACAAAAATTAAAACAAAAATCAAAGAAAAATTCAAACCAAAAACAAAATAAAACCACAAAAATCGAAAGAAAAAAATTAGAAACAAACCAAAATTTCAAAAAAACCAACATACCTTTACAAATATTTCTTCCTCTTTGGGTTTATATGGCCAAATTCGACCATGAAAACTCTTGATCTGGAATTTTTATGGTCGAATTTGACCATGAACACCAAAATTTGTTTGTTGCTTAAACCGTAAGACCAAAATCAGAACAAGAACAAAGAAAACGGAGTATGGAGATGCGTTAGAAGAGGGGAATTAAATGGTGTAAGAAGAAAAGAAAGAGGAGGAGGAGATGCATGAGAAAGAGAAGAAAGAGGAGGAGGATGCGTGAGAAGGAGAAAGGAAAGAGAAGAGAGGAGATATGTGAGAAGAGAGAGAAAGCAAAGAGGGGAGAGAAAGAAAGAAGAGGAAGCGGCTAGTTGAGAAGAAAATTAGGGTTAGGGTAAATTTGGTACCCTTTTATACCCTTTTTAAAAAATTAAAAAAGTAAACCCTTTGCGACTATTAAAGAGGTCGTAATTTTGCGGTCGCAAAAAGTATTTTAATTTAGAATTATTTTTAAATTGTTCAAATATCTTTGCGACCGTTTAATAGCCAAAAAACGGTCGCAAATCTGCAACTGCTTTGAAAACGGCCGCAATATTGCGACAATGTAAAAAATGGTCGCAGATTTCATAATTTGTGACCGTTTTAATGACGGTCGTAGAAAAACAGTCGCAATTTGACCGAATTCTAGTAGTGAACATACTTGACTTAGCATGACTATAGGCTTATACCTTCGAAAGGATTACTGAAAACAAGTTAAATTGACGTTCCATTAATTGGTGCGGAAATTTAATTTGTGCCGCAGAACACCAAGTTTACCGCGTCGCGACAACCTTGTTGAGGCGCGACAGTTCCATCGCTACGCGATGGTTCGGTCTTTTCTTTCCAAGTCTTCGTGTCAAGTCTATTCTTCATAATTAACCGGATTAATGTGTAAATGAGGTCTTAACCTAGTCTTTGCTTGAGTCTAATCACATATTTAGTCCCATGGTCATTACACGAGTCTTACACATATCACTTTCACTCATGAGTTAATGCACACACTTTGTATATGTCTTTCACCATGACCATGTCTAGAGTCTTGTGTGCGTTTTTTTCCGTCATTTTTTTAGGGGGGTAAGTCGGATATTATCCTCCCAATATAAACCATGTTGCTTGATCCCCATACTTGATTCCCAAAATATACACACATTTTTTGCTTTTTCAACCCAATAAAAAATACGAGTCAATTTGAGTCAAGTCATTAAAAGAGTCAATGGTTAAATTTTACAGCCCTTGGTCAAGGAGAGAAGGACGCTTAATCAAGGACAACACTTTCGTTCAAGTACTACTCTTTGATAAACCAATTCGACACAGAAAAAAGTTCGTAATAACGGCCAGTCAAGAAGAATTCGAGAAGCTTAAAGAAACTGTGAACGGACTTGCCGAAATGCTCAAGGGACTCACCACTCGAGTCGAAGACCCTAACAAGTAAGTACCCATTGATACCACAAGCGCATGGAGGATAGCTTGAGTCATATCTCCAATGACTACAAGTATTTTGGAATAAGTTCTAAGGGAGTCTCAGTGGATAAAGAACTTCTTCCGCAAAAGTTTTCTGCCAATGACATTCCTAAATTCAAAGCTACTGACAACCCTTATTCCACTTGAGGTCCTTTGAGACGATTATGGAGATTAAGGGAATTGACAAGAAGGTTTTCCCCTCACTTTTCTCACTTTCTCTTGAGCTAGTATGCCAGGAATGGTTATTCTCTATAGACACTGAGAAAATTGCTACATGGGATTCTATCACGCATGCTTTATTGATAGATACAAATGTAATATTCAAGTAGAAACCGACCATAGAGAACTTGAAATGCTTAAACAAAAAGAGAACGAAGGGTTTACTGCATTCGATAATAAGTGGAAGGAAACTTCCGCTAGAATGATCGAAGTTCCAAGTGAGAAGGAATCTGTAAGGATATTCATTAAGAACCTCTAAGAAAAATACCAAAAATATTTGAAATATCAATGCAATTTGAATACTTTCAAAGCTGTTTATAACATAGGTATTGAGATTGAAGACGTCCTCGCAAAAACAGAAAGCTACTAACAGTAGTAACATCAGTGGCTGGAAAGGAAAGAAGAATGACAATCCTTCTTCTTCCAAAAACACACACTCTAGTAACAATGTTAGTACCTTTAATCTAAATGACTTCCTAGTCATGAATAATCAAGGGCAAAGAAAGCAATTTAGAAGAGAGTTCACTCCTATTGGGATGAGCTATGATATTGCCTTCGATCGTCTTCATACCAAGGGACTCATCACTCCCACTGGACCCATTCAAGATCCTACACCTGAAAAGAGGTTGCCAATTTGGAATCCAAATGCACATTGCAAATACCATCAAGGTAGGGGTCATACTACTGAAAGTTGTTGGAAGTTAAAGGAAGCTATCTAACACTTGATAACAACAAACTTCCAGTGCCTCCTGCCAGTAAAAAAAACCAAGCATCAACATTTCTCTACTTTCCGATTCTTAAGCTATTTCTGATGAACAAGATCCAATAGATCCTTCACTCCTTATTAAGCCAATTGAAGATCCTCCCATGGGAGAAATTCATGCCATTGAAGAAAACGTGGAAATTTTCTTCAATGCCATGACGGATTTTCAAGAAGAGACCACCAATGAAGACATTGCTAGTCCTTCCCAAAATCCTATCAATGCGGATATAAATAGCCTTCTTGATGCTCTTCAAGAATTAAGTCTTGAACTTCAAGTTCTTTACAGGACAGTAAATAAAATAGAAAATAAGCATGTCCCCATAAAGAAGTGTAACCCCTCTACTTTTTCTCATAAATCAAAAACCGTGGGAAGAAAACCATTTACTTACAACGTTGTTGAGCCACAAGTAAGAAGGAATAACAAGGCTTACACATCTATAGGCACCACCTATGAAAGAGCCTTTGACATGCCCCTTGAAAGGGGTATGGTCAAGCCTCTTGAGCCAAAGCCATTCGAGTCCCTTAAAAGAATGGACAAATTCTACTGTAAGTATCATCAATATGGAGGGCACACAAATGAAAATTGTTTAAGGTTCAAAGAGTACATCCAAGGACTCATAGATAATGGGAAACTTTTCACCAACATTCCAATATTAGAAAGTAGTAAAATTTGGGACAATGATGCCAATATCAATGGAATTCGGGACAGTGATGATGAAGATGTGTACCTCAAAGATATGGAGGAACCACCACTTGCTGCACTATACCCTGTTGAAGACAATAATGACATTTGGGATGAGGATAAGGACTCCCCAATCACTGTGCTTATAAGGTCTGGAAGAGTACAACCACTAGTCACAACTGTACCTATACCTACAACTCAACAAGTTCCAACACCCATTATAGAAGACAATGATATTGTCAAGCAACTCAAAAAGACTAAGGTCGAGATGTATGTTTGGAAATTTCTAGCTTCATTTCATGAACATAGAGTTGCGGTAATGGATGCTCTAGCAAAAGTAGGGATACATTCTGAGACTAGTCTAGAAGGGTTGGCCAACTTCCTTACAAATGATCTCCCTAGTCCTAAGGCCTTGAACCTTTTCTGACAAGGACTTACCGTCGAAAGGAGATAAACACAATAAGGCCTTGAACCTCACGGGGGTATGTAAAAGAATGAATGTGCCCATGACCCTTGTAGATAATGGTTCGGCAATTAATGTATGCTCACTCCGTACTACAAGAATGTTGGGAATAAAGGATGAAGACTTATCTCCATCCACACAAGGCATAAAGGCCTATAACAATACTCGTCGCCAAGCCCTTGGAACCATTATTATGAATATCACTGCATGAGTCATTGAACATAGCACTACTTTTCAAGTAGTAGACATCAAGGCTTCATTCAACTTGTTGTTGGGACGCCCTTGGCTTCATGACCTTAAGGTCGTCCCTTCATCCCTCCATCAACAAGTAAAGGCTATAGTTGGAGGAATCCCTATCACAATCGATGCTTCCCCCATGAGAATCAAAGCAGTTGACTAACCAATCATTAATGTGGAGCATGATGAGAATGACGAAGATTTGTGAGGCTTTAACGTCGAAGAGGTCTCTTTTATCGAAGAGGATGAAAAGACCCCTCTTAATTATAACCCCCACTCGAATCTCGTGGTCAACGTGATGAGTCTATTTTTTATATATTTTTATTCCCCGTCCCACGGTCATATTTGTGCTTATTTAAGTTCTACGGAGTTATTTTTATTACTAATTTACGTTTTCTAGTGTTTTTGTAGAGTTGATATTATTTTGTAGAAATCTGCATATTTATGATGATTTTCCAAGCTTATTGAGCCACTACTAAGTATTAGAGTCGGAACGTGATCGTATATTTAAAGCCCAAGACTGAGTTAAAGAAATTTAGCTTGGTGAATAAGGGCTCGATTAGAGAAGAGAAAGGTCCACATTATGTTATGGATTAATGGACCAAGCACTATAAAGAAGTTGGACTCAAGTCAAGAAAGTCCAAGTAACAAACCCAAGAATTATAGAAGCCCAGCTCGCTGCTTTGCTGACCGGGCCCGATTGAGCAGGTCGAGGCCCAATCGGGCGAGCTTATTTGCTGGCTGCTGCTACCGCATTGCAATTGGTCTTAAACGTATAAATCAAATTTGGGCTTAGGAGGAAGAATTAGGCGGTGGAATTGTCAGACTTTTGTTAGGATTCGTGCTTCTTGGAATCCTAGTTTAACTTTAGTTAGGATATCTTTTTAAGTGGCTTATTTATAAGCTTTGACTATTATTTTCTTTGGGAAGTTTTTTTAGGTAGGTATTTTTAGTTAGATTCTTTCTTTATGCTTAGTTTGAGTTTTTAATTTAATTATGCCTTCGTAACTTTTTAGGCTTGGATTTTTAATTCTTTTTAATTGTCAGATTTTACGTATTTCGTTATATGGTTTTATTTTAGTTGGAAATTCTTTTAATGCTTTATTACTGTAGTTTTAGTTTTCATGCTTTGTTTTTATTACACCTGTTCATGCTTTAATCGGATGATGATACTCTTTCATTAGCTTTATTTATTTTGTTTTATTTAATATTTTATTATTGTTTTTATGTTTGATTGTTTTGATTAGTTTAAATTTAAATATGTGTGAGTAGTTTACTATCTAGGGTCTTGAGAATCCATGAATATAAAGGGATGATTTATTATTATTGATTGTTAATGTTTTGGGTTAATTTCCAATTGATTGTTATAAGACTATGCAATTAGATTTGCGCAGGTTTAATTGTATGAGTTAAGCAATATTGATTTGAGCTTCGACAGATGCGAATTAATATTACGGCCTAGTTTCAATAGAAAGGTTAATTTATAAATGGTTAAGTCAAGATTCGAGAGATGCGATTTAATACCGATAGATTAATTCTGTGATTATATTTATAATCTGGTTAATTTATGCATTGATAATTGATTGTTGTCTTTCATTCCGAAATATTATTTATTGGTGAACCTATACCTAAGCTTTTTTTTTATTGATATTCACTTAATTTTATTTGCTTATTTTAATTAGTTCTCTTAGATTAATTCATACCAATCTTATTTGTTACTTGATAATTTAGATTATAATAATTTTTTAGGAATAAAAGAACATTGTTTCCCTGTGGATTCGACCCTACTTCTCTATCTATTTTAGTTAGTGGTTTTAGGAATTACTTTTGATTAGGTGATACGACTTAAGCCTGTCACAATGCTATTCTTAAAAGACAAGGGCATTTTCCTAGAATGACCTTAGGAAAGAAGAAAGGAATAGCTAAACGGATGGGACTACCTGACCTCCCTAAAATGGATACTTTTGGACTCGGTTTCGAACCCCTCAAATGAGCCAAGGCAAAGTCCAATGCACGAAGAAGAGCTCGCACCCAGAAAGATGCAATGTCAATAGAATCATACCCTCTCACTTTAAATGGACAGTTTATAAAAGAGGGAGAAGACTACCCATGCTACAAATTCCCGGAACCACTTGTCAAGAATGGGATACGCCAGCCTGGGTTCGAAATTTTCCTAGATTGCAACTTTCTTGACAAGATCCCTACTCCTGTTTATAAGGAACGAGCACACCCATGCTTCAACTTTAACATCATGGGTCTCCTCTTTGGGTACGAGAAAAATTGAGCCTAAGCGCGTTGATGACAACTCCGTGCTTATACAAACAGCGGTACATAGTGAAAATTTTGACCCCTCCAAGCTATCACTCCGGTAGAAGGACTACTCAAGGCATGATCACAGTGGGGCTCAAAGTTGAGTTTGAAAAATTCCCTACAGCCGCATACAAAATGCATTGTTATTTAATTTATTTTAAAAAAATATTAGAGAATCAGTAAAATAAGTTTTAATCAGTAAAAATAATATTAGTTTGGTAAAAATACTTTCAGTTCAGTGAAAATAATTGAAATTCAATAAAATACTTTCAAGTCAATAATAACATAGATATCTATTTACAAACAAAACTATACAAAATACACTCCACATCATATCGTATGTCCAAATATCCTACATTATCAGAACGAATTATTTGACTGTATTTAACGTTCAAGTAAAAATGTTATCTTAAAATTTTATCAACCATCTGGGCATCGCCCGGACACAAAACTAGTATATAAATAAAGTAGGTTTTTTTGGAGAACGTAAAAAATATAATTATTTTGGCCAATAAGAAAAAAGATTTGTATTTTATTTTTGAATTAAAAAATAATATCGCCACCTAGATACAAGTAACGAATTAGATTTGATATTTCTAAAATTTTAATGCCACATATATTATAATCCACGAATTAAATTATTTTAGTGGAAAAAATAAAGCAAAAATATATAGGAAAAAATAAGTCTCCAAAAAGATATTTAATTGGGTTTAAATTATGAAAATATCCTACTATCCAAAAATAACCTCCACGTAACTATACTTGGTGGAGAAATATGGTGGGTTCAAATATTAATTTTTTAAATTTATGATATGGTGAAAATTATCTCCACATAACTATACTTGGTGGAGAAATATGGTGGGTTCATTTATTAATTTTTTTAATTTATGATATGGTGGAGAAATATGGTGGATTCAAATAGAAAAATACGTAACTATAATATGATTTTTATGAGTACATGCAGATATACATGGAATGAGAATATGATTTCATGATAACCCAATCATATCATTAATATATAAAGCCGGTCTCGCAGCCAGGCCATGAGACAGCGACACTTGATATTCCAGTTTTTTGCCAAGTGTCGTGCCACGTAGGCGACAAATAGGATGTTAAATAATTGAATTTTGGATAGATTTTTGAAGATAAAAATGTTGTGTAGAGTTTTATTATTGATACACTACTAATATTTCATATATACAAAATTAATCATAACTTTCAATAAAAATCTAATAACTCGATTCCATTTGCATCATAAAATTCGTTTTAAAAGGTTCTTTAAAATAAGATTCATTTACAATATATTTAGAATAATAGAGATTTAGTAAAAATAAGTTTTAATCGGTAAAAATACTTTCAGTTATTTAAAAATAATTGAAGTATGATATTGCATGTCTAAATATCCTGCATTATCAAAAGTGATTATATGACCGTATTTAACATTCAAGTCAGGCCAAAAGGTTTATCCTAAAATTCAATAAAAAAAAAAAAAAAAACCTGGGCATCGCCCAGAGCGCAAAACTAGTAAAATAAATAAAAAATATTCAAATGATATACAATTATAATAAAGTTTGATACCTACCATTATAAGATAAATTTTGATAGTATTTATGATAAGAAATAAGGATTGTTCGTTAATTATAATTAAATTTAAATTTGTAATACATATCCTTATAAATTGACATATCAATACAAAACCCCATCAAGCGAATTTTGTGTTAGTAATTTTGTGTTAATTTTTGGTCTTCAATAGCCGGGTAATTTATAGCTTAATTTTTAAAATCCTATGTTTAATTTTGTATTTGTAATTATTACTTACATTGTGTTAATTTGAGATACTTAACGATTATATATTTATGTTATATTTACTAAATTTTGTTTATACATGCAGATCTAACGCATCATACGACACCAACGAAATTTAGTAACAATACAAAACCCCATCAAGTGAATTTTGTGTTAGTAATTTTGTGTTAGTTTTAGGTCATCATCAATGTACGGGTGATTTTTAAAATCATATATTTGAACTTATATTTATAATTATTACTTACATTGTATTTATTTGGGATACTTAACGATTATCAGTTTATGTTTTGTTTACTGAATTTTGTTTTTACATGCAGATCTAATTTAATAAGATAATTAAATTCGAACAAAAATGATTGAAAAATCAAAGTACAAGTTTCTTGCCTATTTGACGTACTGTATTAAATTTCTGTAAACAAGATAGCTTAAAAGTTTGGATACGAGGAGGTTTTTTTTTTATAAATTGTTTAATTTACATTTATTATATTTTTTTATTAGCCTTTTATTTTTTTATTAATTAATTTTATTAAAAAAAATAAATTTTGTAATTTAAGTGGCTTAATCAATTTATTAAATTAACTTAATTTCTTATTTTTAACTATAGGGTGATTACGTTCATGCCTCAATTAACGCCAGCTTAGCTAGCTTAGTTTAGTTAGTAAGAAATTTTATGTTGAGAATTGTCAAGCATATATGGTTGAAATTAATTTGTAAAGTATTCGATTTGATGCAACTATTCAAGTTAATTTTTTGGCCTTTTATACATATATTTAATGCAACTATTTCAAATTAATTTTAAAAATTGTAAGAAGAAGCTAAGGCAAATGGCACACGATTTGATATTGTATACTTATTATATGGATGGATTACATTATTATTGGAGATGATGAAAAAATTCCAATGCGGAGATTTGATTTTATACAACTACAATTTTCTGATCAATTTTGCATTATTATTTTATTTATTGGTAAATATATTGATTTATTTTATATAAATGTAAATATTTAATTTATATCAATTTTATTTTTGCTAACATTTCACTGTTCAATTTATCCATCTTAATTAGATGTAGTAGGTATGGTTGTGAATGAAGTTGGTGATTCTATCAAAATAAAAGATATGGTATACAAAACACAATGAATAATGATTTAGGATTTAAATTATTTAAAAATTTAAAAAATTATCTTTTCACATTAAAGATTTTATGTAACGGATGAAATATCATATTTACAATTTATTTATACTTAATAAATTCAATTATAATGAATAACATCGTATTTTAAATTACTGTACAAAAAAAATTAAAATTAAACTTTTGTAATTTTGTCTGCAATTATTAAATATAATAAATCAAATAATTAAAACCTTAAATGAAAAAACTGTGCATCGCATGGGCTTTCATCTAGTTAATTATAAACTTGTGCAAAGTGTTTGGTTGACATAATGGGCCGGGAATTAGTATTTTCTAGGAAATAACTTCCTGTGCACTTTAGGACTTCACTCACCTAAGAGAGGCTTGATGAGTTATTTCCTGTGCTACGTGAAATTTACATTTTCCTTGAAAATTCCATTTCCTAGAAAATTTCTAACCAAACACGGCGTATTTTAGCTATCTATACTAATATTTAATAGCAGGAACTTTGCCAAATAATATATGCTGCCACATGTCCCACTCTTATTGTGCACTTTTTTTAAAAAAATAAATTCTTTCAATTATTTATTCCTTCATTTTTGGATGTTGTTTCATGAAAAATCACTTATATTTTGTGCTTCTCTTCTTCACCTACATGAAGTTGGTTTATTTCAAAAATACAATTAATTGTTCACTTGTGTCTCTTGGTTGGTTCTATCAATTTCTTAAATAATACTCATACGGAGCATGATATAGTTTGAATCAAATATTATTATCTCTTCATATATCTTTTTATGTGTAAAAATGAAAAATTGAAAATATGAAAAACATTATTATTTTTACCATTAATCTTTCATTATTATACTAGTATATATAATTTTTGTATTCATAGGCATATTTTGGTTTAATTCCAATTGAAGAAATGTACAATTGAACAACTTCTTACCAAAAAAAAACAAAAAAAAAACAATTGAACAACCTATCATAATTTTTTTTGATGTTCCACCCGATTCATTTTTTGGGATAATCCGAATTTGGGGATCAGTTCTGAGTGGTTAGGTTCCAGTCCCCTCCTAATTGTTGTTGCAGGGATCGAACACGAGCTGTCCCTACCAAGTGCAGTCCTAATCACCACTGCACCAACAACCATAAACATTTGGTAAAAGCTAACGAGCGCCCCCGGGGCGTTAGATAAGAGAGCTAAATGTGGAAATATTAAAGTAAAATTAACATTAATTACACCGATCGACGCGTGATTTTGTCATGCATTTCAAATTTAATACTATTTTAAGTAATATATTAAGTAGTTATCTAATGTCGTGGATGCTTGTTAGCAAGATTCTAAACATTTTAGCAAAACATTTATGCACGGGCTAAATACTAGTTGCCTTGAGATGTGAAAGGTCTAAAATTGGATTGACCAAAAATAGTGTTTTTAGCGGATCGAAAAGCAGACCGAATTATTCCTGTATAGAATGGACCGGATCAACAAACTCCCCACAAGCCCAATCCATTACAGTGGGCCTGCAGAACATAGTCCAGAAAACCACAACCGTTCATTTTGACGTACCAAACAATATCCCTAAAGTCTAGGGACTGCATTTAATAATAAAGAGTAAAATGAAGGGCCTAAAAGAAAAATAGAAAGAAAAGGAAGGGCATATTTGTAAAGAAGAACCTTCTCGAACCACTTTTTTCATATTCCTCGTGGTTACAATAAAAACCCAAAAGGACTTCCTTCATCAAATCTACCTGCGTTTTACCAAACTTCTTCAATTTGCGTAGGAAATATTCGCGAGTTTTCTGCCATTCAAATTCAAGGTAAATTAATTTTTTTCGCAATTTTTTATTTATGATTTTTCATTACGTATTCTCAATGATATTATTGCGAATTTCGCTGTTTTTGGTTGTTTGTTTCACATTAAAATCATCAGTGTTTACTTGTTTAGAAAAATATTGATGAAATTGTGAGTTATATGCTGATTAACTCTTTAAATCATTAGTTTTAGCTTATATGCGTTGATTTGTGTATTTTTCTTCCATTTTATCGATTGTGTGGTAGGTTATTAGGTTTTGTGAAGGAAATTTGATGATTTTTTTTACGAGTAACACAAATCTCTTATAAGATTGTGGGTTAAAACTTTATACGTAGTATTATTAGATGGGATAAAAGTTTTGAAGCAGTAAACTTTGTCAACTAGTTTAGTTGGTTAAAGTCTCGTGTCCCGTCTACATCGTTGCCTTGCCTCGTGGAGTTAGGATTTCATTATGGTGGGCATTATTTTCTTGTATCCATGAATTTAGTATCATTATTGATCCTTTAACCTCAATTATTATGTGTTTCCATGATAATAAGTACGAAGTATGTAATAGGATGAATTTTCTGTTATGTTTCTTTGTAGTTAATGGGTTTGTTATTGTTTCTTCTCATGATGATTGGTTTGTGAATGCAGAGAAAATGAGGGGACGAAGTTACAGCTACAGCCCTTCTCCATCTCCTCCACCAAGGAGTTATGGAAGAAGATACAGGAGCCCATCTCCGAGAGGCCGTTACAGCCGTGGGAAGGAGGCTCCCACTAGTTTATTGGTTCGGAACCTCCGCCACGATTGCAGGTTCGACCTTGTGGCTTCCCTATGTATAATATGTCATGGGCAATTTTGTGTCTAATTGTTTCTTCTGCAATGGTTGCTTGCCCATACCAATATTCATTTGTTTTGTTAAGTCCTAACCATTCGTATTTTGTGTGTAAAACATAGGCCGTAAGATAGCCAAAATTATCATTTATTTTGATTGTATTGTTACATATAAGCTATTTTTAGAGATAACTTTGGACATTATGCATTGTGGGATGAAATGTAAATGTGCACACTTTTTTGAACAGCTGATTCCTTCTTTTGGAAATGATAATTTTAGGCGTCATCCTTGGTGGTTAGAAAATGTTTTGTGATGGTGTCTACCTTATATACACACACACACACACAGAGCTATTTTGAGGGACAAAGAGCGGTGTTTTTGGAGCAATATGCTTTTGCTGGTTGTTTTCATGGCATCGCAGAGAAGAGTGTAATTTTCATTTGTGAATTGTTATGTGAATATAGTGGTTTGTATAAAATGAATATATTTCAGTAGTTGCTTTAAGTTTTGAAAATAGCCATATATTGAACTGTCTAAATCTACTGTCTTCATTTTCTTGCTATTTACATAGATGTTTTTAGAAACTTGTGCATCAAATCTCAACCATTTCATTGAGCAAGTACTTGGTTGGGCATCTTCGCTTTCTTTCTTCCATTAATTCATTACCTGGTGATTGAGAATTTGAGAAGCAACTAGAATCTGTTGTATTTTCTCATGGAAGATTTCAAGACTATATCTTCCACTGTCAGCCATAAGTTTTCTGTGTAATATTGATGGGTTTGGTTAGCTATTGGACCCCATGGTGTCACGGTCTAGCTGAAGCCAGATTATGGTTATCTGGGTCATCAATCATGCTTTAGATTATGATGTTTCACATTTTGACGCACCTTTCCTTCTTTTCAAATTTTCCATGAGAGGTTAATATGATTTTCTTTATCATATTTGAAGATATGTTAATTTTTACACCTCACATTATCTCTGCTCCTTTCCCTTGACAAGGTGACAGATAATTGTGCTCTTACAGTTCCTCCTATGTGTTGCTGACTTGCTTTGTCTCTCTTGTTAGAATTGCCAAAAAAAATTGTTTTTGTTGATATGAAAGGCCATCTTCTCTCATTGTAGTTGCCTCCTAAGTCTTTATACCAGCAGGCAGCAGTGACTTAGCTAAATTTTCTATGCGAGATTTGATATACTGATATGCAGAGCTATTTGCTTTAGTTTACCAGTTATTTTCTTTATTTGTACTCGTATTCTTCATGATGTGTTGTGTTTTAACATATGTTCTACTGTTGCAGGCCTGAAGATTTACGGGTGCCTTTTGGGCGGTATGGTCCTATCAAGGACATTTACTTGCCTAGAGATTATCATACTGGGTAAGTTTCAATGAAGTCACTTGTATTGTTTTTTTCAAAACATTTGTTTATTATTTGTTTCTTGATTTGAGCTCTAGGTTTAAGATTAGGATAACAGTGAGGGATTAATTTACTATAATGAGCTATCAAATGTATTACAGTTTTTGGTAAATCCATTTATTATATGGTTTGTGATGCATTGCACATCCTTTTTCTTTTTTTGCCTAGTGGTCTATGTTTATAGGGGATTTTTTTGGTCTTTGCCTGCTTCATAGTTATTTTTTCAAACTATTTCTTGTGTGGTTGTTTCAAGAAGCGTGTCAAGTTGGAGACACGAAGTAATTAAGAGTTTTGTTTTTTTCCTGAGAAGTGTCTAAAGATTGAAGATAGCAAGTTATAAGAGTTTGTACAAGATTGAGTAGTGGATGTCTTGTTCAAGATTTTCTTAGTGTTGATGAAGAATGGAAGAAAAGATTATGATTCCTTTGTGATGAAGACCTTGAAGTCTTCTCCAAGGTAAGCCACCAAATGACTGCTTTGTTGTATTAATTGATTTGTCGGAGGATCTATGTGGTTACTATCATCAGCCTGAGCAATACCTGGAGCTTCTGAACATAGTTTTGAACTTTCTTTTTTAGCATTCTTAATACTGGTTTATGAATATGTAGGGATCCTCGTGGCTTTGGGTTTGTCCAGTTTGTGGATCCAGCCGATGCTGCAGATGCTAAATATGAAATGGATGGTTATGTCCTGCTTGGAAGGGAGCTGACTGTTGTTTTTGCTGAGGAGAATAGGAAAAAGCCCTCAGAAATGAGGGCAAGGGAGCGCTTAAGGTGAGGCTTTGTTTCAGTTTCTATAAATATTTCATATCTTTTTCTTATCTGTTATGCGGGAAGCCTCTGATAATGCAAGGATTCTTATGGATTTATTTATTTATTTATTTTTTATTTATTTTTTTTAATTTGTGTTATAGTCCTTGCAACTAAATTATTTAGAGCTCTCATTTTGCTTCTGTGTGTGCTGTTAGGAGTCGGTCGTATGATCGCAAGCGATCCTCTTCACGTTATTCTAGGTCTCCAGTGTATGGAAGGGCTTATTCACGCAGCCCGGATGATTATTCACCAAGGGGCCGTTACTCACGGTTTGTTCATTTTTGCTTAAAGTTGAATTTTTGCATTATTTGAGAGATACTTGATAGCTTATACCTGCATTATTTCTTGTCAGGTCAATATCACCAGGAGGCAGGTCATATGGACGACGCTCATATAGATCTCGCTCTTACTCAAGATCCCCATATGGCTCGAGGAGTCGGAGTAGAAGCCCATATGGTAGCCGCAGCCGCAGCAGCTCTCCTGGATACTCTAGGTGACATCTTTAATGATGCAGTGGATCAGAGTCATGAATCTCGTAGTGTAAAATATCCTCTTTGGTGTCTTGATTTTCTGTTCTTGCGGAGCATGAAGCTGCCTTTTAACTTCTTAGACTGAATACGGTGTATTTCCTCGTTGGACGGTCTTTGTATAACGTTGGTTGAAAAATGTTGCGTATTGCAATGGAGTATGGAGTACCTAGTTACGAAATACTGCATTTCAATTCTTTTCATGTTCGTTGTTTATTTTTAAATAAGCATACAAAGTATGTTTGGTAGCATTGCCAACTAAAGATGATAAAAACTACCCTGACTAATCTGATTTGAAAGTGATTTGAGTAAAACTTTATTTGTGTTTTCGATTTGTATGGACACATTAATTTTAGTGTGACTCAAATGTCGTAATTCGTAAAGCATAAAGACCAATGTTGATGTCAATCTCCTAAGGCTAGCCAATTTTATTTGTAAATATTGTGTATGGTTATTCCTAAGAGTAAGAGTTTCTTGTCTGCCTCCATTGAAGGTGCTCATGAGCTTTGGTTTCTCCATTAAAGCTCTTTGGACTACAATTATGGAGGACACTCGAAAAAAATTACAATTATGGAGGAAAGAGTGGAATGGTAACCTGCAAATTACAATAAATTTAGATACTAACATAAATTAAAGTTGATCTTGGCCCCCTAATGTATTATTGTTACGCCACAGTTTCACAATATTATTAAATAACTTTTTGTAAGGATTTTAGACAATTATTTTACACTAATTAAAATAGTGTAAAATTGATAATAATACTGAAAATTATTGTGCGTGATACAAAACCTAACCTAGTTAGTGTAAAATGAGAGAGTTCAACACTTTGTAAGATTAAGAGACTACTCCTTATATTACCATATAATTTATGATGGAGCCTTTTTGAATTTATATAGTGAACTCTCTTAATTACCAAATTAAATAGGATATTCATTCTTTTAATTTTAGAGATAAACAAAAATGAAGTAACGCAACAAGAAAGTAAATTAAAAATATCATATGATTGCCAATCAAAATTAAAGTGATAAGAGTACGAAACAAAACTTTTGTAAAGTGAGAAATGTATAACAAAAGCTGTATTAGCCATGTGAAGTGTGAACTTAAATCAAATAATAATAATAAAAAAAAAAAAAAAAAAAAAAGTCCATATTAAAGTGACTGTAATGTGATTTTTTTTATTTTTTTATTTTTATTTTTAAATATGGACTTTAATCTAATGAAATGGTCTCTTATGTTAGGTCTCTTTGGTCATTTTAATTTTGTACTCTATACCATGTATCAAAATCAATTAGTTATTTTGATGAAATGTGATTTTAATTTACGATTTAAAAATCAAATCAAATAAGCTAATTTTTACTTTTTATTTTTAAAAGACGCCAAGAGACCTGTAAAGTTAGATAACCGTTCTCTCTTTTTCAAAAACAGAGACTGTCTAAGTTCGATAGGCGGTCTCAATTTCCCCAAAAAAGAGACCGCGTAACATCAATAATTGGTCTTAGTTTTCACATTTTAGAGACCGCCTTTCAGCAATATTTTCATTCTAGAGACCGCTTCCATCAAGGCAGTCTCTTTGCCAAAGAGACCGCTTAGCTAGAGATCGCCTCTAAAGTAGTCTCTTTGGCCTTTTTGGACTAGTCTCTTTGGCTTTTTTGTACTTCGTAGTAGTGTTATCTAGTTAAATACCTTTGCAAACCATGCCAAATTATTCTCAACCATTACTTAATAACCCCATTTCCACTCCACAACTCATCTTCAAAGTAAGGTAAGTGTTAAATTACGGGAAAACTTCTAAGATTAAGGTAGTTGAAATTGATCCATATATAATCATGGCAAACTTAATTAGCTTCAAAGTGGCATTCATGTTTTCAATAGCCTTATTGTTGTTCATCATATCCGGTGGCTACTCACCATCATCCACTGTCGATATCGAGTTCGATGTCGGGCAATGGATGGTCCCATCAACGACGTTGTCTAGCTGCCAAGGGACCATTGGGGAATGCTTTGAAGGGGATGATCAAGAGGAGTTCCTTGTTGACTCTGAGTCAAACCGGCGCATATTAGAATCAAAAAGGCATATCAGCTATGATGCGCTTAAAAAGGACCATGTTCCATGCCCCATACACGGTGCCTCATATTATAACTGCCGCCTAGGTGCTGCCGCCAACCCCTACCATCGTGGCTGTAGCCAAATTACTCTGTGTAGAAGAGGTTAAATTCTTCAATTGCATTTATTATCACTATTATTTTTATTACTAGTTTTGTGCCCCGTGCAATGCCGGGTTATTTATTGAAATTTTAAGATAAAACTTTTCATGTAAAATATACTAGAGCGAACCCGCGCTAAGCATGGAATATATTAATCGTACATGTCAATGTTATTTTATTCTCGTAAAAAAAATGTTATTTTATTACTATGGTATTATTAATTTATTTTGCAAATATGATTATGGGAGTTATTGAATTTATTTAGTGGAAGTTATAGAATAGGAAGTTATAATGGAAAATTATAGGTTATTAAAAAAAAAAAAAAAAAAAAAAAAAAAAAGATTAAAGTTAACATAATTTGAGGATTAAGATTTGGAGTGATGTGGTTAAAAGTTGGAAAAGTATCTCTTAAATTATATAATAGATAATATGTTATCTGAATTTTCTACTAATGATCAATAATCACTTGACCATACTTGTAAAATAAAAAAATATAGTAATATTGTTCATAAAGATGTGGGTAAAAATTCTAGCATAGTTGTCGACTACAGACGACTATGGTCGACTACAATAACAGACTAAATCTAAACCGTTGATATTTATTTATTTAATCCTAGCCATCTAATCCAACACCTATGCTATACAGTCATCAATAGCTTGTTTGGTTAGTAGATAATTTTTTTTTCACATGGAATTTCTTTTAACTAAAATTAAAAAAAAAAATCAAATTTTAAAAATTTCATCTTCAACGTAACCTTAAATCATATTTTAGATTAAAATTGAACTTCATCTTCAACCTAAGTCATCATCCTTAAACATTCCATCTTCAACCAAAAATTTATTTCGATGAATTTGTGAATCTATAAACATATAATTAATTGTATTCGTCAATTATAGTACTGTGATTCGAATAAAGGTCTAATAATAATTAAGTTGCAGTAATTTTTTTAGAGATTTGAATAACATTTATTTAAGTATTAATCAAAATGATTCATCCGCCATTGTTAAATGTTGAAGATACATACGGTGCAATTGTTGAATGTTAATTGTATTAGTCAATTATAGTAGTGTGATTCGAATAAACATTTAATTCAATGTAGAAATAATTAATTATATATCTTTTAAACAAATAATTAATTGTATTAATCAATTATAGTAGTGTGATTCGATTATTAGGTACGTATTATATTCACTTTTATTAACTTTATACATATTTCTTTCGAATAAGCATTCACTTTTATTAACTTTATACATATTTCTTTCGAATAAGCATATATGAAGTATTATGTTTTATGATTTTGTTTTTATTATTAAACTAGTTTTATGTTTTATGTTAACCGCCATTATTAAATGTTGAAACTCTCAAATGTAATATGCCATTGTTGAAGGTTGAAGCTCTCAAAGGTAATAAAATTAAATTGAGAAGGTGATGGCATGATTTTAGGTAAAATATTAAAATAGAATTATTTGTTTAATAAAAAATAAAAATAAAAACTAAATTAGAGGGAAGCGTTATTTAAGGGAGAAATTTACCTAACTAATTTTAATATTTAGGTAAAATATTACAATTGATTTATTCATTTAATTCAAAAACAATAATAAAACTGATTTTTTACTTTTTTGAAGATAAAAAAACCGAAATTAAAAAGAAGTGTTATTTGTTTTTTTTTTTTAAAAAGAAGCATTATCTTTTATTTTATTTTTGTTTGAAAGAAAGCTTTATATATTTTTTTAAAAGAATAAAAAAAAAAGCGTTATTTAAGGGAAGACTCAAAAAAATAAATAAATAAAATAAAATAAAAAACCTTATATTTTCCTAAATGTAATTGATTATTTCAAAAAAAATATATCTTTTCCCAATTTAATTGTTTTAATTAAAATGATACAAAAAAAAAAAAAAAAACGTTATTTTTTTTAAAGCATAAAAAGAAGTGTTATTTAAGGGAAGATATATATATATATCCTGCCACGTGTCACCTCGTGAGAGGTCTAAGGTGGACCAATCATGCCACGACACGTGGTAGACAGATAGCCAACCAGGAAAGCTGGCCTCTTACGGCCCAAATTCCCAGGCAAAGCCCAGTCACCCTAGGTTTACTAAAACCTAGTACTGGGCATGTTTTCCAACACCCTATAAAAGGGAGATGTTTTCCTCTGAGGAACATCTATTCAAAAATATAAAATTCACATTAACTCTCCATCAGAGAAAGTCAGACACCTAACACCTCGTACTGAGCAATTACACATTGCAAATTCTCTCTTGGAATCCGAGAGAGACCCTTTACTTTCCGCACTTTACTCCTCATACACGTTCTAACTTGATCGTCGGAGGCGGAACTCCCACCAATAGGAGTCTCCGTTGTTTTGCAGGTACAGGCAGCCGGAGGTCAGTCTTGGTGTTGTAACTCTCCCACAGGACACTCAAAAAACCCCGAAACATCTGGCGTTGTCTGTGGGGAAAGTAGTTCTAAGATGACTTCACAAGAACTTGTACCGTCCCTAAACGAGAAACGGTCCTTGGATGAAGCCCAGGTCGTTTTAGACCAAGATATAGATGACGACTATGAAGTCTCCACCCACATGGCCCCTGACGGGTCCCTCAGAACACGGCGCATCTGTCCCACCGAAAGGAGGGAATGGAACACCGACCAGGCAGGGCCTAGTGAAACAGTCAGCCAGCCGGCTGGACAGCTACAGGTGACCAAAGGATCCACCCCCATCACTAGAAACGAGCTCATGACAAGTTTCAAAGGGGAGATAAAGGATCTTTATTGATAAACGGACGGCTGTCCCTACCAAAGAACAGTCGGCCAAAAAGCCCTCTCATTCTGGGAGGAATAAGCCGGTCAAAGACCGAGAGGCCACTCCTTACCCTAAACCAAAGGGGGGACACAAGCCCTTGTTAAACTTGGCCGGACTACGGTTCCCTGAGCCAAGGAAGAGGAAAGCCATCTGGCATGTACAACCGGATGGTTCCAAGAAAACATATTCCGATGCTCGGATGATAATCCAGCAAAAGAAGAATATGCAACTGTCAGAGTCAGCATCCACGTCGAACTTCAATGACAGCTTCCAGAATGCCTCGACTAGGTATTCTCAATCAAACTGAGAGGAACATACAGGCGGCCTGTCTGCCCACTCTAGTCCTCAGATGTTCTAGGCGGCCCCGTATGCGCCCCAACAGCCATACATGCCGTATGGACCACCTTATATGCAGCCTACCCTCTTCAGGGGGCAGGCGGCATAGAATATCCAGCCTTTAGATTGGCAGCTCCAACTGCTAAGACTTAGGGAATAGCCTTCAGCTTTTTCCAAGGAAATAACTGAGGCCGCACAGCCGGCCAAGGTAAAGAATGTGTTGGTAGGTACTTATGATGGTACTACCAATCCTGAAGACCATCTGATGGCGTACACCAACCTTATGTATCTACAGGGGTTGGATGATACGACATGGTGTAAATGCTTCCCGGCCACATTGAAGGGCGTCACCCAGCAATGGTTCGGTAACCTGCCAGCCGGATGCATCAACAAATTTAAGACGCTTGCATACCTGTGCGCGTCAAACTTTTTGATGAATATTTCCTTGCGAAGAAAACAAGTATTGACATGGGATCCATACAATAGGGAGAGAAAGAGGGGCTACGCTCATATATCAGGCGGTTCAATCTCATGAGAATTCAAATTCAAGGTCTGTCTGATGAGGTAGCCTACAGACTTTTTCAAAGGTCTAAAGGATGGGTCGGCCTTCAAGTTTGACCTCGTTAAAAAAAGGGTGGCTATCCTCCAAGAGGCACTGATGGAGGCACACACCTATATATACAGGCGACCGAGCTCTGTAACATCAGTAAGCAATCGGACTCAAAGAGGTCTGACAAAAAAGAAAGTCGGCCATCACGGCCGGCTAAGAAAGAAGAAAAGAAAAGAAAACAAGTCTGGGTGGCTGAATCCTCTGAACAGCCGTCCCAGAAGAAAAAGAAAGAGGCAAAGACGTACTCCCCAAAGTACGAATTCAATAAGGACTATTACTCCATCCTCATGGTGATTAAGGACTGGGTCTTTATTGACAAGTCGGCTCCTATGAAAGGTTCCGCCAGAATTCGGAACAAAAACAAATATTGCCACTACCATGAGGATATTGGCCACGACACCAACGAATGATATAGCCTCAAGCGGCTGTTGGACCGTCTGGTTGACAAAAGAGTCCTCAAGTCTTATATCTTGAGGTCTAAGGTTACCTTGTAGACTAACCCTGGACAGTCATCCAAAAAGAAGCCCCACTCTGCTAATAGCTCGAATACGGATGAAACTCCGATCTATACAATAGCAGGCGGCTTCACTGGAGACAACCCTACCATCCGGGGCAATAAAGACTATGTCAGGCGTCTCGATGTTAACTCAGTCGACGAGGGACAGGCGTCCAAGGATTACTTTCCCGAAGTCGTTATTACTGAGGATGAAAAGGGCAAAATCAGGAGGCCGCATGATGACCCTATTGTCTTCGAATGCAAAGTGGCCAGCCTAAGAGTTGGTCGGATCCTCATTGACACTGGGAGCTCGTCTGATCTCATTAGTCACAAGTGCCTGGCCAAGCTCAGGTACAAGCCCAAGAGTATGCACCAGGTTTCTCATCCCTTAGTGGGATTTGGAGGTGGTGTGGTACATCCGGTAGGCCGAATAGACTTACCCATTTGTATGGACGAGAAAAGGGTGGGACGCCACATGGTGGTCCGGTTCTTAGTTGTTGAGGAACTGACGGCCTATAACATGATTCTGGGGTGCCCACCCTGAATGAACCTAAGGTTGTTATCATTCCTTCTCTTATGCTTCACAAGTTTGAGAGGTATGATGGAATAGTTAGCTCCTTAAGGAGAGACCAAAAGATGGTCAGAGAGTTTTACCTCTATGATGTCAAGCCCACTGTGGTCGCAGCCGGCCCCAGTGGAGAAACTACTAACCTTGACCAAGTCAAGGAAGCTACGCCTATTGAAACAGCAACCGGTAAGAAGAGAAAGGTCAACCAAATGGTGGCCGAGAAAAAAGACAGGCAATAGCAATCACTGACCGGTCAAAGGCCGGATGAACTCCATCCCCAGCCGGCTGGTGATCACATGGACATTGTCCTAGATGACTCTCGTCCTGACCTAACTTTTAAGGTCGGGACGACTGCTTTTGCTGAACTCGATGCAGACTTGCACCACTTGTTGAAAGAATTCAAAGACATCTTTTCCTTTGAAGTGGACGAGATGCCAGACATCAGCTCGGATCTAGCCGTCCACAAACTTACTGTGGATCCTAAAAAGAAGCCAGTAAGGCAAAAGAAGAGGAACCATGGTGAAGAAAGAAGCCAGGCAACAGCCGCCAATGTGAAAAAACTGTTAGATGCTGGGTTCATTCGGCAATGCTACTTCCTTGATTGGGTTGCCAATGTTGTCCTGGTAAAGAAGCCGAATGGGACCTAGCGCATGTGTGTAGACTACACAAACTTGAACAAGGCATGTCCGAAGGATAGCTATCCTCTCCCAAAGATCGACAGTTTGATCGACTCTACAGCCGGCCATCCCTTGATGAGCTTCATGGACGCCTATTCAGGCTTTCACTAGATACCCTTGTGGAAGAAAGATCAGGAAAAGACGGCATTCGTCACTGATCAGGGGTTATTCTGCTATATGTGATGTCGTTTGGTTTTAAGAACGCGCCTGCTACCTTCCAGAGAATGATTAATACAGTCTTCGTAAATCAAATAGGAAGGAATGTGGAGGCATATATTGATGATATGATTGTTATATCCAAACTCCAAACGGACCATCTTACAGATCTCCGAGAAACATTCGCCACACTCAGGCAGCACCAGGTTATGCTAAATCCCAAGAAATGTGTTTTTGGTGTTGGGTCTGGGAAGTTCCTTGGATTTCTAATTAATCAAACAGGGATAGAGGCCAATCTAGAGAAAATACAGCCGATCATAGACATGCAGTCGCCCCGTACTGTAAAGGAAGTTAAAAAATTAACAGGTTGTCTGGCGGCATTGGGGAGATTTCTCAGTCGGTCAGGCGACAAGTGCCTCTATTTCTTCCAAGCAATCAAGAAGAGGACTATGTTTGAATGGGGGACGGATGCAGAGGCGGCCTTCCAAAAGTTGAAGGAACACTTGCACTCTTTGCCAAGGCTCGTCATCCCTCTGTCAAAGGAAGTGTTATACATGTACTTGGCTGTCTCTGATCATGCTCTTAGTGCCATTCTTCTTTTTGAAAGAGATGGTTGCTAGCTCCCCGTCTATTTCATCAGCCATGTCCTGAAGAATGCTGAGTTACGATACCCCATGGTTGAAAAATTTTGCTTGGCCCTCTTCATGGCAGTTAAGAAGCTAAAGCCCTACTTCTTGGCACATCTGATCGTGGTTTACACTGATCAACCAATCAAGGGGCCACTGACAACCATGGAATCATCCGACCGAATGATTAAATGGGTAATTGAAATGTAAAGCTTAGAAATTACTTTTAAGCCAAGGAAAGCAGTGAAGGGGCAGGCACTTGCCAACTTCATTGTTGAGATGACTAGGCCAGTTGATCCAGTAAATCCTGACCAAGTCTGGAAGGTTTATGTGGACGGGAGCTCCACAATGAACGGCTGTGGTGCAGGCATCATATGCCAGTCCTTAGAGGGAGACAACTATGAGTATGCCCTACGTTTCAAGTTCCAAGCCTCAAACAATGAGGCAAAATATGAAGCCCTACTAGCCGGCATCCGCGTGTGAAAGGTGGCCGGGGCAAAGAAAGTGGACGCCTGTTCTGATTCACAACTGATTGTTAGCCAATATCATGGTGACTATGAAGCTACACATCCGGTTATGATCAAGTATCTACATGCGGTAAAAGAAGAGGCCGGGACACTTGAAGAATTTCACCTAAGTCAAGTGCCCAGGTCCGAGAATAACCAGGCGGATGCCCTCTCCAAATTAGCGTCACCGCCTCTTGTGACACACCAAGGTCTGTTTTCTGGGAGGTGATGGAAAAAAGGATCATTTAGGAGGAACCTATTGGAGTCCTTGATCAAAGCTCAACCTGGATGGATGGCATCCGGGCATACTTAACAAACGGCACCCTATCGGACACTTACCCAAAGATGATTGTAATGAAAAAGCACGCGTCTAACTTTGAGATTCATAAAGGGGAACTTTTCAAAGACAGGCTATCTAAAATCTCTTTTGAAGTGTGTTACCCCTGAAAAGGGCCGAGAGGTCCTCGAAGACTTGCATTCAGGGTTCTGCGCCTCCCACATAAGTGGTAGGACCCTAGCAAAGAGAGCCAGACGGCAAGGCTACTTCTGGCCTACCCGAGAAGCAGACGCCATGGAGATGGTGAAAATATGTGACAAGTGAAAGGAATGGTGTCCTTCCAACAAGTGTATTATTCCAATAGAGGGTTCAGAATTATTAGAAAGCTAATTCTTCAGTGAGGTCAAGTGATCAGAATGCCTAGGTGGAGGCCGCTTCCGATCAGTAATATTAATGTGTAATTAATATTACAGCTTAATCTTGACTGAACCCTTCGAGTCACACCCAATCGAGTACCGATCCGAGATGACGAATCAATCTGAAGGATTAGATGAGTCATTAGAAAATTACGAACAAAGACGTCGGATATCAAGCTTATAGCGTCGAGACCGAGCGTCGTAAGTCGAGTCGAATTTAGAATTCGACGAGACGTGGAAAAGCAAGCGACAAGTACGAGCCAAGCCATAGAATCGCATTGAGGGTTTTGCTTGGGGAGCAAGGGGAGAATGGTTCCCCCTTGTGGTCCTCACCTAACCCTTTGCTCATCTCTTGACACTTGTCATATGTTGATTCACTTGCATTTCAATTTGATTTTTGATTTAAAAGTAAATTGGATAAAATGCATTTTACCAACTCTCCCACATGGATGGGAGATTGAAGTTCAAGAGCTCTCTTCCCTATAAATACCCATCATTTGGGATTGGGAAGGGACACTTGAGTTGAACTCAATGAGGCATCTCCCTTTAGGTGAGAAAAACTCTAAGTTTGTAATACTCTAGTCTTATCTTGGTCTAGCCCCGGCTAACCTCCGGGGTAGAGACCGTTTGGGTCGAGTCTCGAGGATAGACTCCGTCGAAGGCTCTCGCGCTTGCGGAGCTAAGGCTTTGAAGTCCGAGCTCTATAGGAGCGATGCACGCGTCGAGGGTAAGAATGTCATTTCCCTTTCTTTCTTTTATGTTGTTAATTATGTGATTAAATATTTAGTTGCTTTAATTAGTGAGCAGGTCTTGGGCGGGTTTCTCTTCCATGTAGCGTTGGACGCTATGAAACCCAACAACAAGTGCCAAAGGTTTGGCAAGCTCATCCATCGTCCAGCCACTGACCTGAGGGTTATCCATAGCCCAATACCATTCGCCAAATGGGGCATGGACATTTTGGTTCCCTATACGCCTGCTACAGGTGGACGGAGATATATTTTGGTAGCAGTCGACTACTTTACCAAGTGGGTAGAAGCGGAGGCAGTCAAAGGCATTAAAACCAAAGATGTCATCTCCTTCATCTGAAGAAATGTCATCACTCGGTATGGGGTGCCCATGTCTATGGTCTTTGACAATGGACCTCAATTTGAGACACCTGCTCTCAAGAACTGGTTGGGAGACCAAGGGATCTCTCATTGTTTACATTAGTCGGTCGTCCCCAAGCAAACGGCCAGGTTGAAGCATTCAACAAGTTAATCTCTGATGGCATTAAAAAGAAAATTGAAAGAGCCGGCAGCTTAAAGGCTGACGAGCTACCGTATGTTCTATGGGCCATCAGGACGACTGAAAAAGGGGAGACTGGTGAAACTCCATTTCTCATAGTTTATGGGGCAGAGGTTGTTCTGCCTATTAAACACTATGAGCCGACTCTTCGAGTCATGCTTTATGACGAAGCAGCCAACTAGGAAGCCATGCGGCTAGCATTATTCACTTCCAGATCGCATGGGAAATGCAGCCTTGTGCCATGAGATCTATCGTCTGAGAATGAGGAGAGCTTACGATAAAAGAGTGCACAAGCGGCCCCTAAAAGTAGGGGTCTTTGTGTTATGACAGATGGAAGAATTCGGTAGGGTCAATGAGCAGGGAAAGCTGACTCCTAACTGGGATGGCCCCTACAAAATCTATGAAGAAGTTAGAGGCGGCACCTACCACCTGGAAACACCAGACGGCAGACAGCTGGCCAGAACTTGGAATGTAGATAACTTAAAAACTACTACTTCTGAGATTTGTAAATTATTTTGTAAACATATCAATAAAGTTTGCAATTTATTTCAATTATTGTGCAAGTCTCCTCAGTGGGACAAGCCGCCTGTGCAGAAGGTCGGCCTTATTTCTTTACTTAGCAATCTGTTCTTTTCTGAACAAACCTAATGAGGCCACGGGCTGGATGATCAACCTGAGGCCCATGGCCGGAGGATCCTTTTAAAATTAAACTAATACGTCTGTCCCAAAACTTGAGCAGGCGTCCGGCGACATCCATCCGGGTGAATTCGTCACATGGAGCATCTCCTATTTAAGTGGAACATTGCTCTATAAACCTAAAACAAACGGCCACACCGAGTGTCTCCTAGACAACCTCACAGTCGTTTGACAAGAGACAAAGATCAAACGTACCACTATACAGTAAACACGCGGTAGACAGTTAAAGTCTAAGTCAGAAACCGCCTGTTCTTGCTTGGGACAACACAGTCGACATAGTTTTGAGTAAATAGCTAGGGAAAAACTTGGCGAATAATGGGGCACCATGCGGCCAAAGCCGCCTGTTTCTTCTACTCACTCAAATCAAAGTGACAGAGATTGATTTAACCCCAAGGGTTAACTCATAGCCACTCCAACAAACTTAGGATGGAACCTAAATAGTGTGAACCAAGCCGCCTGTTTTTCTGAAAACAGTTGATACTCAACCACTATTCCTCTAAGTTATATGCAGAGCATGCGGCCACTGCCGCAATTTCTTCTGCTTACTTGAGTGAAAGTGACGGAGACTGATCAACTTAAGAAAGTTGACTCAGTCACTCATCCACTCTACATTTGGAATCTAAAAGGTACGAATGAAATCGCCTGTTTTTTAGCAAACATACAGCATTCGGCCACTGTTCCTATTATATTCAAAACATCCAAATTGGCGCCTGTTCAGTACGAGCACCAAGCAGACAGACTATTTACCATCAATAAAATAAGCTAAGTATAAACTTAGTATATTGAGGTATAATATACAGTCGAGAACCGAGTTATGCTAGATGTTCTCCTTGGAAATGGCCGACTGACCGCCTAGTTTGGGGCAATCACCATAGTGATTGATTGACCTAAAATTAGTAATACTCAAAAGTATCAAAAATTCTAAGTCAATCAACCCACCTTAGAAAACTAGACGCTAGTCGCCTAGGGGCAAGAACAGTCGGTATATAAAGCTTTTACGAAAACAAGAAGCAAGCTACATAAACTTGGCAAAAAGAGAAAAGCAAAATTTTTTAAAACTTCAACAATTGAAGAAAACGGCCAAGTCGGCCGCATAATTAATATAAACAATTGGCCAGGTGGCCGACAGAAATGTTAAAATTTAAAATTGTTAATGAACCCTGACCCCTTGTCAGGTAATGATACAAAGTGAGTGGCACGCAGGCCAAAGAAATACTTAAGCTTCTGGAGGAGGCTTCTCATATTCGGGAGCCGCATCCTTCTGGTCCCCAGCCGGCTCCTCCTCTTTGTTCTCGCCATCCGCCTCCTCTTCCTCCTAGTCCGACTCCCCAAAGGTGGAATCAGACGACTTGCCACCCTCCTTTTCTTCATCATGGCCTTGCCCCATGATATTGTCATTGTACTCTCGGGTACAGGTGGCAAACTAATTCCTCCATCTGTCATAACGGGTCTCTGGGAAGAGAGTCTCCCAGGTCATATCCATGATGAGGTTGTTGTCCTCCATCATGTCCTTGGCCAGCACCAATTTCTCCTCGTCTGCCCTATAGGTGTATTTTTTGGCAAGCTGGGTCTCCTAGTTGGCCAGCCGCTGTTTTAACTTGTCTACCCGACTACGAAGGCCGGCTGCTTCATTGCCCGCCTCTCTTAGAGGCCCGAGCTCACCCTTAAGGTCCGATATGAACTTCTCCAGTTCAGAGATCCTCTTCTGGGACGCCTCCAAGTCCTTTTTGACCTGCAAGACGCCTGATAATACAGTATGTCAGTGGTCAGAATTTCGTTTTGAGCAATCTGGAACATAGCTTTGTCATAATCAGAGGCGGCCCGGGCCTTCGCAGCCTTTACCTCTTTGTTCTTTTTGCTCAGGGGCTTGCGGAGACCATACACTCGCATCATAGACTGTACTCGGCCAAAAACAGTCGTCACTAACAGGCCCTAGGCAATTATTTAAACAAAAGGAAAAATTACTAAGTATACCTCGGCCAGGAGAGCTAGGATGGCTTCAAGGTTAAGGGAGTCGACTCCCTTAACAGACTCCCTATCCTCGACAGGGATGGCCTTCAGCATGGACCTAGCCATCTGAACCAGATCCGGGCTCTGAGGGACATCTGCACAATCAATACCCCGTAAGTACTTGGTGTAAATTCGGCCAATAGACCGGCTGCTCTCAGAGGTTCTAGGCGACTGCCAATTGAATTTGACCCTCAAAGGGTAAGGGAAAGAACACAAGTCCTTGATACCTTCAGTGGCCGCCTCTTTCTCTTTCTGCTTCCCCTGCCGACTGCCACATGGGACGGCTGGAGATTTTAGGGGTACATAGCCTCCTGGCCTTGAGGCCACGTGCTTCCTGGCTCTCCCAAGAGTCGTCACATCACCAGCCGTCTGTTATTCCTAACCTTAGGATCTGGCTGGGTGGAGGAAAAATGCTTTTCTTGAGTGCCCTACAAAATAACAACAATAAGTAAAAAACAGGCGGCAGAAAAACTAAATGAAGCTGTTGAAAGGAATGGTGTCCTTCCAACAAGTGTATTATTTTGATAGAGGGTTCAGGATTAGTAAGAAGCTATTTCTTCAGTGAGGTCAAGTGATCAGAATGCCAGGGTGGAGGCCGCTTCCGATTAGTATATTAATGTATAAATAATATTACAGCTTTATCTTGACTGAAACCCTTCGGGTCGAACCCAATCGAACTGCCGATCCGAACCGACCATCTTTCCGAAGTATTTGATGAGTCATTAGAGTATTACGTACAAAGACGTCGTATATCGAGCTTGGAGCGTCGAGACCGATCATCATAAGTCGAGTTGAATTTGGAATTCGACGAGACAGGAAATCAACAAGTAACAAGATTGAGCCGAGCTGTAGCCTCGCATTGGGCCAACCATGCGAGTGCTAGGCTAGGCAAGATCCCAAGCAATGCGTGCCTAGCAACCTGTAGCTCACGCACATCGCATGGCACAAGCATCGCAAGATGCGTGCATGCGTGTGGTGTAGCATGCCCAGCATCGCTGGCGCGCTAGGCGTGCTAGCATGCTGGTGCCTCGCACAAAGCATTGCTACCGCAAGCATGCAATGCATAGCACTCGCACAGCAGCTCGTTATGCGTGCTTGTGCTGTGCATGCGTGCGTGCTAGCCAAGAAGCACCGGCCTTCACAACGTGTTGTGCGTGCTTGCTAGCGTAGCAGCACGCTGTGCGTGCTTGCACTATGTACGTGTGTGACTTCGCATGGAAACACCAGGCACAGCGCACTGGGCCTCGCCCAGCAGTAGCAGCATGCGTGGCTCGCTAGCAGCACGCATGCGTTGGCTAGGCTGTGCGTGCTGGGTGGCTGGCCTGGCTGCCCAGCCTTGGTGATAGGCGCCAGCTGGCAGCCAAGGCAGGCTGCCAGCCAGCCTTATGAAAGAAGACCGGTCCTTGCAAGTGAGAACCAAGGGATGGAGCATAGCCTTGGGGAGCAAGGCAATGGTCCCCCCCCCCATGGTGATGGTCCTCACCTAACCTCTCATCCTACTTGTGCCACTTATTGATTGTTGATTACTTATCATTTTATGATGGAAATGAAAAATCTCCCACATTGGTAGGAGAATAGATAATCAAGTTGATTTTCCAATAAATACCCAAGTGTTGGGCATTTGGGAAAAACACTTGAGTTGAACTCAATGAGGCATCTCTCTTAAGGTGAGAAAACTTCTAAGTTCGTAATACTCTAGTTTTATTTGGTCAAGTCTCGACTAACCGTCGAGATGAACATCGTTCTGATCGGGTCGAGGGTACGAGCCGTTGTAGGCCTTCACACTTGTGGGGCTCTAGCTTCGAAGTACGAGCTCGGGTATTGAGCGAAGCACGCTTCAAGGGTATAAACTTCTTTCTCCCTTTTCTTAATTATTGTTTAATTATATGTATGCATGATTTAATTTCTTTAATTATTGGGGCGGGTCTTGGGGAATTTCCATTCCGCGTAGAGATGGTCTCTACAAAACCCAACAGCGGTAACGGAGCCGCGCTCTTTTTTTATTATTGAAATTAGTAGTTAATTAAGGTGATTTAAAATGGATTTAAATTTCTAATTGTGCTTTCTAATTGGATTAGAAGCTTGTTTTAATTAGTTTTAATCTCGTATTTTTTTAACTTTGGCTGACGAACCCAGATTTCGGCTCAAAAATAGTGATTTTTGGGTGGAATCGATGTTCTAAATTGTTTCTGATCCTATAGGATTGTCCACAAGCCAAAATCCACCCAGAAATATGTTTTTAGAGGGGTTTTTCGTTTTTGACGAAAATTTGTAAATCTTTATGCCTTGATTAATTTAAGCATGTCAAGGGTAGATTAAATGCATTGTTGCATCCCTAATCTACAGAAATTTTAAACCCTTTTAAGAATGGTTATGAAGTCATAATGTGTGCTTAAGTTTGTATGTTCAATTTCTCACATAAACTTGTCATTTCACAATCATGCAAATCAATTGCATTAAAGTGTGAATGTTTATTGTGAATGTGAAATTTTAAAGTTCCTAGTATATTAAAGATCCAATCTTTAAGTGTTTAAATGGTTGGAACTTTGATTCTAAATTCCATGTTGAACTAATGTAGGATTTAGTCATTTTAGTTGATTAAAATCCTTAAAGTTCAAGTACTTTTGATTGAATCATGATTAATCTTCATATTGGAAGATGTAATTTTTGTCATTATACGCAAGTCAAAAGTTGGAAAAAAATTTCATTGGATGATTGGTTTTATTTTCCAACTCCCTACTTTGTCAAAACTCATTATTAATTTAAATGTTGGTTAAATTAATAATAGGTATAGCCCTTTTCAATTTTAAGCATCAAGAAAGACCTAGTTTGTTCAAAGGTAATTTTGGATGATTTAGGCTTATGCACCATTAAAATTGAATTTAATTAAGTTAAACTTGTTTTATTTTCATTTTTGCCTTCAGTTAATTCTAAAATAAATTTAAAATTAATTTTATGTCACACATAAATCGAGATTAAAATCCCAAGAAATGTCACGCAAATCGAGGCAAGAACACCCAAGCGCCACCAAGGCTAGCCGGGCTGCCCACACAGTCCACATGTGGCTACCTTAGGTATGTGCATGGTGCCTAGCCTCATAATGTTGTTGTGCTGTCTGGCGAGGCTCGTTGTGTGCTGCCTGTTGCTAAGTGCGTGGCCTAGGCTGTTGGAGATGCTTGGGCAAGCTGCTGGGCAGCATGGCAACAAGCCCCAGCCAGCCTGCCATACGCTGTCAGGTGCCAGAAAGCATGCGCTGCGTGCTGCTGGTGCTGGCTTAGTGCGCAACCCACAAGGTTTTGGGTGGGTCGTTTTTGCTTAATTTTGGGCTATGACTTTCGCAAAAAAATTTGTCGTTTTAATTATTTAAATTTAAACGAGGCTAGGCCTCGATAGCTCCAGCACTTGCAAAATGTTTTAACAAATTATGGGTTAAACCGGCTTAATTAATTAGATTGATTAAGTTGGATGCGGAATTTAGTGGGTGATTAGGTAATTACGTGAATGAATTGCACCTTAAAATACTTAATATGTTAAACAACTTTGACTAGTTTTAATTAGGCGCGTTAATCGGATTAACCACCTAAGTTAGTTACTAGTTTTCGCGTGTTGTGCATTGTTACTTGTTTTTTGTCGTAAAATGCATGGGCCATTCACATATAGTGAATGGGTGAATGAAAGCTTGTTATGAAACAGGGTTTTGAGAAAATGGCAACTAGTGGGACCCGACTAGGATAGACAATACGGACTGCGTTCCGTTACATATTTTTGTAAAACTAAATACGGTCAGCGTATCGTTGAGTATTTTTGTACCTTAATATTTAGATTAATCTTAGTCATAGTGACTAGAAATTGCATGCTTGGCGGAGACGTCTCAAGACGATGATTTCTATGAGGTCGAGTCAAGAGATTGCATCGAAGACCCTTGAAGACTTGAAAATTCAAGGGGTCATGCTAGTTGACAAATGCATCTATCTTATGCTTTATATATATTGTTATGCTTATATATATTTGAATGCTAGATGCATGTTTAGGATTTCAAAATGTTGCGATGATTAGTTAAGTTCACTTAAATCAACCAACATAGAAACCCTAGGTCCCTATAATATTGAGCTTAAAATTTTTCGTTCCAAGAACAACACTTACCGAACTAATGTGCGTACGTGATGGGTTACGCCAAAGCGAGGCATCACTACTTCCCTAGGAACGTAAGGTGTACTAGGTATACAAGTTGATCTTGGTTAAGCTCAATGATATCAGTAAAGAGTCCTTAGATTTCGTGGCAAAAGAGATAAAATGTCAAGGGTGCATTAGATACGACGTTTTATCAAACCAAGAGTAGCTTAAAGCTATTAGCAATTAGATTGCTTACCTTAAGATATTAAATGTTAAGACAAGCCAAACCATGCTCAATCATTTCTTGATCTTAGGGATCTTGGAATCAATTTATTCTCTCCTAAAAGGGACAAATAATAATGCGTGGATAAAATGCTTAATAAGATTGAAGTTTGCATGTATGCTTTAAATTTTAAACTTATTATGATATTAACTTGATAAATGGTTATACTTTGCACTTATATTTGTAGAATTCTTAATCAAATTATATTGTATCCATGAATTGATAAAAGGAAATCTTTCGAGAATGGATTTCAAAGAAAGAAAAGGCATATCTAAGATACAACTTCTCATAAATGACTTTTATAACTAAAGTCCGAAAGGACAGTTGGATATCATGTATTCAAAATACTAGGTAGTTTTGATAAACATGAAATATTGAGTTGAAAAACTCAAACCGTCAATAGTTGACAACCAACAAATCTTTTCGCTTCATACACAAATGAGTAGGACTCATTGATGTAGTAATTCAAGTACAAATTAAAGGAAAAGATGAAACTTTGTTTACGGTGCATTAGATGCTTAATTAAGCCTAACAAAGTGTAAAAGTCAAGGCACTTAAAGAAATGATTCTTAAAGTCATGAGATAATGTATGATAAGAAATATAGGAAGCAAGGAACAGAGAAAAGGGATAAGATTTCTTTTCTACCCATGAGTTCATGTTAACTTGGCAACTCATTATCTTCACAAGTATCGGATACTACTTGAGTGATTCACTTTGAAAGTGACCTCAAACTATTGAAGATTAACTAAGTTATTGACTTACAAGCTTAGAAAGAAGCAAGTAGTGCTACATCAGTTGTAAGGTCATTTGTTTTGTTTAAAGACCTTTAAAGCTAAGGCTGGAACAAATAATGGTTATTATGTTCCATAATCAGCAATCGATCCGTTTACACACGGAAAGACTCACATTCAAAAGTAAAGAGCAATAGTTGCTGGGTTTACTTGAATGACATGGTCGTATAAGCCATGAGTCAAGAAATCTTTATTACAAACAAACATTTCCATAACATGAAAACTCACAAAGTTCAAGTCATGAACATGATTTATGTTCCGAACATCTTTAGCAATGTCATAACAACAAGAACATACTCAAGGCTCTATTAGATAGACTCTGGATAGATGATTGATTCGGAATCGTTCTAAGACAAGCAAGTCTTACTTGTTGAAATCGGCAAAGAAAGGAGCTAGTGTGCTTGGTATAGACAATTAACTCCGAAAGCTAAAGAGAGTTTCATTACTTTAATGTCTCACAAGAATTTGCAAGAATATGGCTATATTCATCAAATGTGAACAAACTGGACCTTGAGTAGCTCAAAAGTCCAATGAAGTATAGAATCGACTTGGTAAGCTATCAAAACATCTAGATTAGATCAAGCGATGTTTGCTTAAAGCCAAGAGTGATCATATCAAAGTTATGAAATTGAAATTTCATAATGAGCTCCACAAAGAACATAGATTGTTGATGGAGACCTCAATGTCATTCGAAAATGACTCGAATGATGATAGATCACACCCCTTCCTATAAAGTTTTTTAAATACTTGCTCGAATGACTAATGTTACACTAAACAAAATTGTCGAAACTAAGAGAAGACACCATATTCAGTTATGGATAAAATTGTTTGTAGCGTCTTTTCATGTATATGTCTAGAGTTCATTAACTCAGTGGGAGCTAACTGTTTGTTTTACAACGAACTTTTACCCAAAGACAATATACATGTCTCTTTATAAGAATTCAATTGAGACTACGGGCATTACTTCCACAACCTAATTGAGAACACAGTGTTTGTTTCTCTAAGTGGTGTCTTTCTGGAAAGTAACACATTTCCAAAACGACAAGTGGGAGGAAAATGAACTCGATGTCTATCGAGATTAGCAACAAACTTAAACTGAGAATCCCTGAAGAGTTTAGAAGGGCTTAAAGGGAATAATTGATCAAGAATACTCAAAGGACTTCACTAGTGCCTTAAATGAGAATTTAATCCTCTCAAAACTTTAGAAGTATTGGAGTAAGATCAATATAATCAAAGGGCTTTAAAAAGCACCTTGAAACTCAGTGTTTGATGCAATTACCCCGTACAGGTATAGCATTCACCAAAGGCTTGGATTGAATCCTTTAAATTTCTATTAAGTTAGAAATGAACCTAAGACTTACAATCATATTATTTACTATTAGATGGTAAGGGAATAGTATCTTGTAAATTAGCTACGACAGATCCAAATTCCTAATAATGGTTAGAGTCCATAAAATCCAAAATAAACTCCATGTTATGGAAATCATGTTTAAAACTTGATTAAGTTGCATGAAGGGTGAAAGACCCATCGATCGCAAATAAGTTTTCAAGGAGAAAACTAACAAACATGGAATATATGCATACATATCTAGATTAGTTGAAAAGGATATTCACGGTGTTGATAAAACCTATTCACTAATCGGAATGCTTAAGTCTTTTCGTGATTATTCTAGCAAATTGCGCATATGAAATATGGCAAAATAGACGCAAAAACCACCTTCCTAAAATGAGGTTTTGGAATAGACTATGAGATAGTCTAAAGGGTTTTCTCTAAATGATGCTAGATTTGAAAGCAAGCTCAAGAAATCCATTTGGGATTAAGAGAAGCATTGCATGAAGGAATTGGAACATGTATTCTCATAAAGATTTATGGAGAATCATAGAAATAAGAAGTTTAGTGGGAGTAAGAGTCAATCTTGTAAGGTCCAACAAGAAGTTTACAAACTCCATTGTGAAATGAATTTCAAATGCTAAATGCTTAGATTTGAAAGTTTTCAACAATGGACCAAACTAAAGGCGATGCTTAGTACATGTTGGGAATTAAGATTTATTGTATAGACTTAATGAAATGTTTAAACAAGTAGAGGAATTTACTGTGTTAAACATGAAGGACCTGAAAAGGTTTTCGACCCATATAAAACTAAGTAAATGTTTGGACTAAGTATAAGCTAGGCTCATACTAAGTCAAATAAGAAAGACTCGAGTAGAGACTTTCACCCATATCACATAGCAAACAATTTAGCAAGACTCGGTGAAACTGGATGAGCTGAAAAGTCACATGAATGGAATAATATTGGGAATAGTTCTGCAATTGAAACCATCATGTTTGCTATGATATGGAGTCGTCACCAACTTACATGCTTAAAGCATGGGAAGTATAAAATACCAATCAATCCAAAATCTAAGCGATGGATCGTTAGATAGTGATCAAGAACATCCAAAGTACTTGGATAAGTAAAAGGGATGAGTTTTTGACACAGGGAAACAAATATAATTTGAGAATTGATGTTGCAAGCACATCCTCAACAAGGATCGGATCCTTGACAAGGAAGCCATTTATAAGCACGAGCTAAAATGCGTCGTGGCTTGAGAATGGTAACATGGACGTGCGTCCATGCGTAAATGTGCGGAAATTTCCATGGTCACAAGTGATTAGGATATTCCAAATCATTGTGAGCTGGTTGGAATAAAATCCAGAGCAAAGCTTCATCACGAACTTTACTGAAATATATGTTGAGAATATTGTTGGCTTTAAGGCAATAATAATAAAGAAAGGTGTTCAATGGAAAGTTTGTTGTCGAACATTGATGATTGTAGGTTGTCATGTTGAAGATCTCAAATCATGAAAATGAGTAAGAGCCATCACCTGGACAATAAATCCTAAAGCACATATAATCCACAACACTCTCAGATTCTATCATCTTATTATGAAAGTGTTTAATAATGAAGATGTTGAGATTTGCAAATTAAATTATAACTAAACCTATGCAATAAGTGAACAACAACATTCGCAATTGCATGAATGAAATCAAGCATATTAAGTATGGGTGTGATTTCTATAAATGTTTAACGAAGAGTATTACTCTTAAAACATTTGAAGAAAATCATTTATCATCAGATGAAACGTTGAAAAGTTTCATGGTGGAATAAATTTTGACTAATAAATTCCACAAACTATTTGATTGTGGTTTAGAATCAAATAATGAGTCCATTCGATTTCTGAGAATATTCAAAATAGGGTATCAAGACCATGTCTTGGATAAAGAAACACTTGTTAAGTGAACGTTGAATATTTAAATTGAAAATTATCCCTAATCGAGGTCATTTAACAGATGGACGATTAATGATCACCAGTTATTAGTGTGTAGTATGATTTATAGAACCGTTTCTTGTGCTGCAAGGACATAGTAGTCATAAATCATTTGCACAGGTGCTAGTTTGGAACTGTACCGAATCGACCTATGAGAGTGCTTTAAGAGATTTAAAAATCGTCATAAGTACATATCTCATTATAACTATCGGAACCTTTTTCCTTGACCATGAGTATTGTGAAGTTCTCTTGTTTGAGTACAAGTCGTTTTGATGTTGTCAAACGTCTGCCATAACTGGGGATTATAACGGCAACACTCGGACGACTAGATCCTCTTAGTAAGGGAAGCTTACAGTACAATACTGGGATTGTCCCCCTATTAACAATAGGGAATATGTCTTTGTTGTTTACAAGGCCTCTTGAAGAGCGAGACTGTGAAAATGCATGGTCGTGCTCAGATTGATTTTAGAAATCAACTGCTTATTGACAGTCAAACTCGGAAATCAGAAAACACTTCTTAACGTAATAAGGATGACGAAAAATGAAGAGACATTAAGCAACATAGGAAATGGGCTATACACTATTTGCACACTTTTCCGGAAGGACAAGTGGGAGATTGAAAGGAATGGTGTCCTTCCAACAAGTGTATTATTCTGATAGAGGGTTCAGAATTAGTAGGAAGCTATTTCTTCAGTGAGGTCAAGTGATCGGAATGCCTGGGTGGAGGCCGCTTCCGATCAGTATATTAATGTGTAAATAATATTACAGTTTTATCTTGATTAAACCCTTCGGGTCGAACCTAATCGAACTACCGATCTGAACAGATGAATCAATCTGAAGGATTTGATGAGTCAATAGAGTATTACGAATAAAGACGTTAGATATCGATCTTGGAGCGTCGAGACCAATTGTCATAAGTCGAGTCGAATTTGGAATTCGACGAGACGGGAAATCAACAAGTTACAAGATCGAGTCGAGCCATAGCCTCGCATTGGGCCAACCATCCAAGGGCTAGGCTAGGCAAGATCCCAAGCTATGTGTGCCTAGCAACCTGTAGCTCACGCACATCGCATGGCACAAGCATCACAAGATGCGTGCATGCGTGTGGTATAGCATGCCCAGCATCGCTGGCGCGCTAGGCGTGCTAGCATGCTGGTGCCTCGCACAAAGCATTGCTACCGCAAGCATGCAACGCATAGCACTCGCACAGCAGCTCGCTATGCGTGCTTGTGCTGTGCATGCATGCGTGCTAGCCAAGAAGCACCAGCCGTTGCAACGTGTTATGCGTGCTTGCACTATGTACGTGTATGCCTTTGCATGGCAACACCAAGCACAACGCACTGGGCCTCGCCCAACAGCAGCAACATGCGTGGCTCGCTAGCAGCACGCATGCGCTGACTAGGTTGTGCGTGCTTGGTGGCTGGCCAGGCTGCCCAGCCTTGGTGCCAGGTGCCAGCTGGCAGCCAAGGCAGGCTGCCAGCCAGCCACATGGAGGAAGACCGGTCCTTGCGAGTGGGGACCAAGGGATGGAGCATGGCCTTGGGGAGCAAGGCCATGGTCCCCCCCCCCCATGGTGATGGTCCTCACCTAACCTCTCATCCTCCTTGTGCCACTTGTTGATTGTTGATTACTTATCATTTTATGATGGAAATGCGAACTCTCCCAAATAGAAAATCAAGTTGATTTTCCCTATAAATACCCAAGTGTTGGGCATTTGGGAAAAACACTTGAGTTAAATTCAATGAGGCATCTCCCTTAAGGTGAGAAAACCTCTAAGTTTGTAATACTCTAGTTTTATTTGGTCAAGTCTCAAATAACCCTCGAGACGAAGATCGTTCGGGTCGGGTCAAGGGTTTGAGCCGTTGGAGGCCTTCACGCTTGTGGGGCTCTAGCTTTGAAGTACGAGCTCGGGTATCGAGCTAAGTACGCTTCAAGGGTATAAACTTCTTTCTCCCTTTTCTTAATTATTGTTTAATTATATGTATGCATGCTTTAATTGCTTTAATTATTAGGGCGGGTCTTGGGGGGTTTCCATTCCGCGTAGAGACGGTCTGTACGAAACCCAACAGTTGTTCAGTTCAAAGTTCACCTTTGACGCCTGCACAACATGTGACCCTTCAGCGGGCCGCTTGCCAAGGATGGCCGAGCAATACTGAGCAGCGGCTTTTTTAGAGGCCGAGAGTTTCTCCATGGCTTTGTCTGCAAAAAAAGAGTTAAGGAGTTAGTTTGATACAAAACAAAACAAGTCTCACAAGACAATTAAACAGGCGGTCAGCTACCTCTCGGTATTTCATCACTTAGGCCACAGGCGGCCAGATATGTCCCATCGTATAACCACTTATACTGGGAACATAGTTTTGAGGAATGAATTCCCTGACCCCGGTCTCGGGGTTCGCCTGTATGACTACTTTGAAGAGTCCTTTTTCAAGGATCTCTTCTTTGGCTTTACGAGGAACAGGCGGTAGCTCAGAGCCGCCTGTTAGGAAAGGTAGGTTCCTATTCCACCCGTTAAAATTTTTTGTTCCTAATTGTGTCAGGGCTGGAGATGATGTAGAAAGTGTTCCTCCGATCTTCCCACTTATTCTCCTTCCCCACAGTCATCGGATATCCCTTGTGGCTAGACATCTGCTAGCAGCCGGTCCCGCTTGTCTTTGGGGTCCGGCTGAGGTAATGCATATGGGCGAATGCCTCAAAGCTTGGTTCTACCTCATGCATCTCACAGCCGGCAACATAGCCCAAGATGTTGAACCAAGAGTTAGGGGCTAGTTGCCAGACACCCAGTTGGTACCCATCCAAAATCCTCTCTACAATCGGATGTAGAGGAAATCTCAGGCCAGCCTTAATTGCCGCCCCATAGCAGCCAAAACAGGCATCCCCGTAGCTGGACTACTCAGGCCAGACTACTGTGTACTCAGCATCTGGCGTACAGATTACGTACCCATGTCTAATGACATGTTCAGCTCTAAAGCTCCCCATTTTTTCAGCCATCACTTTCTGCCTTCCCTTTGGAACATGATGATAGTAGGCGGTGTATTGCTCTCGGTTAGAAGCAGACGGCTCCGCCTAGCTTGGTACCAAATCTACAGAAAGGGACTCTCGCGCAGTCTCTAGCAGAGAGTGCCTCTCTTCTTTTCATCTGAAACTCTGTTTGAAGTACTTGGCTCAGAATCGCTATATGAGCTCTCGGATGAAGGGTCCGCCTGTCTAGCCAGATCAACAAAGGCTGGCATTACATTGTCAACTTCTTCCCCTGATTCGTTTAAAATGGAATCACTAGGGGTACTTGGGGAAGGCGACACTTCAGACAACTCACTGACAGGCGCATGGAAGAAGGAGTCATCTGAATTTGTCACCCTTGTTGTTCTTTTAGTTCTTGCCATGGTGTCCTGCACAGACACATAGACAGTCGGACTTGGGGCAGTTTGCAAAGGGTGATCCAGCAAGGGGCAGTCGACACTCCTAGTTCTAGATTCAGTCGTCCCCGGTGACCGGCTGATCACTAACCTAGGCCATGCCGTGTGCTTTTGGGAGACCAATTTCAAAAGGAAAAAACAAAGTGCGAAAAAATAAAAGGAAACAGACGGTTACCTTTAGTGATGGAAGAACTTTAAAGTCTACAGCGACTGTAAGAGCAGGCGGTCTGTAAAACAGGCGGTCTGGTGCAGTCGGAAGTTCTCTCTCAGAAAAAGACAAAAGCTCTCTAGAAATTTTTTAAAAACGTCCAAATAAATGATTTGGACACCCCTTATTTATAGGGGGGTGAATTCCAAGAGACAGTGGAAAAAAAACGGTAAAAACCGTTAGCCAATCATGGTGTGACACCTGTCAAAGGCGCCACGTGGCATGCCACGTCACCCCTATGAGGGGCAAATGATTAGTGGATTCCCGCCACGTGGACCACTCGAATCTTGCCACGTGTCATCCACGTAGACCAATCAGAATTTGCCACGTGTCACCTCGTGAGAGGTCTAAGGTGGACCAATCAGGCCACGACATGTGGCAAACAGATAGCCAACCAGGAAAGCTGGCCTCTTACGGCCCAAATTCCCAGGCAAAGCCCAGTCAGCCCTAGGTTTACTGAAACCTAGTACTGGGCTCGTTTTCCAACACCTTATAAAAGGGAGATGTTTCCCTCTAAGGAACATCTATTCAGAAATATAAAATTCACATTAATTCTCCATCAGAGAAAGTCAGACACTGACAGGATCTAGTCGTATCACCTAATCAAAAGTAATTATCTAAGTCCTCTAACTAGAGGTGTCCACCGTGCGAGTCGTGCGAGCTGGGTTAGGGTTAGGTGGGTCGCGGGTTGGGGTTTCATGACACACGGCACGACACACGTAGGGTAGGGTGGGCCGGGTCGTGGGTTGGGTCGGAGAAGTTGGACACACCAGGGTTAGGTTCGTGGGTTAGACGAGTCGTGGGTGGGTCGAGCTGGGTTTGTGGGTTAGACGGATCGTGGGTGGGTCGAGCTGGGTTTGTGGGTTAGACGGGTCATGGGTGGGTCGAGCTAGGTTCGTGGGTTAGACGGGTCAAGGTGGGTTAGTGAGTTAGGGTGGGTCGAAGGGTGGGTTAGTGGGTTAGGGTCGGGTGGGTTTGTGGGTTAGGTGGGTTAGGGTCGGGTGGGTTAGTGGGTTAGGGTCGGGTGGGTTTGTGGGTTAGGTGGGTTAGGGTCGGGTGGGTTTGTGGGTTAGGGTCGGGTGGGTTCGTGGGTTAGGGTCGGGTGGGTTGTGTGATGTTTTAATTTTTACAAAATTAACAATTTGATAGCTTGCTCTTAATTAAGATGCCTACGTATCCTTATATTATAAAATAAGGAATCAAAGCCAGCGTAGTTCTTATATTGTACTTCTTTTGAAATTTGGGGGGGGGGGGCTTGGACCTATCTTTAGAAAACTAAAATTTAATTTTGCAATTAAATTGTAATTTTCGAAAAATAAGTTGCCTACGTATCCCGAAAGAATCAAAGCCCACGTAGTTCTTAGCGTACCTGATTTAGACTTTTCTAGCCACCCATGTTTGTTGCATCATCATCCCCGGAAGCTGCATCATCCGTTGACGACTCCAATATCATCACAGGATCATCTTCATCGTCTTCGTCTTCCTTTAAACCTTGAGTTCTTCTTTCAGCTTGATCCCAATCTTTCTTACAAACACAAATTTGAATGCTTTCCGGAGTTAAGCGAGATCTTTTTTCATCTAACACTCTTATACCTGCACTAAAAGCAGACTCGGAAGCAACAGATGAAGCGGGAACTGCAAGTATATCTTTTGCAATTCTCGCCAATATAGGAAAACTTTTTTTATGTTCTTGCCACCATTTTATAATTTGAAAGTTGTTGTTGGTCTCATGTTGATATGACAAATAATCATTAATAGCAAGTGTTGAAGAAGATGATGATGAGAATGATGTAGATGCTTTGTGTTTTTTTTTTCATAACTTTATCAAGAAAACCAAATCTAGAATCGGAAGTGCTAGTAGTAGTTGGTGTTGCCAAATCAAAACCATAAATAGATGCATAATGATCATAAAGGTCTCCCAAAACAGATTTGCATTTGTTAATATATTCACTAACATCATAATCGATACTTAAACTTGTATAATAAAATTCTAAAAGATTTTCCAAACCTTCAGCTTTGACACCGGGGTCAAGAATAGCAGCAATTCCATAAATGATTGGAAATTCACTAAAATAAGTATGCCACTTACGTTTCATGCTATCAAGAACGGGACGAAGTCCATCAATCTTCATATGCTCTTCGATGGTGTGAACAACTTTAACACACTCAATTATGACTAAATGAACGTTAGGCTCATAAATATAAGAGAAAATATGAGTTGCACTATCAAAAGCTTGAATTTGTGTGGAAATTTGAGTGAAATGGAATTGGTATTTATAGGAAAAATAGAATGGATGATCATACACTTAAAAAACTAGCCGTTAGATACAAAAAAACTAGCCGTTAGATACAAAAAACTAGCCGTTTTTTTTTTTAAAATGGATGTTAGGCCGTGCGGGCCGTGCGGGTCGTGCGAATTGTGCGGGCTGTGCGGGCCGTGCGGGTTGTGCGGGCCGTGCGGGTTGTGCCGGCCGTGCGGGTTGGGTGGGTCATGCGTGCGGGTTGGGTGGGTCATGCGTGCGGGTTAGGTGGGTTGGCTCGTGCGGGTTGGGTGGGTCATTCGTGCGGGTGGGCCGTGCGGGCTGGGTTGTGCCAGGTGGGTCGGGTTAGGTGGGTTCACGGGCTAGGTGTGTCGAATTAAATGAGTCAAAACGGGTTGTGCGATTTGGGTCGAATCAAACGGGTTAAACTGAGCTGGGTTGAAATGGGTTGTGTCGAAAATTTTGGACCCACGACACAACCCGGATTAAATCCGAGCTGTGCCGGGCTGTGCCGGATTGAAACCGGGTCGGACCCACGTGACCCACCAGCCGTGCGAGTTAGGGTGGGCTGGGTCCAACCCGGCCCACTGGCCACCTCTACCTCTAACTAAAGTAGATAGGGAAGTAGGGTCGAATCCACAGAGAAACAATGTTCTTTTACTCCTAATTAATTATTATAATCTAAATTATCAAGTAACCAATTTGTATTTGTATAAATGAATCTAATAATCAACTAAGCAAATTAACTAAGGGAATAATCAATAATAAAAAGCTCTAGGGTATAGGTTCACCAATAAATAATACTTCAGGGTAAAACATACGATCAATTATCAATGCATAAATTAACCAGATTATAAAGGGATGTCGCTACGTATTATAATCACATAATTAATCTACTGGTATTAAATCTCATCTCTCGAATCTTGACCTAACCATTAATAGATTAACATGCCTATTGAAACTAAGCCTAAACATCAATTCTCATCTGTCGAATCTCGAATCAATATTGCATAACTCATACAATTAAACCTGGCCAAATCTAATTGCATAGTATTTAAATCAATCAATAGGAAATTAATCAATCATCAATAATCAACAATAATAAATTACCCCTTCGTATTATTCATGGATCCCCACAAACCCTAGAAATAAAACTATTCACTCATAATCAAAATTAAACTAGGCAAAGCAATTAAAGAAAGCATAATTAAATCAAAGCAATTAAATTACTGAAAGTAAAGAGGGAAGAAATCGTTACCAAAATTAATGGAAATAATAAATTGCATAAAACTCAAGAGTGTGTAGAGAAAGAAAGTGATAGAGAGAGAAAGTAAGAGTATTAACAAAAGCTTAAACTAATAACTAAGAAATAAAACTAATGAGAAAAGTAGAGAGAGAGAGAGAGACAGGGGGGTAAAGAAAGTGGTGAAAACCCGTCCTTCACTTCCTAAAATAAAACATACTTATACTTAAACTAAAAAGATAAAACAAATTATATCTTTAAACTCCTTCAGAAACACGCACCCGGTCGGGCAGCATCTCGCCCTGCCGGGCGCGCCTCCAGGCGAGCTCCCGGGAAAGCTTGGACTTCTTCAATTGGGCCGTTTCTTAGCCCAATTCGCATTTCCTCTTAGGGTTCTGAATACATGGTCCATTGCCCCGGACTCTTCTTCTTCGCCAGGCCCTTAATCACCGATTTGATGACTCCAACCGGTCCTGGGCTTCGGAATGTGGTCATATAAATGCGACCTACTCCAATGCTCGTAGTGGCTACAATAAATCCAGGAAAATGCTTCAAATCCGCAATTTCCTATAAAACAATACCAAATCTACGAAAACACTAGAAAACGCATATTGGTAATAATAGTAGCTCCGTAGAGCTCAAATAAACACAATTATGACCATTGGGATGGGGAATAAATATATATATAAAATAGACTTATCAGACACCTAACACCTCGTACTGAGCAATTACACATTGCAGATTCTCTCTTGGAATCCGAGAGAGACCCTTTACTTTCCGCACTTTACTCCTCATACACGTTCTAACTTGATCGTCAAAGACGGAACTCCCACCAACAGGAGTTTTCGTTGTTTTGCAGGTACAAGCAGCCTGAGGTCAGTCTTGGTGTTGTAACACTCCCGCAGGACACTCAAAAAACCCCAAAACAACTATATACAAAAATAGGGTAACTATATCAATTTTTACAACATTTACATTAAGGGCACTGTATACAAAAATAAGGTAACTATATCGACTGAGTTTTTGACACCATTTACATAAAGGTCACAATATACAAAAATAAAGGTCACTATATATATAAATAAGGTGATTGAAACAAAATTTATAATATTTCCATGATTCTAAGGTCATTATATACGAAAATAAGGTAACTATATATAAATTTCGAGTAATTATATCAATTTGACACCATTTACCCAGAGGTCACTAAATATAAAAATAAAGGGTATTAAAAAAAGTCTATGTAGGATTCGAACCTACATCCCGTGATTACACGGTGCTCGACCAATTGAGCTAATAGGCTTTCAAATTGCCAAAAACGTAGAGGCTTAAAACCAACACAGATTTTAAATTTATGTTTGAGATTTTACAATAACCTTTCACACACACACACACAAAAAATAAAAAAAATAAAAATTAAAAAATTAAAAAAAAAAATGTTGTATGTAGAATTGACAAAAGATGACTTGTGTATCGGGTTGATTAATAGGATTGATTTCTAAGGAGTTTCTTCTTTGTGAATTCTAACAACTAACAATCTAGAAATGTCAAATGTCCAAATCAATGAAACATATAAATGAATCACACATTGTTATATAGTACAATATCATGTACAAGTCATGTTTTCAGTATAGGTTACTTCATAGGTTGTCCTATGCTCGTATTACTATCTGCTTGTCTATTACTCAATTATATGATTTATATAGTTTACAACAGTACATCTAATGTAATGAATAAATTTATTTATATAGCATTTTAAGGATATACGATCATTGTTGCGTATTATATGTATGTTTGTAAGAGAAAAAATTAAATTTAAATATGTCTAGTGACCGACAACCACATGTCGGGTAATTATTGCAAACAATATTACTTTTTTAAATTTAATTAGCAAGACATTCGGATATAAAGTTACAATTAGATATGTTTATCATTAAAAAACAAAAGTTAAAAGTGAAAATTTAGGAGGAAAACTTACCACCATAATGAATAATTTTTTTAGGGAAATTCATCCCTCCAAAAGAAAAATTCATTTACAAGAACCAAAATAGTGAAATACTAGCGGGAAAACTCCCTCCTTGTCTATTACTCCAAATTTACCAAAATAAATAAAAATAACAAAAAATTAAACAAAAAAAAGTAAAAATATCATACTCCAGTACTCCACTAACTAAGAGAGAGGCAGAAAGCATTCTACCCACCCAAAATTTCCTGGAAAAAAAAAAAAGCATTCTACCCAAAACACCAAAACCCCTAATTTGTTATGGCGTTCTTATTTTTCACTCCATTCTCTCTCTTTACTCACTCCATCTCACTTACCAAGCTAGATCCTCACCAATTCTCTCAGGATCAAGTGTTTTCGTCATTTATTGTAAAATCTAAGGTAATTTTCTTCTCTCTTCTATATCTGAAATTTGATTATTATCTGTAATTAGGTTTTTTGGGTAAGTGAATTGGTATCACTTTGGTTAGGGTGGTATTTATCGGTTTGGTGTCTATAAAATTAGTGATATTTATCTTAGAATTGGCTTTCATTGAAGTTGCCTTTTCCTTAGCCTATCGCCGTTCTTCACTCTCTTTTCTGTTCCACCTCTTTTCATTACTATGAAATTATTGAAATTGGAAGCTTTGGGATTCTATCATTTTTTGGGTTGCTTGAAACATCCTCTTTCTATCCTACCAATTGCAGTACTCCATTTTTTTCCCCCGCTGTACGAATTAGTGGGAAATCCACTTTAGAAGATTAATAGGAAATCCACTACCTTTAGAGGATTTATAAATCACGGCATAAAAGCAATTGGCATTTTCTATTTTTCTAATTGTTAAAATCCAAATACAATTTGATAACCTATTAAGTTTATTGTAATTATAACTAATAGTAGTTTCCTTATTTGGTTTAACAAATGAGAGTCTTTAGTCTAAGTTCATAAATTAGAGTCTTTACAACTAAATAACTAATAGTAGTTTTGAATTTTTGCTCCTATAATATGTCTTAGTATAAGGTCTGAGTATTCTTTACACCCCTGCTCTTGGTTTATTGAAAAATCCTTTGAATTTTATTTTATGTGGATGGTACTTAAACGCTAGTTAATTGTAATTCCATGCTGATTTTAAGGTTATCTGCAATACTCTTAATCATCAGCTAGCTTCCTTTGCCTTTCTTATATTTCTCAATTAAACTGAGTTATGCTTATTTAGTTATCTTATCAAATCATGTTGATATACTCTTTTAACTTGATTTGTGGCAATCTGATGTATTCTAAATATACTCACAATATGTACTCTGTCTCTATATCATGAAATATTCGTCAATTCAATTAACAGTGGACTAATGATCTAATTTATTTATTTTTTCTCTTTTTTTTTTTTTTTTTTTTTGCAGCATGGATAATATTATTTATGATGAACATGTTTATGCACCAGACGAAATAGAATACGAGTGTACACCAGAGGAAAAAGCTAATGTTCCTATTTCATCTGTAGTTACAATTGAAAGCAATAATGTGGATGCTAACACTATGCAACCTGTACTTGCTGCTTTAGATAAGAAATGGAGCTCGGTTTGGCTGGAATTTCTCACACTTGACAAGGCAGAATCTAGTGATGGGAAACAAAGGTCAATTTACAAACATTGCCAGAAATCTTCCTTCATTTCCGATGCCCATTATGGAACAAAAAATATGCATAGACATCTTAGAAAATGCAGCGCATATGCGAAACATTTGAAAAACCAAGGAGGAAACAAAGGTAAAGTGATCTTTGACCAGAAAGGTGTATAGAGACTTGGTAGCTAAAGCCATAATAAAACATGGATATGCTTTTTCTTAGGTTGAACATGATGGTAATAGAGAAATTCATGCAAATTTAAATGATGAAGTAAATTTCATTACTAGAAATACTGCTAAAGTTGATTGTTTAAAAATGCATAAAACTTTGAAGACTCGGTTAAAGGAAACTCTTCGTAAAGTCTCTAGTTGTATCTCTTTGACATGTTTAGTACAGTGTTGAATTTTAGTCATATTGACTCACCACACACCGGAAAAACCATGTATACTGTTGTGTTGTCCATGCTTCAAGACTGGGGTATTGATGATAAGCTTTTTTGCTTCACATTAAACAATGCCTCTAGTAATGATAGAATGCAAGATTATTTGAAAGAAACTCTACTTGCAAGAGATGTTTTGTTGTACAAGAGATGTGCTGCACATGTATTAAATCTCATTGTTAAAGATGGACTTAAGGTCATTGAACATATTGTTGAGAAAGTAAGACTTTGTGTGAAGCGTGTTAAATATTCTTAAATAAGAAAAAATAATTTCCGATCTTGTGTGAATTTAGCTAAGATAAAAGAAACAAAATCGTTGTGGCTTGATGTTCCAATAAGGTGGAACTCTACATACATGATGCTTGATAGGGCTATTTTATATCGTGAGGCTTTTAGGGAAATGTCTGAAGTTCAGCATTGTTGTCCTAATTCTAAAGAGTGGGATTTACTTGAGAAAATTTGGGATGTTTTAGAACCGTTTCATGAGATAACTGAGTTGTTTTCGGGAAGTAATTATCCTACCTCAAATCTGTATTTCGGGAATGTTTGGAAAATTCTTATGCTTTTGACGGAGTTGGAGCGTGATGATGATGTTGTTTTGAGGACAATGGCAGTAGACATGAAGAGCAAGTTTGACAAGTATTGGTTCTAACTCAGAAGAGGATAACTATAGCATGTTATTTGCATTTGTTGTGATTCTTGATCCTCGTTGCAAATTATCCATATTAAAGTTTTGTTATGAAAAGATATTTGGAGATGTAGAGGCTACCTTGAGAGTTAGTGATCTTCAATTGAAGTTGGAGAAGTTTTACAAGCTATATACCCAAAATGGAACATCAACGACACCGAACATCAACACTAACATAGGAAACGCCTCAAGCTCCAAAACCTCCACAAGTACTTCATATGGAAACTGCAAGCAGAAATTTGACTATTTTGCGGTAATTATTCTTTTGTATTTTTTAATTGCAATACATGCTTTTTTATATATATATAATTGCAACTACCTTCTGTTGTTTTTTTTTTTTTTTTGGAACTACCCTCTGTCTTCTGGTTTTTTATGCAACTACATTATGTTTTTAGCCATTTTTTTTTTAACTATCACTACACGAAACCAACAAATTGGCAACGATTCAAACCCCCCCAAAGGCAACGTTTTGAACCGTTGAGTATTTGAGGGTTGCCAAATCCCAAAAAAATTGGCAACGGTTCAAAACCGTTGCCAACTCAAGCAATTGGCAACGGTTAACCATTGCCATTGACCATGCCGCATTTTTTTTTTGTTTTTAAAAGTAATTGGCAACGGTTAACCGTTTCCAATTGCTTGAGTTGGCAACGGTTAACCGTTGCCAAAGCAAATGGCGCGCTTTTTTTTTTATTTTAAAACATTGGCAACGGTTAACCGTTGCCAATGACCTGTATTGTATTTTTTTTTTTTTTGGCTGCACTAATATTGACCTGTTTTTTTTTTTTTTTTTTTTTTTGGTTGCAGTAATATTGACCTGTTTTTTTTTTTTTGCTGCAATATTATTAATAATAATAATAATAATAATTATTATTATTATTATTATTATTATTATTATATTAATAATAATTATTATTATTAATATTATAATATTAATAATAATAATAATTATTATTATATATGATAATAGTAACAATAATTAGTAACATTAATAACAAAACATAAATAATTAATAATAACAATCGCAAGAGATGATATAATAAATTAGAAAAATGTTTCATGTATAGTACATAATTATACATCTAAGGCTAGGATTGATGAAGAGATGATATAGTACAAAAATGTATGACGATATTTACAAATTAAATGTGATGTAGGTCGCCAACATCTCCCGAATTACATGGAGTTCCTCGCTCGTGTATGGAAGTCCCGTTTGCCCCTTGCAAAACTTAGAATACACAAAACGTGAGTTAGTAGAAATGAAATAATAATAATTGGGGTTAGTTATAGGTGACTAATGCTTGAGATTACAAGAAAAGAGCAAGTAAGAGGTTTTGGGACGCAATTTCAACCAAAATGGCTCAAGTAAGGCCATTTTGGCTACTAGGATGCCTATTTTCTATATTTCCTGTCTATTGAACTCATAACTAGTTAAAACATGTCATTATCACTTAGTTATAGGTGACTAATGCTTGAGATTACAAGAAAAGAGCAAGTAAGAGCTTTTGGGACGCAATTTCAACCAAAATGGCTCAAGTAAGGCCATTTTGGCTACTAGGATGCCTATTTTCTATATTTCCTGTCTATTGAACTCATAACTAGTTAAAACATATCATTATCACTTAGTTATAGGTGACTAATGCTTGAGATTACAAGAAAAGAGCAAGTAAGAGGTTTTGGGACGCAATTTCAACCAAAATGGCTCAAGTAAGGCCATTTTGGCTACTAGGATGCCTATTTTCTACAATTCATGTCTATTGAACTCATAACTAGTTAAAACATGTCATTATCACTTAGTTAAATGTGACTAATGCTTGAGACTACAAAAAAAGAGCAAGTAAGAGGTTTTGGGACGCAATTTCAACCAAAATGGCATACCTCTTCAAGCTGACGTGTGTCTGTACAATGACTCATCACTATGTCATACATGAATCTCATCACGTATAGGCCACAGTCAACTCCGTTTTCCTGTTGTGCGCACTAGCATGAGGAACAAAGCACATGAATCAAAATGCATAGCAAATAAGCAACATCTTAAGCATTGTACAGTAAGAAAATCACAACATCATGGGTGAATTACCTTGGGTGCTTTCCATGTAGGACCTCGAGGAGATCGAGGATTTATCTTCTTCATGGTACTACAAAAAATCAAAGTAATAAGTTCAAATTTGACGTTTATAATCAATACATATGAGTTCAGATATGACAATGAATAACAAGAAGTGAAACAAACTAAATGCTTACTTTTGCAGTATGGACCTCACGAGGCGCTTTCTTACTTGAGGTAACCGAGCAGAATCAAAGTAGAAGATTGTGTTACTGGAAACACAAATCACAAGTAGGGTCCAATGATAACTACACACGAGACAAACAAGTCAATAGTTAGCCTGTTACAATAAATAAACTGGGAAAACAAATGAACTTGACTAGCATAATCAGACGTACTCCTCATAGTATGGGACGAATATAAACTTGTCTCCTGCACTCACTGATTGTCTGATACCCCGTTCAGCATAATACAACACGTCAGCGGAGTTGCCTAAGATTCTAGCAGTGGACATCTGCTCAGGGCACAACCACCCAACTTGACAAGGAGATTCAAGCTCCCATATTTGCTCCTGGAGTGCTCTGCATGCATGATAACACAATGTTAATCGAAAACCAAACGACAAACACCACTAAACTGAATAACATAAATTGAGTACCAGTTGAATTACCTCATGGATATTTGAATGAGGGAAATGTTAAGCATTGCACCACTTAGAAATTCCTTCACATCTTCTTTGAATAGCCATGTCGTTGCATCATCATCGTAGTGGAACATTTCCTTAGGAAGTTGGATTTGGATGGGGCTGTCATTAGGCAACACGCAAACACGGTTGTGCAAATAAGCTAACTCCTGAGATAGCGATTGAAGCACCGTGTCTTCAACTAATGGAGTAGCTTGCGTAGCTGAACCTCGTGAAGGGCTCTTCATCGACGCCTTTCCAATCACTGAGCCATGTTCACTTCTGTTCTTTGGCCCCTCCACCCTCTTCTTTGGCGTTTGGCTTTTCCTCGATGGCTAATAAGTATGATCACACAAATGGTTAGAAAAGATTTCCATCCAACTCTTGGGAATTAAGGATTAAAGAGTGAAATCTAAATCTTAATTACCTGGTTCATCAACCGTATCCAAGCAGATGGCCATTGCACAAAACTACCTTTTGCTGCCTAGAGTGTAGTGAACTCATTCTCCTCCACGGGCACAGGTACTAAGAGGTCCTCGGACCCGGGAACCACAGAATGGATCCCGACAAAATAATACTCAGGCAGAAGAGGTCGGCCATGGACCGTACCTTGTTCGGCCGGTTGTGCACTACCATAGGCAACAACATGCAAAGGTCCATCATATGATTCGCCCGGGTGAAGAAGTTCACAACGGGTCTCTTCCTGCACCAATTACGAAGATACTTCATTTACATATACATAACTAATTATCTTAGGTGTAATATAGGAGTTAAATCAAGCATTGAGCTAAAATCACGAAAAATAGGCAAGTTAGAACTCATTTAGGCCATTTCGAGCCGTAAATACTGTAAATGAACCTAAAACTTGTGGAATTGCTTTTTTTAGGTCGTTTCAAGCCATAAATATTCATAACTAAGTATCTTAGGTGTAATATAGGAGTTAAATCAAGCATTGAGCTAAAATCACGAAAAATGGGCAAGTTAGAACTCATTTAGGCCATTTCGAGCCGTAAATACTGTAAATGAACCTCAAACTTGTGAAATTGCTTTTTTAAGGTTGTTTCAAGCCAAACATATTCATCACTAAGTATCTTAGGTGCTAATTAAAAAAAAAAAAAAAAAAAAAAAAACCCGAGCGCGAAGGGCAGCAGCTGCAGGCTGCACAGCTGCTGCACAGCACTGTACAGCTGCTGCAGTGCTGCACAGCTGCTGCAGCCTCTCCGGCAGCCTCTCCTACCTTCTCCGCTTCCCAATGAGAAAGAAAAGGAGAAGGAGAAGGAAAAAGAGAAGGAGAAGGAGAAGAAAGAGAAGGAGGAGGAGGAGGAGGAGGAGGAGGAGGAGGAGAAGGAGAAGGAGAAGGAGAAGAAAGAGAAGGAGGAGGAGGAGGAGGAGGAGGAGAAGGAGAAGGAGAAGGAGAAGGAGAAGAAAGAGAAGGAGGAGGAGGAGGAGGAGGAGGAGGAGGAGGAGGAGGAGGAGAAGGAGAAGGAGAAGGAGAAGAAAGAGAAGGAGGAGGAGGAGGAGGAGGAGGAGGAGAAGGAGGAGAAGGAGAAGGAGAAAGAAAAGGAGGAGGAGAATGAGGAGAAAGGAGAAGGAAGAGAAAACAACAACAACACATGACATCAACAAAGCATACTGACAACACAACACAGCGAACTCGACCATTTCACAGCCAACTTAACCATTTCACAACACAATCCAAAAACAAATATCATTATCCAAACAAGTAAGCACAAAATCACCTGTAAAATAGGAAAGTGATGAGGTGTCGGAGTATTAAGCCCCCTTGAGTTCGCATGTGAAGGAGTATCAATCTGCAGTATTGTATTGATAGTGAAACATTAGTTAGAACCGTACCCACGTAACTCAGCATATCAAAACTTATAGAGTTGAATTCTAATCATTTACCTCCTGTTCTCCTTCTCTTCATGGGTGGCTACTTGCGTCGGCCGGTGTTGTCGAGGAAAAGGGCAAGGTCGGCAAATTCATTTGCTTCGCCCATGCATTGAACTCTTCGCGCATCTCATTGCGCACTTGATCTTTAATTGATGCCACTGTGGCATCGAAGTTCTGTGGCGAGTTCACACTTGCTCGGGATCTTCCAGATTTGGTATATTCGGGACCCATTACCTTCTCCCATCCTAGCAAGCTCCCCCCAGCACCTAATACCCGTCCCGGATGGTAGGGCTTTCCCATAGCCAAGGTGAAGGGGTCCTTCTCTACCGTCGGGACGAGCTTGCCTTCAACAAGCTCTCCAGTGTACTCAAGCTGTAGCAAAAACAAAATGGCAACATGAAGTCAGTGTTTATATAAAGTGATATACATGCAAATGAATAAGTTAGTTCACTAGTTCATAGTTGCTTACTAGCTTATCTGTCATTTCTTTGGTTTCCGGAGCCTTGATGGACCATTTTTCGGTCTTCTTGTCCCGCGAATGCATAGAGAAAAAGAAATCCCCAGCACGACTCACCAAAGTACTGGTCGTGGAGTCAGACGGCGCAGTGGAGGACCCTAGAAGCGCAGTGGGGTATACTCCTTCACTCACCCACGTATCTCTCCATTCATTATACGTCATTGCTCCCATATGATGGTGGTATTGCTTTTGCAATGCATTCCTGGAATTCTGCTCCCTCATTTCCTACATAAAAAGATATATATGTTAGTTTCATTACTAATTAAAAAGACGATAAATTACAACACAATTTTCATCAGAGTTCTTTAAACTTACAATTTCTTCTTTTTTACATTTTTGATGAACGAAAGCCTCCCAATCATCCTTCGATATGCTAGGCCATATTTGCCAAGGGAGTTTCTCTTCATCGATGACATCATCATCACTGCCACCTCCTTTCTTGTTCTTTGGTTTCCTCACAAGTTTCTTTGTGATAAACCGACGAACTAAGTTACACTTGAAGCTTCTGAATCTTGCCGCAAGTAAGGATTCAAACACCCTTCGCTTGGCGTACTCATTTGGAATGTTAAATAGACTCTGCAAGCACAAATAAAAAACATTATTGGTTTTCCCATAACATAATAATAAATTGAAATTGTTTATAAATAATCACATTAAATCAAACTTACCCTAGTATCATTCCAAAACGTGTCAATCAAGCCTGTAGGTACGTCGCTCATACGAAGCGTAATGGGGATTTTGCGCGCACAAATCCCAACTTGACCAGCATACTGACGACGCTATTTACCTGAGGGTTGCTCTACCCTGTCATACTCCAAGACCATAGGACCGAAAGGTTTCTTGAAAGCTGTCGTCGGACCCCTCTGCTTTTTCTTCGCTGGTGCCTGCACCCCCGCTCCACTTTGATCCTCACGAAATGGCTCCACAATGGCATTATCGATTGGAGGCGCTTGCTCAGCTGCAATTTCAAAGTCATCTATCATTCTCTCCAATACATCTTGCGCCTGATCTTCTGGCTCACCCCATCAGTTTCCTTGTTCACATCATACGGCTGGTCCCCATCATTAGATGAATCATCTGAGTTAGATTCAACATCCTCAACTCGAACACGGAATCGATCGTCCGCCATTAGATGTTAAAACCTGTCATTACAAACATAACACGTTATTAGCTAATAGTTAGCACGGCTGATAGTTTGGAGTATTTTTTGCACCCAGGATACAAAGGCTTTTTAGAAGCCTCCGATAATGACTCAAACACGTCACCTTCAAAACCACGCATCATCTCATCCACACCTTCATCCTCAACCTCATCCACGGGATCATCCTCAAATCCCTCCTCAGCACCATCATCATCAATATGTTCATCATTCTTGTATTCCTCGTCCCCACGGATATCATTGCTTCTATCATCATGCACATCATACCCAATAACATCCCCACTGTACTCTCCTTCTTCACCATGCCAAATCCACACATGATATTTAACCCTAAACCCACGACAAACTACATGATCTCTAATGATATCAACACTATTGACCACCTTCACATTATTACAATCAACACAAGGACAATAGAGGCACTCGAAACCCATTCTGCGCTGATAAGATGAAGCCGTCTCGCAGAACTCTTGAACCCCATTAAAGAATTCCAATGTATCACGTCTACCATACATCCATCCACGATCCCTCTCCATTAAGTAAATTGTCTCTAAACATGGCAACATATTACGAATAATGTATAATTGCTACATCTATTATATATACAAATCAAATTCAAACACACAACATGCATATAACATTCATATAGATACAAAAATGCATATATGCTTCCAAAGGGTCCTTATCACTCCAACCTAACCCATCCTTGAACGTTTACTCTCACTAGTGAATGTATATCAGATTTCCAATTTTAAGGAAAATCCGGCAGCATTTCCCCCCAGTTCTTCAAGTACACGACGTAGGTAGCTGCCCTGCATTTAAAAGCGTTCTTTTCATTCAACTATTATTATCATAAGTTACTTACCCACATATGTACCCAGAGAACATGGTGATCGAGGAAATGCTAAGCCAAGATGTTCCTTAAAATCGAAAAAACTGACATACATTCACCACCTAAGTGAGAGTAAACGTTCAAGAACAGTCCCAACCGGGGACTATTCAAGACTTTCTCCTAATGAGAAAGCCTTGAACGGGTATCTAGGCATATGATGATACATGCAATCAATTAAAAACCACCACTTTAATCACACATCATGATAGAAGATGCACCAAAGTTATATCACACACCATCTCCACAAAATTGTGCAACCAAGAACTTATTTAAAGCACATAAAGTTATATATATACCTGAGTACCTATAAAGGCTCAACACTCTCAAATAGAAGGTCAATGCCAAGGTCTATGCTTCGCCCAAAAATTCCTGATAATCTTTTTCAGTGTAACCTATATTGAACACAAATAGAAAACCAGATTAAGGGAAAAGATAAGAATGATATTAGTGAGCAATGCAAGAACAAGGACAGTCAGAGTAAGATACCATACCAGGATGTTTTCCGCCCACTCTCCAAACTGATGATCTTACCCTAGAAGCCCTTGACACCCATTTCTTAGCCTGAAACACGCATATATATAGTGAGAAGCAACTCATAAAGAAAAGTATATTCAAACCCTAAACCCTAAACCCTTAACCCTAAACCCTAAACCCTTAACCCTAAACCCTAAACCCTAAACTCTCAACTTTGTTCTCTTAAATAAAAAGGACTAAATTATCCTATAAACAAAATAAAATTCTCAACTTTATTAGTGATGATAAATAAAGTTCTCATAACAATTTAGAAATATAGGTAAATGTAGCTTGTACTAAATACAATAACAACTGTTTTCTATCCATGTCTTTGGTTGAAATTCAGCAATGAAAGCAACAACAAGGTTGAGGGCAGTTGGTGCATTGCTAAAATTTCATTCAATTCATTCGAAGCCAGTTTGACAGACACGGTATCATCACAAACATCTGTCAAATTATAGTAATAAGATACATGGGTATATCATCTTTTCAATACCAAGGAACTTCTAACTATAAATAACTCTATTCAAGTTCCAACATCACAGACCCAATTCATGCTAACACAAAAGACCAATTCTTGACAAACCCTAGCAATTACAAGCAACTTGCATTGTCAATATTAACTAATTTAAAGACCAATTCTTCAAAAACCATAACAATGGAGGAGCGCTATTACGACTTACCTAGCAATGAGGAGCGCTATAACAATGGAGGAGCTGCTACATACTTCAATAATGGAGGAGCTGCTATATATGGAGGGAGGCAGAAGAGAAGACCTGAGTGCGTGCGTGCTTGAGGGGTGAAAGCAGAAGAACAGGGGAGTGCGTGCTTGAGGGAGGCAGGAGAACAGGGGAGTGCGTGCTTGAGGGAGGCAGAAGAACAAAACCCTTCAATGGAAGCTTCAATTCAATGGAGGAATGGTTTGGGGAGAGGAAGGCGCGCGTTTTTAGAGGTGAAAGAAGAACGTTAGTGCACAGCTTGCTGTTTGTATTCAAAAAACCCGAAATTTTTTTTTTTAATTGGCAACGGTTAACCGTTGCCAATCTACCCCTTTTAATTTATTTATTTTTTTAAATTTTAACAATTGGCAACGGTTAACCGTTGCCAAATAAAACCAAAATTTTTTTTTAAATGGCGCTCACAGCAAGTTGGCAACGGTTTTCATGAACCGTTGCCATAGGGGGGTTGCCTAATTCTTTTTTTCTACTAGTGTATCTTCAGTTTTTTGATTTTTTTTATGCAACTATGTACCTTCTGTTTTCTGCTTTTTTTTTAATGCAACTACCTTCTTTTTTCTGGTTTTTATTTGTTTTTCTAGTTTATCTGGTGTTCATCCTGTTGCCATTATGTACTTGTTGTGTTTAGCTTATATTTTTTGTCTCCAATTTCTGGTTTTTTCTTTAACTAATTTCTAATTTTTGCTTTTTCTAATGTTAATTTCAGTCATATGACGATAAAGAGGCCTCTTCTACTTTAGGTGAGAGGTCAATATTGGATATTTATCTCGAGGACCCTAAACTTGATCGAACAGTGGAGCTTGACATATTAGCTTTTTGGAAAAAAAATGAACATCGATATAAAGAGCTTTCCCATCTTGCTAGAGATATTTTGGTTGTGCCCTTGACAACCGTTGCTTCAGAATCAACACTTAGCATAGGAAGTCGAATATTGAATAAATGGAAAAGTTCTTACAATCCTGAAAATATGGAGGCTTTAATAACAACTCGTAGCTGGATGTTCTCTGATGAAAGTAAGTAGTTTTTGCGCTTTTTTTTTTTTTACGTATGTATACCTTTATTGTTGCACTTATATTTGATTACATTATTGGTTTTAACTTATATATTTTACGTTATATTTGTAAATTTATAGTAATTTTTGTTTTTATGTTTATGTACCAAATGAAGATGATGGATTTGTCGGTTCTTATGTGGATTGGGCTCTAACCGAAACACATGCTTGATGTCAACAATTTTAGGGTGGAATATTGGAGTACGGTAGTTAGAATATAAGTTTGGCCGCTATCTTTGTCAATTAGAACTTGTAATATTGAACATTTTGTTATGTAAATGTTGACGCAAAAATTATTGTACCACTTTTATTTCAACACTTGTGAAAGTTGTGACTAATTAGCATTAATTTTCTATTGATCGAACTAATGTTTTGGAGCTTGATTTTCAAGTTTATTTTTGCATACAATTATTTACTAAAATTTTAGTAACTTTTTATTAATCTTGTGGTGAAACTCCACAAGTTTGGTGTATGGATCTTATAGTATGGCCATTAATTTTCAATCGTTTTTCCAATTTGTGATAAGTTTAAACACAATGGTGAAAAGAATCAAGAAAAGGAATACAAAAAATATGTAAATTATTCACTTACAATGTTACACATTACTAACAAAGTTTTAATAACCAAGTCGGTTTGGTTCAAGCTATTTCGATTTGGGCATGTTCGGGTCACAGACGTAATACGAGCTTAAATCGATTTAGGTCATTTTGCATATAAGGTGTTTTGGGGTTTTTTGATGTGTCTTGCGGGAGAGTTACAACACCGAGACTGACCTCCGGCTGCCTGGGTCAATTTCAAGTTTCAGGTCATTGTTTTCGGGTCATCGGGTCTGGGTCAAGATTGCCAGGTCTAGTTGTGGTAACCGGTAAACGCATGCATGGGTTGCTGAGAAATTGGGGCCCACAAAAGAACGCGGAATACCATTTTGGCATTTTAGTATGGATATCTATTTTTTATGCTTCATCGTTTGATTTCGTTTCCTATATTGTAACACTTTACATGTAGAGGTGGTCACCATGTGCGCCGGGTGTGTTTGGTTAGGGTATGTTGGGTCGTGGATTGGAGGCTGACACTAAATCAACCTGGGTTGAGGTAGGGTGCGCACTAGGGTCACGGGCTGGGTCAGAGAAAATAATGGATATGCCAGGGTTGAGTACTTGAGTTCATGGGTTACTGTTAGGTGGGTCGTAAACTTGCAGGTGGGTTAGGCTGGGTTTGTGAGTTAAGTGGGTCGTGGGTGGGTCGAGCTAGGTTGGATGGGTCAATGTGGGTTCATGAGTTAACGTAGTGTTGCAATTATTATGAAATGGAAGGAATATAAGTTTATAAACAACTAAAAAAATATTCAGTTTCAAAAAAAAAAATTACAAATACTAAAATACCGGAAATACTTTGTTTAAGAGAGGAAACAAGTAATACTAAATACGTAGTATAAAATTAATAACGCTATAAATTGAAGGTTGTATCTTGTATATATTATTTTTAAAATTCATAAGATACAAGTGATACAACATACAGAACTATTGAAATATTTTATATACACCCGAGTGCACCGTACATCCAAGTAACCTAAAGTTAGTTTTTGCTCTTCATTTGATATTTAAATAAAAAATAATCATCAAAATGTAAGTAAAATGCTAATGAGTGTACCGTGCACTCGGGTGTATATAACAATTCTTCAAAACTATACAAGTAATATCTTAAGTTTGTGATTTAATAATAACTTTTGAAATAAATATTGTCTTTGTATTATTTAAGTCTTGGTTTTAAGGTTTTATTAACTATTAATTCAATTCAAACATAGGAGGGTGAAATCGGGTTACGAGTAAAATGGGGTCGGGTCAACAAGTCAGTAACACGATGGGTGAATTGAATCATGAGTTGTTATTGGATTGGTCATATTAGGTATTTGTCGGGATGAACAAGTTTTGGATTGTTAAAGGATGAGCCAATAACAGGTCAGGTTTCCTTTAGGTTGGGTTTATTATGAGCCAAGTGCTATTAGCAAATTTAAAACTGCAATAACTAAGATAAAGAACCAAAAACCAATTAAAACTGCAAATTAGCAAATATTTAATCATATATTTCACATTAACCATCAAATCTCGAATTACATCGAAACTCAAATTAGAAATCTAAAACCCTAAAACATACTAAACTCTAACCACCAAAACCGTAAAGAGTACGGCCCTGCCTCTTAAGAGCATAGACAACATCCATAGCAGTAACAGTCTTACGACGAGCGTGCTCAGTGTAAGTGACAGCATCTCTAATCACATTCTCCAAGAATATCTTCAAAACACCGCGAGTCTCTTCATAAATAAGCCCGCTAATCCTCTTAACTCCACCTCGCCGAGCCAACCGACGAATGGCGGGTTTAGTGATACCTTGGATGTTATCCCTCAACACCTTCCTGTGCCTCTTTGCTCCTCCCTTTCCTAACCCCTTCCCTCCCTTCCCTCTTCCTGACATCTTTACGCTCTCACTTTTGAGATTCTGAATTCGGGTTTTTAATTTTGATTTGGATCTTTACTGGAGATTGATGCTTTGATTGTAGTGAGGAATTAGATTTTGGGGGTGGGTTTATATAAGGAGGCTGTTGAAATTTTTTGAATTTTTGGTTTTGGAGGGAATTGTTGATTTTGTTTAGAATTAATTACAGCCATTGATTTGGCTGAATCTGACGGTAGATGAGATCGATCCGTGTGAAGAGTTTTGCAATGTTTAAGACCGTAGATGCTTTTAATCTAATGCTTTTTCTTTGCTTTAATTTTCAAAGTTTTCTATGTTCGGATCTAATGTTTGTCCTGCTGGCTGCTGCTGAGTTTTACTCAAATTTAAATATATTTTTTTTAACAGTATTTTATACTCATTAAAAATAAAAAAAATTTCCTCATATGGAGTACTTCATAGTTCATATTTTCTCCGTTTTTTTAGTTGACACGTTTCGTTAGTTACGTTTTCCAACGCACAACTTCAACCATTAATATCTTTAATTACCGATAAATAAAAATTATAAGAAGTTGATATTTTAAAAATATATATCGTGACGAATCTAACAAGATCCTACATGACTATATTTTTCAAATAAAACACAAAACACGGTCAAAGGGGAGTGAGTGAATAGTGTTAAAGTCAAAACGTGTCAACTAAAAAAAACAGAGGTAGTATAATACTTCCCCCTTTCTTTTTTACTTGACCTACTTTGACTTTTACACTATTCACCACCTTTCCTTTAACCGTCTTTTGTGAAATATTTGCAAGGAAAAATATATTCATATGAGATCTTGTTAAAATCGTCACAATAAGTACTTTTATAATATACTAGTTTTGTGCCCGGTCAATGCCCATATGGTTAATAAAAGTTTAGGATTAACTTTTTGGTTAGAATGTTAAATACAATTCTATGATCCCTTTTGATAATGTAGGATAATTGATTCTCTATTATTTTTGTAAATAAATTAAATGTATTATAAATGGATCTTATTTTAAAGAACTTTTTAAAATGAATTTTATGATGGAAATAGTACCGAATAATAAGATATTTATTAAAAGTTATGATTAATTTTGCATATATGAAATATTTGAAGTATATCGATAATAAAACTCTACAACATTTTTTATCTTTACAAATTTATCCAAATTTCACTTACTTAGCATCATATGTGTCACAATTACCTATTTGTCACCTAAGTGGCGTGACACTTGGCGAAAAACTAGAATGCCAAGTATCGTTGTCTCGTGGCCTGGCTGTGAGACCGGCTTTATTTATTAATGATATGATATGATATCTTTTATAATTTTTATTCCTTTGTTCTTTTTTACTTGAAACAGGTCAAGTAAAAAAGAACAGAGGAAGTATATAATTATTTTGTATTTTTATCATCTTATTATCTCCTACAATGTGCTGGAAAAAATTTCATATTATGATTTTTTTTTTATATCCGAAGTATTTAAAATTTCAATATAAACATCTATATTTATACTTGTATATTAGAAAAACATTTTAAAAGGAAGTTTACGAGTTGTGTGACACGCAACCACAAGCTTAAAAAATAAACTGGTATTTAACCCGTGCGATGCATAGGTTAATCTTGTTGGCTAAATAGAAAGTATATGTTTTTCAATTAAAGAATTTTACTATTGTGTGTTTAAATTGTTCTTAGGTTTTTTTTTTAAAATCAAAACATATGTAAATATAAATTACATTGTAAAATTTCCCGGTTGGGAAGAGAAGTCCCGTCTCTTTATTTTTTCGATAGGGAAGGAAGGGTCTCTCAAGCCAAGAAGGTACGAACGAAGTGACGGGCCCCTTTAGAGATAGGGGGGCGGCCCCGGGCGAGGTTTTGATAGATCGCAGAATCCGAAAAGCAGCTTCTAAGTGAGATGATCTCGGCTTGTCCATAAAAATTAGTAACATAAAATACTACGTAAATGTAATGCGACATATTCTAATCCAAAAAAAATTACATCATATCATATGTGTTTCGGGGTTTTTGGAGTCCCTCGGAAGAGTTACAATTCCAAGAATGCGCGTCGACCGTCTTGCAAAACCACGGAATCTCCGGTTGGGTGGAGTTCCGCCTCCGACGAATAAGTTAGAACGTTTCCGGATGTATAAAAGTGCGGAATGTAAAGGTTTTTCTCTCGGATTCCGAGAGAATTCTGCAATTAATATTGCTCGGTTTTTGTGTGTATATTTATGAATATGTAATAAATGAGGATTTTCCTTTATTCATAGTAGAAGGGGATCAGTTCCCCTTTTAGGGTTAAAGTGTCACGTGTCAGTAGAGGATTGGATCCCCTAGGACCTCTCTGAGGCTGACACGTGTCAGCATGCTATAGGCCACATGGACAAGGTTTTTTTACCTTAAACAATATGTAAGAAATACAAATTGCATCAAGCAAAAAAAATCGTCTACTAGTACATACAAGTTTAAGCCAAACCCAACGTACATGTGATGGAAAACATTAGCTAGCCTACCTACATATGGATGCAGTAAATGATAAATTGATAAATACAAAATAATTTTTAATAAAATCATTAAGCTTTAATCAAACACTAATACTTCTGATTAAGATTTTCATTATTTGTGTTATTTTAGTTGATATCAAGAAACACTATTCTTTCAAAAAAGAAACTGTATGAGAGTAAAATGAAAATAAAATTATTTGTACAAAACTAATCATATGAAATTCTTATTAAATGCTTCCAATTGTCTCTTCACAAAATTGATATATGTAGTTTCCATCCAAATATATTGTTCCTTTGTTGAATATTGACCTACAAACACATAAAATCACCAAATAAATCGAATCAACATTACTTAAAAGAAATTGAAAATTGAAAATAGAAAAGAAAATAAAAATAAATTATTAAAGAGAAAACAAATAGTGGAGTAGAATGTAAAATTTAGAAAAAGATATTACAAAAAAACAAAACTCAATATAGAGTCTAGCTTATGTGCAACCGAACATTTTGAACATTAAAAATAGGTACTCGTAATTTTATTATAAAATGAAGTACAATGTAGCATTAAGGAAAGAATACAAATAACTAATCTGCCACATGAAAAACATCATGTTAGCAATAAGTGAAAATAACAATTTAAAAACGTAGTAAATATTAGATCAAATAAAAAAATTGTTTTGCAAATCTAGTTCAAATTTACAAAAACAGTAATAAAAACACAATAAACAAAAATCATAGAAAAAAATGAAGTAAAAAAATAAATAAATTTAAATTGAGATCTTAAAAAATGAAAAGAAAATATATAACAAAATAAAAAAAAAATTGAAAATAGAATTATAAAAACTCGATCTTTAAACATTGTAAAAGAAAATTAATTATGCAAATCTTTTAAAAAATCCAAACAAAATATTGATACACAATCCTTCTTACAAAAAACGATTAAACACCAATCACCCAAAAATTCAAAAACAAATTTCAGAAAAAAAAATTGAAAACTATTAAAATCCTACATAAACTTAATAAAAATCTCGAGATCTGAAAAATAAGTGACACATGAAATAATTTAAAAATATTAAAATTCATAAAAAAATTATGTTTGAACATTGAAAAAGGAAAAAAAAAATACAAAGTTTTATAAAAACCTAGACAATCAAAAGCGCAATTTGTTAAAAAATGATTATTTACCAAAGCAACAAAAAAGTGGAAAGAAATTTGAAAAAAAAAGAATTATAAATAAAGTTGAGAAAACATACGTTTGATTGCTCCCTTAAATTCAATACCGCTATTATTTTTTGAAGTTTGTATACATCTTGACAACTTTTTTATTTTTTTTTAATTACTTAATACAAATTATAGATTTAGGATGAAAGAGATAAATGGTAGAGTTAGGGTAAATAGAGAAAGCGTAAGAAATTAGAGAGGGGGAAGATAAACTATTATTAATTTTTTAGTGTGACTGAAAATTTATATATATAATGCAATTTAGTGAAACTAAGAGACACAAATGAAAATTGATATCTTTTTTTGAGGGGATTGAATCGTTTAGGAGTTTTTTTTTTAATTTGGTTTTATTTTATTTTATTTTTTACACTTTAGTTGAAACAAAAGAGAGAAAACAAACAAAAAAAAAGATTTGTAAATTCGGTCAGAAGAGATGTTTTATTGGATTTTCGTTTTAATAATACGAAGTATATAATATCATATCACTAATAAATAAAGTCGGTCTCACAGCCAGGCCACGAGACAACAACACTTGGCATTCCAGTTTTTCGCCAAGTGTCGCGCCACATAGGAGATAAATAGGTATTATTATGACACATATTATGCTAAGTAAACGATTTTTGGATAGTATAGAATTCTAATATTTCATATATACTAAATTAATTATAACTTTAAATAAATATCCTATAACTTAATTTTATTTCCATCATTAAATTCGTTTTAAAAAGTTCCTTAAAATAAGTTCCATTTATAATATATTTAATCACAAACTTTTAAACGTAGCTGGCCAAGCTATGTCACCAACTACTACAAGAGTTACTTTGTTAGTGCTATTGGGGAAACTTAGTCAGTGTTATAGTGGTTACTCAATCAGTGTTATAGAGTTACTTAATCAGTGTTAGAGGTTGCTTAGTTAGTAGTACAGTGATTACTCGATCAGTTTTATAGGGGGTTACTTTTGTCCGACTAGATGGTGTGGCTAGCTGCCTTCAAAATGTATTGTTATTTAATTTATTTAAAAAAATTAGAGAATTAGTAAAAATAAGTTATAATCAGTAAAGATAATTTTAATTTGATAAAAATACTTTCAATTCAGTGAATATAATTTAAGTTCAATAAAAATAATTTCAAGTCAATAATAACATAGATATCTATTTACAAACAAAACTACCAAAAATACACTCTATATGATATCGTATGTCTAAATATCCTACATTATTAGAACGAATTATTTCACCGTATTTAACATTCAAGTAAAAATATTATCTTAAAATTTTACAACCATCTGGGCATTGTCCGGGCATAAAACAAATATATATATATATATATATATATATATATATATATATATATATATATATATATATATATATATATATAGGGGAGTTTTTTCTCGAGTTTTTAGAGCGCCACCTAGAATTTTATTTTTTAAAAAATTATTAGAGCGCCACTTAGGATTAATATTTTTAAAACGCTACAATCAGATTATGCCACACAAGGTTAGTTTTTTTTTAAAGCGCTATGTAGGATTATTATAAAAAGGGCCACGTAGAATTAATAATTTTAAAACACTACAATAGGATTATGCCACGTAAGATTAATTTTAGAGCGTCACATAGGATAATGTTATATTTTAGCCAATGAAAAAAAAGAGTTGCAATTTATTTTAGATCAAAAGTTTTATATTAATTATAAAAATAAAATCAGCGCTTTTTTTGTGGGGCTGGTCATATCGTGTGGCCGGATGAGACACACCCAAATACTGAGCGAATAAGCCCTGATCGATTGAGTTACCCTTGATCAACCAAGTAAATCTTGACCAAGTAATCCCGACCACACGGTGTAACCAGCCACATACAAAACTTTGTAGAATAAAATATTATCTATTTATATTACGAATTTTTATCTAAATATGAGATATAAAAGTTAATAATTCATTTTATAATAAACAATGCAAGTAGTAAGCAAGCGAATATCACAAAATTTATTAGATAATTATATATTTAGTAAAATATTTTATTTGAAAAATACAAACAAACCATGCATCGCACGGGCTTCATCTAGTATATGTGTGTGTGTGTGTGTGTGTATATATATATATATTTATCCAATAAATTATTTTCTTGAATAGGCATGATTAGGGGATTGAAATGAAAGAGATGTAGAGGAGATATTTCATTGAATTTCTGGACAAGTGTCCCTCGAACATCTTGTTTTAAAATAATAGTATTGATGCCTGACCATTAAACTACTCCGTATGTTTTTTCTTTTATTTATTTATTTATTTTTATTTTTTTATGTGGTGTTTAGAGAGGTATGAGGGTGAGAATCGATCCTCGGATCCTATAATCGAGAGGAAAGCTCTAACCACTTGAGCTATTTCTCACTCCCTGTATGTGATATTTTATGAGTATTCTCTTTTGCAAAGAAAAATAAAAGCGTAGTGAACAATAATCTAAGAGACAAAATTTATTTAAGAAAAGATTGAATCATGTACTGCCAGTCATTGCCCGAGCCAAAATACTATTTAAGCAATTATGAAGTAGTTACGGAGATTTTTGTATTTACTTTTTGTTTCGAGGTTTTCTGTATCATTTAGAAGAGTTACAGTTCCAATTGATTGGATTCCGGGCCTGTACCTGCAAAACAACAGAGACTCTGTTTGGTGGGAGTTCCACCTCCGACGATCAAGTTAGAACATGTTCGGATGTAAAAGTGCGGAATGTAACTGGGATTAGGTTCTTCTTAAGAGAGGAATGATCATTCGGCTATAGCAAACAACCTCAATATTCGAGTGTAAACCCTCAAGTGTGTTTAATTATGCAATTAATGCTCTCACTGAATGTTTGTCCCTCTTGTTCCCCAAGTGGGAACATCTCCCTTTTATAGGGTCTCGAAGTACGTGCCCAGTCCTAGGTTACTGAAACCTAGGACTGATTGGGCTGCCTAGGAGTTTGGGCCTTGAAGACAGCTATTCTTAGTTGGATATTTGTCTGCCATGTGTCGTGCCCTGATTGGTCCACTTTGGACTCTTCACTGAGTGACACATGGCGGACTCTGGTTGGTCCACGTGGATGACACGTGAGGGTCTTGATTGGTCCACGTGGCGGGGTAAAATCCCCTAATCACTTTTTATTTATTTTTTCTATCTTATTGTTATAAAATTATTTTAAAGAACATTGATTTTTTTATTTTTTTTTATTTTAACATAGGTCTAGGGGTGAAAGTTCGGTATTCGGTTTGGATTATACCCCAAACCGAATCCAAACCGAATTATTTCGGTTTTGGATTTTTGAAACCGAATCCAAACCGAATTTGGATTCAATCCAATCCAATCCAAACCGAAATAATTCGGTTTTGGATATTGAATCCAAACCGAACCGAATTTCTTTGGGTTGTTTTTTTGGGCCTTGAATTCTAGGCTGTTATTGGACAAATAGTTTTGGCCTTTTAAAGACCTAATTTTTGTACCTGTTCCTGAACAAAACATAAATTTTTAGACAAAGCTTCCACCACCACAATTAACGTCACGAATTACAACACTTAAGTTTGTCCAGCCAAAATAAAAATTACAGACAGTCAAACACAACAGTAATCTTAAACATAAAATGACAGTATGGCAGATTGGCAGCAGCTTCATTCAAATCTGGCATTAGCTTCTTCTTCTTGGCAGCGTACTCTTCATGCATTCAATCAAGCTCAACCAAGTTTGGGTTGATTGGATCAGTAATTTTCATATTCTTCAAGTCTAACATTCAAAAAATAAACAAGTTACATAATATATATGACATAATGAAAAAAAAAATATGATAATTAATCATTATACTACAAAAATAAGGCTCATAAAATAATGAATCTATCAAAAATAACATAAGTACTCACCAATTTGAACATAACAGAACAAAACATCACTATAAAGATTGAACAAAATATCACCAATTTGAATGGAATCAATTCGAACATAATAACCCAGAGATAAATCAAAATTCCCAATTTGAACATAATAAATTAATAACTCAATTTCACAATTCGAACATAATAAATTAATTTCCCAGAAATAACTCAAAATTCCTAATTCGAACATAATTCAAATTCCCAATTCAAAAAAACAAATGAAAGAGGAAAAGAGGAGTAAATAAAAAAATCCTTACCTTTGAGTGACTGAGAGAGGTGGTGGCGACAGAAGGTGGTGGCGCGTCGCGGATTGAGGGAGTACGAAGTCTACGAACACCAGATATGAAGAAAGGAACTGATATTCGACCAAGGAGACAATATACGGTGGTCGGAGTGAGATACGGTGGTCGGAGTGAAGGAAATGAAGGGTTTTGGTGAGGAAGTAGAGGAATTGAGGAGTGAAGGTGGCCGAAAGTCAGAAAAATGAAGGAGAAAATTAGGGTTTGCTATATATATGTAGGGGAATTGGGCTGGAATCTATATGGGCTTTAAACATTTCGATTTAGATTTCGATTTTCGGTTTTTTAGGACCCAAAACCGAATCCAAACCGAAATAATTCGGTTTCAGGATTTTGGAACCAAATCCAAACTGAAAACCGAAAAAACCGAACCGAATTTCTAGTTCGGTTTGGTTTGGATCGGTTTTCGGTTTTTATCCAAACTACTTTCACCCCTACATAGGTCCATATTGATTCATTTTGTCTTTTGGATTGGTAAATTTGTAGCAAAATCGATCGAATGTTCAAATCTTAAATTCCAAATTCTTAATCTTTAATCCGGTCTAATTCAATCGAGTCTAGTATAGTCTTGAAACGGTGAACAACCTTCGCTTAGGCGGTTCGACCAATTACCTCTACTTTCTTTCTTTTTTTTTTTTTTTCAACAAGACCTCTACTCTTTTTTTTAACAACAAATACCTAACTCTTTCCCTCTTCAATTTGACAGTTTAATTTCTTATCATTTGAACCTCCCGTAAACAACAACCAACTCTCACTTGCCAACTAAATGCTTTTCAACCCTCAAACTTTCATCTCTCTCCTCAAATCCCACTGCCACTCCATTTCCACCACCTCCGCCGCATCCTCCACCTTTTTCAACCTCCAACAATGGCGGAACATCACCAAAGTTCGCCTAAAATGGGTGAAGAACAAAACTATCGACCATATTATCGACAAAGAAACCGATCTCAAAGCTGCCATGCTTCTCAAAGATGCCATTAAACGTTCTCCAACTTCCTTCATCACTGCCCGAACAGTCTCCGATTGGCAGAAGCTTCTAGGTCTTACTGTCCCTGTTCTTCGATTTCTTCGAAGGTATCCTACTCTTTTTCACGAATTTCCTCATTCTCGTTACCCTAATTTGCCCTGCTTTAAGCTTACTGATTTTGCTGTTATATTAGATCAACAAGAACACTTAATTTATGAAAATGATGAATTGGGTATTGTTGAAAGGCTTTGTAAATTGCTGATGATGACGAAATCTAAGGGGGCGCCATTGCAATCGATTTATCCTTTGAAATGGGATTTAGGGTTACCGGATAATTTTGAGAAATTGATTGTTTTGAAGTATCCGAATCATTTTAGGGTTTTAAAGGGGAGTAATGGGTTACCCTTTTTGAGTCTTGTAGAATGGAGGGAAGAATTTGCTGTTTCTGCATTGGAAAAGAGTGGTGAAAAGAGGATTGAATTAGGGAATGATTATAGGGAGTTTAAGAAGGGGCAAACCGCTTTAGCTTTCGCGATGAGCTTTCCGAAGGGGTATGGGTATCAAAAGAAGGTTAAGGCTTGGATGGAGGAGTTTCAGAAGTTGCCTTATGTTTCGCCTTATGAGGATTCTTCGAGGCTCGATCCTATGAGCGAGCTTATGGAGAAACGGATAGTTGGGTTGTTGCATGAGTTTTTGAGCTTGACTATACATAAGAAGACTAAAAGGAATTATTTGAGAAGCTTGAGAGAGGAGTTGAATCTTCCTCATAGGTTTACTCGGATTTTTACGAGGTATCCGGGGATATTCTATCTGTCTTTGAAGTGTAAGACAACCACTGTTACTTTGAAAGAAGGGTATCGAAAGGGTAGATTACTGAATCCTCATCCGCTGGTCCGTATTAGGGATAAGTTTTACCATGTGATGAGAACGGGGCTTCTTCATCGCGGTAAAGGTGTGGACTTTTTGTCGCCACATGACTGCTTGCTGGATAATGCTGGAGATGGAAATGGAGAAGAGTCAGAAGACTATGAAAATATGGAGGGGGAGGAGCATGAGATGGAAGGGGAATGTTGGGAAGAGGAAACATCCAGTTTGGAGGAAGAATCTGATGAGTAGCAGATTGAAGCACAAGTGCAGGCATTAGTTTTTGCTACTTTAGTTGTCATACATTTAGGACTCATCGAGTTTAAAAAAACCGATTATGAAGAAATGTGAGACATTATACGTCAACTTATCATCTTTGATTCATTAGGCTTGCAGTTATCAGGGCAGTTTTATTTACTAGCTTTATCACTACAGAAATGTTCACCATCTCTACCTATTTTCTATTGCAGTCTATAGGATACACCGATACAGATAATGTGTACCCTGCTTGTGCGCTTGGTCACATTGTATAAAGTAGATTCATCCTATTTCTGACTGCCTGATACTGATCCATTGTCTGATCAATGTTTGTACTCCAAAATGAGACATTACAATCTCTGGTGAATAAAGGTTAACCAACATTACAATCTCTGGTGAATAAACTGAGCAAGAAGTTCTAATTTTAAGCACTTCTTTATTCATTGCTGAGCAGCAGTGCATATCTGAATATCTGATTACCATCTCGTATTGCGTTCACATCAGATCCCCCTATCTGCAAAAGTTCGATGTTTAATCAGAGGCATTGGGCAATGTTTTTAGCTCTTCAAACTGCTATATCCATAAAACAATAGTCCAATTTGGCTTACTTTGTAAATTAATGTGTATTCTATAGTTTTTTTGGCTGCTAAGCATGGTTTTACAATGCCATTTACTACTTAGTTTTCATTAACCCAGGATACCCATGTGGCCATGTAAGTATTTCACTGCAATCTGAAGGTTAATGTTACTCCTTTTCTGCCTATTGTAAGCACTCTTGAAGTAGGGAGATGAACTCAGGATACTAATGTAATGTTAGACAAATTATAGGGGGCATGTGAGAATTGACATCAACCATGCAGTTTCATGATATTTTCAACTTCTTGCTGGACCAATAAAGCTTTATGAACTACTATTACCTTATATTTTTGTTACTCATAATAATTACGTTGTTTATCATGTATAAGTAATGAAAAATGGTTAGAGTGAGGTAAATGAACAATATTTCTTCCGTATAGTGCATCATTTTGACCGATACACATGTGAATGTACAACTTTGATCATCAATATCTTTAATTTTATACTTCGTATTAATTTAACTTGTGAAAATATACATTGTGACGAATCTAACAAAAGTTAATAACATCTATATATATATATATTAAAACTCAATGAGAAGACATGAGCCCGCCATGTGTCATCATGACTAAGTAGATGATGTGGCGCCATGTCGTTCAATTACTATAATTCATTAAAAAATAATAATGAATTGTTAGCATTAATGTTCAAACCTACGACCTCATGCTTATTATATTTTAACTTCAACCACTACTTTAATGACACATCTCATATCTACAATGTTTTGTTAAAAAGAGTTAATCATATTCATAAACTTGAAGTCGCACTAAGCAAATTAATAATTTTAAATATTAGATATTGGATAATATATTTTGATGTTCAATAATGATTGGAAAAATATATTTAAATAGTACGAGTACTGTAGTAAATGTTGTTGGAATTATATTCATAACCCCCCATTTAAGAGGATGTTTAAGGTGATTATTCAACTCCCTTGATGCTTGAGATTCTTCTTCTATGTTCTTTTATGTTTCTCTATAAATAGAAGAAGCCTTTTTTCTGATTATTTACACTTGAAAGATACATCAAGCACAGTCTAAACACATTCTCTATTGGGCACAAGTCACTTGACTCAAACCTTTCACCCAAAAGTGTTTTTGTGTGGAAATGGTGTGTTAACCTTATGGAACGTGCTGACGAATACAATTGAGCACCTTAGTTGCGCCGAAAATTCATTTTCAAGTCAGTGATTTACATCAAGACACACCGATATTGTTCCATTATTTGTGAGATTATCTTTTTTTATCTTACTTAAAGTATTTTTATACTATATTTGTACTAGACTACTCCTTTATTTACAACAAATATAACTAATCTATTAAATATTACTAAAACAAAACATTGTTGACATCATCTCTCCTCAAAACTGTATACGTGTTGCTTTCTTATGAAAATTTTTCCCGCCTAAAACCATTGATGATGTCATTTTTTTGTGATACTTTTTTTAAAAAGGATTTTTTTTAACTTCGTAAACAAGCTAAGTAAATTCTTTCAACAACTTTAATCTAGAAAATCGGAGTATAGTAAATTGAATAGCAATTGTATTCTTTTATTTTGTTTTAAAGATTTATCATTCCCTCTCCTCAATTCCTTAACACTAATATTCAAACGTCTAGAAATTTCCTGAAATATTCAAACTGTATTCCTTTCAAGAAAACTTCTTTCAGTGATTTTATGACAAAATTGAAAAGATTCAATGTATATACGAGTTTTACACTATAATTATTTTGTTAAAATCGTGCATCACATGGGGATAATCTAGTTTAATCTATATTTGTATTTTATCACATATATAATTTTTATTATAAAACCTCATTTATAATATATATATATAATAACTCGGGTTATTGTCCGGGCCAACAACTAGTTTGATTTTATATATCAATAAAGAAATAAAGTCAAAATTTGTTCTAATATAGTATAATAGCTTGAAGACGTGTTATTACTTTCCTTTCTAGAATTCTTCGGGGCTTCTCTTGCTTTCTCTATATTTAGTTTCTTCCAACTTTCATGCTCCTCAAATATTCAATTTTTTTTTTTTTTTTTTTTTTTTTTTTTTTTTTTTTTTTTTTTTTTTTTTACAAAAATACATCTAGCCTTTAAGGCATACGTAGAACGTAGTACTATCTCCACTCAAAATTTGTTGCACCTTTTGCCATTTTTGGTCACTCACAATTACCTGCAACTTTCCAATTTCTTTCCATTTTTGGTAGTTTTTTTGTGCAAAATGACTATTTTGCCCTTAATTAAAAAATATAAACTATAATTACTCTACTAAACTAATCACATTTTTCCCTTAATTTTTTTTGTTAAAATTTAATCATTTTTCACAACCCTAACAATCTACCAACTACCCAACATCATCTAAACCCTAGAATCATCTGCCCCCCATTCTGTTGTTCCTCATTCTCACTGTCTTCTTCCATCCACCATCTGAACCCTAACTTTCAACCTTCGCACACCCTAAAATCGCTCTCTGTTCATCATCTTGAACAAGTGATTCTCTTCGCATTTTCGCTACTGAGCTTTATATTTTTGGGTTCGTTGTTCTTCTATTCATCTTCTTCTTCTTCGATTTCTGGGTTCGATTTTTCCAAAAATTGATTATCTATTCATCTTCTTCTTCTTCGTTTTTCTGGATTCGATTTTTCTAAAATCGATTTTCTATTCATCTTCTTCTTCGTTTTTCTGGGTTCGATTTTCCTAAAATTGATTTCTATTCATCTTCTTCTTCTTCGTTTTTCTGGGTTCGATTTTCCTAAAATTCTTCTTCTTCTTCTTCGTTTTTCTGGGTTCGATTTTCCTAAAAATCTTCTTTCTTCTTCTTCTTCTTCTTCTTCTTCTTCTTCTTCTTTCTTCTTCTTCTTCTTCTTCTTCTTCTTCTTCTTCTTCTTCTTCTTCTTCTTCTCTTCTTCTTCTTCTTCTTCTTCTTCTTCTTCTTCTCTTCTTCTTCTTCTTCTTCTTCTTCTTCTTCTTCTTCTTCTTCTTCTTCTTCTTCTTTTTTTTTTTTTTTTTTTTTTTTTTTTTTTTTTTTTTTTTTTCTTCTTCTTCTTCTTCTTCTTCTTCTTCTTCTTCTTCTTCTTCTTCTTCTTCTTCTTCTTCTTCTTCTTCTTCTTCTTTCTTCTTCTTCTTCTTCTTCTTCTTCTTCTTCGTTTTTCTGTGTTCGATTTTCCTAAAATTCTTCTTCTTCTTCTTCTTCTTCGTTTTTCTGGGTTTGATTTTCCTAAAATCGATTTTCTTTGTTCGATTTTGGGGTCGATTCAGGGTTTTTGTTCATCTTCAGTTTGAGTCCCCCTAATCAGAACCTTAAAATCGTGTGTTTGAGTCCCCCTAATCAGAACCCTAAAATCGTGAGTCCCCCTAATTTTTCGCAAATCAGAAACCCTAGATTTATGTTTGTCCCTCGATGTCGGCCATGAATGTTTTCCCATTACACCTTGCGTTATTTGAGAGTAACGATGAGGTTGAAAAGGGGTTAATCTTAGCCCTAATTGACGCATTTGAGCAGGGGTCGTCGTGGCTTAAGCTCCTTAACAGTTCCGGCAAGGGCCTTGACATAACGAGTCATAAAATTGTTGTTGCGTTGGGGGTTGTTGTTCGTTCTGCTCCGCCACCGTACATGAAATGAACTTGTATTCATTTCATGTACTCCGATGACGAAAACCAAGATCTCAGTTCACATGGGTTCGTTTCCAAGGTTGTAACTAAACCACCAAAGAATACCCAGAACCCAGAATGTAGCTCTGGTGCTTGTGGGTCAGTGAAACGCACCACATGTTCTACTAACCCTAATTCACGAAAGGTCCTGAAAAATGATCCAACTGAGTCTCCCTGTTTGAAATGAACTTGCTTGCTGACATTTATTGGTAGATTTCTGAAACCCTAACCTCTCTGTTATTTAAGTTCTCTAAATTTATTTCATTATTGTTATTGTTGTTATTTCTGGAAAATGATGATGTAAGTAATTGTTGCTGGCATTGCATGCAAGGGGACTGACTGTAAGAATTCAGCTGGTATCTTTAGTGCACTAGCATATCTAGCCTCCGTTGTTCTGAGGTGCAATGGCAATAAGAATTCAGCTGTGTATTCAATTGGTTTTCGCCCGCACTTGCCAATTTTTTTGCTTCTGACATCGATAACACCCCCTTCTTGCATTTTCTTGCATAATTCCTTAAATAATCTTGTTATCGTTGATTTTTGTACACTGAAGTCCCTTGCAAAACGGGCCAAACTGCCCCTTGGTAATGAGCCATTATGCATTAATGAGAGCATTTTGTCAACTATAGCTTTTTTCTTTGCTGCTGTGAGCTCCCTCCTTGGTTCCTTTGTATTCTGGACATCCACTTCTGTTTGAATGTTTTGTTGTGATGAATTAAAGTTGCCTTGTGTTGTGCTTTCTGTTGTTGCCATAAAATCCTCTTCATCTTGTAAAACCATATCGATGTTGAAAAACTCGTCATCAGAATCATGGGAATCTTTTTCTGATGAATTATTTTCTTGTGTTTTTGGTGATGTTGAGTGGTACATTGCTGTGAGTAGCTCCTCCTCATCCTGAAACATCATCTCGATGCTGAAAAACCCGTTAAGGTATTCTGGAAACATGGCTATTTTTTTTTACAAGTCTCCTTAATTTTTTTTTTTCATTTTTTTTTCAGAATGAGGTGTTGTTGAAGATGATGAAGGTGTTGATGTTGCTGGATTTTGTTGCTAAGAACGGGCTGTTGAAAACGGGTTGTTGCTGAAAACGTTGCTGTATTTTTTTTTCTTAAGTTCTGAAATAAATTCAGAAAATTAAATATGGTAGGGTTTTGTCCTCCATAATGCAAGTGTAAAAATGATTGAAAGTTAAGCTTTATGATGCATTTATAAGGATGGGGTGAAAAGGTGAAAATTTGTTTTTGGAGGGAAAAGATGAAAAGGTGAAATCAGAATTTTGGGGAAAAAAAAAAAAAAATCTGATTTCACCTTTTGGAGGGATATTAATTTTTTCTCTCCACTCACTCACATGCTCACCAAACTAATTAACAATTACCAAATTTTGCCTAGAAGTTCGCGCACTACCCCAAAGTTGCAACAAATTTTGAGTGGAGGTAGTATATGATTTAATATAATGAAAAAAGTTATTTTAAAGTAAATGAAAAACCGTGAATTGCACGGTAAACTAATTCGTCTAAAATTGCAAACAAAGAACACCATAATGGCTTGGTAGTTCTTTGCACTAACAAGTTACAGTATAAAAAGTTGACCTCACTCTTCTCTATAAGAATTATGGTGAAGTAAAGAGCTTAAAATAGCCTAATACAAAAAGAAAATTGTCTACATTACCTTCCCTTATAAATTGTCTCTACGGAAAAAAAAAAAAAAAAACCCTAAAAATCATGAATTGCTTCATTTCCTTGGATTTTAAAAGTAAAGGTTCTGATTAACTCAAGCACATCCCATTTCTAAAAATGTCTCATAATTGTGGCAAAGGCTAGCAACAAAATTGACCACCATAGCAAAGATGCAATACTTTAATGTACAGATAAAGATGTTATAAGCACTATTCAAGTGACTACCTAAATTAAGATATCCAGGGTAAGACTAATTAGAGAGCGCCCATTCAACTTGCAGCTAGCAAAAGCATCAACTGAAGGCACACTCTTATAAAAAATCAATCTATAAGCACAATTTTTTGTATACAGCCTGTCGTACCGTGAGACAGGAGTTACTCGAATTGTCGGGGTTACTAGAGTTTCTCGGTTGGGAGTTACTCGAGTTGACGGGGTTACTCAAGTTACTCGGTCAGGGGTTACTTGAGTTACTCCTGACTGAGTAACCCCTGACCGAGTAACCCCTCAAGTAATCCATGATCGAACCCCTCGAGTACCCTGACTGAGTAAACCCTCAAGTAACCCCTGACCGAATTACTCGAGTAAACCCTGACCGAACTCCTTAAATGATCCCTAACCGAGTAACTCGAGTAACCCCTGACCGAGTAACACGACCCATGACCGAGTAACTCGAGTAATCCTTGACCGAGTAACTCGAGTAACCCCTCAAGTAACCCTTGACCGAGTGAACCCCTGTCTGAACTCCTCAAGTAACCCCTAACAAAATAACTCGGGTAACGCTAAAAAGTTGCTGATCTATAAGAGGTAAATCTGATAATTTTTTACAAAGAAAATAAACAAACCTAATAAGACCAACAAAGAAACTCCCGAGCACGAGCCTTCCTGAGGAAACCCACAACCTAGGAACCTTTAGAATCCTGTAAGCTTCAAACAAGGAAAGAAGAGCCTGGATATCTTGAATTAACCAACATAAAAAAACATCACTCCATTGACGGCGGCCTAGACTCAAGCACAGGGTCTCACAATCCGAGTAAAAAAGGATCCTACGATAACCCCTGCCATAGGCACTACACAAACCCCAAAAGCAGGCCTGGAGTTCTGAATGTAAAGCAGATGATGAGAGAGTTTTCAACTTTGCTTACTCTAAATTGTAATGATACAAAATCGAGTAAAAAATGGCAACTCCTTCCTAATATTCATCCCAACTAATAGGCTGATGCCCAGTACGAAAAAAGTTTATGAAATTTTATTTACATAAATTACTACCTTCTTCACAAACACTAACCCCTTAAACACTGAAATCCATCTATATATATATATATATACATATATTACCCCGAATCTTCAATGTATTCCCTAGCCACTTATCCCTCACATTATAATGTTCATGGGGAGTGGTCATGTTGCAGAAAAATGTCAGCCAAAGCTACTTCTGCAGAAAAACGTTGAGAATTTATTTCCTGCTAGAATTTATACAATAGTGTAGTAGTAATTTTTCATACTGAAACTAACAAGAAAAAGAAAAAGAGGGTCACGAAGCTGAAGTAAATAGTGCCCAATTGAGAACCAACGGCAAAAAAGCAGTACTTTCCTCATATTTTCACCTCCCCAATATATCCAACCCCAAGAGACAGCCCTAGCAAGAACATTACAAGAAATGGAAGGAAAGCCCTAAGCTTGATGGCATAAACCAGCAATAGCCTAAGATGTTAGTGTATAACAATCCCTAGTGAATATCACACATCTAACTCTGACAGACTAAATATGGGGTTCTACAAACCCGCGTTGCTTGACACCCCAAGCCTATAAAAATTTCAATTCCAGCACTTTGAGCGAACACAAGAACAAATTACCACAAAATCATGCGTATATACCAGGAGGTGAGAGAATTCAACATTGATACAGCTAGAGCAAGGTTAATCCCAGGCACTAGATGCACCAGGATTATAGCTGCCTCCGCCACCGCCACCACCACCACCGCCATAGTGACTCCCGCCACTGTTGCTCCCACCATAGTAATCAGAGCCTCCGCCACCTCTGTTGAAGCCGCCACCATCCCTCCTAAAGTCACGACCTCCAAAGCGACCACCCCCAGCTCGCCTGTTTCTGCCTCCACCATAGGATGCACGTGATGCATAACGAACCAACCAATCAGGAACTTCCTGGTTTGCTTCTTGCATCAGCTCAGCAAGCGGTCTAGCTAGCGACTGATTATTTTCATTGAAAAAAGCTGTAGCCAATCCACTTTTCCCAGCTCGTCCTGTTCGTCCAATCCGATGGACGTAATCATCGATGTCATTTGGGAGATCAAAGTTGATCACATGTGCAACATGAGGAATATCAAGACCTCGAGCTGCCACATCAGTTGCGACCAGAATAGGAGTATTTCCACTTTTAAATGACCTTAACGCAAGTTCTCTTTCCTGAAAAGAAACAGGAGAAGGATTAAAATCCTTGTTAACAAATTGGACATGACAATTCATGGCACTGAAAAACGTATAAACAAAAGCACCAAATAAAAGACTCAAGACAGTTATCATAGGACCATCTGGCAGTAAGTAGGCAAAATAGAAGCATTATCTGGTCCACAAAGTTCAGTTCTTATCAATTTACAAAGCATTTTCTATCAAAAAGCCAGCAAAAATCATTTCCCACCAGGGAGTTTCAAAAAGGGGAAAGTTGGCTTGGTCACAAAATATGATTTCCCACCATGTACTTCTCAAGCCATGTTAATGTCACATGAGAATAAAACATAAATGAACTCGTAAAAATTAGTCAGTATTTGTGTAATATATTAGAAACATTCATACTATGATACTACGCACTTTAGACAGTTGCTATTAAGTTCTTATATGATATGTTTGACGTTCACAAGTATGTATCTAATCTTGCTAGTAAGAAAACGCTCAGATCTTAAAACAAGCAAAATGCAGCATAAAACATCAACTCAAAGCTAAATAACACCCACAGAAGGCAGAAATATCAATATCTTTGATATAATTCAGAACAGCTGCATACAGAAAGTATATTATATAAGAACAAACCTACTGGAAATAATATCCGAAGCTGACGTCAAACTTTAGAACACTCACCTGCTGTGTTCGATCACCATGGATACTAGTTGCTGGGAAGCCATTAATACCCAACCAATGCTCCAATGCATCAGCACCTTTCTTAGTCTCCACAAAAACAAGGGTCAATGCTTGCTGCATTATCAACAAGAAGAAAAAAATGTATTGTTCAAAAAACCAACAGAAAAATTGAGCACCTAATGTAGTTACACGTAAATATATGCAGGTATGCACCTATCACTAAAAGTGTCACCAGATATGGGCACAAAGATATTTAAAATCCAAAAACAAACCTTCCCCTGTACTCCATTTGCTCTTTGTGCGTGAATAAGATCCATCAAATGACTCCTCTTATCAGACTCATGCACAAACTCAACCCTCTGAACAATCAAATCAGTACTTGATCCCACCCTTCCAACAGCCAGGAAAATGTAATTGGACAGAAAGTCAGATGCCAGCCTCTGCATATTGAAGAAATTAGCAAGGAATATCAGATATGTGTTTAAAATGAAACATCATTTCTGAAGTAGGATGACCATATAAGATCAAAGGAAAAAAGACATAATACAACATTGACAAAATTAAAACCATTTTTTTATTGTATTAAACATGATGCAACTTCTTTAGTGAAGGAACCCTAAAAGACAAAGTACAACTCCCTACGATCCTAAATGTTCTTCCCATTTTGATTGTGCATGTTTCCAATGCATTACTTTAGTCATACATATCCTTAGTTCCATATTAGTTAAAAATATATATAGAACAGTTCAATATTAATAAACTACCCATTAAGGCAATCAAATAAGACCCAACAAGACTATTTTATGTTTTATATATTGAGAATAATTTAGAAGATTCTCTGATCTTATGAATAGTGATATAATTCCAAATGGGAAGAACAAAAAGACTTGGTAAGTTTTTAAAAGAGAAACAGGGAGTCGCATCTCACACGTCACTCTAATCACGAACTAAAAAAAATGTTAAGCATTATTATCCAACAAGATCCTTAAAATAAAAACTTTATAAGGCATGGAGGATCTTGAATAATATTCAAAATTCAGAAGAACTAGGCAGAAAGGCCCATATATGTTCCTATGTGACTTTATACAGCTTTTGTAGGTGCCAGAAATGCTCCCATATTACACGACAAAGGAAGGTGCTCACTGAACTAGCAACAGCAACTAAACAAACACCATAATAACTTTTTTATAGGAAGGTTTGAGAGAGGGGGAGTTTCAAGAATGGTAAAAGATAACTTAACCTGTATTTCCTTTGGGAATGTTGCACTGAACAACATAGTCTGTCTAACACCTCGTGGTGGCATATCTGTTTGTTCAACTATCTTTCTAATTTGGGGCTCAAAACCCATATCGAGCATTCTATCAGCCTCATCAAGCGCCAGGTATTTAATCATTTCAAGTGATACTCTAGCCCTCTCTAGTAAATCTACCAGTCTTCCAGGGGTAGCAACAAGAATATCAACTCCTCTTTCAAGCTCTCGCAACTGTAAAGAACCACATCACCCATTAAAAAAAAGAGGTCCTGTATAAAAATTGTAAAAGCATTTAACACAGATAATACACACTATAAACTATTAAAAATAAAAACAAGGCTTAGCCAACTAACAAAGTCACGAGGAAGATAACATTGCTTGATATTCAAGCCTTCAGAATGTCAGATGACTATATTTTTAAGATGAAAAGACTGCCTTAATTTAAATGCAAGGATGAGAAAGTACAAACTCAGAAAGTGTTGCCTACTTCGCTAATTGGCTAAATCCCCACACCACCCCCCACAAATACAATTCAAAGCATACAAATTGAAGACTTTTAGGCTAGTTTGACAAGAGATAGCTAATTCTGATACTGTACAGGTTCCACGTACAAAAGTATAGTAGCATACCACAATTACACTGAGCTAAACTGATACCAAGGAAGCATTACTGCATCAGCTATCCTTTTCCCTGTTCTGCTACACATGTTAAATTTTATAATAAGCCAATGAAAACTACATCGCCTCCAGTCCACTCCACTACTTTCATGGGAAAAGTCAGCTTGTCGTGAGCTTAAAGCTTAATTAACATTCCCTCCAGTGGAATTATTGATGCTCTAACATACAACAAGAACCCACAAAGAACGCCCCAACAATCACCCAAGTTATTCAAGGCTAGTTTGTTTTGATAGTAGAATTCAAACAACACAGTACATCAATATACAGCAGATTATTCACTGTTCTGCTACACACGCAACGGGACAATAATTCATGAAGCGCAGACCACTAATCACCGAAGTTCCTCAAGATTAGGTTGCTTGAATAGTATTACTCAACCAATGCACTACCACAGTTTGCAACAGAATACTACTAAGTACTAACTGTAGCTGGGCACAGAATGTGACAATAATAACAAGAACCAACCCCACAATTAATGGGTATGCTAAACCTATCAGCTTAGAGCCGAATAAGGCTGACCCAAACAAAACAACCCGAATCCAATCCAAACTACCAGTTTTCCACATTCATAGTATAAAGACCACACCATCTTGTAACCTAAATCCAATAGCCAAGTATAATCAGAACAACTTCTAAAGCAGATGGTCATGGATTTTTAAAACAAAAGGACAAGGGAAAAATAAGATTCTACCCAGCCAAGAGAACATTAAAGCCTATAACCCTACAATATTAATAGTCATTTTTCTATTAATTGCCAACACATAGATTTTCTAGCAAGGTAGCATGCGCGAGAGCTGCAAGTTATGTCAATTAAGAACATAATTATCAATAGGAAACATGAGAAACTTCATCAAAAATTTTAGAATAAAAAACTGCACGATGTCAATTTATGAAACAATTATTCTGTAAAACAGTTTATGAACTTGATTTTTTGGTGCAATTGCCGGGAATTGAGACAAAACTTTACTAAAATAGTTTCATTAGCTCCTGAGTTATTATACGATGAGAAGTAGGGTATATGACTTGAAAAAAAAAGAGATTGTGTATCACGTATATATCTTTTATTTTGAAGTTTTTTTATAATTAAAAATTTATGAAACAATTATTCTGTAAAACAATTTATCTTACCATCTGTTACAAATGTTCTGAGGACTTTTGAGCTTGGGGGGGGGGGGGGGATGTCAGCAAAACTTCCTGAGACCTTTGGCAACAAATTTACCCCACCACCCCCTTCAATCCAACTCAAAAAAGAAGTAAAAGTGATATCACACAATTAGGTAAGTACAGAACTACAGATTCAATTACACAACTACAAGCTATTTCACATTTGTCCCATGGGAAATATAAGCATTGCAACTCATCGACTCATTGTTAGCAGATTAGCACTACATCCAATACATGAGTGAAGATGCCAATATATACCATCCAAGGCATCTCAAAATCATACTCCCTCCGTCCCAAAATAGTGTCTGTATTCCATTTTGGGTGTTCAAAAATACTGTGCATGTTCCCAGACTTTCTATTTTTGTTGTACATAACATATCATAATAGACCAACTTCTTTATCTCTCCCACACATAATTGTGCCATAATTTACTTTTCTACCTTTTACATATAAACTACTCCTATATCCAAAGCTTCATTAAATGTACTTATTTACGTTTTCTTATTTATCCCCCATATAAAATACCTCTAAATTTAAAATATTACTCTCCACTACCCTTGATTCCCATGAAAGAAAGACAAAAAAAAAAGAAACGAGTAATACAATTACAATGAACTAAGAATTGATGCTATTCACAAGGAATCGACATGAGTGAAGATGCTACACAGTCCATATCTTCAAAAATATGCCATGATCAAGGGTGAGAAAGAAATAAGTGGAAATTGATATAAGATGAATACAGAGTATATCGAGAAACAAAAACCTGTTGGCTGATTGGTGCTCCTCCATATGCTACCACCACCCTGACACCAGTTTGGTATGCAAATTTCTTAGCTTCTTCATTTATCTACAATAATCCATTAACCACAACAAAATCAGAGAGTAACTATGCATTAAAAATAAGCCAATAGCACCTAATATTAAAGCCTTAGGAATCAAGCGCAAAATAATCAACCAAAATCAAAGTCTTACCTGCACTGACAACTCCCTAGTTGGAGATAGAATAAGAGCAAGTGGAAAGACAGTACGAAATCCACGAGGTTTCGGAGCAGTCTGCTGACTCTTCATTATACCACTAATGATAGGAAAGCAGAAGGCTGCAGTTTTTCCGGAACCAGTCTGAGCGCATGCCATCAAATCCCGTCCAGCAAGGGAAATTGGGATAGCATGGCGCTGAACCGGCGTAGGCTTCACATATTTGCATCTTCTAATGTTTGCATTAAGCTCATTTCCAAGGTCTATGTCTGCAAATGTATTTACAGGGGGCGGCACATTATCCCCACTAGTTTCCACAGGGATATCCTCATAAGCATCAAAGTTGATACCGGTATTCTCCGGCTCACCAAACACCTGCTCCGGTTCATCGTCAACATCATTAGCAAAAGGATTAACTTCCCGCTCCCTACGGTCCCAACCTCCACCCCTGTTATTCCATCCAGCTCCACCTCCTCGACCGCCACCATAACCACCTCCTCCACCGCCGCCACCACCACGAACAAAGTCGGGTCTACCACCTGCCCAACGAGACCCACCAGGCGGCCCAGCTAAGACAGGCCTATCATTAACCTGAGGTGGTGCAGCTTGTGGCGGGGCAGCAGACGAGTCTGCCGATGGCGGCCTGTTACGAAGATGTGGCGGTACATAGGTAGCCTTCGTCGGCCTAGCAGTACCCGTACCTCCATTTTCATTCTCGGCTGCCGCCACAGAATCCGCCCATGAAGTTCTCATGATACAAATTGACTTTCAATACCAAGATAAACCTATCACCAATTCCCAAAACAATCGATACCAACCATTACAATTAGAAAAAAAAAAAAACAAATTCGCCGCTTTGAAACCCTAATAAATAAAAACTACGCAATTAACAGCCAAAAAAACCTAAATTAACAACAAAAATCAATGACGAAAAACAAAAAAAAAACCCCAATCAATCAAAAATCAATAAAAACACAAACAAATTAAAAACACATGCAGTACAACCTCATCTGGGTAACAATACACGACGAAAATCATCGAAAACAGAATCAAACCAATAACGAAGCAGAAAATGCAGTTGAATCTGGAAACAGTAGAGTCAAATCTAAGCTAAGCCAAACAAAAAGGAAGAAGAATTGGAGGAAAAGACGAACCTTAAAAAGGAGGAAAACGAAAAAACGAAGAAACCCTAATTTGTATTTTTGAAAGAATAGATCAGAAAAAAGGCGAAAATATCTGAAAACGAAGATATAGATAGATCTGTGAGAATGATTGTGTATGCAAAATCGTGAGGAATTCTCTCTCTAAAAATCTGAAAATGAAAAGTTTCTCTCTCTAAAGTGATGAGGAAGGAAAAAATGGGAAAACAGTGCGGGTGGGTGTCCTAATTATAAGCTCAACGGCGGAGTCTCTCATCGCCCTTTCTATCTCTCTCTTTCTCAGCCCAGGGTGAACTTTTGATGGGGTGTCGTTTTTTCAGCTCTTCCTATTTTCCCAAAAAAAAATTAAAAAAAAAAAAATACTATTATAAATATTATAATAAATTATGATAAATAATTAGATTAAAATTTAATGGTAAATTTGTAAACAAAATTTGATTTAAACATGTTTTTTATGGTGGTTGATTGATTTTGGCAAATTCTTGTATATGAATGGACTTGTTTAAATTGTGTCATTTGACCACTCGAAGCAAATTATTGTGGTTTATGTTTTTCAAAGTCAAGTCAGTATAAGGTGTGGTAACGACTATCGAGATAGGTGTACATGAAGTTGACGGATTATTGGAGTGGGAAGAAAAAAACGTACATCATTGCCCTTTACATGAACGATTCCAACCTAGTGCTTAAAATGTTCGGCCATGGATGAGTTCACATGCCTAACATGAATTATTTCCGTATAGCACATTGTCAAATTTGTCACATATGCAAAACAAGTATTTTAATAAGAAGCAAGCGAGAATAGTAACTTCTCGGCCATGCGAGTAAAGGTGGAGCTACAAAAGAACATAACATTGATGACCGGGTCGACAATAAGGGGGAGCTCAACAAGTAGGGTCCCTCCTTTAATGGGGCCCACATCCTGTGTGATTTTTTTAAAAATTAAGGTAAAAAAAAAAAAGCTAAATCATTCTTCTTCAAGCCATTCAACTATTCAAGGAATTATTTTTTCAAACTTTTTTTTATCACCCCATTTACTTCCTAATTTCTCATCTTCCAATTTACATAACTATGACCCTTAAAACTCTTCAATTAAGGTTCATAATATTTTCGCATATAATCTTCTTAATTAAGCCCACAACAAACCCTCTTCTCTTTCTCTTATCTCAAGTAGTGGTGGGTGGCATAATATCGGCATAATACAATATGGTGACCGGAAAAAAAAAAAATCCAACAACAACATTTTGAGTAAGTAACTTAGTAATACAACAATCTAAGTGCAATATTTCAATAATATCAAAAAATAAATTTCCGTATACTAGGGTTCAATTGGTCGATGTGATCGATAAATTCGCTTCAAAAAATACTTGGAGGAAAGATTCATGAAAATTAATGAAAAATCTATTCGGTTCATGACAAATTTATCTGATAAAGTTATGCATAAAATCTTTAAAAATGATTAAGAATATCCTTAATAAGTTTAAAAAACTTTAATTTAATGAGCTTTTGTGTATAAGACTTACAAATAAAGACATTTAATTATTGCTTTTCCTTTATTTTTTTCGAGTTTTTCATAACATTATTATAGTTTTTGAAAGTTTTCAAAACATATTAAATTACTGATCCAAATCAGTCCGTTCTTTGGTCCTTGAAATTCAAATTTTCGATTTGGTCCGGTCTTGAACCTGTGAACAACCTTAATCAGAAGAAACAGAATAGGAGTCACCTAAAGGCAACTTGTAGCTAGAATGAAAGCATGATCAAGCCCAAATTGTAGCCGATGCACTGATAAAAAAGATGAAGGTTTGGAACTTAGGCAAAATCAACCATTTAAAGCTCGTAGAAATAACTCTCCTCAAGAAGTGATTAGAGAGAAGAAGATGTTATGAAGCTCGCTAGCCCAAGGCCTCAAGCAACAAGAAGACTTCAGTAACTTCTCCAACGAGATTGTCAAATTTAAAACACATTATTCTTCAATTTTTTGTCCCTTAGTAAATCTTGTAAGTTGATAAAGTTGTCAACAACTCGATAGGAAGGGAAGGAAGTCACTATGCAGCCTCTTTTTCATGTTATAATGATTTTTAGGACTGATCTCTTAGTTTAAAAAGCTCTAGAAGAAATTTTTATGTTATTAATAATCCAATATTTACTAAAAGATTATAAATCCAAAATAAAGCTCATTTTTTTTTATTTATTTTTTTCGTTTTGACAATAGCAAAGTCAAACCAAATTAACTACTCTACTAGTAATTTAAGAGGGTCATACGACATTTCCTAGCTATATCGTGTGCCCTTTGTACCTGTTCTCTATGGACCTTAATAATTGCGCATTTTTGGAAAGTCGCTCCTACTTCCTTTATCTCCTTTAGAGTTCAGGCGATTGATACATCTTTACCTATGTCATCTTGTAGGTTGTTAAGGGGCACCACAGAGTCAGTCAGGATTAGAACCCCTTGCTTCCCTTTTACCTTGGCCCATAAAAGAGCTTCAATGCACGCCTATGCTTCGCAATGCAAAGCTGAGGAGGCTGCTCCATACTTGCCTCCACCATTGAAGGTGTCGGTTTGCTCACTGTCATCATCTACCAAGCTAATGCCAGCCCTTGTAGTGTTCTTATCCCATGATCCATCCACTTGTATGGTGAAATATCATAACCATTTTTCTCTCTACCTAGTTGAACACGGTGAAAACGTGGTGGGATAATAGGGTCGACCCTAGGCTTGCTTGCAACGATATTTTCTTCCCCTATTCTTTGCGTGAAAGTCTCATGATCATGCATAGCCATGTTTATGAACTCTGTAACTAGACTTGCTGTCCCACTTACCCCATTGAAGCATCTTTCAGTCCTAGTCTTCCACAAGCCCCATAAATGAGCTATGAATCTTATGATGCGGGTACTTTGTTTTCCATCCTCGCTATAAAAGAAAAGGATATAGTGCTGGATCCACTTACTTAACGAGTTGAACCCAGGAGAGTCAGAGCAAATGGTGAGGGAGCCTTGATCCTAAACCTCCATTGCTAGAACACAAAAACGGAAGAGGTGTTGGCTATCTTCCCCGTCCACTCCACAATAATCGCATGTTTCATCGATTTGTATTCCCCTTTTGGCTAAGTTCACCTTGACCGCAATGCCATCATGGAAAAGCCGCCACAAGAAGAGCTTCCATTTTGGTTGAATATTCAACCTCCAGATAAGCTTCACAAAGTCTTGTTCTCTATTAGATAGTGTAGACCTTTCTACACCCTGCTCCTTGGACAGAAAGTAGTAACCTGTTTTCACAGTGTATCTACCCAAGGGATGATGTTTCCAATATAGAAACTCATCATCCAACCTTGTAGGAAGCTCCATAGACAAAATCGCTTTTGCACTATTCTAATCAAAGCACTCCCTTACTTTTCCTGCTATCCAACTGGTTGAATTTGTGTCATTGAAATAACTCACTTTCCAATTTAACGAAGATCCCAGAGTTTGACTTAAGTTTGTAATCGGTATTTCACCTCGTACCCAAGGCATGCTAATAGCCTTAATGTCGGCCCCATTTCCAATTTTCCAAGCAAACCCTTTTTTGAGAGTGGTGATGATTTTTTGCAGGCTTGTCCTTCCCATGGAAGGATTTCCTTTTCTTTCGTATGGCCTTGACATATTGCATACACCACACGGCTGAAAGCCCTTATGAACTTTAGAGAGCAAAAGTTGCGGATTGAGATGCATCCACGTTGCTTGTTTGAACAAAAGAGCATCATTGAGGGTAGAGGTCCCTCGAATGCCTAACCCTCCCATACTTTTTGGGAGTTGGATGTTCATACAACTTACCTAGTGCATTCCCTTTTTCCCTTTAGTTGACCATCAGAATCTCGTAATAAGATAGTCAATTTTGTTTGCTATACTCTGAGGGAGCTTCAAGCATTTCGTAACATGTGTAGAGATGCCTACTAAGACTGTGTTGATGAGGATTAGTTTTGTTGCTTGGGTAAGTTGAAGAGGAGCCCAAGAAACTATTTTTCTCTGAGACCTTGTCTACAAGATATTAAAAAGAAGCACTTTTCTTCCCTTGGATATCAATCGGAGTGCCCATATTATTAGACTTAGACATCGAGAGTATCCTTTTGAGAGACAACTTCTTACTTTCATCCAATCCCGGAGAAAACTTCACAAACGATTTTTGAAGGTTCAGCTGTTGCCCTGACGCCTTACCAAACCTGTTAAGAATGTCACTAATGCATAAGCACGACTCCTCCGTTGCTTTGAAGAAAAGCATGGCATCATCTTCAAAAAACAGATGAGAAATGGAAGGAGATCTTCGTGAAATTTTTAACCCTTTGATCTGATTGGGAGATCATCTTTATCCAATGGTTGGAGAAGCCATAAGCATGTAACACTTTTAACAGAAAGAGCCAGTCTACTCTGTCATAGGCTTTTGACATATCAATCTTAACCCCTATAAAATTCGAGCCTTTCCTCAAATTTATCAAATGCATCAGCTCGTGGCTCAACAGTATAATATCTTCCATATACCTTCATGGGATGAAGGCATTTTGATTTTCTGAAATGATGCTTAGAAGTATGGTTTTCAACCTATTAACCAGGCACATAGAAATGCATTTGTAGACCGTGTTGCATAAGCTAATAGGCCTATGCTGATTAGCAAGTTCTGGAACTTTCACCTTGGGAATGAGCACCAGAAGATATTGATTCCATTCCTTGAGCATGTTACCTATCCTCAAAATTGTTGTACACTTTCCACTACTAGCTTTCCCACCTCCTTCCAGAATATGTGGAAAAATTGGCAGTAAATCCATCTGGCCCTGGCGATTTTGAACGATGGATACTAAACATGGCTTTTTTAATCTCTGGTTTCGTGAAGGGACGGTCCAACCACACTCAATCCTCCCTAGCTAGAGAGGGAATATCCAATTGTTGGAGAAGAAGATTAACATCTTCTTCGTGGCTGGACGAGACCTCTAGATTGTAAATTTCCTTTATCGAGGTTAAGATTACTTCCTCTACCTCCTTTTGTCCCTCCACCCAGATATCGTTTTCATTTCTCAAAGTTAAGATTTCTTTATGTAGTTGTCGTTGTTTCACTTTCCGGTACATCATTAAAGTGGGGTAATCACCAAGTCATATCCAACTTAATTTCATTCTTTTCTTCCAGTAGTCAAAACTCAGTTGACACTCCGAAATTTGAGAATTAATTTGATGTATGTAGCCCTCTCCTTCTGTAATTGAACTAACATCCATCCCCTTATTTTAAAGATCATTCGTGAGCTTCCTCCAATTATAACCTGATAAGTGGTTTGTTTGACCACTTATTGTGGTGATTTTAACCCAGATTTGTAATCTTTTCCCCTCTTTCTAACTCCCTTTTTGTATATAAATGTTGCATTTTGGCTTTGCCCCCTCCTTGTGTGTTTGTATACTTAATTTGCAGGTATATGTGAAGTGAGGCAAAGTAAGGAAGTTCATGGATTGAGAATAGAGGCAGAAAGTGATGAAGGGAGAGGCCGCTCCTGGTGGAGCGGACGTGCACCTCCCCAGGAGCGGGCGCTCCTGGGGAACTTAAGAATCTGTTCAGATTTGAGATTTAGAGGAGCGGGCGTGCACTCACTGAGGAGCGGGCGCTCCTAGCTGCTCAGATTGAATCTACCAACCTTTTGGAACAAGAGGAGCGGGCGCTCCGCCCCTGGGAGTTGAATCTGCCATCTATTGAAGAACAGGGGAGCGGGCGTGCACTAACTCTGGAGCGGGCGCTCCTCCCTACCGAGCTGAATTCTGACTTTTTCTGAGGACACTGGAGCGGGCATGCACCTTTTAAGGAGCGGGCGTTCCTAATTGGAAATCCGCTTTATTTTTTACGGATTAACCTATGTAATTCGGGGGGTATAAATACTACCCCTTTGGTTCATTTTAAAGACACCAGTCTTAGTATAATATTTAGAAACTTCCTCTTAGTTAGCAACAATCATCTTTGGTATTTTAGCTTAGAAACTCTCAAATTAATCATTGTAGTAGCAAGTTTCAAAGATCATTTTCAGAAATTCAGCATTTGTATTCAACATTTGAAGCTTCAATTAGTAACTTCTTTCGCTTATCTCTACTTATTTTTTGATTTTATTTTGTTATTGCAAGTCATTTGAATCTCTCTTGATCTTGACAAATTGTTGCTGCATGTTAGTTTTATCCATAGTGAATCACTTTTCCCCAATTTTAGAATTACTTAGAATCCTAACTTGGAACTTTGCATGTTACTCATAATGAGTTGTGAGTAGTCCTCTTAGCTAGGGGTTGGGTGAAACTCAACCTAATGGTTAATTAAGTGATTTGGGAGAAGCATTGATGTTTGAATTGTGACTAAATTGATTACATGAGATTGCTTGTTAGTTCTTTATGATAGGAGTAGCTACCATAGATTTTGGGCTTGATGGCATGATATGCTTGATTTGACATGGGAATGTAGATTAAGTATGTCATTACTTATTGCAAATTTGATTATTTATCTCCTATTGCTAAACTAATGAGGAATATAAGTTAAGGAGTGTGAGTTGTTTTCCTGATTGCATGAGGTTGGTCTTACATGTAGTCCTTGCTATTTCTTATCTCTATTTTCTCCCAATATGCTTGATTGCCATGGTTGAGTGGATCCCACTCCATAGTGCTTTTATTTACTTGATTTAGAATAATAGCTTGTTTATCCACTTGACGAACCCCCAACCAACAATAGTCTTCGAACTAGCTTGCGTGTTAAGATCTTTGGCAATTATATCCCGTTCCTTGTGGACTGAACTCTTACTTATCAGTGTGCTTGGTTTGTGAGATGTTTGCTTATAAATATGTTTGAATGAGTGTGGAATGTGCGATCGTTCTAATGACAACCCCATAATTTCCTGATTTCCAAACACCAATACTGAATTTTAGACCTCACAAAGCTTAGCTTCTTTTCTAATCGAAACATACTTGAACCTTGAACCACAACATCCCATGTATTTTCCACTATGTCTTTAACCGAAAGTTAAGGCACCAGTTCTCGATCTGGTACGGCCTTTCGACCCTCTTGATTGGGGGTTGAGGGATGTAAGTGATTGCGGCGTGATCCGAGCATCTGATAAGTTCATTAAAAACCCTTCCATCTAGCGAGTGGTTAAACCATTCTTCGGTTATGTAAGCTCGATCTAGCCTTTCTAAAATCAGCCCGTTTTGTTCCCTTTTGTTACTCCATGTGAATCTTGGTCTCGTAAAAGGCAGCTCGATTACATTGCTACTAAACCTCCAATCCAAAAAATCATCGATCCCTCGAATCTGATTAGACCCCTCTAATTTATCATTTCCACTTTCCACTTGGTTGAAATCTCCTATAACCAAAACATTCTTGTATTCTTCCAAAAACCAATGTAATTGTTCCCAAACGATTGCTCTATTTTCTACCTGAGGCTCTCCATAAAAATACAACACATACTTAGAAATTTCCATTAGATTCAGATATTTTACAAAGGATAAAGTTCTTTGTGGAGTACAAACATTCAACTACATCACTTGACCATCCTAGAACTACCAAACCCCCGCTACTACCTTCCGCATTCCACCCAAAAATAGTAGTAGCGCCCAAAATATTAAACTTAGCAGCTGCATTAACAAAATCCATTTTTATTTCATAAATAAACATAAGCAAAGGAAGTTTCGAACGATAGAGCCACACCAGATACAGAACTGCAAGAGAGTGTGAATCATTCAAGCCCCTGCAATTCCAAGCCAGTATACTCATATCTGATTTGGGGGCTGATTTGATTCAACCTCCTCACCCATCGAACTTATCTTAACCAATTCAAGAATAGTTATTTGAAGGTCAATATCCATGTTGTCAGTGATAATCCTTAGCTCAGAAGTAACCTTTTCGCTTCTTTGTCTTTTGAACGACTCAAAAGACGAAGATGAGAAGTCTTAGTGCTGTTTGTTCTTAGCCTTACTTGCAATATCTTCGTTCACTTCAACCCCGAACTCTCTTGCCATGTCCGGGTTTGAAATAGCTTTAGATGCAAACTTGGAAATTCCATTTTCATCTCGCAACCAGATGTTAAAACCCCCATTTTTTGACCATCTATGCAACCTTTTCAGCCTTTTACGTTCCACCCACGAAATATCAGATTCGCTTTCACGAACCAAATCACCATCACATGAGTGTTGCAAGTGACGAGTAGCCTCCCTGATTCTCTTCCTTGTGTTTGCATTGTCATCATAATTAAACAACTCTGTAAAATTAAAAGAGCAAAAATGAGATACCGGAGTGTTAGGCGGGTCGAACTCAGTCAGAGGTAGGTTCGGTAGCCCCCCTAAGTCCGACGGAGAGAGGTGTAAGAAGGGCGGTGTAGCAGCCCTCGCACCTTGATAATTTCTCCTGCCATCTTGATTTCCCGCATTCCTTATTCCCAGAGTGAGATTAGTACTTACTTCCATTATACTAGCGTACTCTTCATCTGTTAAGTGCTCATCTTTGATTCTTTCTGTTGTGATGATTGTAGAATTCAGCCACTCTGTTCGCGCCATCAATAAAGGAGGTGGATTCTCTGCCCTGTTTCCACCATTCCCGAGTTGCCTCTACCAAAATCCATTGGGCCTGCAGCTCATTCGGAGATGCCAAGGGTATGGAATAATGTTCCTGGCCCTCCTTCTTGTTGTATATTTCGTTGCTGTGTTGATGAAGACTCCCTCATCTCAAAGGTTGAGTCCGCAAAAAAGGGGCGAGGTGGAGGGATAGATTCACTCATTAGAGCCGATGATGCAGCCCGAGTTGGAATGGGCCTGCTTTGCCTGAGATCAGCATTCCCCATTGGCTGGTTTTCTAGAGCGAAACCTGATTTTCTTTGTTGATTAGAGTTTGAGTTGCTTTCCAGAATCGGGTTACTACTCCCTCTTTGAATAAATTTGGCATATGGGTCTCCTCCTAGCCCAAATCTCCTTTTAGGTGAAAGAGTAAGGTTCGGCTGAATCTGATCTCGCTTTGATTTAACGATTTCATATTCACCTTTTGAGATCTCATTTGAAAATACTTTGCTTCCTGTATGGAAATGTTTACTTCCATCGCTTTCCATAGAAGAATCGAGCTGCTCATAAGGATAACCATTGTTAAAATCCATGTTCTCTCTTGGGATTCTTCTATGAGCAAGCCCTTCATTTGGATCATCATGATCCGCAAGTCTGCACTAGAGTTACGAAACCTGTACCAGTCCGGCAAACCTTGAATGAAGTTAGTATAAAAAGGATATTCAGAAAGACCATACAATACCCGTATACCATCTGCCTCGACTTCGTCAAGCCTCCGCCTCACGTCTTCTTGCTATAGTTGGATGAAGCGAGCATCTAGATGTTGCATGCCAAGCACATCCACATAATTTGCAGAACCTAAAAATCCCTTCGCACCGTAGATAAACCCATATCACTCTATCCCCTTCTAGAGGGATAAAACATCCTGGTATCAAGGGAATAGATAGGTCTATTAGCACTCTCGCTCTTAGTTCAGCTTAAAGTGGTAGATTATTCCCTTCATGGTCTATCTCCTCGATGTATCCCACATGGCAAAAAATTTGCCTAGCCCACCCTGGCGTAAGGTGGGTAGGCTAAAGGAAGCCCATAAACCCTTACCCAAAGCCTTGTTAAAGTGAAACTTATGTGTTAAGGAACATAGTCATCTTGATATCTTATGAAATTAATTATTCTTCCATCAATTATAGTAGTATTGATGTTGATTAGACCCTCACGGTCTTGTCTGTTTTAGCACTCAAATAGAAAGTATGGCCCAGATCTGTGGACCTAGATCTCCCCTTTCCTTATCCATCTCGAGTTTACAATGTGTTGCACGAATGTTTCGGGGGGGGGGGGTGAGGACCAATAAAGAGACCAATAACACAAGCATTAAAGTTAATATTGTTGTTATTTAAATTAAAGTCTAGAGGGGGTGGAATAAGGGGTCCCCCACACAAATCCAAGTTTTGATGCTCATCATGAGCGTCTGGAGTGTTTGTTTGATGCTCATCATGAGCATTTGGAGTATTTGTGTGATTGCACATATCTCAAAAGAAGATCTGAGAATATTAGTGTTAAGAGAATGAAAAGACATAGAAAATGAGATGAGAGGATGAGAAGAAAACAACATAGGATAAGAGAATGAGTAGTTGAAAGGACTTGAAGAAATTCTTTCACATTTATAGCCAAACAGCCAGTCTTGGAAGTTGTAAAATGTTAAGCATGGGGAGCAAGAACTGGAGAAATAAATTCACTAGACCTAGTAGCCGACTCTAGCTATTTGTGAGTTGCACCAATTAAATTGTTGAACAATAAAGGCAGCAAAGGTACTGGTTGCATTAGCCAACTAAAGAAGTTCACAGACGAAAAACAAGAAACGAGGTGTTTGGGAAAGGTTTAAACCTTACCTGGAAGTCGAGCCGTTTCTCCAAGAACAAGAAACAACACCTTAGATGAACCAAAAGGTATAGTTTGTTAAACAACAGAAGTAATGTTAAAGCGGATTTCCTTTTCACCTAGAGATATCTATAAGAAAACTAACCTCTTAAAGAGGATTTCCTTTTCACCTAGAGATATCTATAAGAAAACTAACCACTTTAGCACTGAAAAGAAAAATTGTAGAGAATATGAAAGAAGTAGACTCTCAGATTTTCCCTATCTTAGTATGAACCCTAGTTGAACTAGGAAGAACTCATCTTTAGTGAGAGATGCTCTCACGTTTTAGAGAGAGAAACACTTAATATTTATAAATGTCAAAAAGTGCCCTAAAAAAATAAAGCTCATTGTAGAGTGGTGAACAATGAAAATTCAAACTTCATCAAAAATTTGCCTTGCTTTAGAGCTTAGCTTTAATTTTTTTTTTAAGCTTTAGATGATCGATTAAACTCTCTCTAATTAAATAGCTTAACTTGATCTTAGACACATTAAAGACCAAGAATAAACAATCCATTTTGTAGTACAGTTGTTAAAACTTGTTGTACTTATTCTACTCTCTCCGTCCCATAATATAGTCTTATTATTATTTTTATGGTCAAACTTTAAATTTTTTGACCAAATATTCTCATCATTTTTATACGAAAAATATAATCCTGTGAGATATCGTTGGATACGTCTCAATGTGTTATAATCTATAATATTAACTTTCCTTAAAATTTGTTAACACTTAATCAAAGATATTGATGGTAAAAAACACATCTTGAAGATCACAGAATATGGAATAGACATTGTAGTATGGGACGAAGGGAAAATATAGTGACAATCCTAGCTCAAAAGAATTTCAAATATTGTTTCCACAACAGTATGTAGTATATCACAATCTACAAATACATAGTAGAACAACACTATTATGGTTCTCATGAACTAATATATACAATCAATTATGGCCGCGTTTGGTGAAAAACTGAAAGTTGAAGCTGATTGTATTAGTTGTATTTGACTAGTTAATTGTATCAATGAATTTGACTAACTGAATTTATTAGCTGATTGAATAAAAATATATATTTTTTTTGACGGGAAGAAACGAGGCTTTATTAAGTACACATAATATCAGACAAAATACAAGCTTGAACTTCGAGAGGGACCTCTTCAATCTAAACTCGAAGCTCAGAGAACGAAACTTTTACTAAGTTGAGCAAGCTTATGAGCAACCAATTTGCCTCGTCTACCAACATGCGAAATAGAAAAACTAGAGCAACAGTTTGCATAGGCTAGGATATCACGCATAATCAAGCCAAGACAGGAGGGATCCGTTCGCTTCTTCTTTATAAGATTGAAGAAGTTCAAGCTGTCAGTTTCCAACTCGTGTCCAAACCAGCTTCCAAAGCGATGCTAACAGCGTGTCTTGCAGCTAAGGCCTCAGCAACATCAACATTTCCATTCCCTTTCTGCTTAAGGTTTGTTGTTGCCATAACATCTCCAGTGTGGTCACGCATAACGCCACCCAAACCCACATAGCCATCCAAGAAGAAAGCAGCATCAGAATTCACCTTATAGCAACCTTCAATTGGAGGTGTCCACACTTAACGAGTTGGAACAGAAGTAGGGACAGTGACAGAGGACACCTCAAGAGCAGTCTCATACTCACCCACAACATTCACAACTTTCTTAATCAAATCTATCTCCAGCACATTCTTCTTCTCAAAGACCCAAGCGTTTCTTCGAAGCCAAATTCCCCACAAAAAGAGACTAAAACAAGTTCCACCAGGCTGATTCATTGACAGATTTCTCCAAAGATAGACACCACTCCTAAAAGGAGGAGAAAACACATTTACTAGCATCAATTCTAAGGGGGGAAGCATACTAGATACGAGCTACACCCTTGCAATGGATTAAAGCGTGCATAACATTTTCAGAATCATTTCCACACATAGGACACACACTTTTAATAGGCATAACTCTCCCGGTGAGGTTTTCACGGACTAGCACCCATCATGCAAAGCTTTCCACCCAAACATCTTAATCTTTGGAGGGATAGCTACAGATATGTCTATTTTATATAGTGTTTTACCCCCGTCCCTTGGTCATATTTAGGAGTATTTTTGGCTTTGCGGAGCTACTTTTATTACTAATATGCGCTTTCTAGTGTTTTCGTAGCTTTGGTATTGCTTATAGGAAATTGCAGATTTGGAGCATTTTCCCAGACTTATTTGAGCCACTACGAGCATTTTGGAGTAGGATCGCGTTCATATGACCACATTCCATAGCCCAAGACCGCGTTGGAGCAATCAAACCGATGATTAAGGGCTTGATAGTTAAGAAGAGACCGAGGCAATGGACCGAGTGTTAAGGACCCAAAGAGGAAATCCAGATTGGGCCAAGAAAATAGCCCAAACGAAGAAGTCTAAGCTGCCCGGATGCTCGCCCAACCAGGGAAGCCCTCGCCCTGAGGCGCGCCCGGCTGGACGAGGAAGATAGGAAGGAAACACTCTTCGCCCTAAAGCGCGCCCGACCGGCCGCGATACGAGAAGGTTGCATGCCAAAGGCAGGCCTGGCCTGACGAGATGGCGCCCGATCGGGCACGTGCTTTTGAGGATCGTTTTTGCGACTTTAACTTTGTTTTACTTTAGGATTTAGGAGCCTAAGTATAAATACACTTTGTTAAGCGAGATTTGCGGACATCATCCATTAGTTAATTCCCAAATTTTTAGTTTTAAGCTTTTGAATAATACTCTTGTTCTCTCAACTCTTTTGGTTTATGCAATTCATTATTTTCGTTTATTTTGGTAACGATTTCTTTCCCTTTTATTTTCAGTAATTTAATTGCTTGATTAATCATGTCTTGTTTTATTGCTTTGCTTAGCTTAGATTTTAATATGTGTGAGTAGTTTTATTTATAGGGTTGTGGGGATCCATAAATAATATGAAGGGGTAATTTATTATTGTTGATTGTTAATGCTCGATTGATTTCCTATTGATTGATTTAATGCTATGCAATTAGATTTGGCTAGGTTTAATTGTATGAGTTATGCAATATTAATTCGAGATTCGAGAGATGAGAATTGATGTTTAGGCTTAGTTTCAATAGGCAGGTTAATTTATAAATGGTTAAGTCAAGATTCGAGAGATGCGATTTAATACCGGTAGATTAATTCTGTGATTGTAATATAATACGTAGCGAAAGCCCTTTATGATCTGATTAATTGATGCATTGATGATTGATTATTGTGTTTTACCCTAGAATATTATTTATTGGTGAACCTATACCGTAGGCTTTGATTTATTAATTTCCCCTCAATTTTATTTACTTTAGTTTAATTATTCTACTTAATTTAATTGTGATAAAAATAGTTTGGTTACTTGATAATTTAGATTATATTAATTTATTAGGAATAGAAAGAGATTATTTTCCTGTGGATTCGATACTACTTCCCTATCTTCTTTAGTTAGAGGACTTAGCTAATTCTTTTGATTAGGAGATACGACTTTATCATGTCAAAATCTGGCGTTGTTGCCGGGGTAACGATTTTATTTTTATTCCTGATTTTTTTTGTAGTCTAGATTTTTTTCTTTCGTCTTAGAGAACGCAAATTCTTTGGGACAGCTTCTCATATTTGTTTTTTTAGTTCTATGTTTATGCCCAGGAGTTCTAGATTAGGTTACATTCCATTTGATCCTGAAATCGAACGTTCTTTTCCTAAACAGAAGAACCTTTTCAGACAAGTACGAGCTACTTCCGAGGGTAATATACCTTTGGAATCCCCATCTGATTCTAGCGACAAAGAAGTTTCTTCAGAACCAGAATTAGAGATGGCGAATCCGCCACCACCACCACCTCGCAAGCTCAGCGATTATTCGCAGCCGTCCCTGATAGATTTCCCACATCTTACTCCTACACCAAATCTCGAGGGAGTATAATTCGAGATTAAACCCCAGCTTATTACTATGATCGAAAGAAAGCAATTTAGCGGAGCTAAGAGTGAAGATCCAAATCTTCATATTTTGGATTTCTGCCAATATTGCAATACCATCAGACAAGCTAGGGTCACGCAGGACCAAATCAGGGAGATTCTTTTTCCCTTTTCTTTATGTGGTAAAGCTAAATTGTGGTATAATGGATTGAATAGGACTGCTCTTGGTATTACTAACTGGAATTCTCTTGCTATGAATTTCTATAATAAATATTATCCTGCAGAGAGGACAACTTTGTTGAGGAGTTCGATCCTTAATTTTTCCCAAGAAGTGGATGAAACTTTATATGATGCTTGGGAAAGATTTAAGGATTTGTAGAGAGAATGTCCCCAAGGGATAGCACAGTGGCAAATAATCCAAGCCTTCTACAACGGGCTTGGAAATTCATCCAGACCAATCTTAGACTCAGCAGCTAATGGAAGATTTATGAATATTCAAGAGGATTTAGCAGGAACAGTTATTGAAGAGATGGCAATTTATAATTCCCAATATGGGAATCCTAAAGATTTTGCAAACAAAGGGAAACACAATGTCGATTCCGCATCCTTTGTGCAAGCTCAATTAACCTCTATTTGTCAGAAATTAGATAATATTAGTACTGATATTCCTGCTTCTTTAGCTAATGTTTCTGCTGTTAATAATAACGCTACTGATGTTTTTTGTGAAAATTGTGGAATTGTAGGTCATTGGGCACAAGATTGTAGGAGTTCCGTGGAGCAGGTTAATGCCTTCCAAGCCTATAGGCAAAATAACCCATACTCCAACACTTATAATCCTGGTCTCTGGAACCATCCAAATCTTTCCTATCGGAGTACTAATGTGCTAAACACTCCACCTCCAAAACAACCACAACAACAAGCCCCACATTCAACCACAGTTCAAAAATATTACCAACCCCCAAACCAGAGGATCCAACCACAAACTCCACCTCCATCTACTGATCCTGCCCTGTCAGAAATTAAAACGATGTTAGCAAATACACAAAAGCAGATGTAGAGTAGGGATGCGCAAATTGACTCGATCCTAGAAGATAATAAAATAATAGATAATCAAATTGTGCAACTTTCCTCTACTCTACAAACTCGCCAGTAGGGAGCCCTACCATCGCACCCAGTACAACCTACAGATCATGCTAATGCAATTACCCTGAGAAGTGGTTCACACTATGATGGGCCTTCTATGCCCAAAGATGATGAACCTGTTATAACAAAAATTGCTAATCTTGATTCTGTTATACCAAATGATGTTGTTACTAGCCCCGCAGGGCCCCAGGCTAAAACTAACCCTTCTGATAATTCTTTGCAGGGTAAATCTCAGGACAAGAATGGAGATGTGCAGGTCCCAGCTATCAAACTTCTATTCCCTAATAGACATTTAAAGAGTAAGTTGGATAAGCAATTTGGTAAGTTCTTGGAGGTTGTTAAGAATTTGCAGGTAACAGTTCCTTTCATAGAATTAATTACACAAGTACCTGCATATGCTAACTTTATGAAAGATATATTGACAAGGAAGAGAGCCTTTAATGAGGTAGAGACTATAGCTTTTACAAAGGAATGTAATGCTTTATTGCAAAATAAATCTCCACCAAAATTAAAGGATCCCGATACTTTTTCTATACCTTGTCATATTGGTAATGTCTTCATTGATAAAGCATTATGTGATTTGGGTGCTAGTGTTAGTGTAATGCCATCGTCTGTGTGTTCAAGGCTTAATATGGGTGATTTAAAAGTTACTAACATTACTTTGCAAATGGCAGACCGTTCCGTTAAATATCCCTTAGGTATTTTAGTGGATGTACCTATTAGAGTTGGTAAATTTTTTATCCCTGTTGATTTTGTTGTCCTAGACATGGTTGAGGATACACAAATTCCAATAATATTATGTAGACCTTTCCTCCCCACTACAGGAGCCATTATTGATGTTAAAAATGGAAAACTCACTCTCTCTGTTGGGGATGATAATATTACATTTAATTTAGGGAGGGTGTTGAAAGGTCCTATGTTAGAGGAAAATTGTTGTAGTATTGATGTGATTGATATTATTGATGTTATTTGCAATGATAGCTTACCACAAGTCCTTGCAAGGGACCCTTTGGAGGAAGTTCTTTGTGGTGATTTTACTGCAGGTGATGCTGGTATTTGGAGTAGAGAGGTGGATGCTATTGAGGAAGCTCTCGCACTTGAACAACTGACTCTAAGGAGAGCAAGAAGGTAGTAAAATTAGTTCAGGAACCAAAACCTGCAGAGGTTAAGAAACCTGAGCTAAAACCTCTTCCTTCTCATTTAAAATATGTATTTCTTGATGAACAAGAACTGCACCCACTGATCATCAGTACCGCACTCGATAATTCCCAAATTTCCCAACTCTTAGAGGTTCTTCAAACCCACAAAAGGGCAATTGGGTATAGTATTGATGATCTCAAGGGTATTAACCCAGACTTTTGTATGCACAAGATATACTTAGAGGACAATCACAAGCCATGTATTCAACCCTAGAGGAGGTTGAATCCTAACATGCAGGAAGTAGTCAAGAAAGAGCTTATGAAATTACTTGATGCAGGTATTATCTATCCAATTTCTAACTCAAAGTAGGTGCGTCCCGTATAGGTAGTTCCTAAAAAGGGTGGGATGACTGTGATTAAGAATGATAAAAATAAATTAATTCCCACTAGAACTGTAACAGGGTGGCGTATGTGCATTGATTATCGTAGATTGAATATTGCCACCAAGAAAGATCACTTCCCTCTCCCTTTTATTGATCAAATGTTGGAAGGTTAGCTAATCATAATTTTTTCTGTTATTTGGATGGGTACTCGGGATTTTTCCAAATTCCAATTCACCCTGAAGATCAACAGAAAACAACATTTACATGCCCTTATGGTACTTTTGCATATCGTAGGATGCCCTTTGGTTTATGTAATGCCCCTGCTACCTTTCAAAGTTGATGATGAGCATTTTTTCTGATTTCATAGAGTCTATTATGGAAGTCTTTATGGATGATTTTAGTGTGTATAAGTCTTCACTTGATACATGTTTAGCTAATCTCACTAAAATATTAAAAAGATGTGAAGAATGCAATTTGGGTTTAAATTGGGAAAAATGTCACTTTATGGTGACATAAGGTGTGGTCCTTGGTCATATTGTATCTGATAAGGGTATACAAGTAAATAAAGCTAAAGTTTCTGTGAATGAGCAATTACCTCCACCAGTTAATGTTAAGGGGGTTAGAAGTTTCTTAGGTCATGCGGGGTTTTATCGTCGTTTTATCAAAGATTTTTCTAAAATTGCTAAACCACTAAATCAGCTTTTACTCAAGGATGCCCCATTTGGTTTTATTGACAAGTGTCTTGAGGCTTTTAACAGGATTAAGCAGGCTTTGATATCGGCACCTATCATATGTGCTCCCGATTGGGATCTCCCATTTGAGATTATGTGTGATGCCAGTGATTTTGCAGTAGGAGCCGTGCTAGGACAAAGTTTTGCATGCTATTTACTATGCAAGTAAAACTTTGGATGAATCCCAAGTCATCTATGCCACTGCGGAGAAGGAGTTTCTTGCTGTGATTTATGCTTTAGAAAAATTTAGATCATATCTTGTTGATTATAAAATTATTGTTTTTACTGATCATGCAGCTTTGAAATACCTCATAGCTAAGGCGGAAACAAAGCCTAGGCTCCTCCGTTGGGTTCTCTTGCTCCAAGATTTTGATGTGGAAATTAAGGATAAAAAAGGAGCAGAGAATGTTGTTGCAGATCACTTGTCGAGGATCATGTATGATGAGGGTAAGGATTCTCTTCCTATAGATGATTCTTTCCCCGATGACCACTTATTTGGAGTTGTAGAGCAACACCCTTGGTATGCCGACTATGCTAATTATTTGGTGGGCGGTACTCTACCTCCTGATTTGTCATACCAACAGAAAAAGAGGTCCTTTATGATGTTAAACATTATTTTTGGGATGACCCTTTTTTGTTTCGTGAGTGTGCAGATGGACTTTTTCGTAGGTGTGTTCCCGAATGGGAAGTTCACGGTATACTTACAAGATGCCACAACTCACCCTATGGTGGACATCATGGCCCCACTAAGACAGTAGCAAAGATCAATGAGTCAGGTTTCTTTTGGCCTACCATGTTCAAGGATGCTCACTCTTTTATTCAAGCTTGTGACTCTTGCCAGAGGCCTGGAAATATCTCGCGGCGACATGAGGTGTCTTAAACTGGTATTTTAGAAGTTGAAATTTTTGATGTTTGGGGTGTTGATTATATGGGACCTTTTCCCTCTTCAAAAGGAAATCGTTATATCCTTGTCGCTGTTGATTATGTATCCAAGTGGGTTGAAGCTATTGTCACACCTACCAATGATGCTAAGGTGGTCCAAAAACTTTTCAAGAAAATAATTTTTCCTAGATTTGGTGTCCCTCGAGCCGTTATTAGTGATGGAGGATCTCACTTTCATTAGCGGAAGTTAGATACTCTTCTAAAGAAGTATGGTGTTTACCATAGGACGAGTTTAGCTTACCATCCCCAAACTAGTGGCCAAGTTGAGGTTTCTAACCGTGAGATTAAGTTTATTCTAGAGAAGGTGGTAGTGAAGTCTAGGAAGGATTGGAGTGATAAGTTAGATGACACACTTTGGGCATATAGAACCGCATTTAAGACCCCAACTGGTACTTCCCCCTATAGGCTTGTGTATGGAAAAACATGTCACCTCCCGGTGGAATTAGAGTATAAAGCTTATTGGGCAATTAAAGAGCTCAATTTGGATGCTAAGTTAGCGCAAGAAAAGAGGCTTCTACAACTTAACCAATTAGATGAGTTTAGGTTGATGGCCTATGATAGTGCACGCGTCTACAAGGAGAAGACCAAGAAATGACACAACAAGATGATCTTTCCGAGAGAATTCAAAGAGGGTGATAAGTTTTTTTTTTTAACTCCAGACTTAAACTTTTCCTAGGAAAGTTGAAGTCAAGGTGGTTGGGTCCTTTCACTGTGAAAATAAAGGGCAAATAGATTTGGTTCTGTTGAGTTATACGATGAGCATGGTGGTAGGTAAATGGTCAAAGATTAAAGTTATACCATGAAGGGGCTATGATAGGTGTAGTTGAATTACTTCACCTAATTGATTCCATCTCATCTTGATTGGCATATGGTAAGAAGGTCGTGCGGGACCTAGACAAACCAGCGCTTTGCGGGAGGCAACCCGTATTTTTCTTGCTTTATAGAGTAGTATTTCCTTTTGTTTTTGTCTTTGAGAGAAGAGAGGAGGGAAGTTAATGTGTTTTTGAGTATTTTGTACAGGTTGGAGAAAAAGAGTTAGCAAAATGTGAAGAAAAGAAGAAAAAAAATTAGAGTCACAATGCTGAAGGCGCGCCCGACCGGGCGCGAGAAATACATCAATTACGAGGCAAAATCGCCCGACCAGGCGCAAGAACAAGGTTGGAAAAAGAAGTCGAAATCGCCCGACCGAGCGCGAGAGGAAGCAAATTTTTTTAACAACTTTCGCCCGATCGGGCGCGAGAAGGAAAAAATTTGATGGAAGGAATCGCCTGACCGGGCGCGAGTAATACACATTAAGTTCGTCAGATCGCCCGATCGGGCAAAGTAGCGCCCTACCGGACGCGCCCTTCTTTCTTCGGAGTTTTCTTTTTTTCTTCTTCCTCTTTATTTCTTCTTTTTTCTTTTCTCCTTCATCCTCCATTACTTTCTCTCTCTCAACCTCTATTTTCTCTAACTTCTCTCTAAGATCTCTCCTCCATTTCTCATCCAAATTCAAAGATTTTTACATATTTCTTTTCCTCTCTTCATCCTCTTTATTCCTACACTAATTTTGAAACAAAAATTTTGTAGACCCATTCACAAACATGGCAAGTAAAAGGGCAAGAACACAAGGTGGTGGACGTGGCTCAACCTTAAGGGCACCAATTGATGAGGCTCTACAACTAGATGCGTGGCCGACGATCCAGATCGCGACACCACAACAACGGAGCCGGCTCATAAACCTCTACGACCGGGAGGTACATTCTTCTCGGTGGTTACACCGAGACACTCTAATTGCTTTAGGTGTCTATGACCATATTAGGAGATTTATGAATGATATTGGAATGCAGAAATTTTTGACATGTATTATCCTATGTATAGAGAATTAACTTGTGAATTCCTATCTTCTTTACATGTTGATCAATCTAGGAATGGTCCCAACTTGCGTTTCGTTTGAATAATAGAAATGTTAAATTAACATATGTCGAGTTTGCAAGATTATTTAAGCTTGATCCCCATCCCCCCACCCAAATACATGAGGACTTTAAAGCTAATGATGTATATTTATCTTTAACGGGCAAACCTTGCCCTAATATTCAGCATTGTAGTTCACTTCCTTTTCACCACCCCGTCCCAAAAATCTTTCAAAGATTTTCCGGGACTTGCTTTTTGACCTGCCATGAGCCTCATAACCGCCCAATCCTTGGAGCTAGCTATCCTAGGGCACTACATGTTTGGTTATGGTAAATTAAACATTGCTAAATTTATTATTAGCCATTTAAGCAGGCATGCTAACACTTGCGATACCAATGTCAAAACCCCTATTCACTTTGGTGGCCTAATCACTAGGATAACGATTAAAAAGGCGGGGTGTAGTGAGACTAGCTACCAGGGATTGACCAACTGTGTGGGGGCCACTTTTTAGAACTTGCCTTACTACCAACACTTGAACTGGGTTAAGACTAACCACCGCCAGGTCCTATAGTGGCAAGTAAAGGTAGGGAGGGATTATGTGCCTGTTTTTACTCTCCCTAACTCAGACTTGACCGTCTTCCCTGCTAGGCAGCAGTCTTATACCTATGATCGTCTGCTTGCACAGGCCCAGCCACAGCCTCAGGTGCATGTGCCACAACCACATGTGCCTCAACCACCCCATCACCAGCCTAGGCCGGACCCCGAGACCATTTAGGACCTACAGATTATAGGTCGGGCTATAGGTAAGATAGAGGAGACCCAAGGGGAGCTTAGGACACAGGTGGGAGACATTAGGAGGTTAGTTGGCTCCCTTGACCAGAGGGTGGGTTATGTGTAGAGGAACATGGGTAGGGGACTTTTCCCTATGTACGATGACTATGCTCGTTGTGGTGCTATACCTGCTGACTCCCTTTACCCTAACTGGTTCCAGCCACCACCCTAGGGATATGTGGGATTCCGACTCCCGTGGTATTTACACAGATTACTTCTCATTCTCTGGCTACGGCCAAGACTTTCCTTTTGGGGGAATGGGGGGTAATGTTAACCCTAACTATTTTGATGGGAATTCTTCTTGTGCAGGTGGTAGCGGTGGAGGATTTGGAGCGATGGATGGATGGTGCTGATTAGCCATGCCGCGGCTAATTCCCAAGCCAATGAGGACATTGTTATTTTGGCTTAGGGGAGATTTTTGGATTGAGGTATCTTATTTGTTTTCTCTCTTTTCTCTCTCTTTTTGTTTTGGTGTGTTTAGTTTAGCTTTATTGCTTGCTAGTGTAGATTTTATTGCTTTGAAAAAATGAAAAAATACAAAAAAAAAATTTGAAAAATTGAAAAAAATACAAAAATACGATCCAATGAATGATAAATCATGCTTCCCTGTGCCCCATACATGTAAATTGTTTTGATTTTTGGTATATGATGATGAATATTGTGGATAGGTTAGCCATGATTTGATGTTTGATTGCTTTGATGCCCTAATTTGAGTCAACTTTGTCCAACTATTTGTGGATTTGGTGTTTGACTAGTTGATTTGGTTAGGAATTGTGTGTTAGTTCCTGGTATGTCAATGAAGTTGAGTATTGGTTTTTAACTTTGAGTAATGTTTGTATGACTCATATTATGCACCTTGAAGAGGACGAAGGCATTTGTTCTCTTAGGTAGCCTTCAGACGATATTAGATGCATTTGTTCCCTTCTTGCTACCCATGTTGTTGCCTTGACTTTTCATTATTGTATAGCCACATTACAAGACGATTTTGCCCCATTGGTTGCTAGTCCCAAGCTTGGCTTGGGGGTGATATTAGTGAGTGAGGTGAGGGAGTTTGTAGTGTGCTTATATTTTGCACAATGTGGGTGGGTTTTGGGAAGTTGTTTTGTTCTTGATTGAGGTTTATTTTTGATGAGTTTGAAAGTTGAATTTTCATGAAAAAATAAAGCATAATGAAAAAGAAGAAGTTCAAGAAAAGAAAAAGAAAATGAAAAATAAGTGAAAAAAAAGAAGAAAAAAAAGTGCAAAAAGAAAAAATTGTTCAATGTTCAAATGTTCTAAGTGAAGGTTGATCAAAAGAAAAAAATGAGTTCTAAGAAAAAAATCAAGTTGAAAGAAAAAAAGGTTTCAAAGTTTGTTTGATTCACTCCAGTTCTATAATATTATATTTTGTATATATGAGTGAAGTTGTAAGTGTTGGGAATTTTTTGTTTGATTGGATTTGTGTTTTGCGAATTTTTGGAGTTGAGTTGAGATATGTTGGAAAATTATGGTCATTATTTATTTTTTATCTTGATTTTGTTTGTTAGGTTTTGGCTCCCTAAAGCATGGCTTTGCTCTCACATTTTCTCAAATATTTCCTACCCTTTACCTAATCCTTACATTACAAGTTTTGAAGACCTTCCGACTTTTGTGCATAGAGTTGTAAGGATGTGAAATTAGTTGTTTATCAATGCAAAGAATGATTTGACATATTTTGAGTCGACTTCTAGGTTGAGTGCTTGTCATCTTAAACACACGAGTGTTGTGAGTTTGGGAGGGCATTGTTCACAATAAAGGGGTTGGATGGAGAGCGATCGGATACATTCTATATCCGCCACATAAAATGAGCACTAGTCATGAATTCCATATACACTTGTGGTTCGCTTGTTTGACGATTGTTAAGATAGATGAGTAGTTGGGTGGATTTGATTGGTTGACTTTGATGCATATTTGTTGGATTTTCCTTGAGTCGATTATCACTAGTAGAAAAAATGAATTACGCAGCGCATTTTTCGCACCGGTTCTTGAAAACCGGTGGGAAAAGAAATGGGCGGGATTGGGGAAATACTTTTCGCACCGGTTCAAACCGGTGCAAATTACGAAATATTAAAAAAAAGGGTGGAAGGGATTTCGCATCGGTTCAGACCAAACTGGTGTTAAATACTGTTTTCGCATCGATTCAAACCGGTGCCAAATTTGAAAAAAAAAGTGGGCTGCTTTTCTTCTTCTTTCTTTCTTTCTTTCTTTCTTTCTTTCTTTCTTTCTTTCCATGTTCTGTTTTAATTTCCCTCTCGTTTTCGCCTTCGTTCTCTTTCCAGCATCCCGAATTTTCACCTTCTCCGTTGAAGTGGTTGCCCTAGCTTTCTCACTCCATTGAAGCAGCACCTCCGCCTTCTCACTCCATTGAAGCAGCACCTCCGCCTCCATTGAATCGTGCTCTATATTCTCCATTGAAGCCGAATATGAGCTTTCTCACCTCCATTGAAGCAGCTTCGAAGTAATGTGGTCTTCTTAATCTATCGGAATCCTTCGCAATCTAGGGTTTTTCGTTGATTTGTTTTTCAATTTCATAATTCTAGGGTTAGTCTGCTTCTTCACGTTTGATTTTCGTTTTATTTTTTTATTATTAAGTAGTAGTAACAATCCTACATAGTAGTAACAATCCTACATTTAAACCTTATTCTGGCTACTTAGGGCCTATAACTCCTAGAAGTTGAACTCGCTCGCAGGTAGGGAAAATTGGTTCACATTCATTCCCAGCTAACCAACAGAGTGATTAGTGGTGGGCAAGAGGGTTTACAGGGTGAGGTAGTTTATTTATTAAAAAAGAATTCCCATGGCCACAGTTCGTTAGCTTTCTAAACTCCTGAAAAATTTACTAGTCATCGCCTTGAGTCTGCCCTTTCTAGTTGTGAAATGTATTTCTGATTTTTGATGTTTTTTGGGTTCTCAGAAGGGTGTTGTGGACAAAAGACTACCTCATAAACGACCAGATCTTAAGGAAATTACCAAGGTAAGTTGTACTTCATTTTTGTGTGGTATTGGTGTTGTAATTTATGTGGACATTTTTCATGTTTGGTATTCTAGGGTGACTTGGTTTTGTCCTACAAATGCTTGCTTAGTATGCACATTGTCATAGAAAAGATTGTAATTACGATTGTTGCTTGTACATGCTAATTATATGGTGAGTGGTGATTAGGGGATTTTGCTCCTACCAATCGGAATGCGCCACGTGGATCAATCAGGTCCTGCCAAGTGTCCCCCAGTTGGAACAGTCAGGGCTTCCCACGTGGCACGCGCTTATTCGTCCACCTTGGACCTGTTATGTCAAGACATGTGGCATACTCCATGCCTAATGGAAAAACCGGCCACCCAGGCCCAGCTTCCGAGGGAAGCCCAATCAGCCCTAGGTTTACCTAAACCTAGGATGGGCACGTTTCCCAAGGTTATAAATACCTCCCTTAATCCTCATTAAGGGGAATTACAAAAGGGGAACAGAAACATTACGGAAAAAACACATTAATTACACACAGTAATAACCGACTGATCTCGCTAACAAAGCAGATTACCTTCATTAAACACTCTCACCTAGAGAGACCAAATTACTTTAATTTCCGCATTAATTACTCCTTAATCAGGTACTAACTTGACCGTTGGAGGCGGAGCTCACAAGAGTCTCCGTTATTTTGCAGGTACAGGCGTCCGGTTCCAGTCTCGGAATTGTAACTCTCCCGCAGGACATCAGAAAACACCGAAACATTTGGCGCCATCTGTGGGGAGAGTACTTCTGAGATGGCATCCAAGTCTGTACCGACTCCTGAAGAGAGGCGTCCCCTAGACGACCCTCAAGTTCAGTCAGACCATGATACCGAAAGTGAATTTGAAGTTGAAGCTCATACAGCTTCAGACGGGACCCTAAGGGCCCGACGTACCCGTCATACCGAAAGGAGGGAACGGGAGCATCTTCAAACAGGAAGCGAGCCAGCAGGCGCATCGCCTGTTCGGCAACAGCCGACTGATGGGTCTGCTCCCATCACAAGGAACGAACTCATGACCTTCATGAGGGACTTCAAGGGAGAGATTCAAGAGTTGATCAACAAGAAGCCGCCTGCTCCAGTCAAGGAGCAGTCGGCCAAGAAACCCTCCACTTCACTGAAGAGGAAGCCAGTTCAAGGGCGAGAGGCGACTCCTCATCCTAAATCTAGGAAGCGGGAGCCACCTTCCCTTGATTTCACAAAATTCCGTTATCCTACAGGAAATAGGAAACCTGTTCGTCATATTCAGGCGGACGGGTCGAAGCAAACATTCATAGATGCTCGGCTACTGCTAGAGCAGAAGAAGAGTGACCGATTGTCAGAGTCGGCCTCTACTTCAAACTTTCAAGACAGTTTACGAAATGCCTCGATGAGGCATACTCAGTCGTATCATGAGAGTCATTCAGGCGGCACCTCCCGTCAGTCCGGCTTTCATAGCGACCAGGCGGTACCAAACTTACCATTTGTGCCGCAACAACAGTATTTTTTGCAGCCACCTTCGTTTGGTGGACCTGCAGCAAAAAACGTCCAACCTATGGACTGGCAGCTACGGTTGCTTAGACTTGGTGAACAGCCTTCGGCCTTCTCCAAGGAAATTACTGAAGCCGCTCAGCCGGCCAAAGTGAAAAATGTACTAGTAGGCGCCTATGACGGCACTACTAACCCAGAAGACCATATGATGACATTCACCAACCTGATGTACCTTCAAGGGTTGGATGATCCCACCTGGTGCAAGTGTTTCCCAGCGACTCTCAAAGGAATAGCACAGCAATAGTTCGGCAACCTGCCGACTGGTTGTGTAAATAGCTTCAGGACGCTTGCTTACTTATTTGCCTCCAACTTCGCCATGAACATCCCTGCGAAGAAAACGACCCTTGATTTGGGAACAATTCAGCAGGGCGAGAAGGAGGGGCTTCGTTCTTACATCAAGCGGTTTAACCTGATGAGAATACAGATTCAAGGGTTACCGGATGAGGTAGCTTATACTGACTTTTTCAGAGGTCTCAAAGACGGGTCTACCTTCAAATTTGATTTGGTTCGAAAAAGGGTGGCGACTCTTCAAGAGGCCTTGATTGAAGCAGAAGCCTATATACAGGCGACTGATCTTTGTACGATAAAACAGTCGGACGGGAAAAGGTTCGACAAAAGAGAAGGACGACAAAAACAGTCGTCAAACAAAGATGAGAAAAGAAAAGAGGTCTGGGCGGCTGATTCCTCTAAACATCCGGCCCAGAAAAAGAAAAAAGAATTCAAACCATACTCCCCAAAGTATGCGTTTAACAAGGATAACCAGTTTATCCTAAAAGAAATCAAGGGACGGATCTCAATTGAGAAGCCGGTCCCCATGAAGGGTTCTGCAAACAACCGAAACCAAAATAAATTCTGTGCTTATCATGATGATGTTGGTCATCACACCAATGACTGCATCAGTCTCATGCGGTACCTAGAACGCCTGGCTGAGCAAGGTGATCTTGACACTTATTTCAAGAAATCCGCGGGGAACACTTCCTCAAAAAAGCAGTCGGCCAAAAAGCATCAACAGGCCGATAGCTCCGATACAGATGATGCAGTCGTCTACACCATTGCAGGCGGCTTCTCAGGAGGCGGCCCCACTATTAGGGGCAACAAAGACAATATCAGGCGGTTAGATGTAAATTCCGTTCACCAAGAACGGCCGTCCAAATATTCATTTCCTGAGATTGTCATCACTGAAGAAGATCTAGGAGGGGTAAGAGGGTCGCATGACGACCTCTCGTTATTGAATGTAAAGTGGCCAACCAGAGAGTTGGCCGAATCCTCATAGATACCGGAAGCTCCTCAGATCTCATCAGTAGCAAATGTCTGGCGAAACTAAAATATCATACTGATTGCATACATCCGGCCTCCCACCCTTTAGTAGGGTTTGGAGGAGGAGTCGTCCACCCACTGGGACGAGTAGATTTACCCATCCGCCTGGGCGAAAAAGGGGAAGGACGACACATGGTAGTCCGGTTCCTAGTAGTAGAGGAACTCTCGGCCTACAACATGATTCTGGGTCGACCTACCCTGAATAATTCCAAGGCTGTTATAATCCCATCTCTTATGTTGCTCAAGTTTGAGAGGGATAATGGAACAGTCGGCTCCCTAAGGGGAGATCAGAGGATGGCCCGAGAGTGCTATCTCTCGGATGTCAAGCCCACTGTTATGGCTACTGGGTCAAGCGGTGAAAAAGCAGAACTTGACAAGGAGAGTGCGCCTGTTCAAGAAGCAGGCGGGAAAAAGAGAAAGGCATCCCAGACAGGGGCCGCAAGAAAAGAAAGAAAATAGCAATCATTGGCAGAGGAGCGGCCAGATGAGTTCCGCCCTCAGCCGGCTGGTGAGCATGCAGACCTGATCTTAGACGACTCACGTTCTGACCGAACAGTCAAAGTTGGGACGACTGCTCTGAGAAACCTTGGTGACAACTTTCACAAACTATTGAAAGAATACAAGGACATCTTTGCATTCGAAGTCCATGAAATGCCAGGCATTAGTCCTGATCTGGCGGTACATAAACTGGCCGTGGATCCGAAAAAGAAGCCGGTACGGCAAAAGAAGCGGAACCATGGCGAAGAAAGAAGTCAGGCGGCAGCCGCCGAAGTTAAAAAATTACTTGATGTAGGGTTCATTCGGCAATGTTACTTCCCAGACTGGGTTGCAAATGTGGTGCTTGTTAAAAAGCCGAATGGCACCTGGCGAATGTGTGTAGACTACACAGACTTAAACAAGGCGTGCCCCAAAGACAGTTACCCTCTGCCTAAAATTGATAACCTGGTCGACTCAACAGCCGGCCATGCCTTGATGAGTTTTATGGACGCCTATTCTGGTTTCCATCAAATTCCTTTATGGAAGAAAGATCAGGAGAAGACGGCCTTCGTCACTGATCAGGGGTTATACTGTTACACGGTCATGCCGTTTGGTCTTAAGAATGCCCCGGCTACCTTCCAACGAATGATAAACACTGTGTTCTTTGATCAGATTGGGAGAAACGTCGAGGCATACATTGATGATATGATTGTCAAGACTAAACTTCAGAAAGATCATCTGTCGGACCTCCGAGAAACTTTCGCCACACTCAGGCGGCACCATGTCATGCTCAATCCCAAGAAATGTGTATTTTGAGTTGAGTCTGGGAAATTTCTCGGATTCCTTATCAATCAGAGAGGAATAGAGGCGAACCCTGAGAAGGTGCAGGCGGTCATTGACATGCAGTCGCCTCGTACCATCCGAGAGGTTCAGAAGTTAACAGGTTGTCTGGCGGCCTTGGGAAGATTTCTAAGCCGATCAGGCGACAAATGCCTATACTTTTTCCAGGCAATTAAGAAAAAGGCAAGGTTTGAATGGGGGCCGGATGCTGAGGCCGCCTTCCAGAAATTAAAAGTTCACTTGCATTCCTTGCCGAGGCTGGTCAGCCCTTTGCCCAAAGAGGTTCTCTACATGTACCTGGCCGTCTCTGATCATGCGTTAAGCGCTGTTCTCCTTGCTGAAAGGGACGGCTGTCAGCTCCCGGTCTACTTTGTCAGTCACGTACTGAAAAATGCCGAGTTGAGGTATCCCCTAGTGGAGAAATTTGGTCTTGCACTCTTCATGGTTGTTAAAAAATTGAAGCCCTACTTTTTGGCACATGCAGTCGTCGTGTATACAGACCAACCTATCAAGCGGCCACTTACCATCATGGAGTCGTCAGGCCGAATGATCAAATGGGCCATAGAAATACAGAGCCTCGAAGTTACATTCGAGCCTAGAAAAGCAGTGAAGGGGCAAGCCTTTGCTGATTTTATTGTAGAGATGACTCGTCCTCCTGACTCTCAAGTTCCAGACCAAGTATGGAAGGTATATGTGGACGGAAGCTCTACTTCAAATGGTTGTGGAGCAGGCGTCATATGTCAGTCGCCAGAGGGCGACATGTACGAGTATGCTCTACGCTTCAGTTTTCAGGCTTCAAACAATGAGGCAGAATATGAAGCTTTACTAGCTGGGATCCGCATGTGCAAGGCGGCAGGGGCAAGAAAAATAGACGCCTGTTCCGATTCACAATTGATAGTGAGTCAGTACAATGGCGAATGCGAAGCAACCCATCCGGCCATGATCAAGTATTTACAGGCGGTCCGACAAGCAGTCGGCTCCCTTGAGGATTTCCATCTGATCCAAGTGCCGAGATCAGAAAACAACCAGGCGGATGCACTGTCAAAATTAGCATCATCCGCCTCCTCTGATACTCCTCGAACTGTTTTTTGGGAAGTAATGGAGAAGAGAAGCATCGAGGAAAACCCTATTGGAATCCTAGACAGAAGCTCAACCTGGATGGATTCAATCAGGGCATATCTGACAAACGGTACACTGCCGGATGATACTCAACAGGCGGCAGCACTGAAAAAATGAGCCACCTGTTTTGAAATGATAAAGGGAGAACTTCACAAAAAGGGGTACCTTCAACCCTTCTTAAAGTGTGTTACTCCAGAAAAGGGACGAGAGATACTAGACGATCTTCACTCTGGTTACTGTGCTTCTCATATAGGTGGTAGGATGCTTGCTCAAAGGGCAAGGCGGCAGGGCTACTTTTGGCCTACTTTGGAAGCAGATGCAATGGAGATGGTGAAAAAATGTGACAAGTGCCAAAGGTTTGGCAAACTAATTCACCGTCCGGCTACTGACCTCACTACCAATCACAGCCCACTACCGTTTGCTAAGTGGGGCATGGACATTCTGGGTCCATATACGCCTGCTACAGGCGGAAGGAGGTACATACTTGTTGCCGTCGACTACTTCACTAAATGGGTGGAGGCGGAGGCTGTAAAGGGAATCAAGACGAAAGATGTAATTTCATTCATTTGGAAAAATGTCATCACTCGGTTCGGGGTTCCCATGTTTATGGTTTTTGATAATGGTCCCCAATTTGAGACGCCTGTTCTCAAAAGCTGGTTGGGTGATCAAGGAATTGCAAACTACTTTGCATCTGTCGGCCGTCCACAAGCAAACGGCCAGGTAGAAGCCTTTAATAAAATCATCTCAGACGGTCTCAAGAAAAAGATTGAACGAGCAGGCGGCCTATGGGCGGATGAACTACCACATGTTCTCTGGGCCATTAGGACGACTGAAAAAGGGGCAACTAGAGAAACTCCATTCCTCCTAACTTACGGTGCGGAAGCTGTTCTTCCAATAGAACACTACGAGCCGACTCTTCGAGTAATGCTATATGACGAAGAGGCAAACTGGGAAGCCATGCGCCTGGCATTAGACTCACTTCCTGAAAAGAGGGGCAATGCTGTCTTGCGCCATGAGATCTATCGCCTGAGAATGACTAGATCATACAACAAAAAAGTACACAGGCGTCCACTCAAAGTAGGGGACTTTGTACTTAGAAAAATGGAAGCAGTTGGTAGGGCTAATGAGTCTGGCAAACTAACTCCCAACTGGGAAGGACCCTACCGAATCTATGAGGAAGTCAGGGACGGTACCTACCGTCTGGAAACACCAGACGGACAACCGTTGCCTCGAACTTGGAATGTAGATAATCTTAAGAAATATTTCTTTTGAATAATGTAAAGTAAAGAGCTACTTAATAAAAGTTTGCACTTACTATTCAATTTTGTACTACGAGGGGCATGCCGTCTGTACCTTTACAGTCGGCTACTCTCCATTGAGTTTTTCACTCTATCTTCAGAGGGGCATGCCGTCTGTACCTTTACAGTCGGCTACTCTCCATTGAGTTTTTCACTCTATCTTCAGAGGGGCATGCCGTCTGTAAGTTTACAGTCGGCTACTCTCCATTGAGTATTTTACTCACAATAGGGGCATGTCGTCTGGGCATATAGTCGGCTACTCTCCATAAGAAGATGGCCGACTGGTTCCAAACACATAGCCACCCCCCTAATACTAGCTAAAAAGATTAGGGCCTGGCCGACCCTGTGCCTAACAGGCGGCTACCCTCCTTTTACTTAGCACCTACGTTCACCAAGAACTTACCAAGGCCACAGGCCGAATGATCAGACCAGGCGCCAAGCCAACTGATCAAATCTACAAAACTAATACGACCTGTCCCAACATCATAGCAGGCGTCCGACGGCATCCCTCCGGATGAAATTCGTCGCAGAGAGCAGCTCCCTTTTGGGTGGAACATTGTTCTATAAACTAATTACACGACACTTATACGACTGTCCCCAAGGGCAACCACGTAGCCGTTTTTGAGACAAGGATAACTCTATCACTAACCAAACCAGTGGTAGCAGTTGACATCTGAGTCAGATGACCGCCTGTATTACTTGGGATAAATGCAGGGGGTACCTATTGAGTTAATAGCCAACAAACATTGGAGAATCAAGGGGTCTAGCAGGCCTACGCCGCCTGGTACTTATACTTCTCAAGAAAAAGTGACGGCGACTGAGTAACTCCAACGTTAACTCATAGTCACTCCCTCAAATTTGGTATGGAACCTAAAAGGTTTGAGTAGACCACCTTTTTTTTGGCTAACAGGGGCACTCAAACCCCTATTCCTACTAGGTAACCTATTGAGTTAATAGCCAACAAACATTGGCAAATCAAGGGGATCAGCCGGCCTCCGCCGCCTGGAACCTCTACTACTCAATCAAGTGTGACGGAGACTAAGTAACTCCTATGTTAACTTATAGTCACTCCCTCAAAATTAGTATGGAGCCTAAAAGGTATGAGTCGTCCGCTTGTTTTTATCAAACAGGGGCTCTCAACCACTACTCCTGCTAAAGTTAACAAATTACGAGTTAAAAGCCAACAAATATTGAATAGAGGGAAACAACCGGTACCCGCCACTTGTTATCTCAACTACTCAGTTCCTTGGCGACTAGGTAACACTCATGTTTACTTGGTCAGACCACTTTCCTACTTGGTTAAATTTACAAATGACAGGACCGCCTGCCAAAAAAGGATCCAGACAAAATAGTTCGAATACTGATTGGATAAATGGCCGACTGATCGTCTATCCTGGAAACAGACAACCAGTCGTCCAGGGGCATAGGCGGCGTACTAACTATCCGTACCAGTCTGCAACGTTCGGCCATGTAAAACAGTCGGTCTAGTGAACAATTGGATATTAGATATGGAATACTTAGACAAATTTGTCGTAAAGCAAAAATTCATTAAAAATAAGCCGGTCATTAAAGACCATTAAAATATTCAAAGCCCCGGCCCCCTGGCCGGGTAAATACAAAGAAAACGGCACGCAGGCCGTGGAAAGAATACATAAAGCTTAAGAAGGGGGCAGTTCAGTATTAGCAGCTGCCGCCTGGTCAGCACTCTTCTTGCTGGACTCGGCTTCAGCTGCATCCTTTTTTGATGCCTTACCCCCAAGCGGCACAAGCGCCACTACCGGCTCCTCCTCCTCCAACGCTTCCCCCAACGCCTCTTCTTCAGCAGCCGCCAGGATCTCTTGATTATATGTATCCGAACACTGGCGGTACGTTCTTTCCCAAGAGGCAAAGTCGGCACTGGGGAAGAGGCGGCCCCAGGTCATGCGCTGGATTTGAGCGGAGTCTTCCATCATCTCCCGGACCAGCTCTTTCTTCTCTTGCTCGGCCTTTTCCGAGAGCTCTTGGGTAAGACTCTTCTCCTGGGTCACCAGGCGTTCCTTTACGCTGGCCAAGGATTTCTCCATGGCTTCGTAAGAGTACATTTTCAGGCGAAGAGGTTTCAGCTCGGCCTTGAGATTTGTGATGGTCGCCTCCAGCTCGTCATTCTTCTTCTAAGCCGCCTCTAACTGAGCCCGAACAGCGGCGGTAGCCTGCGCCTGATAATAAAGAATATCAATGGTCAGTACTTCCTTTTGGGCAATTTGAAACATTGTCTTATCACAGTCAGAGGCGGCCATAGCTTTTGCAGCCTTTACCTCTTTGTTCTTCCGATCAAGCGGCTTGCGAAGGCCATTAACTCGGAGCATGGCCTAAGTACAAAAAAACAGGCGTCAGTTTCCAAACAAAAAATAAAACAGGCGTCCAGAAATTCAAATACTCAAAAATATGCTAAGTATACCTCAGCAAGGACCCCTGCAATCCCGTCAAGGTCAAGGGTGCCGACACCCCTGACCGCCTCCCTTTCAGCTGGAGGAACTGCCCTGATCATAGACTTGGCCATCTCTACCAAGTCAGGCTCCTGGGGGCCGGCTGCATCAAGCATAAACAAACGGATTATACTTAGTAAAAAAGGGAGCAAGTCTAAAATTTACAAGGACAACTTCATACCTCTAGGCGGCCCAGTTGGAGTTTTAGAAGAAGTGGCCGGCTGTTTCTCAGCCGCCACCTGTTTCCTGGCAGAACCAGGAGAGCTCCCAACAGTCGTCTTCCGGGCCTTGGGGTCCGGCTGTTGGGAAGATGAAGCTCTTGGAGCACCCGTCTAAAAAAGAAGAAAAAAGTCAGTATATGCATAAACACTCCAAAAAGAGGGTGAAAGGTTCGGAGCTCACCAAGGGTGCCCCCTTTTTGGGGGAGTCGGTTGAAGCTTGTTGCATAATAGAGGCCCCAACATGGCCGCCGCAGTCTTGGAGGCGATGATTTTGCTCATGGCGTCAGCTGCAAAAACAAACAACAAAGTTAATAAAAGATAAACAACAAATGTATGGAACAAAAGAGTATTCGACAGGCCGACTACCTCTTGAGCACCGACTGCTGAGGCCGCAGGCGGCCAAAAAGTACTCGTCATAGAGCCACTTGAAGCTCGGGACGCAGTGCAGGGGTACTTGCTCTCGTACCCCTGAAGTAGAGTCGACCCTCGACTCTACTTTAAAGAGTCCTTTATCAAGGATCTCTTTCTTAGCCTTGGGGGGAACAGGCGGCATGCTACGGTCGCCTGCAAGAAGGGGCGGATTCCTGTTCCACCTATTGAAGCGCTTGTTCTGCTCAATGTCTGAACTCTCAATGATGAGGAAGGTGCTCCTCCAGTCCTTCCACTTGTTTGCTTTACCTCTTGTCATGAGGTAGCCCCTGTGGCTTGTCAATTGATACCAGCCGGTACCGCCTGTCTTAGGGGTCCGGCTGAGATAGTTCATATGGGCGAAAGCCTCGAAACTCGGCTCCACCCCGTGCAGTTCGCACCCGGCCACATAGCCGAGTACGTTGACCCAGGAGTTTGGGGCTAACTGCCATAACCCCAACTCATACCCATCCAAAATCCGCTGAACATCCGGATGTAATGGGAAGCGAAGCCCTGCCTTGATGGCCGCCTCGTAGCAGCCAAAGCAGGCGCTTTCATAACTGGAACCAGCCGGCCAGACGACTGTGTCTTCTGGATCCGGCACAAACACTAGAAAGTCGGAGCCCATGGTGTGGTTTGCAATAAATCTCTCCACTTTCTCTTGCATGGCTGTGATTCGGCCCCGAGGTACCGTGCAGTAGTAGGGGGTATTTAGCTCTCGGTAAGAGGCGGATGGTTCCGCCCAATTGTCCCCCTTCTCAACTGCGTGAGAAAGTCTCGCCTCTTGCAGGCGGCTGTTTTTCTCTTCTGTACCCAAAGAAGCATGGCCAGAAGAGCTTGACTCGGAATCGTCCTCCGACGAGTCTGAAGAGGACGACTCCTCCCCTCTCCTGGAGGGGCCCGCCTCCTCTCTTTGAAAAGGAGCAGATTTGTTAACTGTTAAATGGGAAGGGGTCACTATGACTCCCCCCACAGAATTGCCGGCATCCAGGCCGCCTTGTTTCACTTCCACATCTGGCGCCTGGTCAGATGTTTCACTAAGCGGCACCCTGTGGGAGGAGTCGTCTGAATTTGAGATCCTAGCTGTCTTTTTCGTTCTGGCCATCCTGCTCTGCATAGACACAGATACAGTCGGACTTTGTATAAAGGGCAAAGATGGGTCCGGAAAAGGGCAGGCGGCACTCCTAGTCCTAGATTCAGCAGTCCCCGGTGACCGACTGATCACTAACCTAGGTCGTGTCGTGTGCTTCCGTGGTGCCATTTCAGAAAATAAAAAGAAAATTAAGAGTAAGAGAACTGAGTTACATGAACGAGTGACGGTTGATGAAGTTCTGGAAATCCTGTGCAGTCGGCTTGTCAGAACAGGCGGTAGGCAGAAAAGGTCCAAAATGTCAGAGCAAGTTCAGGGGTCCGAATGTTCTCAAAAAGTTCTCAAAGTGTGAAAATGACTCAAGACAACTCTCCTTTATATAGGCGAAGTGAGAAGGCGAAGGGTCACTTTCAGAATTCAAAATTTGGGCGGGAAAATCTCTCGTCCTTTCGCCGACTGACACCTGTAGCAGGCCGTCGCCTGTTACAGTGCGACACCTGTCACAGGTAACACGTGACCAATCACGTGCCACCTGTGAGGGGCAAATGATTAGGGGATTTTGCTCCTACCAATCGGAATGCGCCACGTGGATCAATCAGGTCCTGCCAAGTGTCCCCCAGTTGGAACAGTCAGGGCTTCCCACGTGGCACGCGCTTATTCGTCCACCTTGGACCTGTTATGTCAAGACATGTGGCATACTCCATGCCTAATGGAAAAACCGGCCACCCAGGCCCAGCTTCCGAGGGAAGCCCAATCAGCCCTAGGTTTACCTAAACCTAGGATGAGCACGTTTCCCAAGGTTATAAATACCTCCCTTAATCCTCATTAAGGGGAATTACAAAAGGGGAACAGAAACATTACGGAAAAAAACACATTAATTACACACAGTAATAACCGGCTGATCTCGCTAACAAAGCAGATTACCTTCATTAAACACTCTCACCTAGAGAGACCAAATTACTTTAATTTCCGCATTAATTACTCCTTAATCAGGTACTAACTTGACCGTTGGAGGCGGAGCTCACAGGAGTCTCCGTTATTTTGCAGGTACAGGCGTCCGGTTCCAGTCTCGGAATTGTAACTCTCCCGCAGGACATCAGAAAACCCCGAAACAAGTGGTGCTAGAATCATTAATGCAGAATTTCAATGCATTCATGATAGATTAGACATAGTTGTTTTCAGATTTTAGAACAAAGAAAAAGGAAGATGAACCAAGTTAGTATCAATATTACTCTCTCCGTTCAATTTTGCAATCAAGGGTTTGTTGTTAATCTAGCAATTGTGTTTTAAATTAGTGAATAAATTAGTGAAATTACATTATGTACTCGGTTTTTAAAAAAATTAGTGATTAGCAATTGTTAGTTTGATTAATGATGCGTTATACTTTAGCAATGTATGTAGGTATTAATTACTTACTAACTTTTGTTTTTTGTTTTTGTTTTTTGTTTTTAATTTTTTATAGATTCATATGTGAATTGAAGCACAAGTTTAGCTGCTTGAAGAATACATATTGTAGATATAGTGGGAAGTTAGAAAGAATACATCCATTGTACTTGCTATAGTGGTATGAATTATAAGCATTTCTAATCTATATTTCTTTTTCTTTATTCATTTAATGAAAGTTTTTTCATGCTATTACAACTTGTGTATTGTTTAATGACAAATAAATACAACAATATATAAATGTTTGCATCATCATATGCCTAGATACCCGTTCAAGACTTTTTCATTAGGAGAAAGTCTTGAATAGTCCCCGGTTGGGACTGTTCTTGAACGTTTACTCTCACTTAGGTGGTGAATGTATGTCTTTTTTTTTCGATTTTAAGGAACATCTTGGCTTATCATTTCCTCACCATGTTCTCTGGGTACATATGTGGGTAAGTAATTATCTACATCGTGTACTTAGAGAACTGGGGGGAAATGCTGCCGGATTTTCCTTAAAATTGGAAAGTCGCCATACATTCACTAGTGAGAATACACGTTCAAGGATGGGTTAGGTTGGAGCGATAAGGACCCTTTGGAAGCATATATGCATTTTTTTTACTATAAGAATATTATATGCATGGTGTGTGTTTGAATTTTATTTACATATATAATATATGTAGCAATTATACATTATTTGTAATATGTTGCTATGTTTAGAGACAATTTACTCAATGGAGAAGGATCGTGGTTGGATGTATGGTAGACGTGATACATTGGAATTATTTGATGGGGTTCAAGAGTTTTGCGAGAGGGCTTTATCTTATCAGCGCAGAATGGGTGTCGATTGCCTCTATTGTCCTTGTGTTGATTGTAATAATGTGAAGGTGGTCAATAGTGTTGATATCATTAGAGATTATGTAGTTTGTCGTGGGTTTAGGCTTAAATACCATGTATGGATTTGGCACGGTGAAGAAGGAGAATACAGTGGGGATGTTGATGGGAATGATGTGCATGATAAAAGCAATGAGATTCGTGTGGACGAGGAATACAGGAATGATGAATATATTATTGATAATGGTGATGAGGATGGATTTGAGGATGATCAGGTGGATGAGGTCGAGGATGAAGGGGTGGATGAGATGATGCGTGGTGTTGAAGGTGACGTGTTTGAGTCATTATCGGAGGCTTCTAAAAAGCCTTTGTATCCTGGGTGCAAAAAATACTCCAAACTATCAGCTGTGCTAACACTGTTTAACATTAAGTCGAAGCATGGGTGGACGGACAATAGTTTTACTTCTTTGTTGACCGTGTTAAGTGAGATGTTGCCTGACGAGAATGAAATTCCTAAGTCTTACTATTATGCAAAGAAGCTCATGTGTCCATTTGGTTTGGAGCATAAGAAGATACATGCATGTCCTAATGATTGTATTCTTTATCGAAATGAATATGAACAATTGGAGGAGTGTCCACGATGCAAGAAGTCACGCTACAAGCGCATGAGTTGCAATGCTGGTACGAAGGGGCCTCTTGCTTAGGTGTTGTGGTATCTTCCCATCATTCCAAGGTTTAAGCGTCTTTTCTCAACACCAAAAGACGCTAAAAACTTGAGGTGGCATGCAGAGGGAAGAAAGAAAAACAGAATGCTGAAGCATCCAGCTGACTCCCTGCAATGGAAGAACATTGATATGAAGTTTGGGGAATTTGGTGATGAAGTCAGAAATTTAAGGCTTGGGTTGTGCACGGACGGGATGAATCCATTTGGCACTCTTAGTACCCAACACAACACATGGCCGGTACTTTTAGTGATCTACAATTTGCCTCCTTGGTGTTGCATGAAACGTAAGTATGTAATGCTTTCACTACTAATAACGAGGCCAAGGCAACCTGGAAACGACATAGATGTTTATCTTGCGCCACTTGTTGACGATTTGAGAAAGATGTGGGACGAAGGGGTTTCTGTTTTTGATGCTCATAAGAATGAGATGTTCACATTGCGTGCAGCTCTTATGTGGACTGTTAATGATTTTCCTGCATATGGCAACTTGTTTGGGTACAAGAACAAAGGAAAAAAAGCATGCCCCATTTGTATTGATGACACCCCAAGCATACACCTTGATAATTGTCACAAAGAGGTGTACGTGCGGACTCAAAGGTTGCTCAGGCGCGATCCCCCGCACCGTAGGAAGAAAAAGGCTTTCGATGGGAAAGCGGAAGAGGGGACTGCGCCTAGGCCGTTGACTGGTGAGGAGGTTTATGCTCGAGTTAAGGGTATACGAACAGTATTTGGGAAAACAGAAAAATCTGCGGACTCAACTGCTCTCTTTAAAATAGAATGAATCTTTTGGAAGCTTCCGTACTGGAAAGAACATGACGTTAGGCACTGTCTTGATGTAATGCATATAGAGAAGAATGTGTGTGATGCTCTTGTGGGAACGCTGATGAATATTCAAGGAAAAACAAAGGATGGAAAGGGTGCACGGTTAGATTTAGAAAAGATGGGGGTTCGTCTAGAATTGTGGGCTCAGGAAAAGGTTAGAAAGGGAAATGAACAGGAAAAGGGAGATGCAATGAGTTCGAAAAAAGGAAAGGGGAAGAGCAAGGTAAAGGGAAAGGCCACAGATGCATCGAAGAAGAAATATGAGGGAAAAGCCAAGGATGACAAGGCTTATTTACCTCCGACTTGCTACACATTGTCAAGGGTAGAAAAACGGATGTTTTGTGCATGTCTGTACGGCATTAAGGTTCCATCAGGGTACGCATCTAACATGAAAAGATTTGTATCCTTAAATGGAGAATTGAAGCTGACAAGTATGAAATCCCATGATTGTCATGTTCTGATGCAAGTATTCCTACCAATTGCAATACGTGGTATTTTATCGAAGCACGTGAGGGAAGCTATTACAAGCCTCTGTTCAGTTTTCAATACAATATGTAGCAAAGTGCTTGATCCTTGTACACTTGATGCTTTGCAGGCGGATGTGGTTGTGACTCTATGCAAATTTGAGATGTACTTCTCACCCTCATTTTTTGACATAATGGTGCATCTTATTCTTCATTTGGTGCGTGAGATTAAGTTGTGCGGTCCCATATTCATGAGGTGGTGCTATCCTTTTGAAAGACACATGGGTACATTGCAAAATAAGGTAAGGAATCGGGCTCACCCGGAAGGAAGTATGATTCAAGGGATCGTGGTTGAGGAGATTGGTAATTTTGCGGACGACTATATAGCCGTTGCTGAACCTATTGGTCTTCCTCCTTCTTGACATGAAGGGAGACTTGATGGTCAAGGCACAATCGGGTCAAAACGAATGTCACCTGACCGAGATAAGCTTTTACAAGCACACCTATATGTGTTGCACCATGTTGCAGATGTTCACCCATACTTAGATGAGCACATGGCTAGTTTGCGTGATGAATTTCCATTGAAAGGTGAAAGGGCATTGATGTAGTTGCATAATAAGAGGTTTGTGAGTTGGTTTCGTGATCGAGTGATGGGTAGAATGGATGAGAGTGTCATTGATACAGTAAGGTGGCTTGCTTATGGTCCTAGGGATGATGTTCGCTCATTTGAGGGATATGACATAAATGGGTACACTTTTTGGACTGAGCGTCAAGATTTGAAATCTTCCTCGACCCAAAACAGTGGTGTAACGCTTGTGGCATTGTCAAGGGAGTTTGCAAGTGCTAAGGATAAATCACCCGTTGATGCAGAGTTGTCAAACTATGGTCAAAATCAAGAAATATGGGAGCTTGATTATTGTAACTTCACGATTGCTCTTTTCCGGTGTAAATAGGTTGATAATATGAGGCGTAACGTCAAATATGATGACTTTACTCTTGTAGATCTTGGCCACCTGAATGACAATGCGGAACCATTCATCCTTGCATCTCAAGCTAAGCAAGTGTTTTACGTAACTGACTCAGCTGATTCAAAATGGTCTATTGTGCTAGCCGGCAAAAGAAGAATCCTAGGCATTGGAGATGTCGAGGATGAGGAAGAGTATGATGCGTTTGATGACTCGGCACCTTTCACTTCCTAGACCTGTTGTACCAAATGACATAGACGACCAAGCCAATTATATGCGATCAGACCACAACGAAGGAATATTAGATTGAGGTACTATTTTTCAGCAATTTTGAAATTGTAGGCGTTGAAAGTATTATTAAATCACAGGTTAGGTGAAAATGAATGAAAGTGTTAACTTACTTGCCCATTTTTCACATTTTCTTTTAAATGAATAAAGTAACTTTTAAAACATTTGAAATATGGAATAAAAACGACCTACACTTGTCCATTTTCTATGTTGATTTGTATTATAATTCAACCATTTATATTTGATTTTATAACTTTACCTTACAAATTTATTTATATTACAACTAATAACGTGTTATGTTTGTTATGGCAGGTGTTTAAATCTCATGGCGGACGATCAGGACCGTATTTGTGTCGAGGATGTAGAGGATGATGATGATGATTTCTCTGAGGATGAGGATGAGCTGTATAATGTGAACAAGGAGCCTGATTTGGGTGAGGCAGAAGATCAAGCTCAGGATGAGTTGGAGCGTAGGCTTGATGAATTTGAAATTTCAGCTGAACAAGCGCCTCCTATTGAAAATGCAGTTTCTGAGACGGTTGGTGAGAACCCTACTTCCCACACTCAAAGCCAAGGACAAAGTGGAGGAGGGGTGAAGGCATCGGCTAAGAAAAAGGTGAGGGGTCCAACGACAAGTTTCAAGAAACCCGTCGGTCCCATGGTCCTAGAGTACGACAAGGCGGCCAACCTACAGGCAAATGGCGTCGTCTATATGCTGTTCACGTTGGCATTTGTGCGCGTAAAATCTCGATTACACTTGGTTGGCGGGAAGTATCTCCAGGCTTGATTGACACATTTTGGAATGATACAAGGGCAAGTGTTTTGTTTGCACATTTACACAATTATAAATACCTTCACTTTATTGTTATTTAAAAGGGGAAACTAATAATCGATTTTATTTGTGCTTGCAGAGTCTGTTTAATATTCCTAACGACGGCGCCAAACGAAGGGTGTTTGAATCTTTACTAGCGGAAAGATTCAGAGGTTTCAAGACCACCTTAGTTCGTGGTTGGATAACAAAGACAATTGTGAAAAAACCAAAGAAGAAGAAAGGAGGTGGCAATGATGATGAAGTCATCGAGGAAGAGCAACTCCCATGGCAAAAATGGCCAAGCGTATCGAAGGATGATTGGGAAGTTTTCTTTCTTAAAAAAAGTAAAAAGGAAGCAATTGTAAGTTTAAGTAAATTTGATGACAATTGTATAATATATTAACTCTTTTTAAAGTAATGATACTAACATTTCTAATTTATGTAGGAACTGAGGGAGCAAAATTCCAAAAAATGCAAGGATGAAGCAATATACCCAACGTATGGGGTGTAAGACATTTGGTGAATGGACGAAAACGTGGGTCAACGAAGGAGTATACCCCACTCCTCTTTTAGGGTCCTCCAAAGAACCCTCTGATTCCACGATCACTACGCTGGTGAGTCGTGCTGGTGATTTCTTCTGTTCTCTGTATGCACGTGATAAGGAAACCGGAAAATGAGTCATTAAGGCTCTGGAAACCAAAGAAATAGCAGATAAGCTCGTAACCAACTATGAACTTGTGAACTTTATGAAGCTTTTGCATGAATATCACTTATGGTTTGCTATGGTCTTGCTTACCGTCCTGTCTGCTGAGTGAAGCTGTGTGTTGGTTTGGATGTTGTTGGTTTCTGTTCTGTTGCGTTTAGTTGTCTTGTTTGTGTTGGTGTTTGGCTATTATTGCGGTTTGTCCTGGTCCTCGTATTCAGTACCCATCCTAGAAGGTGCCTAAAGGGCTTTTGTAGTTGGGGTGTTACAGTTTTGCTATTTTGTAAAGTTGTAACTATTATTCTTTGGTAGTAAAATTTCTTATTTACCCAAAAAAAAAAAATATATTCATGTTGCCTTTTTTTTTGCTACAGATTGAACACACTGAAGAACTGGTTGAAGGCAAGCTCGTCCCAAGTGTAGAAAAAGACCCTTTCACCTTGGCTTTGGGAAAGCCCTACCATCCAGGACGGGTAGTAGGTGCGGGAGGGACATTGCTACACTAGTAGAAAAAAGTTAATAGGAAGCCCCAAATGGGAAGCGGTTCTTAAAACCCGCTACGAAATCCCTACAAAAACCTGCTAAAAAAAACATCAAACCTCAAATGGCAAGCGGTTTGGGTTGAACCGCTCCCAAAAATATAATGGGAAGCGGTTCAAACCGCTGCCGTTTCTAAAACAAAAGCGAGATCCAAATAAAATATGAAACCCTTCCCCGCTTTCAGAGTTTCACTCACTCCTCCTTCATTTCGCGTTCCCCTTTCACTCTCAATCACCGGCACTCCACCACCACCACCATTGCCCAAATTTTGGAAGCCTGGAACCGAGAAAACTCGACTGGTAGAAGACGAAGATGGCGGCGTTCTCTTCTTCAACTCTTCCTCGTCTTCTTCTTCATCTTCTAGTGTCGGAACATAAGCGCAGAGACGCCATTCTCTTTCTAGTTGAAAATCATGCTACTAACATTGTTGTCGGCGAAACTGGCAGCGGAAAAACTACTCAAATTCCTCAGGTTTTCTCATTTTCTTCAATTTTATTGTTTCGGTTGTTAATTAATTTTGATGAATTTTGTTTGTTTTTGTTGGAATTTCTAGTATTTAAATGAAGGATGATGGGCTGATTCTGGTCATGTTATTGCTTGCACTCAGCCTCGTCGTCTCGCTGTTCAGGTATTGTGTTCTTAATCTTTATAATGTTTTGTACTTTTGTTTTGTGCTTCTTAGTATATTACTGTAATAAGTTCTCCAGTCGATGATTTCGATGGCAAATGTTGATAATGTGGTGTTATTGATGTTTACTTGTTGCTGTAATTGTATTTCTTATGTGCTAAAAAGCATATAATTTGGTTTGTTATGTTTAAGAAAATGTATATATTTAACAAGTTTCATTTAACTAGGTGTTTGGTAGCAAAGTGCTCATAGAGAAACAGTGACTGATTGTGTAAGTTAAAGTCATTGTCAATTATCATGGAAAATTTTTACATTTTTTATTCCGGCTATTACGAATTCAGGAGAAGTAATATTAGTTTTTTTTTGCTGCTTAATAAACCTAATTCAGAATTTATTTTAGGTTAATTTATCAATTTGAAGGGAGAGAAATGAGAGTCTGGTTTCTAAGTTGAGAGTCAGGCTGCATTTTCGTGTTTTCCTTTTGTTTTTTTCCCGAATAAATAGAAGTATGGTTGTCTATGCTTATAGTAGCTATTGAGCTTCGTGATCTAATCTTCGATTTAGTCTTTGGACTATGTACTACGATTCTAAAACATGTGCTTCAAAGGTGCCTTTTCCTTTCAATTTGCACTGCAGTGTTTATGATGGTGAGCTCTAGCATATGTAAGCCATGTTTCCATACTTTGGTGCCTTATTTTATGTTTTTTGTTTTTCTCATAAAACCATAGTTTGGTGTCTTGATATGCTATATCTTTTTATTTTTTCAGAAATAAAATATAGATATGCATGCTTCAAAGTTGTGTTCAAAAGAGTGAATCACTCTCATTTTTGCGCTAAAATAAAGTTGGGGGGGGGGGGTAGCTCTGGCATGCATATATTAGGAATGTTAGCTAGACCTATATTTTTTTGGTTTTCTGCTAATTGTATCATATACAATAAACTCTTTTATGCTCTTCCATTTTAACGAATGAAATTCCAGTCAGTTGCTTCAAGGGTTGGGGTTGCTGAAGAAATGGGTGTTAAACTTGGAGAGGAGGTTGGATATGTAATCAGATTTGAAGATGTGACAACTCCGGTAAGACACTTTCACTGGCCAATTCCTATTTCTTACTCTCATTTATGTGCATAATTTTCAACTTGCATTACATGCAATTTGTGCAGTGTGTTTTATTTGTATGTAATCGTTGTGGAATGATATTGTTTTGCCAGCACAAGGTGTTACCAAAATTAAGTTTCTTACTGATGGAGTGTTGCTGAGGGACATGACGTCGATCCTCTTCTGTCCAAGCCCAGGCAGCTGCACCAGGCTAGGCAGTGTATTAACATGCTTCTTTCTTTCTTTGGCTCTTAAAAAAATGAAGCAAATATCCTTAAGTATTCCTCATGTAGTTTCAATGGCCACCGTTTGTGTAAGGGTCTTCGATTCTTGCTGTGATGTTGATAATGAAGCACCTGGTAAGGAGCTCTACAATAAGCTCTGATTTTCCCCTGGATGTTTCAAAATCCAAATCATATAGGAACTAAGTGGTTATTTGGTATTTTATTATGCAGGGGAAAACGAGAAAGTACCTGAGATTTCTTAGAGTAGCGGGGCCGTTGACAGGGATTGTTTTTGGTACTGCTATTGTCAAAATATTTCATCCATCTGCCATCGGTGTGGTAACTTACCACATAACCTTTGTTATTTGAAGTTCTAGGTTGGGTTTTCATTTTGGGAAAATTTGTAGTTTTGATATTAGACATACAGGTTACTAATGAGATACAGTCCTATTATTTTATATATGTACTGGTCTAAGCCTATATGTTAATATACATGGATAAGGGAATACTTGCACATAGTTACTTTTTATCTAAGTCTTTCTAAATTGAATTTCAAGATGCCATGTACCTTCTTGACTGCTTCATTTCACGATTGTTTTATTTGGCAAAACTAATGCACTAGGACAATCTAATGAAGCATCATTGTCTGGAGTGGAATGATCCACCTACTAAGTCTTAACAGCTTCATTTTTTATTGTTCATGTCTCTTGCAAACACCTGATGCTCTAAAATGAAAGTGTTTGTTGAAAGAAGCCTACATTGGAAGTGGAGCTTAACCTATAATAAGTGCTTGACTTAGTTGACTATGAAAGTGATATGTATCAACCTCAATCGAATCAAACAATTCTTAATAGCTTTATATCGTTTCAAATAAGGCCTTTAGGGTGAATTTTGGTGAATTTCGGTGAATGGGGTAATTTTGGTGAATGGGGTGAATGTTGGTAAATGTGGTGAATTTCTTGCCTAATTGTTTGTGAATTTTGATGCCTAAGTATTTGCGGATTTTGGTGACTAATTTTGAAATATTTGACGTACATTTTTTGTGATACTCATGACAATGTTTGGTTTTTTTTTTCTTTAAAGGTTTGCAAGATTTAAAGGGAAGGCCCGTTAACAAGCAAGGAAATCAATGAAGTTCGCGACATGTGGGCTTTTTTCGTGACATTTGATGGCATCTAGAATTTTCGGAGTGGTTATATTAGTTTGTTAGCTTGACTTTATTAGTTATTATGAACATTATTTAATTTTAAGTACGTAGTTATATATTTTTCTAATATATTAACATTAATTTAAAAGTAGTACGTAGTATTTGTAATTGTTATATTAATATATTTTGGTGTAATTACATATTATTGTTTCATTAAATATATTAATGATGTTACTTTTTATATATATAATTACTTCATGTTATATATGTCATTGTATTATTGTTTGTAATATTATTAATATTATTAATTAATAATATTAATTTTATTATTAATTAATAATAATAATTTTATATCGATTAATAATATTATTTTATTATTAACTAATAATACTAAAATTATTGTGAAAGGTCACTAATAATATTATTATATTATTATTAATAATAATTTTTTAAAAAAATGGCTAAATGGGAAGCGGTTTGGCGCCAAAACTGCTTCCCATTACATGATATATTTCATGTGTGAAATGGGAATTGGAAGCGGTTTGGCGCCAAAACTGCTTCCCATTCTCCACAAATTGGAAGCGGTTTGAACCGCTTCCAATTTAAATGGACAATGGCAAGCCCCCCAAACCGAAGCGGTTCAAAACCGCTTCCAAATAGGGGGGTTGAACCGCTTCCCATTTAGTTTTTTCTACTAGTGCTAGGATGGGAAAAGGTGATGGGTCCAGAATATACCAAATCAGGAAGATCCCGAGCAAGTGTTAACTCACCTCATGACTTGGTTTCCACGGTGGCATCAATTAAGGAACTAGTGCGCAACGAGCTTGTAGGTGAATTCAATGCTTGGGCGAAGCAAATGAACTTACCGAGCTTACCATTCCCCTCGATTACACCAGTCAACTCATGTAGTCACCCAAAAGGACAAGGAGAAGATGAAATACATGGAGACGATGATATACATGAGGTAGTTTTAAATTTTTTAGTTTTGGCATATTGAGTTACGTGGGATCTAAGGTGGCATTAATTAATTTCCTATTGCAGGGTGGTACTCCTACACATGCGGACTCGAGGGAGCTCGATAATCCAGCACCTCATCATTTTCCAGATTTACAGGTGACTTTGTTCAGTACTAGCTTAGTGAATATGGGTACATTATCAATTGTGTAGGAAACGACCCCTTGTGATATGTTTGGTTCTGTGGTCGCATATGGTAGTGCACAACCGGCCGAACAAGGTACGATCCATTTGCGACCGCTTAGGCCACAACATTACTCGGTCGGGATCAATTTTGTGATTGCCGGGTTCGAGGATATCCTAATACCAGTGCCCGTAGAGGAGGATGAGTTTACTACACTTTGGGCAGCAAAAGGTAGCTTTGTGCAGTGGCCATGTGCTTGGGTAAGGTTGATGAACCAAGTAATTAAGATTTAGGGTTCACTCTTTACTCTATGCCCGATTGTCTTCACAAGAGTTAGATGGATTTCTTTTCTAACCAATTGCGTGATTTGTTTTATCAGATTTCCAAATAAAGCCAAACTTCAAAGAGGAGGTTGGATCAGCATAAAAGCATTGATCAACCGGTGCCAAAGAAGAGGAGTGAACAACGGTCGGAGAGTGAAAAAGGGTCGATGAAGAACTCTTCGAGAGGTTCAGCTATGCAAGCTACTCCACTTCTTGCTGACACGGTCCTTCAAACGCTCTCTAAAGATTTAACTTTTCTACACAACCGTGTTAGTATGTTGCCTAGTGACACTCCCATTCAAGTTGCACTACCTAAGGCAATGTTCCACTTTGATGAAGATGCAGTTGCATGGCTTAGCAAAGAAGATGTGAAGGAATTTCTAAGTGGTTCAATGCTTAACATTTCCCTCATTCAAACATTCATGAGGTAATTCAATGCCGCTTAAATTATATTATTCAAATTAGTGGTGATTGTCGTTTATTTTTCCATTAATATTCTATTATCATGCATGCAGAGCACTACAGGAGCACTTACTTGAGATTGATTCTTCAAGTAGGGTGGTTATGCCCTAAGCAGATCTCCACTACTAGAATCTTAGGCAACTACCCTGACGTGTTGTACTATGTTGAACGAGGTATCAAGGAATTAGTGCATGCGGGAGACAAGTTCATATTCGCCCCATGTTTTGAGGAGTACGTCTGACCATGTCAAATCCATTTGTTTCCCCTAATTATATGTTGTACACGACTAATTATTGATTTGTTTGTGTATTGTGAATTTATGTAGTTTGCATTGGACCCTGCTGGTGATTTGTGTTTCCAGTAACACAATATTCCTTTTTGATTCAGCTTGATTGCCTCATCCAAAAAAGCTCCTCGTGAAGTCTATACTGCGAAAGTAAATGAAGCTACCTAGTGTTGATTATCATTACCTAACTCATTTATTAGTCATACTAATCAAGTTTGAACTTACTTTTCTATAGTGTTATGAAGAAGATAAATTGTCGAGCTCCTCAAGGTCCCACATGGAAATCACCGATGGTAATGCTACATGATATTGTGATTTTTGTAATAAACAATGCATAAGATGTTGCTAATTTGCTATGCATGTTTGATTCATGTACTTTGTTCCTATGCTAGTGCACACAACAAGATAACGGAGTTGATTGTGGACTATACGTGATGAGATTCATGTTCGACATACTGAGTCGTTGTACAGACACACTACAGCTTGATGAGGTATGCCATTGACTTAGTTAATTTGCTCTTTTCGTGTGATTTGACAAGAAATGTACGAAATAGGCATCCTAGTAGTCATGTAGGCCTTATTTGGTGCATTTTGAATGAAATTGAGTCCTAAAACCCTTGAATTGCTCTTTTAATGTAATTTCAAGTCTTAGCTGCCTAAAACTAGTTAATAATGACATGTTAAGAGCAAGAATGAGTGGATTTGATAAGAAATGTAGAATATAGGCATCCTAGTAGTCATATAGGCCTTATTTGGTCCATTTTGGATGAAATTGCGTCCTAAAAACACTTGAATTGTTCTTCTAATGTGATTTCAAGGCTTAGCCGCCTATAACTAGGTAATAATGACATGTTAAGAGCAAGAATGAGCTGATTTGATAAGAAATGTAGAGAATAGGCATCCTAGTAGTCATATAGGCCTTATTTGGGATTTTGGATGAAATTGCGTCCTAAAACACTTGAATTGCTCTTTTAATGTGATTTCAAGGCTTAGCCGCCTATAACTAGGTAATAATGACATGTTAAGAGCAAGAATGAGTTAACTTGATAAGAAATGTAGAAAATAGGCATCCTAGTAGTCATATGGGCCTTATTTGGGCCATTTTGGATGAAATTGCGTCCTAAAACACTTGAATTGCTCTTCTAATGTGATTTCAAGGCTTAGTCGCCTATAACTAGATAATAATGACATGTTAAGAGCAAGAATGAGTTGACTTGATAAGAAATGTAGAAAATAGGCATCCTAGTAGTCATATAGGCCTTATTTGAGATTTTGTATGAAATTGCGTCCTAAAACATTGAATTGCTCTTTTAATGTGATTTCAAGCCTTAGCCACCTATAACTAGGTAATAATGACATGTTAAGAGCAAGAATGAGTTGACTTGATAAGAAATGTAGAAAATAGGCATCCTAATAGTCATATAGGCCTTATTTGGTCCATTTTGGATGAAATTGCGTCCTAAAACACTTGAATTGCTCTTCTAATGTGATTTCAAGGCTTAGCCGCCTATAACTAGGTAATAATGACATGTTAAGAGCAAGAATGAGCTGATTTGTTAAGAAATGTAGAAAATAGGCATCCTAGTAGTCATATAGGCCTTATTTGTGCTATTTTGGATCAAATTGCGTCCTACAACCCTAGCCGCCTATAAATAAGTAATATTGACATGTTATGAGAAAGAATGAGTTGATTTGACAAGAAATGTAGAAAATAGGTGAAGTAGTAGTCATATAGGCCTACGTAATAAATTTTTGCTTAACTTAAATTGTAATTGTATTTTTACATACATAACCTAAGTAATTAATTCTAACATAATTTTTGTTTATCCAAGTTTTGCAAGGTACAGAAAGGAGGTCCATTGACGAGCAAGGAACTTAATGAAGTTCGAGACATGTTGGCGTCTTTCATCACATTTAATTTAATTTGGACTTGTCAACTACATTAATAATTAGTATTGTTTGTAAATATGACACTTTTTTTTTATAAGGAGTTGTAAATATATATGACACTTCATTGTATTGCATTTGGGATTATTAATTAACATCCATGTATTGTTGTTATTATTTCAATTTAGAAATTATTATATTATTATTGTTATTAGTATTATTAATAATATTATAATAATAATAATTATTATTATTATTATTATTATTATTATTATTATTATTATTATTATTGTTATTATAATATATATTTATGGTAGAATTAATGCAGGATGTGCAGGTTTTTATTATTATTATTAGTATTAATATAATTATTTATAGCAAAAATTTTTTTTTTTAAAAAAAAGGGTTTTCGCACCGATTCACAGAAAGAACCGGTGCTAAAAGTATTTAACATTTAAGGCGCGCAGGACTTTTGGCACCGGTTCTAAGCAAAAACCAGTGCGAAAAGTGTAGTTTTTGGCACTTGTTCTCACCCAGAACCAGTGCGAAATGTATGGGGTTTTAGCACCCCCCAGATATGGACCGGTTCAAAACCGGTGCTAAATAAGGGGTTTTGAACCGGTGCAGATTACGTGTTTTCGACTAGTGTATGCTTGGTTTTAGTTGATTTTGGGGTGAAGTATGTTTTATTTGTTCATTGATGAGATCTTTGCTTTGGGACAAGCAAAGGTTTAGGTTGGGGGAGTTTGATATGTCTATTTTATATAGTGTTTTACCCTCGTCCCTTGGTAATATTTAGGAGTATTTTTGGCTCTGCGGAGCTACTTTTATTACTAATATGCGCTTTCTAGTGTTTTCGTAGCTTTGGTATTGTTTTATAGGATATTGCAAATTTGGAGCATTTTCCCGGACTTATTTGAGACACTACGAGCATTGGATTAGGATCGCGTTCATACGACCCCATTCCGTAGCCCAAGACCGCGTTGGAGTAATCAAACCAGTGATTAAGGGCTCAACAGTTGAGAAAAGACCGAGGCAATGGACCGAGTGTTAAGGACCCAAAGAGGAAATCCAAATTGGGCCAAGAAAATAGCCCAAACGAAGAAGTCTAAGCTGCCCGGATGCTCGCCCAACCGTGGAAGCCCTCGCCCTGAGGCGCGCCCGGCCGGGTGAGGAAGGTAGGAAGGAAACACTTTTCGCCCTGAAGCGCGCCCGACCAGGCGCGAGATGAGAAGGCTGCCAGCGGAAGGCGGGCCCAGTCGGGCGAGATGGCGCCCAATCAGGCGCGTGCTATTGAGGATCTTTTGTGCGGCTTAAACTTTGTTTTACTTAAGGATTTAGGAGCCTAAGTATAAATACACTTTGTTCAGAGAGATTTGCGGACATCATCCATTAGTTAATTTCCAGATTTTTAGTTTTAAGCTTTTGAATAATACTCTTGTTCTCTTAACTCTTTTGGTTTATGCAATTCATTATTTCCGACTATTTTGGTAACGATTCTTTCCCTTTTATTTTCAGTAATTTAATTGCTTGATTAATCATGTCTTGTTTTATTGTTTTGCTTAGCTTAGATTTTAATATGCGTGAGTAATTTTATTTCTAGGGTTGTGAGGATCCATAAATAATATGAAGGGGTAATTTATTATTGTTGATTGTTAATGCTCGATTGATTTCCTATTGATTGATTTAATGCTATGCAATTAGATTTGGCTAGGTTTAATTGTATGAGTTATGCAATATTAATCGAATTCGAGAGATAAGAATTGATGTTTATGCTTAGTTTCAATAGGCAGCTTAATTTAAAAATGGTTAAGTCAAGATTCGAGAGATGCGATTTAATGTCGGTAGATTAAGTTTGTGATTTTAATACGTAGCGAAAGCCCTTTATGATCTGATTAATTGATGCATTGATGATTGATTGTTGTGTTTTACCCTGGAATATTATTTATTGGTGAACCTATGCCCTAGGCTTTGATTTATTGATTTCCCCTCAATTTTATTTTCTTTAGTTTAATTATTCTACTTAATTTAATTCTGATAAAAATAGTTTGGTTACTTGATAATTTAGATTATATTAATTTATTAGGAACAGAAAGACATTATTTCCCTGTGGATTCGACCCTACTCCCTATTTGCTTTAGTTAGAGGACTTAGGTAATTCTTTTGATTAGGAGATACGACTCTATCCTATCAGCTGCATTCCAAACTTTGCTCCAGATGCTGTGTTTTCTGACATTTGAAGACGAGGCCATCGCATTCCTATTTGAGTTCAGGTCAACATAGTATGCACTCCTGACACTAAAAGTTCCAGACTTTGTGAGAGTCCAGGTCCAGTAGTCTTCAAATTCATGCCTTGCAACAGGATATGGCATCATCCTCCCACTCTAAGAAAAGAGTCCCTAATAAACTGTTGTTCCACATACCATCCTCCAACAATTCACTAACCTAATTGCAGCCATCAGTGATAGGATTTTGCCTTGTAAAGACGCGAAAATTTGGTAATTTTGGAACCCACGATTCCTTCCAAATATCTACATTATTGCCTTTTCCCATAGTCTTCAAAGCCCCCTTGGAAATAAGTTCTCTGACAGAAAGAATAGAACGCCAAGTGTAGCTTATTCCACTTAAGATTTTTGCATTCATGAAGTCAGAATTAGGGAAATATTTCCCCTTAAGAACTCTCGCCATCAACGAGCTTGTATTAGTGAGCACTCTCCACGCTTGTTTGGCTAACAAAGCTTTATTGAACACATGAAGATCACGCATACCAAGGCCCCCTTCAGATTTTGAACATTGTATTTTGTTCCAAGCAATCCAAGCCATATGTCGTTCCTCTTTTCTTTGACCCCAAAAGAATTTTCTATACAACCTCTCGATCTAATTGAGAATGCTACTCGGAATTGAAAAGCATTGCATAAGTTGGGATAGCTTGTGCAATAGACTTAATAAGGATTTCACGCCCGGCTTGAGAGAGATACCCTTGTTTCCACCCCTTTAGCTTTTTCCAAACTTTATCTTGAATAGATTGAAAAACCCGCTTTTTTGAACTCCCTAGATAGGAAGCCCAAGATATTTGTCATGTCCATCAACAGCCTTGAAAGATAACTTCATCTGAAGCAATTGTTTCTGTGTCACGCTCAAATTTCGGCTACAGGACATTTCGGATTTTTCCATATTCAATTTCTGACCGAAAGCAGCTTCATAGATAGAAAGGATATCAAGCACAATCTCAACTTCAACCTCATTTGCACGGGTAAATAGAAGACTATCATCTGCGAAAAAAAGGTGAGAAATCGGATCAACCTTCTTTCCAATTTTCACCCCATGAATTAATTTCTTTTTCTTCCGCATCTCGTAGTAGAGTAGAAAGGCCTTCAGCACATTTCCAATTTTCACCCCATGAATTAATTTCTTTTTCTTCCGCATCTCGTAATAGAGTAGAAAGGCCTTCAGCACATATAATAAATAAAGTTTGGACAAAGGGTCACCTTGTCGAAGACCTCTAGAGGGAGAGAAATTACGAGAAGGTTGGCCATTCACAAGTATTGAAAAAGAGGCAGACACAACACCTTTCATAATATTGCTAACAAAGAGGTCGGGAAGCCCAGTTTCAACATCATCTTTTCCAGAAAACACCACTCCACCCTATCGTAGGCTTTGCTCATGTCCAATTTTAATCCCAAAAAACCATGTTTTCCTTTCTTCTTCTTCCTCAAGTAATGAAAACATTCATATGCTACCAGGATATTATCAGTGATTAATCTACCCGAAACAAAACCGCTCTGAGAATCATGAATAATGGCAGGAAGAAATTTTTTTAATCTATTTGCCAAGACTTTTGCAACAATTTTATAGAGCACATTGTATAAACTAATCGACCTATAATCAACAGGAGACTCACATTCCTTTTTTTCGGAATTAAAGCAATATGTGTCTGATTAATAGACTCGATTTCACCATTGTTGTTCAAAATATCAAATACTCTATTTATCACATCCGAGCCCACAATATTCCAGAATTTTTTATAGAAGGTAGCACACATGCCGTTGGGACCGGGGGTCTTTGTGGGGTGCATTTGGAAGAGATCTTCCCACACTTCTGAGTCGCAAAAAGGAGCAGCGAGCAAATCAGCCATGGTGGTGGAAACTTTCAGCTGAACAAGATCAACAACCGGGTCTGCATCAACATTGCCCGAGGAGCTAAACAACGCATCAAATGTGAAACAAAAAGTTCAGAAATTGTGTTTTCGTCTTCATACAGTGTCCCTGCTTCATCATAAGTAGCCTCAATGTTATTTCTTTCCACCCGTTGTTTCGCCTTTGTGTGAAAAAAGCTCGTGTTTTTGTCTCCGCATTTAAGCCAGTCTTGACGATACGTTGTCTCCAAAAAAGTTCTTCCCCTTCCTCTAATTCATCCATCCTCTCATCAATTGCTCTCATTTTTTCAATAGTCTCCTTTTTTTGGGTTTCCTCCATGAGTTTTGCCATGTTTTGCTTACAAGTCCTCATCTCCTTCGCAAAGTTCCCAAAAGTTCGACCACTCCAGGCCCTTAAACAACTAGCAGTTCGAGAAATGTTGCTAGAGGCATCCCCTCCATCACTCCACGCCTCTTGAATAATGCTCAAACAGGAATCGTACCTTAACCACATCTCCTCAAAATGAAAGAGCTTAGTCTTTTTCTTCTTTTTCGGGGCACTTATTCTTTCTTTGATGCATAACAAAATAGGAAGATGATCTGACTTATGTTTCTCCAGGTGAGTGACAAAAGACCCCATAAAGAGATCCTTCCATTCCTTATTCGCCAGAAAACGGTCAAGTCTTTCTTGGATATTGTCTACGCCTCCCCTATTATTATTCCAAGTGAAACGGTGTCCAAAGAAACCCAAATCCTCTAATCTGCAAATGTCAACAACCCTTCTGAAAATAGCAGCATCACTAAAATTGAAAGCATCCTCACCTTGTTTCTCATGTGAACACATCATCAAATTGAAGTCACCCCTGCACAACCATGGCATATTTTGATTATTAAACAAAGCCTCCATAATTTCCCCTGTTTCATACTTCCGTTCTTCATCAAGGAAGCCATATAGACCAGTGAAACGCCACACTTCAGCCCCAGGAACTTCAATGTGAGCGTCTATATGATTTATAGAAAAAGACCTGACATCAACATCAATATTATTCTTCCATAATAGAGCAATACCACCCCTCCTCTTCCTGCCCGTACCCTCACACGCAACAGCTACCTTTCCTCCATATTTTATTTTATTTTTTATTTTTTCCATTTCAGTCACATTTAACTTAGTCTCCTGCAAAAAAATGAGAGAGGGCAAAAAAAATGAGGGATTTTCCGTGAAAACAACACGTTTTAAAGCATTGATAGCACGAGCTCCTTAAAGCCCTACAATTCCAAGAGAGGGCGTAAATCATTCGTCACCGAGAGACCAAGTTGTGGGGCCCGCCACATTCACCATTGAAACAGGGACATTTTTCTTGTCTTTCTCACTATTTCCCACCTCCAAGATTCTTTTCTTCATAGGATGGTTTGAATGTTCCTCCATGGAGGCATCACCTTCAAGAGAAGAATTTCTTTCTTTTCTCACAGCCCTTGATAATGTACTACTCACCACATTACCTCCACCTCCATCTCTCCCATCCCAAATCTTCTTATTTATCTTCACAGATTGACACGGTTTACCTCCAACACCTCCTGCACACGCCATGGGCATTTCCTGTAGGGTAACAGGTATTTTAAATAAGACATCATCAACAACATTCTTCACTACATTTTCCTCCTCACATTCTTTCTCAGTCGCTTCCTTTGTATTACCAGGCTGGGTGGTAGCAGAAACACATGGCTCCTTAATGTTTATAACATTGAGTTTACTCACTACTTCTTCCAATTGCTTTTTCTGAATCTTCTTCTCCCCATCCTTATTCTCCTTCGTCTTTTTAATAAATAATTTCCTGGCACAATTCATATTCATCTCATTTCCCCCACTTAGTCAACCCGACGAAACTTGCTTCCATGGAGAAGCCTTTAGCCAGTCACCATACCGAAACTGTGTCACACTATCCTCATTATAGTCTTCACAGTCCTTTAGACCATGACCTAGCTTGCCGCAATGAAAACAGAAAATTGGGGGTCTTTCATACTTAACGACAGGCTAAAGTCGTATCACCTAATCAAAAATAATTCCAAAAACCTCTAACTAATAATAGATAGGGGAGTAGGGTCAAATCCACAGAGAAACAACGTTCTTCTATTCCTAATTAATTATTATAATCTAAATCATCAAGTAACAAGTATGATTTTATGTGAATTAATCTAAGGGAACTAATTAAACTAAGCAAATAAAACTAAGAGAATATCAAATAAATAAAAGCCTAGGGCTTCCTCCTATCTGGAAGACAGCTATCTTGAATATAGGTTCACCAATAAATAATATTCCGGGATGAAAGGCAACAATCAATTATCAATGCATAAATTAACCAGATTATAAAGGGCTTTCGCTATGTATTATAATCACATAATTAATCAATCGATATTAAATCGCATCTCTCGAATCTTGACTTATCCATTTATAAATTAACATGCCTATTGAAACTAAGCCTAAACATCAATTCTCATCTCTTGAATCAATATTGCATAACTCATACAATTAAACTAGCGCTAATCTAATTGCATAGCATTAATAGGAAATTAATTTAAAACATTAACAATCAACAATAATAATTCATCCCTTCATATTATTCATGGATCCCCACAATCCTAGAATTAAACTACTCGTGCATAATTAAAACTAAACTAATCAAAGCAATTAAACAAAGCATAATAAAAACAAGAATTAAAATAAAGAGAATAATAACATTAAACTAACAAGAAAACAAAATAATAAAACTTGATACCGGAGACTAGAAACAGAAACAAAACTAAAAGAAACTAAAACTAATCTAAAACTACTAATCTAAAAACTAAACTAAGAAAGCTTGCCTACCTCCTATGTAACTACTACCTAATCCTTTCATAAGAAAGGAAAAGGAATTTGTTTTCCTGTCAACTTCTAGCCTTATAATCCCGCTGAAACAAGGATTATTAACAACTTAGTACGTAGTACAGTATAATATAAGGAAAAGTTGTCTCCCGCTGCCCCAATCACATACGGAGTAAAATATTGGGCCCAAATCTGCACAATCCAAATAGCAAGAAGGAATCTCGCTGATCTCGCCCAATCGGGCATTGGGCCACCCGTTCGAGCCCGCTATTTTATTTTCATCAATCGGCTGATTTTGAAGGCTTGTTTCTTGGATTTATACTTGGGATCTTAGAGTTAATTACTTGCTTGGTCCGTATTCCGTGTGGGAACTTTGGATCTCTTTTACTTAATCGAGCCCTTAATCACCGAACTAAATTTCTCTAACTTGGCCTTGGGCTTAAAATATCCGGTCATAAAATACGATCCGACTCCAATGTCTTTGTAATGGTTCAATAAACTCCGGAATTATCATAAATCTGCAAATTCCTACAAAATAAAACCAACTCTACAAAAACACTAGAAATCGTATATTAGTAATAAAAATAGCTCCATAGAGCTCAAATAAGCACACATATGACCATGGAACCGGGAATAACAATATATGTAAAATAGACTCATCACTTAACATCAAAAAACTCTTCACTCCCCCCACGCGTTGTGATTTTAACTTTCTGAAGCAAAGGCTTTCGAGCATCAATCATAATTCTCATTCTAACAAACTTATCAATCCCAATTGAACCCGAACTATCCATTTTGATGTAGGATCCAATTTTATTTCCCACTGCCTCCACATTCGCATTATTCAATCTCCCTTTGAAAGGTAGGTTATAAACCCTAACCCACATTGGAAACTCATGTAATTCCATCTCCGAAGGTTTTTTGTTCCCTTCGATTTCTCCTAGAACCAGCACATGTCTATCGAAATGCCAGGGTTGGCCTTCAATAACACGCTGCTTATCCTTCCAGTGATAAAACTGAAAAGCGAAGAGATTCTTCCCACTGCTGCTTATATCGAGGCCATGTTTAGGCTGCCATATGGTTCTAACCGTGTTCATGAAGGCGCTCACATTTATGTGTCTATCTGTCCAGATTTTACCCACTAGTCTCAGTTCTACTCTCTCCTCATCTTCCGCCACGCCATCCTCCTCCCAGACAACAGCCTCCTCAGTTTCTTCGACTAAAACATTCGAGTCTAAAATTCGCACTTCCTTTCCAGTTATGATTTTCGTTGACAAATTGTTCTCTTTGACCATATTTCCTTTCTCCTCGCAAATTTGTGAAGAGGAAGCCATAGAAACGATCTCAAACAAACCCTAGAAGAGGAAAACCTAGAAATCCTTGCTTAGACAAAACCCTCCCAAGGAAAACCTAAAGGGAACGAGACTTTATAAAATTATTTTGAATAAAAATATTTGGTAAATAGCTAATTAGTTAAAATTATTTGAGTATGCGAAATAACCAATAAATACATTGACATACTTTATTTTGGAATAGTTTTAGGTTAAATAAGGATATAATTGTCATTTCACTAATGAAAAAGCTCCTCAAGCTTATTTAACTTGGCGGAATCAACTCTTCAAATTAGCTAACCACCATGCAAACACCCTAATTAACTTATTGAATTGGCCAATCGCCTAAAATTGGTCAAATCAACTACTTTTCCCCAAAAAGCTCACCAACAAACATACTCTTAGGCCGTGTTTGGTGAAAAACTGAAAGATGAAGCTGATTCTATTATCTAACTTTGGCTAGTTGATTGTATTAACTTATTTGACTAAGTTATTTTATTAGCTGGTCATATAAAAGTGTTTGGTAAACATATGATTGCTTAAAAATGTTTTAAGTATGTGATATGACCAATAAGCTAATTGTGGAGGGTAGGCATTAACATAGGATTTTAAATTAAATGGGGGTATAAGTTTCATTTCATCGTAAGATATTGAATAAGCTAATGACATAAAAGGAGTTTTTTTAAAAAAGAGCTTATTGAGTGGAATAAGCTCTTTACATAAGTTTTCCACCAAACACTTTAAATTAGCTTGTTTATTATTCAATAAGCTAATGTTGGTCAAATAAGCTATTTACCAAACACAACCTTATATTTTTTGACAACAGCTAAATGCATTAAATAAGACAAAGTTGCCTCCTTTGGATCCTAAAATTTTAGATCCACGAATTTGATCCAAATCCGACTCGTTGCCTCCTCTAGTTGGTGGTGATTTTTGATTTAAAGATAAGAGTTGAAGTTGGGGCAGTAAACACAAAAGGTATCCCTTGAAAATTTGTAGCACTTATGAGGTGTATATATTATTTTTAATTTTTTTTTGAAGAAAACTTACAGGGTATATTAATTGTCAAATTTTATCCAATATAATATTTACGGATTTGTTGCTCCAATAAATCGGGTCAAACATTTGAAAGTAGGGAAAAGGTACCAAGTGCCCTCACTTAGCAAAATTCAAACCTCAAACCTCCCGAGGTAAGAAGTCTTGCCAAGTGAATCAAGCCTTACTTGGTTACTTGTATCTAGATGTTATATGATTTTCAATTAATCAATTAATTTGTGTGTAAAAAATTATATTTGAATATATACTTACTATGCGAATGTTTTTGCCTGTCGCCAAGCAAGGGGTTAACAGCAGATCCAGAGATACCTCTACAGATAAATGCCAAAAATATACTAATCACAAATTGAGCTGAGAAAATAGAGATGGAACAAGATCAACCACAGACCATGCAAGGCCTGCATACTGGATAAATCTGATGCCAGTGTCAATATCGAAAAAATCCTCCTGGGAAGAGAAGAATATTTTCTGAAGGTGCCCCGATTGCTGCTTTGTTTTGTCTGAATTTTTAACAGTTGTAGATACATTAAGAGCAGGAAGATAAGTCGTCGACCTTACAGATATACCCATTGTATTCAATGCCACTGGCAAAATCCACTTTGCCAAGGCCTTGCTGCAATACTTTACCAGTAAGATGGTGGGAATACCCACTAGGATCCGCCCAATAAAAGTGGGAGCTGCAAGTGTAGGGGTAAAAAGGCGTGGCACATCCTCATGGAGAAATTGGTAATATGTCTGTTGTACCCCAGAAACCTTCACAACACAGTTCATATGAAATCATGTTACAACATAAACTTTTTTTTTCCTTCAAAAAATTATTTAGTCTTATTTTTTACATAAGCTGGAAGAAATTCCCATCTCCGACAGTAGAGTTTTTTTTATTCATTTTATAGAAAGATCTTAAGAAAGCACCAAAATACCCTGACACATGCTAGAAACTACTCGTACTTTTAAGTTACAATGCCTCTCTGAGAGCGGGTAGAGATGAGTGTATCGCCCCTCATACTGAGCATTTGTCATATTAAATGCAAAATACAAAGGCCACTCCACACTTTTCCCTTTATCTTATTTTTATCTGACAATTCATAGGAAAGCAAGAGGCATATGCAACAGATAAACACGGAGTATAGGATCAAGGGTAGGACAAGCCCTCATTGAGGGCACTCTTATTTTCAAGAATTAGATGATCCTCTATTCTTCTCTCACTATTCTCTTAATTTGATTTTTGTTCTATCACCAACTTAAAAGCTAGGTTTACTTTTTCCAGAAACACGAAAACCTCATTTCTAGAATGCATAGACACCTTGTTTCAGAAAACATGTGGCAATTAAATGAAATAAAAAATGATACATTAGGCTCATAAAGGACACTTACAATGCCAAATGCAACACCATTGAAGGCTGTATGGAACTCAAAGCTTGGTGTTGGAACCTCAGGAGTTGGGTAAGCAAAGAACAATAAGAAGCTAAGAGCAGCCCAAAATGTAGTAACTGTAAAATAGCATGATTTGGACTAATTAGAAGACATGAAAACAATACCAGAAAATACAGTAATTCAATTGTAACCCAAGTAAATCTCAACATAGCGCAACAAAGTTAGAAGGTTCTAGGGATCAACAAATCTCAACATAGTGCTCCTGCATTTGCAATCTCCCCCCCCCCCCCCCCTCTTCTCTCTCTCAAAACTGAGGCACTAGCTATTCTTCATGCTATTGACAGCCCCTGCATCTCTAATAACGCTATTAAAGTTTGGGCTGACTCAGATGCCTTGATAAGAAGCATCCATCATGTAGAGACGGCAAGGAGGGAAATCAAGCAGATCATCAAGGAAATCAAACATAGAGCTAATTCCTTCTTATCTTTTACAATTTACAAAGTTGCGAGATCTGTAATTGCTGGGGCACACAACTTGGCAGTCTCTGCTAGGATACAGCCTTAAGCTCTTTTCTCTTATTTTTTTGGTTGTCAAAAAAAAAAAAAAAAAAAAAAAGGAAAAAATACTCTACAAAAGTCATGTCTAAAATGCACTTATATCTGATGTCAACTAATACTCTCAACCGTTTCTCTCAGCAACCCTGAAACAAAGTTATGTGCCCAAGCCAAGTTCGAGGCACTTCACATCCTCTTCTCAACAGTACGAAATTGCTTCCCATTCAGTGATACTCAAGTTTATGCTCATCAAATTTATGTTCACTTCACTCAGTTTCAACAAATAGAACACAACACTTCAAGTTTGAATTTTATTTGTATAATTTTATAACCAAGGTATATTATGAAATAAAATTGGCAGAATAACACAGCTGCATAGTGATAATTTTGGAGTTGAAACAATAATGGAATATACAACCAAATTCAGCTTGACGGATCAATGAATACTTTTGGAAGACTTCTTAGACCTACAAACAAATTGTCTTTTGGAAGACTTTAACCCATCACTCACGCTTGATACAACCAAACAAAGCCACATTATCTTAATTAGCCACAAGCTCATAGGGCCATAGGAGTGGCCATCCCCTCTGCAAACTCCCCAACTCTCCCACCCTTGATTGCACCCCTGGTTAGCGCTTTGACTTATGAAAATCCGTATCTAAATATCTAATTTCTACACCTTTACTTAAAAAATGATTTTTAGTTATTACTCCCTCCAATCCTTTAAGTTTTTCTTAGTTCACTTTGATGCGTTTGTCAATGCACATTTTAAATCGTTACCATCCCTAATTACATGTTAGTAAAAACTATATAAATTTGATATTCTAAAAATACTCATTGAGACAAATCAAACTAGACCCACTTGATCATGTTTTTCTTATATAATGGAAATAATTTAGAAGATTCTCTTAAATTGTAAGTAGCGTTTAAATTCCAAATGAGAAGAACATTCAGGGTCAAAGGGAGTAAGAAGTTACAACTTTGCCTACAAAATAATTTTCCATGTAAAAGTTAGTGGTATTCATAGGCCCTAAAGCCACTTCTAGATGATAATAGCGCCAACTAAACATGATCAACCTTGTTATTACAAAGGAATTGTCTCTTTTCAAAAATTTTGGAACAATTTCAAGATGGATTGCAATAAAGTATCAGGCAGTTAAGAGAACCAAAGCCCTTATAAATAAGAATTCTCTTTCAACTCACTAAATTAATTCTAAGCATATGCATCATCATTCTCTAGGCATAAGTTCTGGATAATTCCAAATTGCTTACATACTCTACTCTATGGGAAAAACAATTCATATCAACAAAATTTTACCATCTAGAGAAGTAATTTCAAGGTCTTGTTTCCATAGTCAAAATCCTAACCATTTGATAGACCAACGTCAATGAAATTTCTGCACCAACACTGCATGCAGAAGTAAAGGGAGAAAATAATCCTAATGCACAACAGAAAAAAGCAGAAGAAAAAGTACAGAGGACTGCACGTTATAAATCCCTATGGATCCTATGCTTTGCAATCCTATATCATAGCCACAAAACCACAAAATACAGCCACCTTTTCTAGAAACCAGATCAGGGTAGCATGACATTTTATTTCCCACATTATAGAGAATAAGAGATACAAAGAGGGAATTTAGCTCTTGTTTCACATTCCATCCCAGGTAAAAACGAAAATTAAATCGTAATTTTTTCTTTTTTTTTTTTGTTGGGCTGGCGAAGGTGGCTGTTAATCCAAAATTTTGTAGCAAGTAAGGTTTTTTTTTTTAAAAAAAAAAAAACAAAAAAAACTATGAAACAGCTCAAATAAAGCAATAGGAACAGTGCTTTCCACAGAGCCCTCTTCCTTCTCAGCATGGAAACGGCACGTTGCAGATTTTCAGTTCCAGACCCTTTTTGGAAAATATAAAATCAGTAAGGGGCCATTCAATTCATCACAACTTCACAAGGAAACAGGTGAGGGAATTGGGGAAAGGAACCATGAAAGAGAAATGTAACATTATGTTTGGTCCAACAGGATATAAATCTAATTCCTCAATCACTTGTTTGGCTAAAATATAGGAAGAAAGAATTGATGTCTTATTAAGCTTCAAGCAACCCCAACAAGCACCACATTGCGGCCTTATCAACTATCCAATGGATTAATGTATACTGCCGTCAGCTGCTTTGATAAGCACTCTTTATCTTTTACCATACTGTCCTTCCAATCTAGCTGCTTAGAGGTAAATTTCATCACCTTGTTAGAGTTTCTAGGGCCTTATTAATTGTTCTCTCTTGGCTGCTACTGATAACAGCAGTGGCAGAGTTCTTCAGAAGTTCTTATGCACCAATATGTTTGATTTTAGAATAGACTAACTGGAGATTGACCGACACTTCAGATCAAAATCGCAGCCAATGGCGCAACAATGGAGGTGGATGCTAGTTGCATCTAAAGATGGCACTGAGCCCGAAACACAGCCCCATAGGCCTTGGCCACTATTTTTTTTTTTCTTTTTTTTATGTGAAGCACAACAAGACATGACAAGAAAAAGCACCCTGAATAAGTTAAATTTGGCTTTGGCATGCAAGCACGATGGCACATGGCATGTGTCATTTAAAAGTTTGGCACGCCACATAGCGAGTGGTCTCATTACTCATAAGTGGGACGTGCTTAGCCAGGCCCAAGGCACATGGGCCCAGTAGGGCCCACAACCATCTTCAGTTGCATCCGTGGTGGTATATTAATGGTGATGGAGAGGTGTGGAAGAGATAGGGCCATACTTGTCCCAAGGGAGGTAGGGAAATCAAGATGAATCGAACCTGGGTAAAGTGGAACAGAAATCAATAAAACTTCAACCAAACAGTCAAGCACTTTGAAAGTATATCAAGGGAGATGCTTTCCTTTCCCTTACTTGAAACCCCCAACCTAACAGACTCTATAGCTGGCTGATAGCCAAAATCACTAAGCTTTCTTGAATCTACTTTGGATATAGAAGACACATTAATCAGCCCAAACTCCATGAAGGTACAGTGTAGAGCACCCTATTAACATGCTGTTCTTCCCTCATACATTCCAGGGCAATATGCCAATATCCTAGCGTATGAAGCTATAATACAATCACTCTAAAGAATGCAATTATTCAAAAATAGAAACATTAAAGTTCTTCAAACAATCCTCTTGTAACTCTTTCAAATCTAATGCAATTACAAAGCTTTCCGCATACGGTACACAGATAACAATGCATCAGTTATTTTGAAATTGCACAAGTAATTAAAGTTCAAACCAAGTATAGGACATTCATTTTGAAAAGGAGTAACAGCTTAAGTCACCCCCCTCCCAAGCCAAAAATGGATCCAAGAGCTGTGTTTCATCACCAAAGACCATAAAAACACTACAGCTGAATTCCAAGTGATTATGGGCATGTTATGTTCAATAGTTCTCTGCAATTCAGCTGACTATGGGTACGTCCAAGCGTCCGACTCGGCTATTTTGTGAAAAAGGGATGACGCAGGAGAGAGGAACTCATAAAACTGTAGGGAAGATCAGGGAAACGTAATATACTAATATCCCCTCTTGAAAGTGACAAACTATCCTCCCTAAAACCCAAACTATATATAAAATATTAGTTATCTTCCACCATAGCTTCAATACTAGATGTGACCCCCTCTTTCATTCCAGGCATAGTCTGGTTTGCAAGTTAACTTCTCTTTGGATCTCAATCATCTTATATTTAAAAGATCTAGTTGAACGGCTTTTATTTTGGATTTACTTCAGCTTATGTATTAAACTGATGCATTAATTTCATCTGCATGCAGAGCAAAAGAGGATGAGCTTTAAATCATCAAAATGGAATCATGCTTACCATTTTTACCAGAAGTGATAAAAGTGTCAACATATTCATGGACTGTGAGCCAAAATGCAAGGATTGTCAATCCAAGAATCAACCCGCCTAAGACATCAATCAAACTGTGCATGCCAAGGTAGATTCTTCCTAACAAAAAAAAAGTCCATTTCAGCTTCAAGATATAAATGTCAGGAAAACTAGTGAATCGACCACATGTATGTTCAGGGGTTCAGCTATAAAAACTGTGAATGTACGAGAATGTCATAATCTCAAGACATACCAAAGGCTATAAGGCCAACAAGCAAGCAAACCACAGCGAGACCAACAAATTCTTCCGGACCAACACTTCTTTGGTTATATGATATAACATAATACAAAAGGAACCTGTAAATTCCAAGACACAATTAGAAACCATTATTCAACCTACACAGGCGTTTTAAAAGAGAACAGAATTCTAGTGCACTTTGCCAATCAATAAAAGGGGGTTAAAAGCATCCCCATCAAAATTATGGCACCAAAAAAGTAGGATTAGAACATATAGGACTCAAGTCAATATCATTTGAAGTGAAGAATATTGGCCCGATACCTAATAAACATGACCACCATATGATATTAAGGAAGCTCTTAAGTCATGTTAGGACTCAACAACATTCTTGCCTGCATTATTACTCTTTGCTAATAAGAGGGTTAGCTAACCACTTTCCTATGGAAAAGACAACAAAAGAGATATAAAGCCTGTATTCTAATGAGTCAATGACTCAACGTCTTACTTCTATGATTTAATGCTTTGCTCTGATTATACACCAAGGATCTTTGAGTCTGACGATAATGAAATATACGTAATTTCACAATGATGCAGCATATACAGCATTATATTGCCTTCTATCGTACAAGGTAACACAATTACAAATGCAAGCATGTTCATTTCCTTTAAATTTCAATTACTTTCCTTACTAATTATTTCCACTTCTCTGCATGAATCTGAAGACTTGGGACTAATATGGACAAGAAGCTGTAGGTAAGTATACAAAACCTGAATGCAAGCTTTCTCTATCATCTATCCTCAGAAATATATTACCTTGAGCTATATGTCTAACTAGAGCTATGACTCATATTCTATAGCACACCATTGCCTTTTCACAGGAAAGCTTTCTCTGAAAGCCTTAAAGCAGACTGAACTAAGGTGATCATATAACCAAATAGGCAAATACAATACATACATTATGAGCACTTCTAGAATTCGAAGCAGCAATCAATAGACGATTGTGAGTTGGGACATCTGAAGCTATTTATAAAATCAACTACCAGGAAACTTAGAAAAAATATTATTACCCAGATAAGCAAACTGTGTTGAGGGTATGAGATGAAGGCAAACCATATTCCTGTGCATTTTCTTCTTCATCTTTAGTAGCAATCAATCTCCTAACAGGAGGGCAACTCGGCCTTGGAGCCGAAATTACATCCTAAACATACACAAAATTTAATTGAAACACCTCAATATTATTCTCTATTTCTCACACATTTAGTTAACTTTGAACCAAATAATACCTTTATACAATTCCCAACATAATCACAGAAAGCCATTAAAAGTGTCATTTGCCTTGCTAACTTGCCATGTCCACTCTGCAATATTGTCATCCAAACCAAAAACCCATTAACCAAAATTACCCACAATAATTCTTCAAAAACCCATTATTTATTATTTTATTTTAAACAAATAAAAAAAAAATAAAAAAATAAAAAAAAAAAAAAAACTAAAGATAAAAAAAATAAATAAAAAAATACCCAAAAGAGGAGAGGAAGGAAACCAGTGTAGAATGGCACAGAAACTACACATGATAGCACAGTAAACAGAACATCATAAAATTTATGCCGTGATTTCTGCAAATTTACCAAAAGTCAGCCAAAATAATCAATACCCACTTCATAAAATCAACTAAAAAGCATTAAAATCAACAAAAATTCGAACAAAAAACATTAAAAAAAAAACCTGGATCTGAAGAACAAGGGGAATGCCAGTTTTAACATGGTGTATAACCCAAGGTTGTAACAAAGATCTAATCTTTCGGGTAAAACCCAAAAAAGATGAAATTATAATCCATGCTACAATTCCACATAGAACTTCTGCTTGCCATGTGGGTATCTTCTCCATTCTCTCTCCTCTCTATGTATACAATTACAGGGAAGGAGAAAGATGTAGAAGATTCAAAGAAGAATTAGTTTCTAAAATTTTGATTCCTAATTACATGAATTTTGTGGGTTTTGTTTACTAAAACGAGTAAATGGGAACCACATGACCCATGATACTTGTGGCCTTGTGGGATATTAGGTGTCAAATAGCAAAAAAATGGGGCAATGAAAAAGACAAGTTTGAGAAAAAAGTTTGATTGAATCAAATAATGGAAGGTTACAAAGAAGATGATGGTGTTGTTTTCAGAGGTTTTATTTAGGTATTGTGGGTTATGGATTAAAAAAAGGATGATTAAGAAAGGTAATTTGACTAATTTGTCAATAATGGGGGTTTAGAGAGTAGGACAATATTGACATTGGACTAGTTAACAATTTATTATGCTCTGATAGATACAGTCGGATTTAGGCCAATTCGAATTCGTTTTGTACATAAAATTCAAATTTTCAAGTTTAATCCAATCCAAATTTTTTATATATTATCTTTTTAAAATTGAAAATATTAAATAAATTTTTTAAAAAAATTAAATTAAATTGTCACTAATCAAACAATGACACGTGTCCCACATACATGTCAATCAAGTCACCAACTAGTCATAATTTGTTTAAAGCAATGTCTCTCAAAGTTTGTATTATTTAGAAATAATTAAAAGATCTTACTTTAAGCAAATGGGTGAAAATTTGTATTATGTTATGAAATATTTGCGGATGCCCATTATATTTCTATACACTTTGGAATATTCTAAGTTAAGGGTTTAGTGTGTTCTGAAAACCCTTGCCATTGTATATGTATATATATTCCCTACTCAATGAAATAATAGATTGATCTATTCTCTCCCCAATTTCTCTCTCATCATTTATTTCACAACACGTTATCAGCATCAAAGCTCTACGCAAATCGTTTAATTTAGATTCGAATTAAAGGTACACATATACTACCAAATTGATTTATGTAAATAATTTATATACGAGCGAATATGAATAATTTTTTTTTCTTTTTTTGTATGTTAATTACCACCGATTTGATAATATCAGTTAAAGAGTACCCAAGGAATGCAATTTATTCTTCTGCCACCGCTTATGTTTATTTGCATTGGATTGTATGGGTTAAATATTATCTTTCTTTATTATATGACTTTGTATCAATAATTATTCAGTATAGATTGTTATATGATGATCGGCAAATACCATCAATGGTTTTGAGTTATTTATTTATATTGGACTCTTTTATCAAGGCCCCTGCTTATTATGTTGGTCGGTCGGCTACCTTATTTATCCCTTTATTGATGAATCATGCAAATTACTTTTCTTTGCTTATCTCTTTGCTTTGTGTTAGCAGTTGAATGATAAGTTATCATTGTTTTTCTCTATAATTAACTTTATATATCCTAAGTCTGTGTGTATGTAGTTACATAATTGTTGGTTTACATAATCTCTAAAATATACGATATTTCACTACCTTAGTTTTTAAGAATCTTGGTGGTTTTGATGTGTGAATAATAAATAAATTAATTAATCAATCTTATAAGAATTAATTAATAGATCGTAATATATATGAGCATGTATTATGGTATCGTAAGATATATTTTATGAAAGATATGTAGTATATCTTGTAATTTGACTTATTGTCATCATGGATCTGACGATGGTTAAAAAGAAACAAAGATAGTGGAGATTTATTTCTATCAATTTGCCAAGCATTATCAGACTTTATGCATATTGCTTTTGTCAATTATATTGTGTACGTGTACAATGCTTAGTTTTTCATAATTCATTAAATTGGTGTAGGACTGTAGGTAGATAATTATGTGTTCAAGTTAGCATGAATCAGTTTAATTTTCATTACTACCCATGAATTTTATGAAGTGCTCCATATTGATTTATTTGATTGATTACGCTTAATTTGTTAAATTAGCATTATCTTTAAACATGTAAATATCTATATTAAACTGATTATTTGTGCGAGATCCAATTTTATTGGTTAATGGCTATCCTAGAAATTGTATGTTGTACGCTTTATTTTTGGTGAAGGTTTACTATGTACTTCGTTAGATTTTGGTTTTATTGATTTTTGTGAGACCTTGTATTAACTTTGTGTGTTATGATTTAAATAATAAAATTATGGTTTTATTGGTTTTTAATATTATATTTGTTTTCATTGAATGATTACTTCACTGCTTTATCTAATTAAAGATGTCGAACTATGAAATCAATCATGCTAAGTATAATTTTCATATCTTTCGTTTGTTAATATGTATTATTTGGTTAACCAAGTTGGATCTTTTATCCTTACAATAGCATGGGGGTTTCGACTGAGTCAAAGCGAATCCATATGAGCACTTCAGTGTTAATGTTCTATTCGCATTATGTTTTTTGAGCACTTACATTATGTTGGTTACAAATAAGATGTCTATATTTAACCCCATAGAGGTAACAATCTATGTTGATTATATAAAGCCCAAAAACGATGGTAACTTATGGCCATTTTTTTTCCTTCTGCATACAAGATTTGTCTATGATAAACAATAGGCAGGATTGAATTGGGCGATTGAATAGTTGACCTTAATAAGTCTAAATTGACTATTGTCATTTTATTTTTTGAAAGAACTATTGTCATTTTAAATAAGGTAGTATTTATATTATATTGTGCCACTTTTGGTGTGAAGACCTATGTGTACATGGTTGTTATGTATTCCTGATCTTGATGTTATGCTTTTGTTATCCTTGTATAATGATCTACTTGTAATTTTTGAAGCTCATAAAATTACTTAATACTTTTATGATTGTGATTTTATATAAATATATATATATATATATATATATATATATATATATATATATATATATATATATATATATAGGAATAGGATCATGTAAAAACAAGTGTTAAAGTAAAAACTGAAAACGTTTAATCTGAGCCGTTTATCAAATTGTATGGCTCAAATTTCTTTCCTCTTATTTTCAGACATCTCTGAATTTCTCTCTCCTCTTTAATTTCCAGATTATTTTCTCTCTCCTCTCTCTTCTCTCTTTTCTTTCGTACTTTCTCTTTCTTCAACCAGCTTCTTTGTTTTCTCTCTCTACTGCGTGTTTCTCTTTCTTCGTTCTCTCTCTAAATGCAGCGGAAGGAGGAAGGCGGCGAGTTTTGGTGGATTCGACTTTCAGGAGAAGCGGCTAAGGTATTTTTGTAGTTCGATCTGATATTTTTAATTATTTTGGTTTTTTGATATCTGGAAAATTAGGTTTTCGGTGCATGTCTGATCTGTGTTGTTGTTATGTTATGTATATTGTGGAATTTGCTGGAACTTTGAATTGATTTTCTCATTGAATGAGAGGTAGAATCGAAAAAAGGAATTACGTTTAATGTAGTCGAATTTTGAGTAATTTGAAGTGTTTTTAGTGGATTTGTGAGTGAATTAGTGACAGTTTGGAGTAGTTAATTCAAATTTTGAGTAATTTGAAGTGTTTTTAGTGGTTTTGTGAGTGAATTAGTGAGAGTTTGGAGTAGTTAATTCGAATTTTGAGTAATTTGAAGTGTTTTTAGTGGATTTGTGAGTGAATTCGGGAGAGTTTGGAGTAGTTAATTTGAATTTTGAGTAATTGAAGTGTTTTTAGTGGATTTGTGAGTGAATTCGGGAGAGTTTGGAGTAGTTAATTCGAATTTTGTGTAATTTGAAATGTTTTTAGTGGATTTGTGAGTGAATTAGTGAGAGTTTGGAGTAGTTAATTCGAATTTTGAGTAATATGAAGTGTTTTTAGTGGATTTGTGAGTGAATTAATGAGAGTTTGGAGACATAAATTAGCTCTGCTTTGTACACAGAGAATGAGTACTAAGAAAAGGAAAACCTCTGCTTAGAACACGATCAACATTGAGATCCAGGAGTAGAGTTGTCTTAGAGTGAGCTTAGAGTTCTAGTGTAATATGAGGTTATCTGGATGAAATCTGGATGAAAGTCTGCATTTCAAAGTACTTAATCTAAATGTATGTATTCTGTAATGGATGTAGCTAGGTGAGACCTCAAAAACCAGTATTTTATGTTGGTATATAAGGGACAATTAAGAGGTTGGTCAGTGGAGGTATGATTTGGTTGATTCAGCTGTACTCGCTGATGTTGAACTTTGATTACTGGTGTGATTTTCTTTTCCTTTGACTGGTGGGATGCAGAGTGTGACCCCAAAGATCTCTCTAGGTGGTGAAATTTTCTGGACTGGTCAACATAGAAAATCTGGTGTTGGTTATGCTGCTCGATACATTAATGACAAGACGGTAATTTGACTTTGATTTTCATGAATTTTTACATGTTCAGTTTTGTACCAGTCCTTGTTATATTAGTATCTTGGCCTGTTAAACTTTTGGGTCTATGTTATGATTTGAATTTATGTTTTGGTGCTCTACCTTGCCTTCATACCTCTTCAGTTATGTTCGATCCACATAAACTTAAGTCGGGATTCAGGAAGTATGTTACTCTCATATTCAGGAGTCTGCATATGATGAATTCTCAGTTAGAGTATGAATTTCCATATACTTGTATTGTCTAAGAGGTCCAACTTCCAAGTTTATGTAATGTGCTGTTCTGTTTGAATTTTGTTTTTTTTTTTGGCCAGCGTGTTTACTAAGATAGAGCTAGGACTTTGTTTTGCATCTTTGTTTTTAGCTTTACTTTTATTGATCAGATTTTTCATATCTCTTGATTACTTGAATGGTATTAAGACTTTGTATTTTGTTTGAGTACATTATCTAAATCCAGTGGAAAATGATGCATTAATTACTCCAATCCATCATGCATAGCAGTACAACACTCTGAATCTAATTTTACAAGGCCTCGATTAGTCAACTTGAGCAAAATTAAATGTTCACGAATGATGATTTTATTTCACCCTTTATCGATCTTAGTTTTTTATGTGGGCGTGATTTTTGGCATGTTAAAAGCCTATTAACTCAATTGGTCGAGCACCGTGTAATCACGGGATGTAGGTTCGAATCCTACGTAGACTTTTTTAATACTTATTTTTATATTTATTGACCTCTAGGTAAATGGTGTCAAATTGATATAATTACCCGAAGTTTATATACAGTTACCTTATTTTCGATATAATGACCTTAGAATTATGGAAATGTTGTAAATTTTGTTTCAGTCACTTTATTTTTATATATAGTGACTTTTATTTTTGTATATAGTGACCTTTATGTAAATGGTGTCAAAAACTCAGTCAATATAGTTACTTTATTTTTGTATATAGTGACCTTAATGTAAATGTTGTAAAAATTGTTAAAGTTACCCTATTTTTGTATATAGTGACCTCTATGTAAATATGGTCAAAATTGAAATAGTTACCCTATTTTTGTATATACTGACCTTAATGTAAATACGGTAAAAATTGATATAGCTACCCTGTTTTTGTATATAGTTACGTTATTTTTATATATAGTGACTCTATGTAAATATCGTCAATTTAGATAAAGTTACCTTATTTTAGCATGTAGTAACCTTTAAAATGTTGCGTTTGTCAAAAAAAAAAAAAAAAAAAAAAGACCTTTAAAACGGTTGAATTGATTATATGTAAGGTTGGAATGATCTTAGGGCTTTAGAACCGTCTGATCTTTTGTGCTAGTAATGAATGGCTAAGATTGCTTGTTTTTAGTTTTCACCATAAGCTCTGTTTTTAGCGGAACCTCCCCGTATATATATATATATATACATATATATATATACATATATATATATATATACATATATATATATATACATATATATATATACATATATATATACATATATATATATATATATATATATATTGGCCACATGAATGTTTGTTCGATCTCAATTCATTCTAGCTAGCACTTGTTTGAAGATGAATTCGACAACAATCATTTATTGTGTTAATTATATGTGAAAGGAGTTCATTGATGAATAATACTTTGTAATGATTATGTCTATTACATGAGATACTAATGATTTCTTATGAAATGTTAAGACAAGTAGCGTACTACTAATACACTAATTACATACTCCTTTTCATATATGAACTGTAAGTTCTAGATATAGCTCATGTACATATGCATCATAATTGACTTTATTAAAATGATCATATGATTTGTACAACTATCACGATTTTAGTATGAATATGCTGATTGATGTGCAATTAAATTCAATTATAGTATTATGTACGGATGTACCTACTTAAAGTTGGATTATTGAAAGTAAATTAAATATGTTTGCACTATATTTATTTGAGCAAGAGATAGATGATATTGTGGGAAACTTACTTGTAAAAAATATATTTATCATGCCCATACTTATAAGAGATTAATATAATTGGGCAAGAGTAACGAGTAAGAGCTTATAAGAATAATTTTATTATGTCTGATACATGCATTGCTAAAATAATTTATGCCTTAAAAGGTGGAAGAGATGTAAAGGTTGTTGGATTTATTTCATGCCCCACATGCAAGGATTAGGGGAGATTGTATTTATTCCATTATTTTATGTAATCCTTATACATAAATAATATAATATATTGATGATCAGTTTGGTACATATATTAACTTAAATATCAACGATTTATTTCATAAAAGTGGCACATGTTAATTATACCATCCTGAAGATGGATATAAATAAATGTCATTGATCATATACTAGTTGTAAATGCTCTAATTTAAAATTGATGTCCTAGAAGGACAACATCAATTATTGATGGACCTGTAGCACGCTTGATAACTTGTTATTTGACATGATTTTAGGGTACTTTTGAACCTTGTTTGCGTTATTAATCGACGTCAAAGTTCATTTTTTATCCTATTTTTATGCAAATTTTGTACCATCCATGCTTCACGGGTTGTTTGTGTTTTTGATGTAATGTAGCTATTTTTAGCACTATGGATGTGATCAAGAATGAGTGAGAAAGGATAAGGGCAAGCTTGGTTGATAGAGCCATGGAGGAAGAAGGAGGAATGCCTTAAAGGGAAATGAAAAGCTTTTGGAGAATCTTGAAAGGTTGTTTGCGTAAGTGTCAACTTCAACCGACCATAATTTTTGATCTACTCAACCTTTTGAAGCAATTCAAATTGGAGGTTAAAGTTCGTCTCAAGAGTTTTCCAACGCTGGTCACAAGTCTATTTCTGGCAAGAAACGAAGAAGTTGCAGCCTCCGAAAGTTAATTTGTCTAGGCAGGGCATTCTACATGGACGTGCAAGATGATGGCACGTCCGTGCCAAAATATGCACGTCCGTGCATACCTTGGCCTCCTATTTGGCCCTTCTGCACATCCGTGCCAAACTTGGCACGTCCGTGCTGAGCCTTGCACGACCGTGCCAAATCTGGCACATCCGTGCATACTTGCAGTCGAGCTCCTTCCTCGTTTTCCGTCCTTTTTATTTGGGGGTCTTATAAATACCCCTCTTGAGCTCATTTGTACGGGCTATGAAGGTTTTTAGTGCTTTCTCTTAGTTTAGCAATTTTAGAACATCAAAACTCTCAAAATCATTAGTTAGTTCTTAATTGTAGCTTGGAAATATTCAACTTCAATCATTGTAGAAGACAAAGTCCACCTTTGTTGCTCACTTTGAAGCTTCATAGTAACCATTTCTTACTCATCTTTTCCATTTCTCTTTACTTTGTTTGTAATTATTTGCTTAATTCTTGCATGCTTAGATTGTTAATTAGCTTAATCCCTAGTTTGAACTTGTTCATGAATTGCTTGAAATCTTTACTTGCTTAACCTCCATGGATTGTGAGTAGTCTAATTTCTAGGGTTTGGGTAAAACCCTCAATGTAGTCACTAATAACTAGTTGCATGTGCCAACTTGGTTGTTGTGGGATGTTAATTTGTTGAGCTTAAGTGGTTTAATTGCTTAGTTCTTGTATATGGCCATTGCTAGAACTATTTATCCAAGCTTTCTCAACGAAAGATCGAGAGATGAACTTGAGTTAGCTCCCTTATGCTTGATTAACCCGAAATGCCATGAGAATAGGAATTTACGGTCAAGGGAATGTTTATGTCATCGTGATTATGCTTTAACACTTGCTTTATACTTTGTAACCATGAGAGTAGGTTGTATTCATGATTCAAGTAATCCTTCTAGCTTGAGAGAGTAGTTGGGTGCCTTAGATGACTTCCCCTAATTTATCCCCTTAACTTACCTTGATTGTTGCATGCTAATCGCGACTTGTGATGAATTTGAGTGGTATAACCCGAGCCCTAGATTATTCTAAATATTGTTAATCTCCTCTTAGCTTTAGTTGAATTGAACTAGTAGAAGTTACTCAAGACCAAACCAATTTCGACTTCATTTAGCTTATTTAAACGGTAGTACTCGGTGGTTGATTCAACGCCTCTCTTGGGTTCGATCCTTTCTTACCCTTTCTATTAGTTAGTGAGACCAAGATAGGAATTTATATTTTGGTAGGCTTGACGACGGCCTATCAACGCCTGAAGCGTGATAGATCAATAGGTTCTAAAGATAATTAAATATCTTTGAAAATGAAAAGAACCACTATTGACAATGAAAAATTTGAGGAAGTGATGAATCCCATTACATTTATAGAAAAAATCACTTTTTGTAAAATTCATATGTTTCATGATTATATAAAAAAAAAAACTCCAGAAGAGTATGAAATATCCAACAAGATTAACATGTATTAAGATTATAATCAAAACTCCAGCAGAATATGAATAATTATTGGATAAAATATTAGTTAATTGTCTTGACAATTGTATAAAGAAATACATATTGGTGTTCTAATATCAAATCATATTCATGGCCATGCATAAAGTAAATTTAATAAAGTGATCATGCACTAGTGTTGGAAAATTGACCAGAGTTCAAATTTAGAGAAGTGATTGGAGGTGATAATTAAATTAAGCCATCCTAGTTTAATAATTGCCGTCATGGAAACTTAAACTTTCACCTGGTATGAAAAAAATAATGTGTCGACGCTCTCTCATATTAGATACTATGAAATGAATTGAATGGCAAGACATAACGTTGAGGTTGAGCTATATTTTAGATTGTGATTTAATAGTTTATTTTTGCATGTGAACAAGTAATAAGTGGCCAAAAGCTCACTAAAACAACTTGTATATGTAGAGATTTTGAGTAACTAAAAACTCATTATTAAAGTATTTGAAGAATTAGAAAATCACCATATAGTGGCTTTTCATACAAGTGATTTAATAGTAAATTAATCTCTTGATTGGGGCTATTTTATGTCAACACATACAAAATAGAATAAGAAAATAAACAACTGCACAAATCATGACTCCCTATTTAGATTGATCTCCAAAAGAGATAGAAAATTACATTATTCTCCAGAAGAGGTGAAATTTGTTGGATGATTATCCTGCGATATATATTCTAAGTTGGTGAAGAATTGCCCTAATATTTGAGATATTTTACCAACTAATGGGGAGAAGAACTTGAGTAAGTTGGCAAAAAAATTGCAAAATTATATTTAGTTGATCCCTATAATAATACTTTGTAAAGTTATATGTCAAATTTTGTATCAAGATATGTTGCACATCTATTACTTTATTTGTACATCGTTATGACCCATTCAAAGGTATAGAGAGATATATATTGATCATAGTGAGAATGTGCACACATTGAGATGGACCTTGCCTATTTTTGTTGAATCACTACACCTGAAGTGTAGATTGTAAGATCGGTTCCAATATATGTGATGTATGGCAAGATAGTGCAGTTGATATTAATATCATAATGTATGAAATACCCCAAATAGAAGTGGGATATATAGATATCCGAGAATTATAATAGATGGCCTATGATATGGAAAAAAAAGGGTTATAATGGTACCAATTGAAGATGTATTCAGATATCATAGTAAATTAGCATGCGAAATTATATCTTACCGAATTTTATAATATAGGTATACTGTGGAACCGATAAATAATATGCATTTGCATTATAGAATGGACTAGTGAATAAGGGATCTGAAATATGTATGTCCATTTTAATGTCGACATAATGATAATAATTAAAAGTTTATCATGAACCATAAGTCCAATGAAAATATGGATTTTTAAATCCACACTGTACAGTGTCTTGCATTATTTTAAGTCCTATGTATGTTCATATACATGTGTGAGTCATAGGTTAATATATTATTCATTACATATGTTAGAAGTTGTTAGATGTATTACTCATTGTATATTTTGTGTAATATGTTATCATGTTTTCTATATCTCATATTGCATGTATTAGTTTCTATACAATAATTGTGGTGTATGTGAATGTTCATTCAAAGTATAGTAAGACATATTTACAAACTTTGATGGAAAATTAGAAAGAGATATTTATATTCCAATGGGCTTATAATTGTGATGAAATTATTGATGACGCCGATTTAATTGCATGTTATGAGTCATGTAAGAAGAGAAGAACTTATATACATCGTATTTAAATATCTAGACCTACAAAGTTTATATCTTGAATATTGCAAATATTATCAAACTCTTGAAAAGTCAATATGGCTACATCATTGATATCTCAACCTGAAGTTTGAGTATGTGAGATTCAATTAATCTTTTTATTCATTGGTGAACTCTCATATTAAATATGAAATTTCCAAAGAATAGCATTGAGATATCTTTTGGTAAGAATAATTTTTATGGTCCAGAAGAATCATTAGTGATGTACGTGGGTAGTTATCTTATATCACTAAATCATGTAAAATCATATGTTGTCATAAATTATAATCTATTATTGATCATCAATTTCTACTAAATATGTCCATCGACCTCCAGAAGAAGGCATGCGTGTAATGATTAAGGCAACTTTAAACAAAGATTTCGAATGAGATGTGGACAAGCACAAGTATTATTATCATAAATATGGTGAAACTAAAGACGCCTCACTTGTTCACGTGAAGATTTGAAGATTCGAATTCAATTTGGGAAGATCAACTATCAAGGAATGTTATTCTGCTACAAATGAAAAGTTACCCACTGGCATTGGATTCATTCTAACAGAAGAACTCAAGTATGTATTCATCAGGGAGAGAAATTACATGCTGCACTCTTTTTCCCTTGACCATGGTTTTGTCCCACGTTGGGTTTTCCTGGTAAGGTTTTTAATGAGGCAGCATTGCAAGCGTATTACGAAGAATGATGTACTCTTTTTCCTTCACTATGTTTTTCCCACAGGGTTTTTCGTAGTAAGGTTTTAATGAGGCACAGTCTTCGATAATGGACATTCAAGGGGGAGTGTTATGAAATATTTGTGGATGCCCATTATATTCCTATACACTTTGGAATATTCTAGGTTTAGGGTTTAGTGTGTTATAAAAAAAACCCTAACTATTGTATATGTATATTATATTCCCTACTCAATGGAATAATAAACTGATCTCCCCAATTTCTCTCTCATTCTTTATTAACATAATAGTATTATTTTTGACAATTTTTCAAAAACATAATAAATTATGTGATAAATCTATGATTAAAAGTTAAAAAAAAGACCCTCGCGTAGGGTTTGGAAAAACTCTGTTAGGGTTCGTGTGCACTCTTGTGTTTGTTCGTGTTTTTCAGTGAGATTAATTGCTGTTTTAACTCCTCTATTTCTGTTAAATCGATCTTTACAATAAATTTTCTTGATCCTGCGGGTGTGGTGGCTGAAGAATTGATTAGGGATTGGAAAAACCTCAAACTTACGGATGAGGAAAACACCGTTCTGGGTGCGGCTTCGAGTGATGAATCTGTGGCCAAATCGAAGGTGAAATTGGAACTTTCCCTTATGGGGAATATGTTAACAATGAAGCCATATAATATAGAGGCGATGAAGAGGGTTCTAAAAGGTTGTGGAGATTGTCCGATGATGTTGCTATACGTGTGATTGACTCTAACTTATTTGTGTTCCAATTCTTCAATGATGAAGATAAACAGAGATTTCTTGATGGTAGGACCTGGACGTTTGATAAACAAATATTGTTGTTGAAGTCTATGGATGGGGATGAACAACCATCCGAGATTGTCATTGAAAAATGTCCTTTTTGGGTTAGAGTCCTTGATGTTCCTTTCGGTCGAAGGAACGAAGCTTTTGCTCGTGAGGTTGGGGAAGCAGTGGGGGGTTTCCTGGAGTTTGATGAGGAGGATCCTCAGGGATGGGACGAATTCATGAGGATAAAGGTGATGGTGGACATAACAAAACCGCTGCGAAGGGGGATTAAGGTGGCTACTTGTCCCTCGATGTCAAAGTGGGTAGGTTTTAAGTACGAAAGGCTGGGGGATTTTTGTTATTTTTGTGGAAGGTTGAGGCATCTCAATAAGGATTGCCTCGAACAGGAAAAGGTGGAGGAAGAACGCTCTCTGGTTTTTCAATATGGCCCGTTCATGGTGGCATCTCCACATCAACGACCTCGTGTTTCATTAATGGAGAGGGAGAGGGAGAAGAAATGGATTGAAAATCTATCAAGTACAAGGCATGTCCAACGTATGACGTATAACAATCCTAATGCCATTAAACTTGGCCTGCCTAGTGCTGCCAGGAAGATGTCCTTTACTCCTACAAAATCGGTTGTGCCTGTGGAACCAAAGGCAAGGGAAACAACTCTTATAGCAATGACTGAAGAAGGTAGTTCGAATGTCGTCCTTCATACTGTAATTGCAGTGCCTAATGCTCAAAAAAAGCCACTGGCAGTTTCTAGTGATGATGTAGGGGAAAAAAAAGAAGGGTGAGAGTGGAGAAGAGATGATGTTTGCGTCATCTCAAAATCTCTCGGAAGAAAAGAAGGTGAATAGGGGGTAACCCAGGCTGAAAATGATTATATGGTGGATGAAAATAATGTTGTGGTTGACATGGATACTCGTGAGAACATAGGGATCATGCCGAGGAGTAAAAAGAGGAAGGCTAATGACCGGTGCTTTGATGATGAGAATGCAGTAGAGTTGGCTCGTGAAAAAAGAGGTAGAATTTTACCACAAGATTTATCTCTTAATGACACATTTAAAGTAGAGGGACTTGGTCATTACCAAGCCCTCGAAAAGCCATGAAAATATTAAGCTGGAACTGCCACGGGCTTGGCAACCCGAGGCGAGTTCGTGCCCTCCAAGATAAATGTTGGAGGAAGAGGCCGAATTTTGTTTTTGTTATGGAGTCAATGATTGATAGTTCTGTATTAAATAAAATAAAAAATAGATGTGGTTTTTCTAATGGTTTGTGTATTAGCAGTGTCGGTAATTCGGGAGGCTTGGGGTTTTGGTGGAATGATATAATGCAAATGTTGTCTCTTTTTCCGACCACCATTTTGATGTGAATGTTCTTGATGATAATAATACTCCTATATGGAGAGCAATTGGAATTTATGGTTGGCTCAAACAAGCACAAAAAAATAATACTTGGTCGTTGATGACATCTCTACAATCTAGTAGTACTTTGCCATGTATTATGTTTGGTGACTTCAATGAGATAACAAGCTTGTCAGAAAAGGAGGGGGGTGTTCAAAGAAGTGAAAGGTTGATGGATGCATTTAGGGAAGCCATTGATCAATGCCATCTTCGAGATTTGGGTTTCAAAGGGAGTACTTTCATTTGGGAAAGGGGTAATTCCATGTCTACTTTTGTCCGTGAATGGCTTGACCGATTTCTTGCAGATGACAGATGGATGACTTTGTTTCCCGAGTATGAGGTCCGAAATTTCCCAATCTATAGTTCGGACCATGCTCCTATTATGGTGTATTTGAAGAAGAAAGCGGAGTCTGACAGGTGTGGAAAGAGCTTTAAGTTCGAGCCACTATGGCTATCGAGGGAGGACTGTGGAGAGATCGTTGATAGGAGCTGGAATGCAAGTTTGGAGCTAAATATTGACCGTAAAATTGCTCGATGTGGGGAGGACCTAATTTCATGGGCTATGAAGTCTTTTGGGTCTATTAAAAAGAAGATCAAAGATACTGAGAAAAGGCTTCGGGTTTTGAAGGAAGGGGCTATGGATGGCGCAACTCTTGAACTATGTAAACAACTGGCCGAACAACTTGACTCTCTCTATATGCAAGAAGAATCTTTCTGGTTTGCTAGAGCCCGAGCTAATGAGCTTAGAGATGGGGATAGGAACACAAAATATTTCCATCACAAAGCTAGTCAACGGAGGGCAAACAACCGCATCAATAAGCTTCTCGATCAGAATGGAACTTGGTTACAACAACAGGTTGATTTAGAGCGCCTCATTGAAGCGTATTTCAGGGATTTTTTTTAGTTGAGTTCCCCTACTGGATTTCAGGGAGCACTGGAAGGTATCGAGGAAGTGGTATCGGATGAAATGAATGAAATGCTGAATAGGGAGCCCACATGTGATGAAATTAGAGCTGCTCTTTTTCAGATGCACCCTAATAAAGCACCCAGACCCGATGGTATGCATGCTCGATTCTTTCAAAAATTCTGGCATATTATAGGGAATGATGTTATTTCTTTTGTGAAAAAATGGTGGATGGGGGAGGTGGATCTAAAAGAAATCAATAATACTTGTGTGGTGCTCATTCCAAAATGTAAAGAACCAAAATTGATCTCAGAATTTAGGCCAATTAGTTGTTGCAATGTAATATATAAAATCATTTCGAAAACGGTGGCCAATAAATTAAAAGGGTTCTTAGGGGAGGTGGTGTCACAAAATCAGAGTGCTTTTGTTTCGAAACGTCTTATCATTGATAATCCAATTGTTGCTTTTGAGATTTTTCATAATATGAAGAGAGGTGGGGGAGGAAAGGAGGGAAATATTGCCTTGAAGCTAGATATGAGTAAGGCATATGATCGTGTGGAGTAGATTTTCTTGGAGAAGGTGATGGAAAAAATGGGGTTTTCCGGGGTGTGGATAAGCCGTATAATGGATTGTCTGGAGAGCGTTTCGTTTAAGATAAACGGGAAAATTTGAGGTTCTGTTAATCTAACCAGGGGGTTGAGCACTACTAGAAAAAACCTGATTTACGACTGAAAAAATCCGTCGGTACACCTTGAAAATCCGTCGGAAAGTTTAATAGAAAAAAATAAAAAATAAAAAGCCCCACCCACCTCCCCACCCCCTGCCCCCACCACCACCCCACGCCCCACGCCCCACAACCCAGATCCCCACCCCACCCCCTGCCCCCACCACCACCCCATCCCCCACGCCCACCCCCACAACCCAGATCCCCCACCCACCAGCCCACCCACATCCCCACCCACAAAACCCCCATAACCCAGAACCCCACCCACGAAACCCACCCACACCAGCCCACCCACCTCAACCACCTTCCAAAAAAATACAAATTCGAAATTCAAAATAAAAAACAAAATCAAAAATAAAAAAAAAACCAAAAATAGAAAATTCAGAGAAAAAAAAACAAATTAAACCGACAAATAATTCAAGAAAACGAAAAATCAGAACAAAACGAACGAAAAATGGGGGGAAAAAACAAAAACACAAATTCAAAATTCAAAATAAAAAACAAAATAAAAAAAACAAACATAGAAAATTCAGAGAAAAAAAAACGAAAAAAATAAGGTAAAAATGCAGAAAAAAAAGAGAAAGAGAGTAAGAGAACTTACCTTAGATTCCATCAAAACCCCTAAATTGGCTTGAAATTGGGTTTTAAAGGTCAAATTCGACCATGAAAACCCTAGATCTAAGGTTTTTATGGTCGAATTAAACATGAAAAACCTTAGAATCGGTGGTGGAGGCTTTGTTGAGCAGCGGCGACGGTGGTGGTTTTGTTGAGCAACGACGGCGATGGTGGTTTTGTTGAGCAACGGAAGGAGACGGAGGGAGGAGGGAGGAGGAGAGATACGACAGGAAGGAGGGAGGAGGAGAAAGAAACGAGGGGAAGGAGAAGGAAGATGACGTTGGGCGAGAGGAAGGAGGAGGAGAGAGAAACGAGAGGAAGGAGGAGGAAAGAGGAAAGAAAGGAAGGAGGAGATAGAAACGAGAGGAAGGAGGAGGAAAGAAAGGAGAAGGAGGAGAGAGAAATAAAGAAAATCTAGGTTTTTTTATATATATTAAGACTTTCCGACGGATTAATCCGTCGGAATAAGTGGCTTTTCCGAGGGATTATTCCGTAGGAAAGTTCCGACGGATTTAAATTCCGTAGGTAAACCAACTTTCCAACGGAATATTCCGTCGGAAACCTTTTATTCTGAGGGAATTAATTTCCGTCGCAAAAATTTCGACGGAATTTCCGTCGTAAGGAACCTTTTCCAACGAAAATTTCCGGCAGACCTTAATTCCGTCGGAAAATTCGGGAATTTCCGACGGAATTTAGTTCCGTCGGAACGGTTCCCTCGGAAATCAGCCTATTTCTAGTAGTGGAGATAGGGTGATCCTATTTCTCCATATTTGTATCTACTCTGTGCTGATGCATTCTCAACATTATTGAATAAAACGACAATAAATAATCTCATTCATGGTGCCAGGATATGCAGAGGTTCCCCTAGAGTTGCTCATCTATTTTTTTGCTGACGACAGTATTCTTTTTGTTGGAGCTAATGTGCAAGAATTCTCCGTTATAGCTGACATTATCAGCAAGTATGAGAGGGCATCAGGTCAGAAAGTCAATCTTAGCAAAACTGATGTAACTTTTAATAAAAATGTTAATACTATCTGGAGGGAGGAAATTATTGAGATTCTTGGAGTTCAGGAGGTTGAAAAACATGAGAAATATTTGGGCCTCCCAACTACTATTGGCAGATCGAAGAAAGTGATTTTTGCAGGGCTTAAAGAGAGACTATGGAAAAAGCTTCAAGGGTGGAAGGAGGAGTTGCTATCAAGGTCGGGAAAGGAAATACTCATTAAAGCTGTAGCTCAAGCTATTCCGACATATATGATGAGTATTTTTAAAATCCCCGATTCTTTAATTGATAAGTTCCATTCTCTCTTGGCTAGATTTTGGTGGGGCTCCACAGATACGGGAAGAAAGTTACATTGGCAGAGATGGGATCTTCTTTGTCAGCCGAAAGGAAAGGGTGGGTTAGGATTTCGTGATCTCCGTTATTTCAACCAAACTCTCCTAGAAAAACAATTTTGGCGGCTTCACCACAACACGAAAACTCTTTTGCATAGGATTCTCAAGGCAAAGTACTTGAAAATTGTGACGTATTGGATTCATGCGTGGGTTTTGACCCAAGCTATGCTTGGAGGAGTATGTGGGGGGCGAGATCTTTGCTCCTTGAGGGGTTGAAGTGGAGAGTAGGCAATGGGAGTGCTATTGATGTTTGGAAGAACGCATGGCTTCCCAGTAATACATCCGGGTTGGTTCCTACACCCTCGGTGGACAGCGATCCAAATTTGAGAGTCATTGATTTGATAGACCATGGTTGCAATACATGGGATATAGAGGTGGTAAACAACACATTTATTGCTGCTGAAAGGGCTGTTGTTCTTTCCATTCCACTCTGTAATAGATGCCCTAGGGATACAATGTACTGGTGGCCGAACAAAAATGGTGAATATAGTGTTCGCTCGGGTTATTGGTTTGGAAAAGCTGGGGGATTGCTAGGGCTGGAAAGCACCTGGGATGAGGTGTGGAAACTAATTTGGAATATGAGAGCCCCACCGAAACTACGTCATTTCATATGGAGGGCTTGTAAGGGCTTTCTTGCTGTGCGTGAGAGGTTAGCATATCGCCATATTTTGGAGGATAAAACTTGTGCAATTTGTAGGGGAGAGGAGGAGTCCATACTCCATGCTTTATTTGAATGCCATGCAGCTCGTGAAATTTGGGCTGTTAATAACTTCAATGAGACCCTTTCTCAAGCTCCGGAGGATAGCTTCACAACAAGAATCCTATGGATGAAGGATAAGGTGTCGAAAGATGAGCTAACAAACATTGCAACTCTCTGCTGGGCTTCGTGGATGTGCAGAAATAAGGTACTCTTTGACAACGAGCCTATTGATCCAATCGCAATTGCTATTGGTATGTCTAAGTTGGTTTGTGAGTATAATAGCTATGCTGCAAAAGTGCACCCATCTGTAGCTCAGAGTGCTCCATCTGGTTCTAATTGCTAGCGTACACCTTCCACTGGCATTGTTAAAATAAATTGCGATGCGTATGTGGGGGTTGTAACTCAGCTTGGGGTGGTGGCTAGAGTCGACAGTGGTAACATCCTTGCTGCTGCCGTGAGAAAAGGGGGAGATGGTTGGTCTGTGGAAGTTGTCGAGGCTGCAATAGTGGTCTTTGGGTTGAAGATCGCTAGAAGAATGGGGTTCTTAAGAGTCCATGTGGAAAGTGATGCGTTAAATGTGGTTACCAGGGTCAAGCAGAAAACTAATGGCTGCTCACCTTTCTTCCTTATGATTGACGATGTCTTAGCTCTCTCTTTATTATTTGATTGTTTCTTTATTTCTCATGTTAAAAGGTCGGGGAATACTGTAGCCGACTGTGTGGCAAGGTGGGACACTAGAAATTGTGATGAATATGTTTGTCTTGGTTCATTTCCGCATAGTCTATTGACGTTGGCGGAGCTTGATTTATCTTAATATATTTTCCGGCGTTTTTCTCAAAAAAAAAAATAAAAAATAATAATTAGAATCTATCATAGCAATCCAGAACTTAACAACGGAGTATTCTTATTTCCAGAACTTAACTTCCCAATTTCCCCATCTTCTCTTTTCTACTCATCTCTCACGAATTCATTTATTCCCCTTTAAATTTTTTGCGCACTCTGAGTTCCCCATTGAACCGGCTTCTGAGTTTTCTCTTCTCCATTGAAGCAGCTTCTGTCTGAGGTACGATTTTTTTTTTGTTTGTAATTGTCAAATGTCAATTTCACAATCTAGGGTTTGATTTCACCCTATAGTTGATTTAGGTGCCTTTGAACTCAATTTAGGGTTCTTCTTTGGTGGATTGTTTTACTATTGTTTATAATTATTAAATCTATTAACCGTTATAATGATTGATTTTATTGCTAGAATTTTGCTATTTGCAATTTACAATTTACGTAGATATACTTCAAATTTTCATGATTTTTTTTTACCCTTATTTGATAATATAGTCATATTTGGTTGCTAATGTGCTGCATTATCGAAGCCTAATCGAATCTTGTCGAATTTATTTGAGGCCAATCGAGCCCGAGCCAAGTTTGGGTTTTGAGGCTTGTCGAGTTCGAGCCGAGCCGAGCCTGTATAGGCTCAGCTAGAAGGTTTAGTATCCGTAGTGAACCTTGGTCCCTAGGCGGGTGCGCCCGTGGATGTAGATGTTATGCAACTCTATTTTCGTAGTTTAATGTTCGAGAATTTTTCTATAAGAAGTTGTTTGTAGTTTTTATTTATCCTCATTGAGGGGATAAAATGGTGATATTTTGAACGTGATGTGTAGAGGATGGAGGAACAGTTCATTTTGAGAGTTCCGCCTTCCATTGCTGAACGAATTGAACAACTTTTGAATGAAGATCCTTCTTCCTCTGAGGATAAGTCGTTGGATTTGTCTTTCACAGGTGCGATCATACACATCCTCGCTTACATAATTCTATTAATGTTATGTTTAGGGCTAACTATGGTCTGGCAAAGGTTTGCAGGTGGGGAGGGAATAGAATGACATTGGTGGTAATGTTTGATTTAGTGTCTTGTAATAGAAAGGAAAGAAGTTTATATCATATCTATCCTTGTTTTTCTCACTTAAGTGACTTAACCATAGGGAAGGACTAGAATGTTATGTCAAATGCGACTAATTATCAGATTTCTTACAGTCGAGTATCAGACAAAATGATCTTTCTACAACATGATGTTTGCATTTGTATGAAATTGTGTTGTGATTTTTATTAACCGACAAATACTAACATATAACTGATATATAAAACAAAGGAAAAATTCATGGGAATAATCCCACCTTTAGGCCGTTTGTTTTTAATAATCCCACCTTTGGATTTTTTTTTTAATAATCCGACCTTTACCCACCCATTCTTTTTTATTGGTCCCAACCGGTCATGTAACCTTACATGACACGTGGCGGCCTATGATTGGTAAAAAAAAAAGAAGTTTTTTTTTTTTTTTAAATTCCCCTTCCCCTTTCCCTTCTTCCCTCCATAACCGCCAGAGCATAAACCACCACTCACGCAATTCAGCTCCCCTGCTCCTTTAATTCATCAACAACAACAAGCTACAACCACATCACCAGCCACCAGCTATCCCACATAACCCCAACCACAACCAGATCAGCCGCGCACCCCAAGCAGCACCGAATCAGCCAGCCACCGCAACTCAACAGCCACGCAACACCAAAAATTACAAACCGCAACCATCAATCACGCAGCCTGCTTCGAGTCAGCAACCCAATCTAACTCACACAAACGCCGCACCACTAACAACAATTAAACAGCGGTAGCCCCTCAATAGCCTATCAAACGCCATCACAACCAGCCACTAATTCAATGCGAAGACCCACTGGTGCGTGCGCGAAGACCGTACCCACTAGTGTGTGCTCACTTTGATGATGATGGTGGTGCGTTGTTTAGGGGGAGGGGTTGGCTGGGCTGGGATTTCAGGGGAGGGTTTGGCGTGTTGGTGGTTTAGGGGAGGGGGTTAAGCGGCGCCGGCGTTGGGTGGTCAGAATCGGGGCGGGGGAGGGGGGAGGCTGGTGGAGTGGTTTTGGAGTTCGGGTCTGGTGGGGATGGTGGCTGAATTGGGTTTGGGTGGTGGTGGCTGAATTAGGTTTGGGCTTGGGTTTTTTAATTTTTTTTGACCAATTAAGTAATGCCACGTGTAAATTAATCAAAAAAAAAAAATTTACCTCCTCAACCGGTTTCAGGTAAAATGGGACCAATAAAAAAGAATGGGGGGTAAAGGTCGAATTATTAAAAAATAACTCAAAGGTGGGCTTATTAAAAACAAATGGTCTAAAGGTGGGATTATTCCCATGAATTTTTCCTAAAACAAAAGGAGAACTAATGAAGATGTATTGTATTGATACTTATTACATCATACACATCTTGTTCAGACCATACCACTTGTGCGTTGTTTTAATATCAGCCCCTTTTTTTAGAATTTTATGGAAATCCTACATTATGCCCTTCCAAACTCTGATGTCTGGATGTCATTCTTACTTCTTGGTTAATGCTCTCTAAAACTTATTGGTGGTCCTATATCTTTCAGAGGATGGAAGGAGTGGTACTTTTATGATAGGAGATGAACGATTTCCTGCCTCTTTGCTGGATCTCCCATGTGTGACTGAGTCATACAAAACTTATGATGATAGCGTGCTGATCAAAACTGCAGACATTGGTCAAGTAAAGTTAATTTAGTGAACACCATGTTTTTTGGCTGAGTATGTGATTTTCATCCAATGTTGACAATTGCTGCTGGATCAGATGATCTTGGTGAGAGAAGGGAATGACAATCCGCCTGATACTGTGGAGTATAGACATGGCCTTACCCCTCCAATGAGGGATGCTCGACGTCGTAGATTTCGTAGGGAACCAGATCTAAATGTAAGCTACTTCCTGACTTTTCATTTGTTAACCCTTTTGCATCAGCCTTTGGGTTGACTAATGTGGGTATAATAAGTGGAAGAGGCTTTGTCTTTTGCCCGTCATTACTAATCAGCTAGATTATTGGAATTGTCTTCACTGGATGTAAGCCTCAGGTTTATACATTGTTTTGCAGCCAGAGGTTGTTCAGCGTGTTGAGAATGATCTTTGCAACATTATGCGAAGCAGAGATATCCTTTTTTTACATCACAAATATCATGTGTTAACTCAGCTTTTTCTACAAGTATTTTTTATTAGAGGCCTGTGGATCTTGCTTGTTTTGCTAGGAGTGAATGATCCAATTGTGGATACTTTCACTAATGTTTTCCATTTTATTGTCTCTGGGGTTGCCAACATGTCATTTGCTAATTTCTGCACAGAGTACACATACTTTTATTTGGACTTCTTGCTTAGTGTTCTCTAGTTGAGAAGTGGTGGATTACTTGGATTAATTACATTTGCATGTTGCTCATCTTCTAGGTCGTACTCACTATATGAACATCTACCAGTGAGGGGTGATTGATTAAATGGGAATGGAATTATCACTTGGCTAACTTAGTCTCCTTGGTTTGTAACTTCCCAGTAAGTGCTGTGTTACACTATAGTTGCCAACTTGCCATGGTCATTTGTGAACAATTTCATGATCCTCCATTATTCTCCCTCTTTGTTGCATGACCCCTCTTATATTTCTAAATATTCCGTAATAAGGTTTTGAAGGTCAAAGCTGTTAGTTGGAGGTGGAATATGGGAATGGTTTTGAGATTGTTTCCCTTTATTAACCAAAAAAAAAATATAAAAAGAAACTTTATAGCTGCAAGTCCTGGATTTCAGATATACTGTGTGTCTGTGCTGTGATCCATTAATTAGCTGTATTGTTGTTTTACCTTGACTGTAGTAAACGTCCTGAAGCATCTGTCCAGGATGAAGATGCTGATGAAAATGTACGCAATGCTAGCAAGAAACCTGCTCCTACTCCTCAAACCAAGCCTGATACCCCAGATCCTGCTAACAATGCTGGCGAGGCTGAAGGAAGTGACTCAGATGAGTCTGATGAGTCGAGTTAGTGAAAATCTTCATAAGTTGCAAGCTTGCAGGTTCTTAGATTGTTTGGCTACTCTCCCACCCACCAAATATTAGGATTTTCTTTACTGTTGTATATACTGTAAGTTATAAGTGTATGTTCATGATTCTCTCTATCTAATTGTATGGATATTAATGGCTAAATTCCAGTTTTTAATATTCTATAATTCTTCCCTAAAAAAAATTCTATAATTTTTCTGATTTATATTTTACTTGGGTCGATTTGTGCTTATTTGGGATTGAAAAGCTCAATTTTGCTCTAGGTAGTTTACCTTGCTGACACATTGAAGAAGAGAGCAGACGTTGAGATCAATCAATAACTGGTAAGGCAGAATTGCTCGTTAACTTTGGTAATGTTTCCCCCAGATGAGAGTCTCACCGAGTCTGTAAGAGAGGAAGACAGAAAGAGAGAGCGTCCAGGTTGCTGTCAACTTTTAAAGTTTGGGGGCTACATCTATGTTCGTCCGCCAATAAAAGACTTTATACAAAAACATGAGAAGAGAAAACAGAACTAATTAGCTGCTCTTTAATTGAGACACCTAATCATACTCCATATTTGGTTTGTTAAGTACATAATCCTTCACAAATCCAAGTTCACTTTCTTGCAAACCACTTCCCTAAGCCACATAGCATCATTCCATCAAGCAAAGAACCACCTTCTGCTGAACACGCCGTTTATATCTTCTTTTCCACTTTTTCCAGCAACTAAAGAAGATTACATCTATGCTGGCGGCTCTAATCCCCAACCAGCTACAAAATTTAGCCATTGACAATACTCGTCAAGTCGTCAGCAAGACCACGCAACAAACAGGAACTGTATATCTCTGGTTTCATCCAGGCAATAAAAGGATGTTCGGGAATGTTATATACTCCGTATGTTCCAAACCCATGTACACCACGGGACTTTAGAAAAACCTTTGTGCAACCCTTTATATCCCTCTTTTAGTTCCTCCTTAACTCTGCAGACGGAGTAATTTATTTGGACCCTGGTAATCACTCAGTAGTGGCGACCCATAACACTGGACCAAATCAACTAAAACTGATGAGATCCAATAATCTTAGATCTGAACCTAACACATCAAAATAGCACTTGGCTCGTGATAAAACCAATCTAAAGGGAACCTAACATGTTATAGGCTCATCTATTAACAACCCAAAACATGTTCATCCCGACAAATACCTAATATGACTAACCAGTCCGATAACAACTCATGACTCAATTCACCCACCGTGTTCACAACCGGCCTGTTGTTGACCCGACCTCATTTTACTCGTGACCCGATTTCACCCTGCCTATGTTATATACAATATATGTCCCTTATAAGCAACACTTGATCCAAATCCATGGTCACCTCACTTGACTGTCACACAGTCACACCCTAATATTGTATATAACATTAAAGATCAAAGATGACCAAATCAAAGATAGATAATGCGGAAAAGCATAAAACCATTGTCCAAGAATAAATGATACCACAGTTTAAGAGGGGAAAAAAAATATTTGAAAATCCAGGTAATTATTTGAAATTGCCAAATTAGTAAAAGTGATTCTAATTGTATATGCAGTCTGTATGTGGCTTGCTGGTGTTGCAGCACCTTATTCATAGTATCATATTTGCTATCTATACACTGGCTTCCCTTCATCTGATGAAAGCGAGCTAAAGTTGTTCTCTCATTAGTCAATATATTTAACTATACATATAAATTGTACACAAGCTGAACAAAATCCAATAATTTTGGTAATTTTATAGAGTTTGCCGCACAGTAACACATAACATCCAGCATACCAAGTATACTTAACAAGCAACCATATTTGGAATCCATTAACTCTTAGCTCTTACACAAGGTATAGAGCAACAAATCTTATATTCACAAAACGCATCTACACAATTTTGTGGTTGGGCAAGACAGCATTGTAGATGCCTTGATGAAAAGATAGTATCTAATTGTCCCCCTGCCTCAACATGCGCAAGATGGTAAGGAACAAGTTCAGGATGTCAAGGTAGAGTGTAACAGATGCCCAAATGTACTCGTCATAAGTGAATCGTTTAATCAAGTTATCAGTGTCATAAACGATGTAGCCTGAGAAGACTATGGCACTAAGTCCACCATAGATGGCAGTAGATGTAGACCCAAATGGGAAGAATGCCTACAAAGACATGGAAAAGGTGCATAACCATTAGCCAAGTATAAAGCCTAACGAATTAAATCCGTCCTCTGTAATATACAACAAGCAATACCTGGAGAAGTCCAGCAAAAACGATGCCAACAAGGCTTGCAAACAAGACAGGTCCCAGGAAGCTGAAATCTTTGCCCCTTTTAGCAGCCCAGAAGGTGTAACCAGTTAGGGAACAAACAACAGCAGCCGTCAAAACCAACGCTTGAATCACAATTCTTCCTGCATGTATCCCATAAGTAACAGTCAAAACACTCAGTCACATAAAACAGAAACTAATGAAAGTGACACACATACCTTCAGTATTTGCACACGCTACTCCAATAGTAAGACTCAAGCAAACAGTAAACAGTCCAAGGAATATAAAGTTCTGAGGATGCTTTTGCTGGTAATGATATAGCGGCCACAACACTGCAGAAATCCACCAAAGACAATGATGAAAAATATAAACTTACCAAATATTAATTGATGATTTAGATCATAGTTTACTGCAAAACATTCAAAGCTCAAAATCCAAACAAATTGACATACTAACAAAAAAAAAAAGTCTCTCTACTTTTTAAGAAGAGTCCAGCAACAGGTAATACAAATTACATATCTTATATTAGCAAACCCCTCCTCCATCTCTAGAGCAAACAAAAAAAAGGGAGGAGCTGGAGAAGGCATAAGAAGTATTATTATGCTTTGGATACTCTCACTTCGCACTTTGAGGATTAAAAAAACACTTGAGCAAATCATGCCTCTGCAGCAGCATAGGTGCATAGCAACAGAAGACAGTCAAATAGCAATGCAAAGACCATTTAAAAACCAGGATGACAACTGATAGACAATGAATGCAAGTTAAAGAACAGAACTAAAAGACTACAATGAAATCTAGTCAGCATTGCAGAGACAGAGTAAAGCTCATTACACACACTTGAAGCCAAATGTAAGCAAAATATTCACTATACAGTAATAAAAGCAAATACCAGTGGGCACACCTCAAATTCAAATTAAGTGCAACAAACAAATCCTACTCAGCTCAGCCAAAACAGAAGTAATTTACGGTCCTAGACCTTCTAGTGTTCCCTGAACAATAAGCAAAAACATGCTTCATAGAAGTATGTATTTTCGTTACTCTACTTAAATAACTAATCTTTATGTTTAAAAGGATACTTCAGTGATGATTATTGGTTACACGAGCAAGCTATAAAATCCTTTCTACATGAGATAGCTTAAAACAGACCAAGGACCCTCTTCACTGAAATTGAAATAAAGAATCTCATCCTTGTAACTATGATAAATAATGGGGATTTAACATAATTGTGGACCTTGAATCAAAGAAATTGACCCGTAGGTCATCTCTCTCCAAAACGACTTGTAGTAGAAAAAGACAGATGGCCGGAAATGAGAAATCTGTTTCAAATAGCACTTCCACCTCCTCCCATATCAGATTATCAGGTAGCTGTTAGCTACAAAAAGTTCACTCTATTTTGAATATTGGCCAAACATGAGTAATCTGTTACAATCAGCGCCCAAATACTCATTCTATTTTATGACATAGTGTCAGCCTCATGGCCCTCTTACCTTCCTGATTCAAGGCATTAATCGAACATTTTAATGACTCTTCCTATTCATTCACGAATGCCTCATGCTCCGGGTCATCTCTTTCTTCCTGATACCCACCCACCACTCATGCTGATATTATATCTACACAGTATTGAGTATTAACATTCTAGTCTACCTAGATATACAAAGTTCCTAAATCTAACATACAAAGAGTGTGTCCGTTATGTGATATACTAGCAGTCTCACCTTCTTAATTTCTCTTACGACAATTCCGATAATCAGAAAGCATGAAAGTCACACTAAATATCACAATGACTCTTCCAATTCATTAACGCTTGCCTTCTTATCGCCTCTTTCTTCCTGATACACACCCCAATCAATACTCATACTGAAATTTAACTCCCTACAGAAATCCCTAATCTAATCTACCAAGACAAACATAAATTTCCAAGATTTCAAAAACTGCACTGTACCCATCAAATCTCTATTTCATCTCTACATCTCCAATTCAACACCAATTAAAACCATCAACAACTTCGTTAACAGCAATATCATCTCAAAATCCAATCCTTCCACTCAATCAACAATCAATCAAATAACCCAAATCAAATTAATAATCAAATAACCCAAATCAAACTAATAATCAAATTACCCAAATCAAACAAATAATCAAATTACCCACCAAAAATCCATACAATCCAAATCCAACAAAATAGCATAAAAACAACACAAAATCAAAACACCCAAGTCAAAAAATCAATCAAATCTTACAAGAAAACCCAGAAAGAAGACTTACAGACGAAGGGCATGAAAGTGAAGAAGAGAAGAATAGCAGAATTCCCACGAAGAGTTTCATTGATGGGAGAATAAAGGACGGTGAGAAGAGAAACAAGAGTAGTCAAGACGAGCTGAGCAGAAAGGATGCCGTAAACCTTGCGAATGAAACCCCAACGCAATTGATTTTCGCCATAACCTAAACCTGGATAAAGTGTTCCTTCTTCGATGTCACCCTTCACTTCTAAGCCTGAATACATTTTTGATTTTTTTCCCAAATTTCTCAATTCTCTTCAGATCTCTCTTTTGATCTTCTTGAAGATTGAAGATGAAGATGACCTACTGTCTTTCTGGTATAATATGATATATTGATATCTTCTTTTGACGGGTTCTATTATTATTATTTTAATTTGTTATTATGGAAAACTAGTATTTAGCCTATGCGATGCACGGGTTTAACTTTTTCTTTTTTTTTTTTTTTTTTTTTTTTTTTATAGAAAAAGCACACTTTCATTAATAAGCAAATCAGCATTCAAGAGGGATAAAATAGAAGACGGGAAATTCGTCAACCATATACGACTACTAGCCACTAGAGGTGATCAAAGTTGGCCCGACTCGTCGGCCCGGCCCGATTTTGGGCGGGTTTTGGGCAGAATTTTACGGCCCGAAATCGGGTTGGGCCTGGTCCAGCCCGAAAATTTATTTATTTTTGCCGGGTTTGGGAATGCGTTTTTATGCATATTTAGTTTTTTTCCGGCCCGAAAAGCCCGCCCCGCCCGACCATTTTGGGCGGGTTTGGGCACAACAATTTCGGCCCGGAGCTTGGCCCGACCCGGCCCGAGAAATGGGCAATTTTTTTTTGCGTCAGCCCGGCCCGCCCAATGATCACCTCTACTAGCCACCCATGGTAAACAATGAGCAATCTCATGGGAAACCTTATTTCCCTTCCTTCGCACAAAACTCCAACTAACCAGATCACGAAAACTAATATAATGATGAATATCATTCAAAATTAACTGGACACTACTACTTCCCTTTTCTTGTGATGAAATTGCATTAAATAGGCTAAAGCAATCACTCTCCACTACCACCTTTTTGAACCCCGATTCCACAGCCAACTTAACCCCTAGAAACATGGCTTTGACAACAACAGGCAACCATCGATCCTCCATCATCTAAGCAGCAGCAGTGAGGGCTTCCCCCCTTTCATTTCGAATTACAACACCTGTAAAACACCCCCACCCCTCGCAAACTAACCCCTCCATCAACATTGAGCTTCACCCAACCTGATCTTGGGGCCTTCCAGCGCTGCTTTACACACCTAGCACCACCCCCCCCCCCCCCCCCCTCTTTGCTGACCTCTTCGCTCATCAGCTCACACATGAGCTTTTTAACATATTTTATTAAACGATTCGGATCACAATCTTCCCCTTCAAAAATCCAATTAATTCATGCAGTTTATATTGCCCAACACACCGTCATGAACAAGCCATAATCTGCTCTCTGTAAGCGAGTTAAGCACGCTGCAACCATATCCCCAAAATTGCAGAAAACACCCTTTACATCACCGCCCAATAGCATTCCTCCCTGGCAGCCTCCTACTCAACCCGGCTAACGTGGGCAACACTCCTTTACAAGCTCTCCACACAAACAATTTAACACGCGGTAGAGTATTAGCATGCCAAATTTTGTTCCACAGATTCGTCCCACCCAAAGAAGAGGCCTCATTCCCACCATTATGCTCCCCAAAAATAGCTCTATAAGCTGAGCGCACTGAGTATTCGCCATCCTTCTGAAGATCCCAACAAATCAAATCCTCCAAAAGGCGACAACTTAGAGAACATGGCTTACGTAACGTAAAGCAATAGCGAGCAAATAGCAATCGAATCTTCAACCTCACAAAGCTAGCAAATTGTATATTTAGATTGCTTTACGTTTAATTTGAATCAAATTATATGTAAAAATAAATTGCATTGTAGAAATACTACTTAAAATTTAATACATCATTGTTAATAACAAAGTTATACCCTCACCCTTCTCCTCTTTATTTCTAAATGAACTTTTAGAAATAAATTTGTAAAAAACTATTGTAAAAAAAACCAGATCAAATTTAAAACAAAAAAAGAATTGTTTAAAAATGATAATGAAAAATAAAACGAAACACTACATTAAAATCTAATCTTAAATATCATATTGTATCACTAATAAAATAAAACCGATTTTAGAGTTAGGCCACAAGACAACGACAATTGACATTCTAGTTTTTCGCCAAGTGTTAAGCCACGTAGGCGACAAATAGGTATTATTGTAACACATAGGATGCTAAATACGAATTTTGGATAGATTTTGTAAGATAAAAATATACTCTGTAGTATAGAGTTTTATTATAGATGATTAGGGGATTTAACACCGCCACGTGGACTAATTAAACTCTGCCACGTGTCATCCACGTGGACCAACCAGAGTCCACCACGTGTCACCTCGTGAGAGGTCCAAGGTGGACCAATCAGGCCACGACACGTGGCAGACGGATTGCTAACTAGGAAAGGCTGCCTAAAAGGCCCAAACTCCTAGGCAAACCCAGTCAGTTCTAGGTTTCTGTAACCTAGTACTGGGCCCGTACTTTGAGACCCTATAAAAGGGAGATGTTCCCCCTCGGGATCAGGGGATTCACATTCAGAAATTCACAAACACACAGATACACCAAATTGAGCAATTAATCATTGCATATACTCTCTTGGAATCTGAGAGAGACTTTACTTTCCGCACTTTACATCTTCGAACACGTTTTAACTTGATCGTCGGAGGCGGAATTCCACCCAACCGAAGTCTTCGTTGTTTTGCAGGTACAGGCGTCCAGAGACCAGTCTCGAAATTGTAACTCTCCTGTAGGACATTAAAAAAACCTCGAAACATTTGGCGCCACCTGTGGGGAAAGTACTTCTGAGATGGCTTCACAATCTATACCGCCTCCTAATGAGAAATGGCCTATGGCCGACGCCCAGGTCTATACAGACCAAGACACTGATGACGACTATGAAGTCGATACACACACGACCCCTGACGGTTCCCTAAGAACTAGGCGCATACGTCCCATTGAAAGGAGGGAACGGATTGGTGAACCGGCGGGTCCTAGCGAACCAACCGGCCATCCGGCTAGTCAACCCCGGGTGGCCGAAGGCTCCGCCCCTATCACCAGAAACGAGCTCATGACTCTTATGACAAGTTTCAAAGGGGAGATTAAGGACCTGATTGATAAACGGACGGCTGTCTCCACCAAGGAACAGTCGGCCAAGAAGCCTTCCCAGTTTAGGAGGAAAAATCCGGTCAAAGATCGAGAGGCTACTCCTTACCCTAAACCTAGGGAGAGACAGTCGCCCTTGATCGACTTAACCAAATTCCGATTCCCTGAGCAAGGGAAGAGGAAGGCCATCCGGCATGTTCAGCCGGATGGTTCAAAGAAAACTTATTCTGATGCCCGGATGTAAATCCAGCAGAAGAAGAACATATAACTGTCAGAGTTGGCTTCAACGTCAAACTTACAAGACAGCTTTCAGGATACCTCAATGAGGTATTCTCAATCAAACCGAGAGAACCAAACAGGTGGCATATCCGCACACTCTGGTCCTCACAACTCTCTTCGGAGGGAAGTTGGCACAAAACGTCTAACCTTTGGAATGGCAGCTTCGACTGCTAAGACTTGGAGAACAACCCTCTGCATTCTCCAAGGAAATAACTGAGGCCGCACAACCGGCCAACGTGAAAAATGTGATGGTAGGTACCTATGATGGTACCACTAATCTAGAAGATCACCTTATGGCATACAAGGGTTGGATGATGCCGCATGGTGTCGATGCTTCCTGACCACATTGAAGGGTGTCACCCAACAATGGTTCGGCAACCTGCCAGCCGAATGCATAAATAACTTCAAGACGCTTGCATACTTGTTTGCGTCTAACTTCTCAATGAACATTCGTGCGAAGAAAACTAGTCTTGACTTGGGAGCTATACGGCAGGGAGAGATAGAAGGGCTACGGTCATACATCAGGTGGTTCAATCTGATGAGAATTCAGATTCAAGGACTATGTGATGAGGTGGCCTATACAGACTTTTTCAAAGGTCTAAAAGACGGGTCGGCCTTCAAATTCGACCTTGTCAAAAAGAAGGTTGCTACCCTCCAAGAAGCACTGATGGAGGTGGACGCCTATATACAGGAAACCGAACTCTGCAACATCAGTAAACAGTCGGAAAAAAAAAAAAGTCTGACAAGAGAGAGAGTCAGTCATCACAGCCGGCTAAGAAAGAAGAAAAGAAAAGAAAAGAAAAGAATTTTGGGTGGCTGATACTTCTGAACAGTCTTCCCAGAAGAAAAAGAAAGAAACAAAAATGTACTCCTCGAAATACGAGATCAATAAAGACTGTTACTCCATCCTCATGGAGATAAAAGACCGGATGACTATTGAGAAGTCGGCTGCTATGAAAGGTTCCGCCAAAAATCGGAACAAAAATAAATATTGCCACTTCCATGAGGATATTGGTCATGACACCAACAACTGCTTTAGTCTCAAGCGGCTGTTAGACCGTCTGGATGATAAAGGGGTACTCAAGTCTTATATTCTGAGGTCCAAGGTTACCCTGCAGACTAACCCTGGGCAGTCGTCTAACAAGAAACCTCAGTCTGCTAATAGCTCGGATACTGATGATACTCCGATCTATACAATAGCATGCGGCTCTGCTGGAGGCAACCCAACGATCCGAGGTAACAAGGACTACATCAGACGGCTCAATGTCAACTCGGTCGACAAAGGGCAGGCGTCCAAGGACTCTTTCCCCGAAGTTGTTATCACTGAGAGTGACAGGGGCAAAGTCAGGAGGCCGCATGATGACCTATTGTCATCGAATGAAAAGTGGACAACCAAAGAGTTGGCCGAATCCTCATTGACACTTGTAGTTCGTCTGATCTCATCAGCCACAAGTGCCTGGCCAAGCTCAGGTACAAGCCTGAAAGCATGCACTAGGTCTCTTATCCCTTAGTGGGATTTGGGGGCGGAGTTGTGCACCCGGTAGGTCGAATAGACCTACCTATTTGGCTGGGAGAAAAGGGAGAGGGACGCCACATGGTGGTCCGGTTCTTGGTTGTTGAAGAGCTGACCGCCTATAACATGATTTTAGGGCGTCTCACCCTAAATGAATCCAAAGTTGTTATCATTCCTTCCCTTATGCTTCTAAAGTTTAAAAATGATGATGGAACAGTCGGCTCCCTAAGGGGGAGACCAGAAGACGGCTAGGGAGTGTCATGGTGAAGCCGTCCACAAGGCGGTAAGGCAAAAGAAGAGGAACCATGGTGAAAAAAGAAGCCAGGCGGTAGCCACCTAGGTGAAAAAACTGTTAGATGCTGGATTTATTCGGCAGTGTTACTTCCCTGATTGGGTTGCCAATGTTGTTCCCGTAAAGAAGCCGAATGGTACCTGGCGCATGTGTGTTGATTACACAGACCTGAACAAGACATGTCCGAAGGACAGTTATCCTCTTCCAAAGATCGACAGTCTGGTCGACTCTACAGCCGGCCATGCCTTGATGATCTTTATGGACGCCTATTCAGGCTTTCACCGGATACCCTTATGGAAGAAAGATCAAGAAAATACAGCATCGTCACTAATCAGGGGTTATTCTGTTATACTGTGGCGCCGTTTGGTTTGAAGAATGTGCCTGCTACCTTCCAGCAAATGATAAATACAGTCTTCGTTAATCAAATTGGAAGGAATGTGGAGGCGTACATTGATGACATGATAGTCAAATCCAAACTTCAGACGAACCATCTTACAGACCTCCGAGAAACATTCGCCACACTCAGGCGGCACCAGGTCATGCTGAATCCCAAGAAGTGTGTTTTTGCTGTTGAGTCTAGGAAGTTCCTCGGATTTCTGATTGACCAGAGGGGGATAGAGGTCAACCCAGAAAAAATACAGGCAGTCATAGACATGCAGCCGCCCCGCACTGTAAAAGAAGTTCAGAAATTAACAGGTTGTCTGGCGGTATTGGGGATATTCCTCAGTCGGTCAGGCGACAAGTGCCTCTATTTCTTCCAAGCAATCAAGAAGAAGACTATGTTTGAATGGGGGCGGATGTAGAGGCGGCCTTTCAAAAATTGAAAGAACACTTGCACTCTTTTCCAAGGCTTGTCAGGCCTCTGCCAAAGGAAGTGTTATACATGTACTTGGCCGTCTCAGATCATGCTCTCATTGCCGTTCTCCTTGATGAAAGAGACGGTTGTCAGCTCCCGGCCGATTTCATTAGCCATGTCCTGAGGAATGCTGGAATACGTTACCCCATGCTTGAAAAGTTTGGTCTTGCTCTCTTCATGGCAGTTAAGAAGTTGAAACCTTATTTCTTGGCGCATCCGGCCGTGGTCTACACTGACCAGCCTATCAAGCGGCTAATGAAAACCATGGAATCATTCGGCCGAATGATCAAATGGGCGATTGAAATTCAAAGCCTTGAAATTACCTTTGAGCCAAGGAAAGCAGTGAAGGGGCAGGCGTTTGCCAACTTCATTGCCGAAATGACTAGGTCGGCTGATCCAGAGAACCTTGATCAAATCTGGAAGGTATATGTGGACAGGAGCTCCATAATGAACGGCTGTGGTGATGACATGTGGCAGAGTTTAATTGGTCCACGTGGCGTGGGTAAACCGGGTGATGACATTTTTCTAGATGAAAGAGATAACATCTTTTGTTTTAATGACTTTGACCGTCTCTGCTTCTACTTCTGCCCATTTGTGAAAATGCAAAATTTAAAGCAAGTGCAATTTGGAGAAACCGGCCAAAATTGCCATATGATTCATATAAACAGTCGGCCAGATGACCGACAAAAATGAATTTAAATTGTCAATAAACCCAACCCCTCGGTCGGTAAAGATACAAGCAGAGCATACGACACGCAGACCAAAGAAAGTTAGAGTAAAAATAATAAAGGCTTAAGTAGCGGGAGGGGCCTCTTCAGCATCAGCAGTCGCATCCTTTTGTTCCCCAGCCGGCTGGTGTTCCTTTTCGGCATCCGCCTCCTCCTCCTCCTCCTGGTTCCACTCCCCTGAGGTAGAATCACACGACTCCTCCTCCTCCTCACCCTCACCCTTTTGGGCTTGGTTCATGATTCGATCATTATACTCTTTGGAGGAAGTAGCGAACTGATTCTCCTAGCTCTCGTAACTGGTCTCTAGGAAGAGAGCCCCCCAAGTCATCTTCATGATGGTACTGCAGTCAACCATCGTGTCCTTGACTAGGGACTCCTTTACCTCCTCAGCCCTTGAATTATACTTTTAGGCGATTGGACTTCTTGGTTCTGCAGGCAGACCTTGAGCTTGTCCACCCGGGAGCGGAGTACCTCTGCCTCCTTGTCCGCCTCCTTAAGGGGCTCGAGCTCAGCCTTGAGGTCCTTCAAGGACGTCTCCAGCTCTGAGGTCCTCTTCTTGGCCGCCTCCAAATCAGTTTTGACCTGTAAGTTGGCATCCGCCTGATAATACAGTATGTCAGTAGTCAGAAGTTCATTTTGAGCAATCTGGAACATAACAGTGTCATGAGCAGAGGCGACCCGAGCTTTTGCAGACTTTACCTCTTTGGTCTTCTCGTTTATGGGCCTACAAAGACCGTGCACTCTCAGCATAGACTGCATTTGGCCAAAAAGCAGACGTTAGTTACAAGCGGCTCACGAGTAATATAAACAAGAAGTAAAAAAATTACAAGTATACCTCAGCCAGAATAGCGAGGATGGCGTCCAGGTTTAGGGTGCCGACTCCTCTAACCGCCTCCCTGTCCTTAAGAGAGATGGCTCTCAGCATGGACTTGGCCAGCTGTTAAAGATCTGGCCTTTGAGGGGCATCTGCACAATCAATATCTTGTAAGTACTTAGTATAAATGCAGCCAATAGACCGACTGCTTTCAAAAGTGTTGGCCGATTGATGATTAAACTTAACCCTACAAGTGTAGGGCAAGGGGTTTGAACAACTGATACCTTCAGCTGCCTCTTTCTCCTTCAGAGGCCGACTGCTCTCCGGGATGGCTGTAGATCTTCCCCTGCTTGGAGGAAGGGTCCTTCCTGGCCTGTTGGCCACATGCTTACTAGCTCTCCCAGGAATTGTCACATCCCCAGCCGCCAGTTTCCTAATTTAAGGATCCGGCTGGGAAGAGGAGGAAGGCTTTGTTGAGTCGCCCTGCAATAAAACCACAATAAGTAAGAAGCAGGCGACAGAAAAGTTAAATGAGACTTGTTCAAAGTTAAAAGAAATTCACCTTGGGCGCCTATTTGGTAGGCGACTCTTCAGCTGACCAGTTGCCCAGAAAGGAGCGGTAGTAGGCGGCGAGTTTCTTGGTTTAATGACTTTGACCGCCACGTGGACCAATTAAACTCTGCCACATGTCATCCACGTGGACCAACCAGAGTCTGCCATGTGTCACGCCTCGTGAGAGGTCTAAGGTGGACCAATCAGGCCACGACACGTGGCAGACGGATTGCCAACTAAGAAAGGTTGCCTAAAAGGCCCAAACTCCTAGGCAAGCCCAATCAGTTTTAGATTTCTGTAACCTAGTACTAGGCATGTACTTTGAGACCCTATAAAAGGGAGATGTTCCCCTCGGGAATAGGGGATTCAAATTCAAAAATTCACAAACACACAGATACACCAAACTGAGCAATTAATCATTGCAGATACTCTCTTGGAATCTGAGAGAGACTTTACTTTCCGCACTTTACATCTTCGAACACGTTTTAAATTGATCGTCGGAGGCGGAACTCCACCCAACCGGAGTCTCCGTTGTTTTGCAGTTACAGGCGTCCAAGACTAGTCTCGGAATTGTAACTCTCCCGTAGGACATTCAAAAAAGCCCCGAAATTTTTATTAGGTTAGAAGTAGTTGGTTAATTATTAGGTTGGCACGTAAAAGTTCTTAGAAAATTTAACTTTTTAGAAAACATGAGAATTTAATTACCTAACCCCTTATTCAATAGTTATTTGTCATAGGAAATGTCGATAGTACAACAAAATATGTCATGGTCGTTTCCTAGGAATTGTGCAAGCCAAGTAACTTTTGATGATATAATAAATCTTCTCATAAGAAGAAAACAAGCACCGAGAATATATAAGTGGATTAAATAGTTAACAACTAACAACATAAGAAAATAGGGCGATTTTTAATAGGGCGATTTATAATTACCAACCAAAAATATTAAGATAGTCTTTTAAAAATTGTCCAAAATAGTATGAGTCAATCAAATTCAAACTAAGAAGGTAACACATATGCTAGCCTTAGATAGACTATTGGTGGTTGCTCGTTCACTGGCAATGTATTGATCATCTTTCTTTGATTAAGACTGTAACACCCCTAATTTACTAACTAACAATAAATAAGAGTTAAAGGAAAAATAAACAACCTTTAAAATAAAATGCGGAAGCATGCACCTAAATCGGATGTATTACCGTCACACTCGACAACCTGTCAAGTGCTAAGGCTTACAAATCCCAATAGTTACTACTCAATAAAACTAAGTGAGTTATTTATACATCTGTATGAACTAGTTAAACACACTAATCAAAACACTTGAGCTCCATTAACTACGATCACTTGATTAACCTGTTATAACCTTGACTGCTCACCATTAAGGACAAATTCCAAAATAAAGCGTCGTAGGGCCACCATAAGAAAAATACATGGTCGCAAACACAAGTAGCACAACAAACAAACAAACAAATAAACAAACACACACGTCAGCAAAAAACTAAGTAATCACCACTTACCAAGATGTATAAAGAATAGTGGAATAATTCTTATTACTAGCTCACTTAAACAATGTAATTCGAAACTACATTACACATATACATCCTAAGGGTAACATAACTCCATAATATGAAATTAACCTTTTTCAAACTCAACCTCGAACAATAATACAATCTTTTACTCAATAAACTCATCTAACCAATAAGTGTGCCGTGCTCTTTGTTTATACCTAGCCTTGGATATGGGTAATTCGAATAAATAAACCAACAAGTATAAAAACTTGAATACTCTCAATTACCAGAAAACACCTCTAACCATGACCAATATGGGTCAAATCCCACCGTAAGGGACCATAAAAAAATATAAATAAAGATTGTACCTCATTCTTAACTCATGATTATTATCTCCTTACCAACATACCAAGGATTAAGGTATATAACGCCAAGCCTCAAACCAAGAATTAAATAATAATTTTCAACCTTTTGATGTCACACTTTGATCAAATAACCATTCACAGGTTAATAAACAATATCTCAATAACGGCACAGGTTCCCAAATTATATAACATAACATATTCAGTTCGCAAAATATCTCAACTCTTATAGGGTAATCAAACTAATACCCAAAATTAATCAATTCTTAACCCAATATGTTATTAGTAACTCTAAAACCTCAAGAACAATACTCCCTAGAACAACAACATTAAAACCCTACCATAATCAGTTATAAACAACAAAAATAATACGATACTCATATCCAATTAAATCATATAATACCATAATAATTAATCATATATATACAATCTTGATCACACGAATAACAATTATAAAATTTACACATAATAATATAAAATATAAACATACGACTGTAAAGATTTATGGTGTGATTACATATAATAATAAGAGCAAGCAAGCAACTCCAAAATTACGAGTGTGATTACGTTTGGAAGATTAATTGCACATGATATACAATACAAGGGACGAAATAAGTCGACAACTTTGCAATTCACGGTTTTGATTTCACAAACAATTTTGTGCAGCTTCTCTCATGATGCAATCAACATATAGATCAATAAATATGATGGTGGAGATTATAGAATAAAACAAAACATAAAGAAGAGTCAAACTGGGTTTATTGATTTATGAAACTTGTGCACACCCAAAAGGAAAAACGGCTGCTCTTTATTTTTCCCCTTTGAGGTTAAGAATATTATAGGGTTTAAAATAGTTTATGTATGCTTTAAATTGTAGAGTCATATTTAAATAAAATAGGGTTTTAAAACTTTTCGAATTCTAACATAAAAATATGAGATTATGAAAGTTATTTAATAAAAAAAATAAACTATTTTTTTATTAAATATATTATATAAAATCATAAAATATTCGGATATTACAATCTACCCCCTTTAAAACAAGTTTTGTCCCGAAACATAAAATAAAGGAAAAATAATTTACTTTTAAATTTGAGAGAAAGTAAAAACTAAACAAAACTTTTCTTTATAAATATATAGATAGAGTGCTAAAATATTAGGGATATTACAAAGGCTATGTTTAGTTCACTTTATTTTAATGACTTTACTCCCTTCGTTTTTTTAAGTCCATTGTTTTGACTATTATGTAGTTTTAAGAGAAAGAGTTGAATGAATTAAAATATTATATGAGTGGGGTTTGTTGGAAAAAAAAAGAGAGATATTAAAGTTATAGTTTATTAATTAATCCCTTTGTCCCTATTTTTTTTTTTTTTTTTGTCCATTTGACTTTTCACAGTCTTCACAACGAGGCTTAAAACGAAAATATCTTTATTTCCATGCAGATAAAAATTATGAAAACCTATTAATTAATCAAATATATAATGAGATGAATCTAACAAGATCGCACATTACAATATTATCTTATACATTTATGATAATTAATTAATGGTCAAATTAGCAAAGGAATAGCAACAAGACGAAAAATTTAAGGACGAAAGGAGTAAAAGCCCAGGGAAACAAAAGGAATTAGAAGTGAGGATTATGGCCTTATTCACTCCATCTTGAAATATATATATTTAGAAACAAATCATTTTAATTCGGTAAAAATGAGTTCAATTCAATAAAAATCAATAAATAGTGAGCATGGCCTATATAAGAAGAGGAAACAATTAAAAATAAGAGAAGATCTATAAAAAGAAAATTATACACTTAAAAAAATGGCTGAAAAATAAAAAGTGATGCACTTTAAAAAAACAAAAAAAAATTGATTTATTTTAAAGGAAAAATACAATTTAATAATCCCAACTATTGTTGATTTACTTCTAATAATCCCAACTAAGGTTTATTAATAATCCTAACTGTGTCCTGACTTTGCCTCCAATACCCAAAAACCGGTTACTTGCTGAAAGGGTAAAAATATTTTTTTTTTGTTTTTTATTCGCCACATGTCAGCATATGATTGGCCAAATATTAAAAAAAATTAAAAAAAAAACACCAGATTTCTATCCCAACAAACCCCACCATGAAATTCCAGCCACCCACAACCAATTGAAAACCGGTCAGCCACCTCCCTAACCCCCCGAAAATGGCCGGCCGGCCTTCCCATCCACCAATAAACACACAACCGATCCACCCCGATTCCTAAACCACTATCCTCCCTTCTGTCCCCCTTCGCCAGAACACCAAAAAAAAATTAACCGCTCCTCCTCCCTTGTCACACTCTCGAAATCGCCCAGGGGACTGAATTCGGGGGTTGGGGAAAGGAGGAGGGTCGTTTTCAACGGTGGGGGAGGTGTTTTCGAGGTAGGATGGGTGGTTTGGGGGTTGGAGTGGGCCGACTTAGGGTGGTTTTTGGGATTAGGAGGGGTTGGTCGGCCGTTTTCGGAGGTTAGGGGAGACGGTCGGCCGTTTTTCGGCATGATGGGGGTTGGCTGTGGCGTTTTATGGTGGCGGGAGAGGAGGGGGTGGTGGTTGTTAAGGTTTTTTCTTTTTTTTTTTCTTTTTTTTTATAATTATAATCCAATCATGTGCTGACACGTGTATTGGTTACCTGTTACAATAAGTCATTGACTTGGTGTTGAGCGGTTGGAACTATTGGAGACAAAGTCACGGCATAGTTAGGATTATTAAAAAATAAATCTTAGTTGGGATTATTAGAAGTAAATCGATAATAGTTGGGATTATTAAAGTTTTTTTTTTCCTATTTTAAATTATATCAGAAAATAAATTTGAATTTACTTTACAGATTTATTTGCTACCAGATTTTATAATCCCTTTCGTGTATGTTTTTTATTTATACATAAGAAAAAATATAATCTTGTGAGTACTTGAGATTATTAATTTTCAATTGTTAAAATTTATACTTATTGATAATTAAAGATATTATTAATCAAAGATTAGCAGTGACATATATGCCTAAGAGAAATAAAGCAAATATTAAAAACGGAAGAAGTATCTTTAATTTTGTAATACTCCCTCATTTTTAAATACTTGCTCCATTTCTCCATGCGCGGAATTTTAGGAAAAATTGGAGAAAGTAATAAAAATATGAAGGTAATGGGGTACTGGGGTTAATGAAAGATAAATTAGAGGAAAGAGAATCTAAATGTAATAAAATATAATTTTATTGAGTCTTATTAGTTGAGAGAAATGAATTAAATATTATAAAAGCTTTCCAAATAAGGAAATGGAGCAATTATTTAAAAACGGCCGGAAATAAAATGCAGAGCAAGTATTTAAAAACAGAGGGAGTAGAAAAATTATTACTCCGTAAAATATTATATTTTAATTATATATTTTAGAATTATACTACTTCGTATAGGGATCCTAACGGAAAAGTCATGTCACTCCTTCACCACCTCAAGATCCTCAGCCTCAATATGTGTTCACCTAATTATGTCATTCAAGCTCCCACTCCCAGGTTATGTAGCACAGTAGCAGGGTTGAATGTACTCCGTATACAATCTTAGCCTTATGCTTTTGAAACTATAATGTCATTAAATTTTCTAGTATATTTTATTTTAATTAATCATGCAACTCATTGAACTCTGGATAGATTGTCTGACCAAAATGAGGTCTAATCCTAAACTCAGAAAAATTACTACCTCCATTAATTTTTATGTGCAACTTTGGAGAGCTTTTCGATTTACGAGGCAAAACTTGAGGGGCAAATATTAGAGGAAGTAAATGAAGGTAATTAAAGTGATAGGAGAGAGAAAGTAGGCCCACCCACTTGCAAACTTGATAGGGAAATACTGGCAGTTTTTGGAGGGATTTGATTTCCCCCCAAATTTTCACCAAAAATTCGAATTGGTTGAATTTTTTGGTGAAAATTTGGGTTCCGTCCTTATTTTAAAAAAAATTCAGCAGACATTCAATTATTTTTTTTTTTTAAGGAATTACAGCCTTCATTCAGCATTTAAGAGGCATTTAAATACAAGCCTCCACCATTCATATACATTCAACAGTTACAAACTTAGAGTTTCCTCAAAAAAAAGGAATTTGTTCATCCAAAAGTTAGCACTAATTACACATGGTTAGCCCATTAAATACCCAAAAAAAACCCTAAACTGAAATTAGTGCTGCACATTAAATACCCAAAAAATCTTCATAAGCTGCATCTCCTTGCATCCTTCATCTCCTCCAAAAAAAACAGCAGCCACCCCTACATCATCGAGCTGAAGCTAAAAAAAAACAACTCAGACAACACATGGCAGAATGTGTTGAAGCTTTGTTTTTCGATGTTGATCAAATTCTAACAGAAGAAGAGCTGGCATAATTGTACTATGATCATGAAGAAAATATGCAAGATCTAGGCTTGGAGGACTACGGATCTGGAGATGAGAACATGCAAGACACACAAGGAGAAGAACATGCCCAGCAAAACACACAAGCTGAGGCTGATTCCCCAAAAATGGAACAACCAATTGAACATGGGACTCAACTTACACAAAGAAAGCAACTCACCATGCAAAAGAAAAGAGAAATTGTTGGTGCAATGTTGGTCAAAATGCATGAGGGGAACTTACCAAGGGGTCACATGAAAAATTTATCAGTTCAATTCAATGTTCACAAATCAACCATCACAAGAATATTCACAGACATAAAAAAAACAAATGGCGCATGGGAATTTGATTGATGTCAAGACTAAGAAGTATGGCAGAGCAGGTCGAAAGCCAAAGGAATTTTCTAATGAATCCTACAGTCAGTCCCTTTGCATTTAAGGCAGACAGAAAGGAGTTATGTAGCAGCATTGAAGATCTCTCATGTTACTCTTCACAATCTGAAGAAAAAAGGAAGGCTAAGAACACACACAAGCAGCAACAAGCCAGCATTGTCATCAGACCACAAGGTAGCTAGACTCAAATGGGTTTTGTCACATATTAATCCAATTACAGGTAATGAGGACCCCACATTTGTTGATATGAACCATGTCATACACATGGATGAGAAATGGTTCTATCTGAACCCTAATAAGAGGAGGTTTTATCTCCTACCAAGTGAGGAAGATCCATATAAGGCAATACAATCCAAAAGATTCAAGCTCAAGGCAATGCTTATGGCCTTAATTGGGAAGTCATTGTATGACACAAATGGGGAACTACTCCATGATGGGAAGTATGGCATATACCCATTCACTGTCAAATAACTAGCAAAGAAATCCAGCAAAAACAAAGTAGCAGGAACTTGGGAAACAAAGGCAATCCAGAATGTAAACAGAGAAGTGATTAGAGATATGTTGCTGACAAATGTCATACCAACAATTATCTCAAAGTGGCCTCAGAGTCTGGCCAAAAATGTTGTCATCCAATGGGAAAATGCAAGGCCTCACCAAGTTCCTAAGGATGCAGAGTTTATGGCAGCAACAACAGCACATGGGTTCAACATTCAATTTGTTTTAGTTGCACATAAGAGTATCTTTAATTTTGTAATACTCCCTCCGTTTTTAAATACTTGCTCCATTTCTCCATGCGCAAAATTTTAAGAAAAATTGGATAAAGTAATAAAATATGAAAGTAATAGGGTATTGGGGTTAATGAAAGATAATTAGAGGAGAGAGAATCTAAATGTAATAAAATATAATTTTATTGGGTCTTATTAGTTGAGAGAAATGAATTTAATACTATAAAAATTTTCCAAATAAGGAAATGGAGCAATTATTTAAAAACGGCCGGAAATAAAAAATAGAGCAAGTATTTAAAAACAAAGGGAGTAGAAAAATTATTACTTCGTAAAATATTATATTTTAATTATATATTTTAATATTATACTACATCGTATAGGGTTCCTAACGGAAAAGTCATGTCACTCCTTCACCACCTCAAGATCCTCAGCCTCAATACGTGTTCACCTAATTATGTCATTTAGGCTCCCACTCCCAAGTTATGTAGCACAGTAGCAGGGTTGAATGTACTCCGTAATTTTGTATACAATCTTAGTCTTATGCTTTTGAAATTGTAATGTCATTAAATTTTCCAGTATATTTTATTTTGAGCTCTTTCCGTAAATATTGTTGAAAAAATTTGCAATTCCGAAAATACAGCTTGTATTTTTTATACTCCCCAATTACCGTCCACGTCACCGGTTCAGGGGAAAATTATATGAAACCGATTTTTTTACAAACCGCTAATTGAAGTAGCGGGTTATTGTGAAAAACCGCTACTTCAGGTGGTGGTTTTCTTATAAAAAACTGTTACTTCAGGTGGCGGTTTTCTATTATAAAATCGCCACTTCAAGTAGCGGTTTATATATAAAGAAAACCGAGGTGGCGGTTTATGTTAAATGATTTTTTTTAAAATCAGTTTCCCCTCCTCTCTTCGATTTTTCACATACACATCCCTTCACTCAGACATTCCCAACAAAACCAAAACGCAACACTCCCTCCTTCCCAAAGCTGGTTGCCGACAGTACATTCACCGCCGGAAGCCGCTGTCATTGTCGGGAAACGCTGCATTGTTGACGAACGTAGGTGCCGACGCCGGTGTCAGCCAAGGAAGTGGGTGGTGGTCCTTGCTTTTCCGTTAGTTGGTAAGTGATCGTTGCCCTAATTTTTTTATTTTTTTTGGTCCAATGCTCGTGAATTTGGTCTTCAATATGGTGAATGCTCTTGAAATTGGTGTTGGTCGTGAATTTAATGATGATGTTGCTCTTGAATTTGGTGAATTGTAGTGAAATTTTGGTGAATGGTAGTGAAATTTTGGTAAAATAGTGAAATTTTGGTAAAGTATTGAAATTCTGAATGTTATTGTGTTTATCTATTATTGTTTTTATTTTTGAAATTTGTGAATTTGTTGTTGTTGTTGCTTGTGAATTGTGTGAATGGTAGTAATTTTGGTACAGTTTGTGAAATTCATAATGTTGTTGCAATTTGTGGTTGTTGTTGCTTGATATTTTTTTTTATTTTTTTTTTTTTGCAATTGTCGAATTATTTGGTGAAGGTGTTGTTTGGTGAAACCAATTGCGTAGTGAAGTTGTTAATGTTTGGTGAAACCAATTGCCTGTATCCTAACCTCATATGCAGAGGTTCACTTGAATGGTTTAAGTATGTGTTAGAGTGTAGACTATGTGAGTTGTATGTGAATGTCATCATATATTTTGCTTAAGTATAGCGTAGTTTATTCATGGTTGTCTAAATAGATTTTTGCAACACTAATATCTTTGACTAATCATGGTGATTTTTAGAATGCATCATAGAGGTACCAAACTACCCTCTATATTGCTATTGGGGTGGAGAAATTATCCACAAAGATAGCGATGTAACGTATAGGGGTGGGAATCAAAAATTTTGTTTTTGTACATCCTGGGATGACATATTCACAAGTTCTGAATAAGCTGTATGAAGAATTGAGTATTGATCCTAGTTTTGTGGAGTTGAAGGTGTTTATGCGGTATCCTATGGCTGGGGCTTATGTCGCAGTTCCGTTGAATGACGACAACGCTCTTAAGGCCATGTGGATTGCTGCGACTTAGAGTTCTTCTATTGCAATGCAATTGTACATTGAACAGGTTCCAAAGGCGCCAGTTATGCAAACTAACACTGGTTCCTTTCCGGGGATGGAGTTTTTTGGTAGTGTGGATCAACCGTTTTCCCTTACTAATCAAAGTGTGGGCGTAAAGTCATTCACAAGAATGCTTGTTGATCCACATTATATCAATGAACATCTTTCACAGTTTAGGTCTCCGGCCTCATCGCCTAATGTTGGAACCTCAACAAGCACACAACCATAAGGCATTCTTGATTCTCTTGACCCAAACAATGTTGATGTTTTTGGGGATGCGGAGATGAATGATACTGATGAAGATGATGATGAAGATGTAATTGAAGCTCGTGATAAGGCAATTAAAGACAGTGCTCCCACTACAGACTTCAATGAAGTGCCGCAAGTTGACCCATGTTAGTTTGAATAACTCATGGATGACTTGGTTAGGAAATTCAACATATAACAATGGGGGGGAATTTGAGGTTGGACAGCAGTTTGACTCATTGCAACAACTAAAAGATGCTGTGATATCTTACTCCATAGCTAGAAATCAAACAATTCGAGTTCATACTCGAAGTGTTTCGCACCAGTTCTTGATCCTTGCCACTGGTCAGCTTACAATGGGCCTACTACTATGGCCAACCGAGATTTGAAAAGAGGCCCAGGCCGACGGTCCACTAGAATCCGAAATGAAATGAATTACCGTCCCTATCGTGTGAAGAAGGCATGCAGTGTTTGTCGGTGACCTTGGCATAACAAGAGGACATGTCCTACTTTTAGTGGTGGTGTTGGATCATCTGGGTAACGACCATTACGTATTGCTAACATGACTAATTATTTATTCTTGTTTAATATTTAAGTTTTCTTTCGCACGGTTAACATTAATTCAATTTTCTGTTATCATGTAGGTCCCATGGATCCGGTGATTCGACCAGGCCCAGTTGATCCATCTATTCTACGGTTGCAGACTTCCCATAGGAGTCATGATGTTTGGACTGGCGTGGCTGATAGAGTTCTCTCAATTAGGGAGCATGTGGTCAGCGTGGGACGTGAGTGGAGGGTAGAGGGTGGAGTACTAAAGTACGTTAGGCTTGCTGGGTTTTACGGTGTGCATAGGATTTTGGGATGAGGGTTTCACTACTAGAAAACAGTCAATCAACGATAGAAAAAATCCTTCGGAAAACCTTGAAATTCCGTCGAAAATGCCCTTTTCCGACGGAATTCCGTCGGAATACACTTTGTAGGAATTTCGCGATATTTCGTTGGAAATTTCGTCGAAAAAGTCTATTTCGACGGATTATCGACGCTTTTGTTGACTTTAAGTGAAAATCCGTCACAAGGTTCCGTCGGAGTAAGATATGTTCCGACGGAAATTTCCGTCGGTGGGGGAGACGTTCCGACGGAAATTTCCGTCGGTGGGGGAGACGTTCCGACGGAATTTTCCGTCGGAAAAGTAAATAAAAAAATAAAAAAAATAAACGGCACCACAGTCCCCACCCAGATCCACCCCCGCCACCAGCCCACACCACCCACCACGTCCCCAACCCAGACCCAGACACCCACCCCACCCAGACCCCACCCCACCCAGACACCCCACCCCACCCCGACCCAGACACCCCACCCTACCAAACCCAACCCAGAACCACCAAATAACCCACCAAACCTCCCCCACGCCACCCACACCACTACAACCCCACCCCATAACCACCGACACCACCAGAACAGCCCACCCCACCACCACCGACACCACCACCATTAACCCTAAAAATCGGAAAAAAAAACCCTAAAAAATTCAAAAAACCAAAATTAAACAAGGAAAATTAATAGAATAGTATAAATATATAATTGTCTAATAAATTTTATAAATTAACATTACAATTACATATACAATTAACTAGATCTAAACATTTATTCACAAAAAAAAAAAAAAAAAAAAAAAAAAAAAAAACTAGATCTAAACACAAACCTAAATTACAAGATCTACAATTGATGTTTAGGTTGTTGTTGATGAAACCGAGTCAAGCCGCGAAGCCTCACACCACCAGCAGAGGCGGACACCTCACACCACCACACCACCAGAGAGAAGCCGCGAAATGCCGCATCAAAAGGAGGAACGAGAAACCGAGAAAGGGAAGGACCGAATGAGCAGTTTGAGAAGAGAGAGAAATCGAATCTAGGATTGTAATGAAGAAGAGGAGAGAAGGAGGAGATCGAAAAGATAGAGAGGGAGAATGAGAGGACAACCAGAAGAGAGGAGAGAGAAAGAAAAGAAGAGAGGAGGGAGAAAGAGAAGAAAAGAGGCGGGGAGAGAGAAGAGGTGAGGAAAGAGAAATGAATAGGGATGGGGGAGGGGGTCTGTATATTTAGGAGTTTAGGGTTTTTTTTTTTTAAAACAACAAAATTCCGTTGGAAATTTCCGACGGAATTAAAATCCGTCGAAATTTTCCAATGGATTTAAAATCCGTAGGAAATAAATATGTTCCGACGGATTTTATTTCCCTCGGAATTTAAAGCTAATTTCCGTCGGAAGGAATTTTCGGAGGGAATATTCCGTCGGAAGCAGTAAATTTCGAGGGAAAAAAAATCCGTCGGAATATTTTCGAGGGATTTTCCGTCGCAAGCCTATATTTTTCGACGGACTGTTCTGATAGACCCAAATTCCGTCGGAACGATTCCGTCGAAAAACGACCTATTTCTAGTAGTGTTATTGCTTGACCGTTCTCTTCTTACAACGTTGGTTGAGAGGTGGAGGCAGGAGACACATAAGTTCCATCTTGTGGTTGGAGAGGCCACCATTACTTTATACGATGTCGCCATGCTGTTAGGTCTGAGAGTGCACGGCCCACCTGTCATTGGACCTCCGTTTGAGGGATGACATGACCTAGTTGAGGAGTTGCTAGGAGTTCGACCTGGCGTTGATGATAGGGGTAAGCCGTTTTTGGAGGGATCTACTTTGAAGTTGACGTGGCTCAGACGTCACTTCTCACAGATGCCAGAGGGAGCTGATGACTTGACCATTCAGCGACATAGCCGTTCTTACATTCTCACTCTCATGGGATTTATTCTCTTCGCCGACAAGAGTGGCGATGCTGTGTCACTCTACTAGTTGCCGTTACTTCGGGACTGGGAGACAGCTTCGACCTACAGTTGGGGGAGTGCAACTCTTGGTTTTTTGTAACGGCAACTATGTCGAGCATGTCAGAGACGATCGTGTCAGATTGGAGGCCCACTCATCCTACTTCAACTGTGGTCGTGGGATCACATTATTATTAGTCGACCATACGTTAGGAGGCCTCGAGATCCGCCACAAGAGGACCTTGAGGATGAGGATGACCTTTTGGGAACTCAGCATCAGCGAGGTGTTGACCTTTTGGCGTGCAGGTTAAATGTTTGCTTTAAGTTCATGTTCTGACAGTTCTGTCTCTCGAGAACTATTATTAACGAGTTTTTACAGGTGGTTACGTGTCCATCTCTCGTGTGCGCATACTGCTTCTGGACTATCATATTACCGAGATGCGTTTGACCATCAGCGTGAAGACCAGGTATAATCGGTGTTTTTTTTGGTGCATTGTTTTTCGTTCATTATATTAATTATATACATGTTGACATACTTGTTTTGGGAATTAGATGATTTTGCAGCCATATACTGAGGCGGTGATGGATCGACTTCAGGAGATTTGTCGCTCACACATGCACATTTGGCGTACACGGGCACCTCTGATTTTCTTTGACGTCGTTGAGTTCCACCTCCCAGACTGAGTCCTTCGTCAGTTTGGGTTAGAGCAGCTGATCCCACAGGCAGTAGACACGGACGTTGCTCTACACAAGAAGGATCGAAGGGGACAACGTAATTGGGAGATTCGACATTCGGACCATGTACACGAGTGGAGTCGACGAGAGGCATTAGTCGTCCAGGGAAACCCGTTCACTGGACTTCTTCCCTGGCCATGACAGAGTACATAGCTTGGTATCGTCGGATCACGAGACTAGTCATTACCCCACCTTCGCAGGATTGCCCCCCGAGTCATTACCAGCCAGCTACCTCTGACCTAGTGCTTGTATGAACTTCATTTCATTTCAATCTAGTTCTTTCGTTTTTTATTTCATTTTACTAACATTTAAACTACACTTCAATGTAAGCACATGCATTTGCTGATTTGCACGTGCAGCTATCGGGAGCTACTGATACCATCTCTCACTTGCCACCAAAGACGGCTCTACCGTTTGCCATACAGACGATGCAGGGTCTTACATCATTTTGTGGGCAGACCTTGTCTAGGGTGGGGCATTCACACCTTATTCAGCAGCCTCGAGCGTCCTCTTCGCCATCTTCTTCATCTTCTACTGTGCACACTAGGCCGATCAGACCACCACCTCATCGTGGAGGCCATTCATCACGTGCCTTCCGTCCACCGACTCCCATTCACCCTCCCTTACATGCTCCTCCTCCTCCTCCTTCTCAGCATACTACCATCACATCTCCTCCATTGGTGCACCGCCAGTATTAGAGAAATCGACGGCGTAGCAACACTAGGTCTCTGGTTGGAGTTGGAGTTGGCCTGGATGACATTCCAGAGGAAGAGACAGCTACATTAGCTTCATCGTCACTTCATGGGAAGAAGCAACACCCGAGCTAGATGTATATTTTGGAACTGATCTCGTTTTTTTGTAAATGCTTAGAATTGGATTTAGTTATACTTAATCAATTGAAAAATATTCGACTTTGCAATTTGGACTTCCTCAGATCTTCATAAACTGGTTATTTGTGGTGGTTGTGTTAAAGATATGCTATATATATGTTTTACAGGTATACTTGCAGATTAAATAAGTTTGAAAAAAAAAAACAGCAAAAACCGCTACATGAAATAGCGGTTTATAAAGTAGAAAACCGCTACTTGAAGTGGCGGTTTCTTAGTAGAGAACCGTTACTTGAAGTACCGATTTACTTGGAAAAACCGTTACTTGAAGTGGCGGTTTCTTAGTAGAAAACCGCTACTTAAAGTAGCGGATTTCGCTGGACCGGAAAAAAAAAACCGGTTTTCGTACCAATGCTTACGTGGACGGTAAATTGGAAAAAAACAAAAAAAGAGGCTGTAATTTGAGAATTGCTATTTTCTTAACATTATTTTGGAAAGGCGCTCTTTTATTTTAATTAATCATGCAACTCATTGAACTCTGGATAGATAGTCTGACCAAAATGAGGTCTAATCCTAAACTCCAAAAATTAGAATAAAACATCATCAATTTCTCATTCTTTTCGAGGTAAGGTTATCCATGACTACTTATCATCAAGGCTTTTTTTGGATCTATCTACCTAATTCATCAAGTACAATCTTTGGATTTGTTACAATGATAAATCTGACCAAAGTAACAAAAATAATAGAGCTCGTAATACTTATTATGCTCACATTTTTCAGAAATTATTTTGGGAAATAACAAAAAAATTATTTTGGGAAGGCGCTCTTTTATTGAACTCTGGATAGATAGTCTGACCAAAATGAGGTCTAATCCTAAACTCAGTAAAATTAGAATAAAACATCATCAATTTCTCGTTCTTTTCGAGGTAAGGTTATCCACGTCTACTTATCATCAAGGCTTTTTTTGGATCTATCTACCTAATTCATCAAGTACAATCTTTGGATTTGTTACAATGATAAATCTGACCAAAGTAACAAAAATAATAGAGCTCGTAATGCTTATTATGCTCACGTTTTCCAGAAATTAACACACAAAATAAAATAAAATAAAATAAAAAAAATTAGAAATATCATCTTTGTTTTTTTGACAAGAGAAATATCATCCTACTTTATGAACAAAAGACATCTTCATTGATTTAAAAAATCGAAGACATCTATAGTTTATAGGATGTTCAATATTTGCACATGCCGAAATCTTGAAAGAGATTTATATATTTTCCAAGATATACTAAATGTGCAATTCTAATTATCTTATGAATAACAGAAGAGTTCCATAAAATATACGAACAATTAAAAAATAATAACAAAAATCAACAAACAATTACGAACTAGAAAGCAAAGATCAAGAACAAGCAGCAAAAATAAAAAAACTAAGACAATATGAAAAATATGCTACGAATTATTTTAATACTCAAGAGAAAAATTCCTCCATTTTTGGGATGGAGTGAGAAAAGAAAGAAAAGGTTGCATTTATAGAGGGAAGAAAAAATAGGTGGATTAGGTTAGGCAAGAAGATCTGTTTTAATAGCTGGGCCGCACTCAAATTTCTTGCCCAATTTGGATTATTTCATTTAATTTTCTGCCTGATAATAATGATTCCATGTGGCATTTACTGCGCTGTCTACGTTTCTATCGTAGGGTGGTACGCGTCTCTAAAATACACTCATTTCGTGATAATCGTAACACTTTTTTTTTATTTATACATAATATTCCTAATATTTTGTTATTTAGAGCATCATTATTGGTGAACACAAAAAAATGGTTCATGGGTCACTATCACCATTTCTCTCTCATCCAAATCAACCCATCAAACCATTTACAATATTCACTCTTAACAATGAACACTAAACAATGGTTCATCATCAATACTCCCTACCCCACCTTATTTTATTTTTGTAAATATAATCTTTTTTGTTTCATAATTATAATTTATTAACCCGATGTCAATGTAATTAATTGACGTATTTAATATTTTAATCGTGATTACTAATTAAGAAATTATCGCATTTTTTTATCAGCTTTTTAAAAAACTAATTCTTGTGATTAATATTTTTTAAACAACAACGCAACTAATTTTAATTAACAAAAAAAAAAAGAGGTACAAATCGTGATTACAGTTCTACAACTATAATCTAGTACATTTTATTTAACAAAAAAAACAACTACACATCGTTTTGTAAGATGTCCTTAGGGATAACCATTTGTTGTAAACCTAGTTGCCTAAGTTTTCGTTGTTACCAAATTTATTCCATATATGTTCGACCAAGTCGTTTTTTAGCTGCAAATGAGTCTGTTGATCCTCAATCTTTGTTCTACGAGACAAGTATAAGCCGATATCCACAATACGATCAGTACGGTACTCGGTAGTGTCCTCATTAGCGTTGCCTCCAGTATTCATAAACTCATTGGTATTAACGTTATTTTGATACGTCTCTCGTTCATCTTCAACGATCATATTATGTATTATGATGCAAGCGAGCATGATATTGTGGAGTATGTCGGTATCCCACGCCAAAGACGGCTTTTTAATAATGGCAAAACGAGCTTGAAGGACCCCAAATGCGCGTTCAACGTCTTTCCTTGCAGCTTCCTGGTGTTTTGCGAATAAATGATCCTGACGAGTTTGTGGACTCGTAATGGATTTCACAAAAGAAGCCCATCTAGGGTAGATTCCATCAGTAAGATAATACCCATTCGTATAATGATGACCATTGACTACGAAGTTCACAGGAGGTGTTCGACCCTCTAAGACGTCTTCGAACACAGGGGATCGATGAAGCACATTAATATCGTTGCAGCTACCTGGCATCCCAAAGAACGAATACCATATCCATAGATCTCTGTCCGCAACTGCCTCCAGTACGAGAGTTGCAACTCCTTCTCTTCCTTGATACTGCCCCTTCCATGCGTGTGGACAGTTCTTCCACTCCTAGTGCATACAATCAATGCTGCCTATCATGCCAGGAAATCCACGTTCTTCCCCAATACGTAGCAATTTTTCCATATCTGCGATGTTTGGACGGCGTAGGTACTGATCACCGAACAGGTTGATGACACCTTCTGTAAACTTTTGGAGTGCCAATCGTGAAGTTGCCTCACTTATATGGACATACTCATCACAAGCGTCTGAAGCACACCCGTAAGCTAGTTGTCTAACGGCCGCAGTGCACTTTTGAAGTGGAGACAAACCAAGACGACCTGCCGCATCTCGCCTTTGTTGAAACCAGGGGTCATGTTGGGTCACTGCGTTAAGAAGGCGCTCAAACACATGTTTACGCATTCGAAACCGGCGCCGGAACAAGGAACTTGGATAAACTGGGACTTCCGCGAAATAGTCATTGTATAACCGTGCATGACCTTCTTCGCGTCCCCTATCCTTTCGGGGCTCAGTAGATTTGCGTCGGCGTTGCTGAGTGGCAGCTTGAATAATTGGTGGAATGTACTCATGCATTACGTGTTGTATCATAAGACACACTTCATTACGTTGTTGAACTCTAAGCTCCCTTCCTTCATCATCCGAGTTAGATGAAGATGAAGAGGAATCGGTTGAGCTTTCGTTTAAACTGTTTGAATTCATTTTGTACGTAAGAAATGTAAGATAGAGTGAGGTTTGCTAATAGTAACTGCAAACGATTTATGTGTTTGTGTGTAAAAAAAATGAAAGAATGGTGTTTATTTATAGTGAACTAATTTGTAATTCTTCTTCAGAAATAACTGAATATAAAGAGACAAAGATCACATGGGCTATGACAAACAATGAATTACAACCACACATAAATTGAATGGAGAAGAAGGGTTTCACATGGCTATGACCAACACTGGATTAGAACCACGCAGAAATTGAATGGAGAAGAAGGGTTTCACATGGGCTAACAAAGGGGAAATTAAGATACTGACACAATTATATATAAAGAGACAAATTTATAGAGGGGAAAAAAATAGAGTCGTTGGTAATTTTTTTTTTTTTATTTGTATTTTGTAAAATATATCCGTTGTAAAATTACAACGGATATATTTAAAACAGTACACACGTGTCAAGCAGCGGCTGGGCCAAGTGGCGCGCTCCCAGCCGCTGATTTCTATTTTTTTTTCTGACCTTTAACAGAAAAACAACGTCGTTTTGCAACATGAAACAGCAAAACGACGTCGTTTTGCATGAATATCAGTCCAAAATATTGGTGGGGACCACAGTGAATTAATTCATGCAAGTGCTTGCTCCTGCAATCGAACCCATGACCACTCAACATGAACAATTAAAGAGTTTGCCATTAAGCCACCACCTTATTTGTTCACTCATTGTGAACTATTAAAATGTTCACCCTTAAAGATGCTCTTAGGCCCGTTGCTTTCATCTAATTTTTGCCAAACTGAAATCATTTTACTGAACTGAAATTATATTTACTGAATTAAATTATATGTGCTAAATTGAAATTATTTTTACCGAACTTAAATTATATTGCTGGACTGAAATTAATTTTACTCGACTGAAATTATTTTTACTAATTTTCAATTATATTTCCTCTTTAAAGATACTAAATTTTATTGAACTAATATTTTTTTTATTTAATATCATTTTATTAAGATGAAGTGAATAAGGCCTTAATAAGAATCCATAAGACTATAATTTTTCTTATATGAATCACTAATATTAATCAAATAGACTTTAATGGTGAATAAAGTCAAAATGTTTCACTTAAAAGCGGAGGAAGTATTTTCAATTACCATATTTTGCCGAAGTCAAATATTTTTTACTAAAATTAAATCATTTTTGTTGATCTTAACTTAAATTATTGTTTTACAAATGAAGTTTAATTTATTTAAAATTATTACAATTTATATTTTTTGGTTATCACTAATTGCTTTTTTTTTTATTTATTTAAATTAGTAAAAATGATTATAATTTATATTTTCTGATTATTACTGATTGCTTTTTATAATTGCAACATTTCCTATAATGGAAATACTCTATAGTCCATCTATTTTTTTGAAATGGAAATGTTTTGGGTAAAAATACACAAGGCCATGTGGCCCAATTAGATGGTGACAAGTGTCACCTTCAAAGAGGTTCAAATTGAACTAATCCTCTGCTGCCACGTGGCATCCCCTATCATTGGGAAAAAAGGCGGCCTTTCTGGCCCAATTCCCAAGATAGCCCACCATTCCTAGGTTTTCGTAACCTAGGATGGCGTCACGCATTTCGAGACCCTATAAATAGGGAGATGTTCTCACCTGGGAGCACATTCAGAATATTCACGAAAACAGAGCAAATCATTAATTGCAAATATCTCTCGGAATCCGAGAAAATACTTTACTTTCCGCACTTTTTACAGACTCCATATACGTTCTAACTTGATCGTCGGAGGCAGAACCCCACCCAACAGGAGTATCCGTTGTTTTGCAAGTATATGCGTCCAGAATCCGGTCTTGGAATTGTAACTCTCATGAGGGACACAAAAGACCCCGAAACAGGAAATACTCTATATTTTAAAATGGAAATACTTTATACTCCCTCCGATTTTTATAAAAGTGTTTTATGTTGGCCATTACACTTGCCAACACGTTACTTTTTATTTTATTTTTTATTTTTTTTATTTTTACGGGGACTAATAATATCTCTAATTAACAATAAATATAAATTATAAAAAATTATATTTGACTAAAAATATCTCTAAGATTAACTCCAATAGTAAGCTAATTGTCAAATTAGCTTGCCATGTCACATACACTTTTAAGCTATACTCCGTATCATTTAGCTACTTTGAGCTCTAATGACTAGCTATTATATTACTACTTAAATGAATCCTACCTCCTTAATTAACTTTTTTATATCATTTTATTTATTCTATTTTTTTTTGGCAAGTTTTTTTTCTTTGCTTGGCCAAGCTAATTGTATTTTTTAGCTCCAAAATGATCAAGCTAGTAGTTAGAGATTATTTACTATTACAAGTAAGTCCCTAATTACAACCATCGGAGTTGCTCTAACTATCAATGAATATAAAAAGTGAGTACTGTATTACTATATCTCTATCTTCACATAGTCTCCACTCATACCTAACTCACATTTTTTTAAAATTGTTTTTCTTCTCTCATACCCCTTAATTTTACATAAACTATTCAATTATGGGTTTCCTTCAATTATTATCATTTTTTTAATTTCTCAACAGACCTCTCTTGCACAAATTTTTAACAAATTCAACCCACCGCATAAAACTTCATGCCGATCTAAGATTTTGGTGAAGTAAAATTAATTTTACTTAAGTGAACCCAGGTATATTGATTTATGTGTTATTTTAGTATTTTACTTTTATCATTTAAAGAATAAAAAAAAGCTATAATTATGTTACGAGGGGAAATATATTCACAAATTTACCCTCGTTTACGTTCGTATATACACCCCGATTTTGAGTGGTAATCTATAAAAAAAATAGTCGACCCAAATAAGCTCCAGCCCTTCCATCCGAACAAAAATAGAAATGGAGCACAACTTCAATGGCGGAGAAGAAGACTCACCAAAATCAGTCGCACCAGAAGAAGAGCTTCCTCAGCTTCAATGGAGGAAAGAGACTGTACCAAGGGTTTTCATAATCGTCAGCTCCAAGCTTCCTCAGCGCGACCTCATCTCTCTCTTACTCGTTAGCCCTTGGCTTTATCGCACTCTCGCCTCTAATCCTTCTCTCTGGCAGGTCGTCTTTTGTCTCTCACATTCTATCAATCAAAGAGTTGTTTTTGATGAATTTGCAGAGAATTTGGTTGTTTATGTGGTTGAATTTTCTTCTGCAGGTTCTTGATTTTCATGAGTTGAACAATGCCGGAAATCGGCTAGTAGCTGCTCTTTCTCTGGTTAGTTTGATTGCTCGATTTTGCGCAAATTCAGTTCAAATTACATTAAGATATTGGTTACTATTATTGTGATTTTGTTTGAATTTGAGAACTGTAAATTTGAGTATTGTTGTTTGTTACTGAGTGTGAAGCTGCTCTTTTTTCAGTATTTGTTCGAGTTTCTGCGATTTGCAGTTCAGTTTTACAATCGATTCAATTGCTATGATTGAATTTGTATGAATTTAATATTGCAAAGTTGAGTATTGTCGTGTGTTATTGAGTGTGATTTTACCTGCTCTTTCTCTGATTATGACATTTGCTATTTTCTGCGATTTAAATTCTATTTTATTTTAAATTCAATTTGATTGCTATGATTGTGTATTTATATGAATTTAAGAACTGCAAATTTGAGTATTGTTGTGTGTTATGGAGTTTGATTGTCGTGTGATATTTGCTGCTCTCTTTCTCTGGTTAGTTAATTTGATCAATTTTGCGTGATTTCAGTTCAATTTTACACTCAATTTGATGCGGTGTTTCTATATTTTCTTTTTCTTTTCTTTTCTTTTCTTTCTTTTTTTCTTTTTTTTTTTTTTATGATTTTAGAAAATTGCAAAATTTGAGTACTGTTGTGTTACTGGAATTCTGTTGTGAAGTTGGATAATTGATTAGCTGATGCTGAAATTTATTGTTGCAGCCTAGGTATAAGCATGTGAAGCAAATTAACCTTGAATTTGCACAAGATCTTGAAGACAAGCATCTTGAACTCCTCAAAAATAAGGTGAGAGCTGAATTTGAGAGGTCCATGTATTATTTGATTGTTTAGAAGTTCGGTAGGTTTGTTAACCCTATTAAATGGCTTGAGTGCTTTCCATCTAGTATTGTAATGCAAAAGACTATCAAAGCATTTCATAACAAAGTTTTTAAGAGCTAAAAACACCTAACGGGGGAAGGAAAGTGGTTAGTTGTATTATATATTAGTTTACACAGATGTTATGGCAACACTTTTTTCAACCAATATAGGATGATTATTTACTAACATGGATGGCTACCCTTGTAAGATTATACGGTGGCCAATACCATTAGTAATTTTGGACATGTTTGTAGCTCTTATTATGTAGTGAATCTGAAATTCTGAAGAGCTATTTTGAAATTTGATATTAAGATACAAGAATATATATAGCTTTAAGTTGATCCTATGTTGCATAGCATGGTGGGACTAGGAATCTGTAACTAAATCATTTATATTCTTTGGCATGCCTGGATCCTCTTTAGTCTTTACTGATTAAGAATGTAAAAGTGTAAGGAAAACTTTTACTCAAGGAATTATTTAGATTTAAGAGTATATTTTTGTCATATTTTTTAGTTTAGCAATATTCCTTGGGTAATATTGAATTGCAACCCAGTTGCTAACTATGTTGCACGGATACCGACACGGACACGGACACGGACACGATACGGACACGGGAAAACGGCAATCCTGAAATAGGGGACACGGGTACGGCATATAACAAGGCATATAATATATCAAAAAAACGAGAATTTGACAACCTATTCAATAAAACACTAAATAATTAGCCTCAAAACACACAATTTTGTTAAAACAAGTAAATAAACAAAGTGTACGAACGTAGTCTCATACATATCAAGAAACCATCAAACCAAATACATGTCTTAATAATAGTTTTACAAATCATAAATAAAATAAACAAAAGTACTAATAGTTTCATTCTTCACCATCACCAAGTACATCATCAAAAATCATATTCTCCATCTCGGGTTCATCAAGTGAGAGCTCGGCCATCTCTAGAATACCAACCTCTCCTAGGTTGTCATGCTCATCTCCACCCACATCCCACAACTTAGATCTCCCCTTAGTGTATTCTTCACTTCTCCTAGAAAGTAATCGAAGGTTGTTATGAATGTATACCAAGTCTTGAGCACGTTTAGGAGTAAGCTTATTTCTAGTGCAAGAATGAATAAACTTATAGGTGCTCCAATTCCTTTCACTACAAGAAGAGGAAGAAGGTTGACCTAATAGCTTATAAGCCAAACCTTGAAGCATAGGCACTTGGGAACCATAAGTTGCCCACCAATTTTTAGCATCCATCAAAGCCATATCATGCATGCAATCAATGTTGAGAAAGATCCCCTCTGATTTTTGTGAGAATATTGCAAATTCCGTGTTGATCTTGAATCTTTCATCGGGACTTTGGAAAAGCCTTCGAAAGCATTGTAATCTTTGTGTGGAAATTTCATTGTCGGCATTTGGAGCAACTCGTCCCGGGACCTCATTAAGCCATTCTTCCGTGTAAAATCTTTAACAACAAAATAAGAATAGCCATAAGAAATTAAATAAAAAACAAGGAAAAATAAATAAAGATGAATTAAATAAGTAAAACTTACCTTGGATTCAAAGAATGTGCTAATGAATGAAGTGGAGTACTACCCTTACTCCAACGACTACTAAGAATCCCTTTAACTACATTAAAGAAGGTAGATTGTTCATAATCTAGTTTACCCTCTTTCTTGTAGATGGCATCTTTCACCTTTTGAACCATAATGTCCCATCTTTCATAAACCAAATGCAAGGAAGATTTGTCGGTGTCACAAACCCTAATCATCTCATAGATTGGGCGTGTAAAATCAAGAATGTAATCAACTTTTTCCCACCATATTTCATCCAAAATCTTTTCCCTTACATGTGAGGCTTGCCCGCGTCGATCATCCTTGTATAAGGACCAATTCTCACTAATAACCATTGATTGAAGTGATGTTTTAAGGAGTTTCAACCTTTTAAGCATGCACACAATTGAAGCAAAACGAGTGTCGGCAATGCAAAGTAGTTTTAATGGCGAAAACTTATTGAACATTGAAAGCCTCATCGAATGATTCATTATGTAATTTTTAATGAACAAGGCATCTGCATGAACTTCCGTTATCCAATTACATTCATCATATACTTCAACATTATTCAACACATTCTTAGCTGCACAGATGCTTTTCATTGCAAGATTAAGTGTATGAACAACACATGGTGTCCAATATATATGAGGATACCTACCCTCAACCAATTCCCCTGCAGCCTTACAATTACTTGCATTATCTGTGATTATTTGAACAACATTTTGATCTCCAATTTCATCAATCACCTCACTTAGTAAGGTAGCAATGAAATCTTTGTCCTTAATCTCACCCGAGCAATCAATAGCTTTCATAAACATAGGACCCGTTTCAGAAGCAATCATAATGTTAATCAAAGGCCTTCTTTGTGGATCACTCCACCCATCACTAACAATGCTAACACCTTTTGTTTTCCATGTGGCTTTCATAGGTTGTAATAACCTATCCACATTTTCTGTCTCTTTACAAAGCAAAGTTGTTCTAAGTTTGTTGTATCCGGGAGGCTTATAACCAGAGAGATTAGAATTGGCAGCCATTGTATATGAACTAACATAGTAAGGGTTTCTAGCAAGATTAAAAGGCAACCCCCCTGTGTAAAACATTCTAGCAATTTCAGAATCCAAGTGGTCACGAGATTTCACATTAAAAGCATCAGAAATTGTATTTTTTGATTTCCTCTTCTTTACATTATCAAATGAACCTAGTCTCATTGATGTAGCTTCATTTGATGTGTGAGAAGATATGGGTTCATTTGAAAAAGGTGGAACTTTTGGTAACAAAGATTTTTTATAATCCTCGGATTCACGATGAAGCGATCTTAGTTTAGCAAGGTCATCAATTTTCACTTTATTACAAGTTTGAATCCCTTTCCCTTGTTCACCTAGCAAATGAGCTTTCACTCTAGTGTATGAACCATTTTTAACTTCGCCGCAAAAGTTACATTTCCAATTATAATTTCCTCCACCACCCGATATTTTATCACCCTTAACAACAAACTTCCACAAAGGGTAGGGGTCCTTAGACTCAGATGAATTACTACTACCACTAACATTGCACGAAGCAGAGGCACTAGAACCACTAGAAGACATTCCTGACAATTTCAACAAGACAACAATACATTTTCAGCAAATCAAACATTTATAGTTTAGCTCAAACAACACAATCAAATTACACAATGCACATGTGTTATATGTATAAGTTTATAGTGTAAATGTTAGAAATATAGAGTACTGTTTCATTTATATATACAGTATCCACATGCATATTATTTCTCCAAAACAATGGGCACTAACATACACAACATATATGATATATATCAATGCACTAATGCAGCAGTTGAAGGGCAAGCATAAAGTTTAGACTAAATGATCACAAAAATCACAAAAATGCACAATAGTTTAGACTAACTGAAAGTCTGAAAGCAAGTTTTTAAACCCAAAAATGGTCAAAACTCAAAAGGGGTAAACAAATAACAAAAACGAAAACCATAAAACACTACATATCTCTTAATCTAGAACATAATATTGAAGTAATTGAACCACAAAACGGCAAAACCATGATACAAATTACTGAAATTAGCCAATTTAAGCAAATCGTGAAGTGAAGGAATGAAATAAAATTAAAAATTTAAAACGAGAATGAGAGATTGAGAGGAATACCTGAGAAAGTGAGAAGGCTGAGAGCACCGACGAGAGTGACGCCTGGACGGCGGCGACGAGCGACGATCGAGCCGACGAGTGACGGGCTGACGGCGAGTCGACAAAGGATTGAAGGAATAGAGTATTAAAGTGGCCAGGTTTCGTGATGACTGAGGAGTGAGGACTTGCGAGTTGCGACGAGCGACGAGCCGACGACTGACGCTGTGACGGTGGACGGTGGGCGACGGTCAGGCGACTTCAGTCGGCGGCGATTTGGGTTTGAGAAGGTTGAGGAAGAATGAACTCGTGAAGAGGAAGATTGAAAGCAGGAGGGTTTGAGAAAAAAGAAACTGAGGGAGTTGGGCTGGAATAACAAAATGGCGTGTCCAACATAAAACGGGCCGTGTCATAGGGAGACACGGTCCGTGTCCATGACGTTTTTTTTTTAAAAAAATAGGGACACGGATTTTGAAGTGTCGGACACGTATCGCACCGTGTCCCACCCGTGTCGGTGTCGGACACGCGTGTCGACACGGACACCTCAGCTAGGTGGCGTGTCCGTGCTTCACAGGTTGCTAATACTCATTGATTAGTACTTTAAGGCTATATTGTCTTCACCTAAAAAATTTAGAAGTTTTGGAAAGACAAATTTAGATAAGTTCTAATCGTATCATATCAGTTTTACTTTTTACAAGTGTATACTCAGTTCAATATACACTACAATAATCTCTAATAAGTTCAAATTGATTCCAACAAGTTTATAGTAAGTTTAAATAAGTGAATATCAAGTGAAATAATCATTGGGGGTGCATTTATTTCTGTAGGTAAAAATTAGTTAGTTTTTTAGTTAGATGATAAATGTGTAATCATTTCTGCTGTTTGAAATAGTTGAACATTAGTTTCAACTGTAAAACGATACTTGAAAGCAACCAAAAGCTCTATTTACCAGTCTTACCACATGTACTATGGCTAATATATTGGCCTCACTGCCTCAGTTTTGAAGTGAATCTGTCTAAATTTATACTTGTAAATTTGCTTATTTACTGCGGTGCCAAGTGTAGCTAAAAAGAGCAAGGGCCAGGTTATTATTGTTGTTATTTCTGTGGTTTATCTTATTTTTTAATTTAAGGATTTGAATACTGCATCATATGTGCTCTGCTTTACCATTATCTGTTGTGACTTAATTCCATGATTGGGCAGTGCTCCAGCTCTCTTCAGAATTTAGAGATACTGAACTTAAATGGATGCCAGAAGATATCTGATCAAGGAGTTGAAGCCATTACTAGCGCATGTTCAAACATGAGAGTCTTTTCAATATATTGGAATGTTAGGTATGTATCTAATGTATTCATTAACAGTTTAAGTTACTAATCTGGAATACTATCTATGTTCTGGCTGATAATTTTATTGCTTGTTCTAGGGTAACGGATGTTGGCACGCAGCATCTAGTTCAGAATTGCAAACACGTTATCGATTTGAATTTCAGTGGTTGTAAGGTATAAATTCATTTAGATATGATTCTTGTTTATCATGACATAATGTTACTCAATTTGGTAGACCCCTGCAAACCACTAACAGAAATAGACAATTTAATACATGAAAATGGTGCATTTTGGCCTATTTTACAAACTAGGTAGCGAAGTGCATTATCATCCCCAATCTCTTACAATTGTATTAGTGAATTAACAGTGCATGAGATATATCCTGTTTTCTTTGTATCAACGAGTTGCTTATCACAGTTGCAAAATTTATTTATTTTAAACTTTTTGTTTCTAGGTATTACACATAGATTTATCTCATTCTTTAGTAATCTTGATTCTTGCATTTAATTTGTGTAGACAGTATATACTCATGGATTCCAACAAAACAGTAAAGTAGACTTTTCCTTCAATCCAAATATTTTTACATTCGTTCAGCTTAGCTCATCAATGAGCATTACAAGGATTTAAATAGAGAATTAGAGACGCAACCCCTTTGCAAGGATATCTAGGTCACACATCTTGCAACCACTGAAAGTGTGACAACTAGCCTTAGAATTTTCTACAACCTTCCCTTAGAAACAGATAAAAGTGACAATAGACTGTCTTTTTCTTCCAAAGCAAAAATACATAAGCCGGAGGATGAGGCTGAATTTCTTGTGAATGGAACCCCAACCCAATCACTACCACAAAAAGCATTGAGTTGAGCATTGGACTAACAAGCAGGACTTGATTAGGTGATTTAGAGAGATACCACAAAACACTTTTAGCTGATTGGAAGTAAACTGCAGAGCCTGAGCACATGTACTCTATTAGCAATATCAAGCCATGTCATTGTTAATTACATGAGTTTCCCATTATAGGGATCATGATGAGATAGTTGCTCACAAATTTTTGCTTGGAATTCTTTGAGTCCTGCGATTAGTTATCCCATATTCTTCTTGTAAATCTATTACTATATTTTAAAAATAATTTACTTGAGGAGTTGAGGTAATACTGTTTATAAATTCTTAACTAGATCTTTCTAATTATAGGTTCCCTATTAAGATTTTGGTAGTGGTGACGTTAATTATTAGGAAAATTGGCTTAAAATAATCCCAACTATTATCAGTGGGTGCAAAATAATACGACCTCAGTTATTTGCTTTCAGTAGTACCACCTTTTGTAATATATGTGCAAAATGGTGCGCCATCAGAGAAGGTTCAGGAATATTTCGTCCATATTCATTATTATATTATTTTTGTATTAATTATTAATATTTTTCCAAAATACATAATTCCTACATTTTTATTTACAATAACACATTATTTTGACATGACACACACTTTACGAGAGAGATTAGACTAGTTAACGTACAAATTAACTAACAAAATTTTACCACCAATAAGAAAAAAGTGTTATGTTTAAAAAAAAAAAGTGTAAGTTGCTACGAATAAAACTCGTAGCATAATTTGTTCGCTTACATAGTATAATAATTTTTTCAAGCATGTCAAAAGGTGTGTTGTAAGTATAAAAAACAAAGGAAATATTATGTTAATTTTTGGTTTTTAATACATTTTTTGAAACTAATTATATCAATATAATAATGCATTTAAATACTTTATTTACTTTTATAGGAGGAAATTATTAACATAAAATGTGTTTTGGAAAAAAAAAAACTTTAATATTAAAAAATTATAATAACTATAATATAATAATGAATATGGAAGTAATATTCCTTAAGATGCCTTTATCGGTGGTTGGCATACCATTTTGCACATACAGTGCAAACCTAATAGCAAATAGTTGAGGTTGTATTACTTCGCACACACCGTTAATAGTTGGTATTATTTTAAGCCAATTTTCCTAATTATTACCTACATTTCCAACCGAATGAGATTTTACCGACATACCAAGATGCATTGAAATTCACAAAGAAAATCACCATAAGCCTCAACTTTCAAGTTCTGTATTCTTACAACTACAATGGTTGGTATTTGCAATGTAATGGTGGTGCTAGAGGCAGAGGAGAAAAATATAGATATTAGTATTGTGGAATAGCCAACGTGAAAACATTGTAGTTGCAAACTTTTCATTAACAAAGGTTGTCAGTTTGATGATGATAATTGGTAAAATGAAAAGCCCTTCTAGGAACCATTTGTTTACAAATTGACGCCTAGAGTTCTTAAAATTATTGGAAGTACAACCATGGGCGATACATTTAAGAATAGCTGGTAAAGGTAGTTCCTCATTCCTGAGAAAGACGACTTGGCTAATCTTGCAGAAGGCAAAATTCTTGAGACATTGGACAAATGATGTGCTTTACCTCGCCAATGTAAACACTTGTAGTGTAGATACTAGATAGTGTACATTCAATGTTAGAGATTTGGTTCTTATCTAATATCCATGTGTAGATAATAGTTTTTTCGTCCTTAATAAAGTGTGTAGGTCGTCAATTTCTATAAAGGCATCTTGTATTTTTTGGTCTTATACATTGAATTAGGGTGTGTTCTATTTACCCGATTTTTAGTTATCTGAATTTATCAACCCTTATCTAAACTTATTTCAACTTATTAAACCTTATTAACACTTATTTGACCTTATTAACACTTATAAGATCATATTAGACATTCTTGGAACTTACTGTATAATATATTGGTAATATAAGTATATAACAATATAATAAAAGCATTAATATATGAAAATATTAGCATTTTTATTATTTCAATTAAAAAAAAAACAATTAAAAGTGTATGTAGTAATAACACCAAATGTAATTCTATTCTTCTAAAAGTTTGTTTCATAATCATCATCCGTCATCACTTCCTTCTTCCGTATCATCCTCTATGACATCTCTAACTGACTCCCATATATCTTTTGTTATTTTTTTTTCGAACACGGTTCATAGCTTTTTTTCTTAGTTTATCATACATATTATAATCAGTGGCATCATCTTTAAGATCTTCCATCTATTCTTTAATATGCCGAAACATCTTTCAATTGTTGTACGTAAAGAGGATTGTTGAAAATTATAATGCTCTAAGTTTCCAACAAGTGGACCCCTTTCTTCAAAATATGGCATATGCTCTAAGTCTGTTAAGATGGGGCTTTAATATCCATAGTATTTGTGGATATGTTGAGTCAACTAAAAAGTATTTTCCTATTCATTATTATACACTAAAAATAAGGTAGCATATTTTTCTAAGTAATAATAATTTTAAACTTGAAAAAGTACTTGAAGGTGGATGGGGGAATTTCTTGGTAACATCACCTAAACAATGTGTCTAAACTGTCGTGTCATTTGCTCTTCCTTATAAGCCCACATTAAGAAAAGTAAATAACATGTTAAATGAACACGAAGCCATGACACTCCATGTTTTGTTTCCTTTACGTCCTCTATATGGCTTAGCACCAACGTCATCAACAATTTCTTCTACTACGTATATGAGTATCATCTAAAGCTCCGACACAATCCTAAGAATGAAGATTTTTTTTTTAATTAAAGAACGATAAAAATGTAGCTTGCTAGGATAAACATTCTCACTAAATTAAATTTGTTACCTTGAAAAATGGCCAATATAATGAATTATTTTTAATTTATGGTGGTAATTCATTGAAACTCTGATATGGTCAAATAATATCACAAGATTATGAAATCAAAGCTTTAGATGAAAAAAACACATTAAAGATTATAATATCACAACATTGCTCTAAAGTAGATATAATAAAAAACACGAATACGTAATTAATAATATGTGACTCTTCGTACTTACCTTTGTAACATAATAAAATAAAGTTCCAGAAAATCACAATAAAAACACATTTATCAAAATAAAGCAGTACCAAATTTTAACTTATTCCATATTGAAAAAAAAATGAAACTTACGCACCCAAACTTTATAATAACATGTGCTAACCATCTTACACGACTTATTATGTTAGTTTAATAATCATGATCTAAACTATCATTGAAGCTAGGCCTATAACAATCATCGGGGAATTGGATTTTTTCCTCAAATAGAGGATTCTCGTTGTCCAAAAGAGAAAAAAAAATCACTTTCATTTGGATTACGTAAGAACTCCAACACCTGGAATATAAAAGACTTTCTGTAATTGCTAAAATGCTAACTGTTGAATCAATTTTTCATATTTTGATGGAGATGGTCTAGATTGTCTTAAAGGAACCAAGTTGCATGTTTCTTCTTAAATAATCCATGCAAGTTTCAATGTCATCTTTCACACTCTTTCTACTAGAGGTAGCAGTGCAATATGAACTCTTACATCTGTTAGAAGATATGATCTTGCTTTCATAGCCTGACCTTTCAACATCTTCCATATCATCATCTTTGGTTCTAAGTTCTTCATCAGAATCCCCAGAACCTTCCTTAGAGTTATCTTGAACAGGAATCATGTGTTGGTTGTGTTTGGTTTGTATGGTCCCAACAAATATGTCATACAACTTATTCTCAAACATCTAGGATTTCTTTAGAAGGCTTGAAGAATTCTTATAAGCCAATACAAAAAGAAAAAAGTTACATATTATTCCAAGTAATAACAAAAATATAAGTAGGAAAAGCAAAAGTCATAACCCAAATACCTTTATAAATGCTTTCCACTTCTCATCTTTTGGATCAATCACATGGTAACCTGTTTACTCATTCCAACCAATTCCAGTCCAACTTTTAAGTTCGTTCCAAGCTTTCCTTTTGTTTCTTTTCAAAGTCTTTCCCTATTTGTGCATTCAAATGTAATAAATTGTGTCCCAGTTGTACATGCCACCTTTTGGCCTTTTGTTTTCTTTTACTAAATCCAAAAATATCTCAATATCCTCATTGTTCCATGATGTCCTTTCCTTGGAAGTCATTGTAGTTTTGTTAATAAATAAAATATTCAAAGCAATATTAACTAGTATAATACTAATATGGGTGATGTTGGGACTTACAAATAGATGTTAAGAGCAAAAATGCACAAAGCAACAAACAGTCTAAAGTATTACTTTAAAAACAAAAAGGTACACAACTCATTTAGTCATTTTAGAAGTTCGTATACGTATATATGTTTTCTTATATTTAAGGAGTACTACGTATAAGTTAGCAAAGCATATCCTTGTTCAATTCACTTACCATCCATTCCATCTGTAATAATATGAGAAAAGCAACTGCTACTTTGCCTCCATATTTCATCTGAGAGCTAGTGAAGTTCAATTCACTTACTAAATAGTTCTTATTTTTAATTAATGAAATCTCGTGATTGAAAAAAAAAAAAAAAAGAATTAGGACTTCTACTACATATGTTATTTACTTGATTCTTTGATTTCTTATGTTGTCCTTATTGTATCTTTAGCTTTTCATGCAAGTACGGGCTACAGGATGTGATGTATTGTATTTAATATTTTTTAGTATAGTATAGAAGCTAAAAATACTACGAAATAACGTATGTACATGTAAAAGAAATGAACAAATGTGATGTAAAAAAAAAAACACGTCAAGCATGCATCTATATTCTGTCTCACTAGTGCTCATCTAAATTTGTCTATCATGTATTCATGTATCACGTATTACACTAACATATGGAAAAAATATTGTCAATGATAATGTAAGATAGAAATCATAATTTTCCTAACTAAGATTGTTTTAGAATCAGGCTTAAAAATTCCATTGAAAAAAATCAATAAAAATCAAAAATAGAAATTAAAGGCATTATAAACTTATGTAGCTTGTTTGTCTAAGTACACTGTTATTGATACTACCTCTGACAAAACCTGAAATATGTAGTATGAAAATAGAAAATTAGTATCAAAATAATAAAGTGATTTAAGAAACTCATAAACAAGCTCTCATACCTTGGTGTTTTGTGAAGATACGCCTAATTTTAGTTTTTGAATAAGAAAAAGTATGTGTATATATATTATAGTAATGGTAACAAATTGAAGAAACTAAAATCACTATTTTATAGCTTAGGAATAGTAGATACTTTACTTTTAACAACATTATTAATCTTTATTTTATAGCTAGGAATAGTAAATATTTTATAGCTTAGGAACAATTATTAAACTTCATTGTTAACAACACTATTTTATAGCTTAACTAAGTTATTAATCACTATTTAAACCTCAATGTCAACAACACTATTTTATAGCTTAGGAACAATTGATTATTTGACCTATAACCATCATATAATCATATGAATAGGTTTATTTATTTGCTTGACTTTTGTTTAAGCAAAACTTATATGATTGTCATGTCAGTCTTATCATAACTTATTCCTCCGTAACTTATTCCTTCGTTTCTTTGTGGTTGCAACACACACTTTATCACGGTATTTAAGAAAAGTGGACCTCACATGATATAATACACTTAAAATGGGGTTAAGAGGTTGTTAGGAGCATAATCAAGTGGACCATGAGCTGAAAATAAAGATAATAGTACAATTTTCTCCATTAAAACCTTTTCTTTTATAGTGTGTTGCAACTATTATAACATTTCCTTTTTAGGAAAGTGTTGCAACTATAAAGAAATGGAGGAAGTATAACGTTACTTTTTTTTTTTTTTTTGGTAATGCACACGTTACTTTATTCTTGTATGAAACAGATGATAATACAGCAATAAAAATAGACAAAAAAAAAAAAAAAAAAAAGCAATCTTGATTAGTAATACTCTATCTAATTGGTGGTTCGTGGAAAGAACATAACTTATAGTTTTAAAAAACATCATGAATTTATAAAATAACACAACATTGAAATAAAAGAATGATTTTTGAGGAATAGTTTTTAAAAAAGATAATTAATAAGTGCTAGTTGAAGTTTACCTCACATTAATGTCAATTTATATCAAAATATTCAATTTTCTAGATTTTCTCTATCTTAAATTATTTTCATCTAAAAATAATTCTAAGGTTTCATTTTCAAATTTCAAAAATTCAAAATTCAAAATTTCATTTTCAAAATAAAATGGAATAACATATTATTCAAGTGTAAAGAACATAATTTGTACTCCCTACGTTTTTTTTATTTGCATCACTTTCCTTTTATGGGTGTTTTTTTAAATGCATCACTTCTATATTTGGTAATTTTATATTATATTTTATCATTTCTCTCTCTTACTTTAAACCCCACTCAAATTATTTATCATTTTTCTCTCTTCTATGGTCCCCACTTAAATAATAAAAATATCTATCCTCTCTCACATACTTTCTCTTTGATGGTCCCTATCTTACTTTTACTATAATAATTTATTCACTCACTCACAATATTATGTTACTTTCCTAAAACTCCATGCATTCCCAAGTGATGCAAATAATAAAAAAAAAAAAAACGGAGGGAGTACTTCGTATTATATAATGATACCCAAAAAACATGTTTTAACTATATACCTTAAAGAACTTTCTTTGTAATGTAAAGAACGTATAGTTTAGACACAAAGAACATATTGGTTAGAGTTATTTCATTCCAATTAAAAAATGAATATGAATCTAAGAAATAAAAAGAACATTCATCATAATATAAAAAAACATATCTTCAACCTCCGAAAATAACACAAAAGGCAGAAAAAAAGATTAAAAAAATGAAAAATTGAAAGATACCTTTTCTCTCAATAATGAATTCGTCAATTACATTTATGGATTAAAAGATTCATTAGAACGATAAAATCAACTTTGTAATAACATTGAATCATTTCGAAACTCAAAATTTACCAAGATTACTTTCTCTATGTAAACTCAATTTCACTTTCTTAATAAAAAATGAAATTTTGTTTGCCAAAAGTAATATGGAATGTAAATAATAAATCAAATCCATAAATTAAAGAGTATAAATAACAAATCAATCCCTTAAATTTTGTTTTGAATTATTTTGCTCGTGTACTTTATATTTGTACACAATGTTCTTTCCGCGTTTTTTAAACCCTTGTATTTTGATTGGGTGGTACACCCAATGGTACACCCGGGTATATGATGTAATTTTCATACTCTATAAAGTATAATAAGTGGAAATAAGGTGAGGAGTACGTTAATTTTGAACTTATTAACTCTGAACTTATTTGGAATAAGTGAATATAAGGTGATCATGCCCTTAATTTCAATGACCCATGGATGTGTATGTAGCAATTGTAGTGATGTAGGATGTGCCATGAACATGAGTCAAGGTATTGGTTTCTGGTCGGTTGACTTCAATGTGTACATGTGCCTCAAAACTAAGTCGAAAAAAATGGCTCACAACATCTCCTCCATCAGCATCAATCTGTCTCAACCAATCTCCATAGTTGTAAATGCGTCTCCTCCAAGTTTTGTGAAAGGGTGTAATAGAGTATATAAAATAAACCTAGGCTTCAACCATTAGTTTAAGCTTTTGGTTGAGTTACCCCTTTAAAAATTAGATTAAAGAAAAATACATTCCATAAAAAAATAACTCTAAATATATGTATAGAAAATGGCAATAGGACTCATAGTTTAAGCGCCTATGCATGTACCATGGTATCAAAAACATAAACCATGCTTCTTGAAATATACGCTTGATCCTTGTGCCATGATCCAAGTGTATAAACAAACTTTTTGATGAATCAAAGAACATAGAAAAATTTACCTCTCACTCCTACGTGGAAGGTTTATATTCCCTGCCAATGCTTTCGAAATTTATGCGGACCGTCGCCGCATTAATATCAAAATAGTATCAACTAGGAAGTTTGATTTGTTTGCCTTGTCTAAAATATGTCGGAAGTAGGTGTGTGGTGGTATTATGGTTATTAGTGGTGAGAGTGGGAGGGGGAGGAGGAGAGTGGAAGGAGTATAAAAAGTAATCCAAGGGTAACATGGTTATTGTATATTTAATGTTAACTTGGAATTTGAGTTCTTCATTTCATGCAAGTTGGATGTCTTGATTGTGTTTCTACTTTTAGAAGAACTATCCTATGTCATTTTACTCGAACTCTTTACCTCAAATTTCAGTCTAAGATCCTTGACACTTGGACATGGGTAGAACATTCGGACACTTCTTTTAGGTAAAAATCATGCAAAATTTTCAATAAATAAGCAGTTTGGACACTTGAACACCTGTACTCTAATCAAACATTACACATGAGTCCAAGTAACATCGATTATATGCATCAAACTCCATAATTTAGTGATATCTTTACTCCATATGATTATCTGATTACAATGTAACTATAAAGTTGCATTTCCCTTTTTCTTTTGTTATCTTCGAATTTGACATTTGCTGTATTTATGTATATCAATCTCTCCAATCCTTGTAAAGTTAATCGTAAACTACCCGGATTTGAATTCTGGGTTCCGGCGTTCAGAGGTCTAGAAATCTGGCAGATCCAAAGCCAGGGATGGTTATTTGGGGTCTAATCCGGAATTGAACTTGTACATTGGACCCGATTGTTAATTGGTTCGGATCTGGATCCTGCAAGGCCGACCCAAAAATCTAATTTGTTGCCATTCCTACATGCTTCTGACTAGTTAGCTACTTAGCTATTGGTCAAAACTTAAGATATAAAATCATGTGCTTGGGTTGCTCCTCAGTGAGTAAATTTGTGCTTCTGTTTACTTTCCTTTTCCCATTTCTAATGGATAATTCAATAAAATGTGATCCAGAATATCTCTGACAAAAGTATGCAACTTGTTGCTGACGCTTATCAAAAACTCGAGTCATTGAACATTACAAGGTAATTGTAGTATAGGCATTGCAAGAATCAGACTAATGAAGGGTGTGTTGGTTGTAATTCTGGTGATGTGTCTAATTCCCATATTACTGCTTATGAAAACAGGTGCATCAAGCTCAGTGATAGTGGCTTGCAGTACATACTGCGCAGTTGTTCCTCTCTTAAGAGCCTCAATTTGTATGCCTTGTCTAGGTAATAGATAATTTCATATCTGACTATTCTTTCAATCCTATTAATGCCTAATGCTATGTTCTTATACTGACAAATTTGTTTATTTTATTCAGCTTTACTGATGAAGTTTACATGAGTATGTCACTTCTTACTCAACTCAGGTTCTTAGATCTTTGTGGAGCTCAGGTAGAAATATTTTCTTTACGATAAGACAATTGTTGAAACTCTAATCTTATAGGTTTTTGGTGCTGTAGAATCTGTCTGATCAAGGATTAATGTGCATTGCCAAATGCAATTATTTGGTCTACCTTAATTTATCTTGGTAAGAAAAGCTAAAGGCCTCCTCCAAAGATATTTGCTAAATAAAACAAAGTTGCAAATACATATCACCTTGCAATCTTTGCCTTCAACAGGTGTGTGCGTGCCACTGATGCTGGAGTCATTGCCCTAGCGGAAGGATGCTCCTACCTTGAGCTGCTTAGGTAATTTACCATAACTTGAAATCATTTAGGGACCACCTTGTAGGTGTTGTAGCTCTTCAATCTTTGTATCTCAGGATCTAAAACTGTGAACTTTTGTTTGCAACGTGTTTTTTGCTCCCCCCCCCCCCCCTCTCAATTTATTAATATTGTTATTGTGATTGTTATTATTATTTTTGTTATTGTTATTGCAGTGGTCTATTAAACAATAATTTGCAAACGTCGTACATTATGGTTATTTAGAATGTGAATTAACTAGCCTCTCAGTAGTTTCTGCATTGATATGTAAACCTTATTTTTGGCATCAATCTGATGTTTCTGAAGTAAAACTACAGCTTGTTTGGAATTCTTGGGGTGACTGATCAGAGCCTCGAAGCACTCTCAAGGTCATGTTCGAGTACACTCAAAACTCTTGATGTGAACGGGTGCATTAACATTAAGGTACGTGTGTATTCTACAACCGTCACTTACGTTTTGGAGTGAATGGATGCATTAACATTAAATTTGTGTCTAGTCTAAAACTCCCATTAATATGTTGGGGTGCCAATATGTCAAGTACATTATGGGACTTAAAAAACCAAGTCTAGTCTGTAGCATATCTTTGACATCAACTTTTCTTGCTTTTCTGAAAGATCATTGCATTAATCTACCTTTTTTCATTTTTTTAGAGAAGAACCCGTGAAGAACTGCTTCAGCTGTTCCCACTTTTAGAGTGTTTTAAAGTGCACAGCTAGTGCAATGCTTGTTGGACCACATCCTGATATCAATCTGTGTCTGGACAGTTTCTGCTTACAGCTTATGAAAACGTGCTAACGAATACATTAGAGCACATTCCAACTGTTGGATGAATCACCCGTAGTGTTTATTGTGATGCAGCAGCTTTTTCCCAGAATACAATTGTGGGAAAAGAAATTTTACATTCCAATAGTGGTAGAAACTCATGAGTCATTGCCATGATATGTTCAGTGAGTGATTTTATATCTTCATAATATGCAGTTTCACTAGGAAGTTGATGTGCACTTATTATGGGGTGCTAAATTCCTTTCCAAGTTTCCAGATATACACAAATTGCAAAATCGAAACAAATCCAGAATCAATTGGAGTCTCCAATGAAGATGGAAGAGAAGCGTTCAGGTTCAACTTTTGGTTTTTCTCCCATAACATTGTTTCTAATTAGATGTAATTTTTTATTTTTTGTGTTTTTTTTGGAGAAACTTCGTATTCAATGTATTGTGTGTTGATAGGCAACTATTTCTTAAGTGACACAGTAGGGCCTTTATTATTGAATGAAAATGTATGTTGAATGAGTGAGATGTTTGAATCGTTTGATACATCTTATCTATTTGGAAATTTTGTCTAGAAAAACCTTTTGAAGTGAACTTTTTGTTCGGTGAAACCTTTTAAATTTTTTTTGGCTAGGAGAAACCTGTTTATAAATTATTTTTGTTGAGGACAACCAAGTGGCACTTTTCGATGTTGACTCTCCTTTTTCCGGCATTGACTCGCTTTTTTCCCACATGTGCGTGTCACGTGCCTCCTATTTTTCTAATCACACCCCCTCTTTTCCTAATTCCACTCAAAATTCCCTCCAATTAAACACACTCTCCCTCTCCTCTGTGAACAAGCATCGAGGCAATTAATCACTTCTCTGCCATGGCTGCTACATCATTAAGTCCATGAAGTCCTCTTTGCCACAGGGTGGCCACACCCACACCTCAAATCACCACCTAGAACCATAATTGCTGCATAATTGAGAAAATTTTTAAAAGGGGGAAAACCCCTAATTTTTTTTTCAACTATCGAAAACATGAGAGATTGATAAATTAAGCACTTTCCTCTAGTCGAAACTTGTTGGGAAAGCCTTCAATTGCTTCGAATCAACTGAACTCCAACAATGGCTGGTTCACAGAGAGGAGAGAGAGTGTGTTTAATTGGAGGGAAAATAGATTGGAATTAGGAAAAGGGGGTGTGATTAGAAAAATAAGAGGCACGTGACACGCACATGAGGGAAAAAGGCGAGTCAACGCCGGAAAAAGGAGAGTCAACGTCGGAAAGTGTCACTTGGCTGTCCTCAACAAAATAATTTTATAAACAGGTTTCTCCTATCTAAAAATTTTTTTAACAGGTTTTTCCGAACAAAAAATTCACTTTAAAAGGTTTTTCCAGACAAAATTTCCTATCTATTTTAGTACATGTGTAACTCCCAAAGTTTGAAAAGTTTGAAGGTCATTAAGGCTAAAACTTCTTGAAATCTACCTACATACGCAGCAAACTTAATTTAAAGTCATGACTCATAATGGAAGTCTTTTTTTTTTTTTTTTTTGAACGGTGTTGTAAGGCACATAAAGGAAGTCTTGACGACTAGATAAAGAGGGTGTTTATATGGTGTTTGGTTTACATTTGGGTTATACCTAATCTATAATCTATAATATTATTAAAAGACAACATCATACCGTCATGTGTCACTGACTTCCATCTTTAATCCTTTCATTCCATTTGTTTTTCACTGATATCTAATCTTCCAACTTTTATATATGACATAAGTATTTTAATTTGATTCAATTTATTTCGATAAAACAAATATATTTCTTCTTATTTTTATTTATATTTACATTTATAAAATAAATTGGTATTCAAAAATTTTCTACATGTTCTATAAGTAATATTTCTTATCATATACCTAATATATAAAGCTAAACTTTTAGCTAGGTTAGGAGAAAACAACACTCGACATTTCAACTTTTCGCCAAGTGTCGCGTCACGTAGATGACAATTAATTATTAATATAACACGCAGGTTTTATTTGAATATATTTTTTGAAGAATGGGATAAAAAAGTTGGATAGATTCAGTAAGATAAAAGTTATTTTAGTGTTTTATTTTCAATAAAATTTGGATGATTTAGTAGGATAAAAAAGTTTTTTTTAGAGCTTTATTTTCAATAAAACTTTTAGTTTAGAATTTTATTTTCAATATAATATCAATTTTTCTATACAAATGACGGATCCAGAAAGGTACAAAAGGAAAAAATAAAAAATCAGAGAGTATTATTAAAATTAAATCAATATAAGCCAAAGTTTGAAGTCTTTGGGGAAAATCAATCGTACATAAGTATTTTAAATTCATATCAATCTCCTATCTAGCTACCATATGGACAGTCATATTACCCGCCCATCACACATGAGTATAATAAAAAATAGGATATTTTGGATTTTAACACCTGACAAATACCCGAAAATGGGTTTTAACACCTCCAAAAAAAAAAGTTTTATTTTAACACCAGACAAATGTTACGAAAATGGTTTTTACCACCACTTAACGGTTTCCGTCCAAAAATTCCGTTAAGTGGGGTCTACAGTGACACGTGTCACCATTTTACTTGTTTTCAAAAAATAAAAATAAAATAAAAAAAAACATAAAAAAAAATCTATTTATTTTTAAAAAGCTCAAACAACCAGAATGCAGCCACCAACGGTGGCCCTTCTTCCCGGCCAACCCCTGAACCACCCTCTCCTAGCCCCTCGTCACCGGATTTCGCCACCGGACCTTTCTGAACACCGGAATTCGACGTACCCTCGCTTCCCGTAGCCGAAATTTGAGAACCCCCACTAAAAATCGCGCCCAGAAAATCGCGCCCAAGCGGTGGTAACAACCTTCCTTCCCCAAAAAAGCCGGCGAATTTGGCCATTAATGGCTGAAATCGATCGGTTTTGGGGCTGAGTGGCCTTAACCGGCCGATTTCGGCCATTAATGGCCGAATTCGTGGCCGAATCAACGGCCAAATATTCGGGCTTGGTGATGGCGGTGGTCGGGCTAGGGTGGTTTAAGGCCGCGGGAAAAGGGTGGGGATGGGTTTAGGTCGGCCGGCGAGGGAGGGGGGAGGTGGTGCGCTGGCCGTTACGTCGCCGGCTGTGGGTCAAGCTGAAGAAGAAGGTTGCAGTGGTGGGGCGGCGGTGGGGCTAGGGTGGCTGGGTAGTTTTGGGTTTTTTTATTTTTTTTTTATTTTTTTTATTTTTTGGCCAATAAGAAAGCGACACGTGGCTCATGCACCTACTTAACGAATTCTTAAACGGAATCAGTTAAATGGTGGTAAAAACCATTTTTATATTTTTTGTCAGGTGTTAAAATAAAAGTTTTTTTTGGGGGTGTAAAAAACCATTTTCGGGTTTTTATCAGGTGTTAAAATTCAAAATATCCTAAAAAAATAAAAAATAAAAAAACATTAAAATCACAACCCATCCTAAAATTATCATCCAATAAAATGAAAATAGGTGTAAATCCAAACTGATTTCTTTGAATTGCTTTGACCATGCTACTTTGAGACACTTTCAAGAACTACATTAGATAGTTTTTTTAAAAAAAACACACACAAATAACAAAAAACTACATTAGATAGCATAAGCTCATTCCCAAAGTTACCCACAACTTAACTTTACGAGCGGTGGTAATATATTCTTTGTTTTATAAATATGATTATCAAGTGATCATTAATACATGAGAAGCAAATTCGAATAACATAGATATTTTTCTCATATATATAGTGTATAATTTATATAATGATATTGCGATCTTACAAAAATCAATAGTATTTTAATCAAAATATCCAAAATCAAAAGAGCAATTATATGTCTTTTTTTCACAAATATGTTTTAAAATTTGGCATATAGATAAAAAAAAAAGTTTATCTTAATATTTAATAAATTACACGGGCATCACACGGATATAAAACTAGTTTTTATATAATAAATTTTATTTATTTTTATAGAATAGTAATGGATATAAATTTATTTGCCTAATATTTATTTAGTATTTGTATTTTGCAAGACAAATATAAATAGATAATAGAATACGTATTTTGTTATAAGTTGTCAGGCTCCTTATATATTAAAGACAACTTTGATTGTAGGTCATTAACATAGTGCAAATAGATAGTGCATACAATCTTTATGTACTAAAAATGACTTAAAAGTTATATATTGCAATCATAAGTTTCCTTCGCTCCAACCTATCATTATTCTAATAATTAGCATATTTTTTCTTCAACAAAATCAATCCATTAATAAAAAGTCATCCGACATTTACAAATAAAATCTAAATTAACAAATAAAATAGAATCAATAAAGGTTTCGTCATCAAATTTACGGTCGTTGAGAATATCTTGCACTGTGGTACATCCCTCGCATACATCGTTGAATATGTAGTCTTTTCGGAGAGACGGTTTAACGATTTGTTGTAGCCGTAAATATGATTACTATCTGATTCGGTTGAACGTATTTGAGAATTCGACAACCGCTGCGATCCTGAACAAATTTTTACCAACAAACTGATAATAGGGTAAACATGATTTTTTTTTATAAGCCTTGACACATATATAAACTCTAACAAAAACCAAACAACTATATATACTAACAAAAATAAACGACTCCACCATAGGGAGAAACTCTACAATAGGAAGACGGGGGATTATCTACACTACTTGTGTAGATTTATCAAAACCTAAAATGCAACGCTATAGACAAACAAGAAAAAAGGGTTGGAAATAGTCTAACTTCCGAAGAAATTAAACTATTTCCGGCTTATACGGCAAAAAATTATAAACCCTAGAAGAGAAGAGAGAGGAGAATTTAATTCATTTTAGAGGTGATGTATCCTAATAATTAGCATGAACAATGCATAAAGTGTCTAAATATGAAATTCATAAACATATTAGTCAAGACAACATTATGTAGGCCAAAAAAAAAGCAGAAATATCGACGCTACTTGCCGAATATTAGGTCATAAAAATGAAACATTCAAGGGACTATCTTAACCAAATGTTTATGGTGATAGTTAGAGCCCAAAATTTATTTTATACTACTTTATGACGCTTCTTTAGCTTACTTAAGAACTCTTTGTGTTTGAAGTGTGAATGTAGTATGATCTCCTAATATCTATGGCTAAATTTTTCACATTGATAATGAGAGATGGATGAGAATTGAACCCATGACTTTTTTGTCACGCTAACTCCAACATCATGTCAAAGGTCTAACCCAATCAAAAGTTAAAACTGATGATTGAAGCCTCTGTATAGGTTTAATACTTTATTAATAAATATATGACAACATTTTTACAACATATAAATCATTAAGAGACGTTGAAAAAAAAAAAAAAAAAAAAAAAAGACGTTGTTATTAATAAATATATGACAACATTTTTACAACATATAAATCATTAAGAGACGTTGAAAAAAAAAAAAAAAAAAAAAAAAAAAAAAAAAAAAAGACGTTGTTGAATAATGATAAACAAAAAATATGGAAAGGGGATATAAGTATTATTATGTAGTAACTACTTGCACTATTATAGAATTGATGTTGTGATTGAATAGATAAATCTAATAACAAATAATTTAATTGGCAGTCTAAATAATATATCAATGGAAGAGTTTCTTCCAATATATTGATATAAAAATTGAGCAATAATATTTGTATAACACAAACTATTGGGTGCGAGCACCCGCACCCAAGTGTTTGTGTGGCGAGAAGGGAGCGGCGCTGAGGAATTGATCCTTCATTTCAGATTCAACCTTAAACCTCCATTGCCTGCTAACTCCAACACCTGAAACCAACAATTTCAACCTCCATTTCAGATTCAACACCCCAAAAAAATAAAAATAAAAACCAAAAAAATTCAAAAAAATTCGGTAAAAAGGGAGACAATATTTGAATGTACCTCAGCAGCAAGGTATTCGAGGACAGCAGCGAGGTAAACGGGGGAAGCGAAGCTAAGATGTTGAGCGTAACGACCTTTTTTTAGGAAACGATTGATTCAATCGACGGGGAATTGAAGGTTTGCTTTGACAAATTGACGAACGACCTTCTTACGGTCATCGTCGCGATGGCCACCAACGCCTTTGGTGGTGGTTTCGGTTGGAGGTGGTGCGATTTTGTGAACGCTGATGGTCGTGGGTTGGGCGACAATTGAGGATCAGCGGTGGTGGTTTGATGGTGGCTATATATTGGGCGGCAGTTGGGGGAATTATTTGTTTCATTTCTTATTGGGGATATGGAGAAACAGAGAAAAGGAAAGAGAGGAAGAGGGGGAAAGAGGAGAGAGAATGAAATAAAAATAGTTTGTACTTGTATATACTTTGTACATCAGTCAATACAAGTAACAGATCAGCCAATTCATGTTTGATATCAATCAACATTAAAAATATTAATAAAAACGTATCAGCCAACAAAAGATACATATCAGCCAACAAGAAGAATATATCAGCCAACAAAATACTTATCAGCCAATCGAATGAATATATCAGCCAACAAATGAAACATATCAGCCAACAAAAGGATGATATCAGTAAACAAAAGCAATAGGTAAGCCAACAAAATAAACATATCAGCCAACAAAATTAAACATATTAGCCAACAATTAAAATATGCATATCAGCAAACAAAATAAATGTATCAACCAACTAAAGAAACATATAAGCCAAATGATGTCTGATATCAGCCAACAAAGGAAAAGAAAAAAACAGCTAACAAAAAAAATATATTAACCAACACAAAAATCATATCAGCCAACACATGAAACATATCAGCCAACAAGTAAAACATATCAGCTAAGCCAGTCGCACGAAAATTTGCGTGCGGGCATCCACACTCAATAACTTCTCTTTGTATAAATAGAACCAAAAATATTGGGATACTCACAAAAACTTTTGCATTTAATTACATACCAAAGTACACACGGAAGTTTATTGGGTCTAAATTGAAAGAAAAATGGGGAGGAAGCACATTTAATTAACATAATTTTTCTTCCTTGCCGCAGGTATTACTTTTTATTTATTTATTTCTGTTTTTATGATAAGGAGAAGGGTCCTACCAGACCAAAACCTATCACAGGTCAACCCGACCTAGAGCTGGGCATCGTGCCATGTCGGACCGTTGCTGACTGTGCCAGGAGGAGGGTCGTGCCGGGCCTGGGTGATGGCAGGCCGTGCCGTGCCGATCCACCAAATGGCACACCTAGCCCACGGCATGACATGGCCCACGTGACTGGTGGGCGAGGTCGTGTCGGGCCGCGGGCCAACCCATTATTTTTATTTTTATTATTTATAATTCTTTATATTATTATGGTTCTTTTTATTATTTTTATTTTTATAATATTTCTTTTTATTGTTTTTATTTTTATTATTTATAGATTTTTTTAATTATTTTTATTATTATGGGTCGTCCTGGCGGGCTAAAAGTTCGTTCAGTCCGCGGGCTCGTGCCGAATTTTAATTTTTTTGTTCACGGCACGACCCACGGCCCACCCCTTGTTCCTCGTGCCGTGTTGCTAGCGGGCTCATGTCGTGTCGGGCCGCTACCGTGCCGGCCCGTCCCATGCCCAGCTCTAACCCGACCCGGGTTAGCGAGCTAGACAATTTGGGAGTGAGGGGAAGAGTGAGGGAACCCCCACCCCAAATTGCCTCTAGTGGGGTTTGACCGTTTGATCTCACAACCTTTTGGTTGTGAGGTGACAAATCTTACCATTAGACTAAATTTTGCTTGATATTACTTTTTAATTAATCCGCTACATACATGTATATGAATGTGTACTATATGTATTTTATTTTTATTTGTATGTGCTTATAATATTGAAATTGCGTATTATACATACTAATGATATGTGTTAAGTAATTTTTTTTTATATATAGTGATTTTTCGTACTAATAATATACGAAGTAACAATATTTTCGACAGTGATGGTGCAAATGCTATATGTGAGCGCACAATGTCCGGGTGTTCAATGCAGTCCTACTACAGCTTTGTTGTGAAGAATTTGCATGTATTAACAACTTAGACAATATGTGAAATAAGTTAAAATAAGTTGAACTAAACATGACCTAAGTATAACTATCTCAATTGTAGAGTCTTGTATACTTTTAATATGTGTAGCAGACAGGAGCATGACAAAGATATTTTCATTATGATATAAAGGTTCAAATTAGACAATATAATATATTTTAGATAAAACAATAAAAATAAATGAAGATACTTAGGTTCCGCACACTTCACCTTATTTTTGCTGAACTGAAATTATTTTTACTGAACTGAAATTATCTTTGTTGAATTTAAATTATTTTTATTGAATTGAAATTAATTTTACTCAACTAAAATTATTTTTGTTTAACTGAAATTATTTTTACTGATTTTCTATTATATTTATTCTTTAAAGTTACTGAATTTTACTGAATCAAACTTATTTTTACTGAATTGAATTTTTTTACTTAATACTTGCTCCGTTAATTGTTATTTGCAACAATTACTATATTTGGATGCTAGGCTTTAATTGCAACAAAAAATTTTCTTTCCATTTTCGGTAAGTTTTTTTTTTACCAAAATGACCAAAATACCCTCACTTAAAATTATTAGCACGTAATACTATACATAATTACAAATCATTATAACCATAATTTAACTTAATTATCTCATCCAATCAAAAATCGGATTCATCCCCATTATCTTTCTCTCTCCTTCTTCTTCATCTCTCATTTCCCCATTTCTCTATCCTCTTTCAACCCATTCTCATCAATTGAAGAAGAAGACCACCTTTTAGTTATTCAATTTCAGATCTGTGTTATGGGGGTTGTGCGGGTGATTCGTGGCTGGTGGTTTGGTGGGTTTGTGGTTCGCGTGGGTGGTGGATCATGGTTCGTGGGTGGTTTCTGGGTTCATGGGTGGTGGATCGTGGGTTCATGGGTGGTTTTTGGGTTCCTAGTGGTGGATTCGTGGGTTCGTGGGTGGTTTTTGAGTTCGTGGTGGTAGATTCGTGGGTGGTTTCTGGGTTCATGGGTGGTTTCTAGGTTTGTGGTGGTGGATTCTGGGTTCACTACTAGAAATAGGCCGTATTCCGACGGAATCGTTCCGACGGACCTAAATTCCGTCGGAAAATTTGAACTTTCCGACGGAATTAGGGTCTGTTAGAAAATTCCGTCGGAAAGGTACATTACGACGGAAAATCCATCGGAATTCTTGCGACGGAAATTAATTCCCTCGGAACAATAGGCTTCCGACGGAATATTCCGTCAGAAAGTTTAATTTCCGGCAGAATAAAAATCCGTCGAAAATTTCCGACGGAATATTCCCTCGGAAGTCCTAAATGTTCCGACGGAATTTCCGTCGGAATCTTAATTAAAAAAAATAAAATAAAATTAGAGAACCCTTCAAAACCCAAACCCTAAAACAGCCCAAACCCCCCTCCCTCATTTCCGCCACTCTCCTTCCCCTTTCTCCTTCTCTTTCTCTCTCCTCTTCTCTTCCCTTTGTCTGTTCTCCTTCTTTCTTTCACTGTTTCTTCTCCGTTCTCCTTCTTCCTCCTTCATTCTCTTTTCCTTCTCCTTCTTCTCCGTTCTCCTTCATTCTCTTTTCGTCCTCCTTCTTCTCCGTTCTCCTTCTTTCCTCCTTCATTCTCTCGTTATTTCCGTCTGGTGGGTTAAGGTGGCGCAGCATGAGGTGCGGTGTTTCATGGTTTTTTTTGGTCAAATTCGACCATGAAACCTCTAGATCTAGAGGTTTCATGGTCGAATTTGGCCATATTAAACCAAATTCGAGGTGACATTCAAAGCAAAACTCGATTTAAAGGTATGTTTTTTTTTTTTTTTTTATATTTATTTAACACATTGTTCGTTGCTTGGATTGTGGTTGTGGTTTTGAGCGGTTGTGGGTGGTTTTTGGGTGATTGCGGGTGGTTTTTGGGCGGTTGTGATGGGTGGGTTCGGGTTAGGGGTTAGGGTTTGGTGGGTCTGGGTTAGATGGATCTAGGTAAGGGTGTGGTGGTGGTGGTATTTTTGGAAGGTTTCGGGTTTGAGTGGTGGTTGTGGGGTGGTGTGGGTTGGTGGTACGGGTTAGGGGGACTGGTTGGTTAAGGTGGGTGGTGTGGGCTGGTGGTCCGGTTTAGGGGCAGGGGGGCAGTGGTGGTGTGGGTGGGTAGGGGGGTAGTAGGGGGGCAAGGGGTGGGGTGTGGGTGGGTAGGGGGGTAGGGGATGGGCTGGTGGTGTGTGGGGATGAAGGCTGGTGGCGCTGGGTGTGGGTGGGGGTGGTCTGGGCAGGTGGGGTGGAGGGCTGTTTTTTTTATTTTTTATTTTTTTTATTGACTTTTCCGACGGAAATTTCCGTCGGAATATTCCTCTTCCGACAGAAAATTCCGTCTGAAATTTGTGGCGGAATTTCAATGAAAGTCAAAATCAGCGCCGACAGAATTGGATCCGTCGGATGAACGCCTTCCAACGGAATTTCCGTCGGAAAAGGTCGAGTTTCCTACAAAGGGTGCTACGACAGAGTAATTTCGACGGAATTCCGTCGGAAGGCTTGATTCCGACGGAATTTCCTATGTTTCGACGGAATTTTTCCGTCGGAATCCAGCTGTTTTCTTGTAGTGGTTCGTGGTGGTGGATTCATGGTTGGTTTCTGGGTTCGTAGTGGTGGATTCATGGGTGGATTTTGGGTTTGTGGTGGTGCGTTCTGGGTTCATGGTGGTGGTTTCTAGATTCATGGTGGTGGTTTTTGGGTTCGTGGTGGCGGCGTGGGTGGTGGTGTTGGGTGGTTATGTTTAATTGTGGTGGTTATTTTTGTTGGATTAATATTAAGTACATGTCCTTACTTTTCAGTAATCATGGTTAAGAAACATTACCTTTGGTTTCTGATGAGTCTATTTTATATGTATTTTTATTCTTTGTTCCATGGTCATAATTATGCTTATTTGAGCTTTGCGGAGCATTTTTTATTACTATTTACTAATATACGTTTTCTAGTGTTTTTGTAGAGTTGGTATTATTTTATAGGAATTTACAGAATTATGATAATTCCCGAGGTTATTGAGCCACTACAAAAATATTAGAGTTTGATCGTATTTTATTACCGAATATTTTAAACCTAAGACCGAGTTGAAGGAATAAGTTGGCTACGAAAGTTCATGATAGTAGTATGGACCAAACAAGTATGACAATCCAATTTACTAGAATGAATTAGAGGGAGTTTTGGGCCTAAAGCAAACGGAAGCCCAATCCCAAGTGATCAGCTGTTGGGCGTTGAAAAAAGGCGGGCTCGAACGGTCGTGAGAGTGGAATGTCGGCTGCTTTTGGAGTTTTATTCTGAATGGGATTTGTAAAAAGCCCATTTGCTTGGTTATATAAAGGAAGGAGTTACGTAGCTTTAGGGTAGGAATGGCAACGGATCGGATTCGGGTCGGATGGAGCTTCACCCGCATCCACCTGAATCCACCATCCGCTCCACCCGCATCCGATCCATCCGTCATCTGCGGGTGAAACGGGTGGATTGAATGCTTAGCAGGTGATAATTATAATCCTACTCTATCTATTTATTTTTTTTAAAAAAAAACCTTTTAGCCAATATTAAACTTGAATAGTAAACTACTTCGTATTAATTAACTCTCAATTCTTTAATACAACAATAATCAATAAATAAAAAAATTATGATCTTACTTGCAATTGTTACATAGTAGTGATAGTACAGTATATTGAGGGGGGGAGGGGGGGGTGGGCTTTAGTTTTATATTTTTTAAAAAATAAAATTAAATAAAATTTAGAATTTTTTTTTTAATTTTTTGTAGAACTATACGTACATATATAGTACTATATATGAAATTGCGAAAAAAATAATAATTATATTTATACGGATAGATGGAAAATCTGGTGATAACGGATGACAGATCGGGTGACGGATGAAACGGAGCTCCACCCAAATCCGACCCGATTCGTCACCCGCTTCATTTGTCATCCTCCCTTCATCCATTTAACGCGGATTTTCGTCCATTTATTTATTTCGGGTAAATCGGGTTTGCGAATATCTATTTAGAATTGCCATCCCTACTTTAGGGGAGTAGGTTTTAGATTAGATTTTTGTTCTTTAGATTAAATTTCATAATTTAGTTTAGTTCTTGGTTTTTTACGCAAACTACAGTTTTTAGTTTTTATTATTGCTTTTCTTTATTTAGTTTGGAGGATCTTTAACTTTATGTTTAATCTATTTTGTTTTTATAGTAGCTTGTTATTGCTTTCTTATTAGTTTTATTATTATTGCTTTAATTATGCTTAATTTAATTGCTTTGATTAGTTTAGATTTAATTATGTGCGAGTAGTTTAATTCTAGGGTTCTTGGGGAATTCATAATTAATATGAAGGGATGAATTATTTTGATTGATTATTGATGTTGCATGATAATTTCTTATTGAATTGTTTTAATTCTTTGCAATTGGATTATGAACGAGCAAGTGTGATTTGATTGTAAACGTATAGCAATATTGAATTGATTAATCGAGCAGATGTTAATTTGATATTAAAGGCTATTTTCAATAGGAATTTAGGTCTAGTAAATTGCGAGAGCATGTTAAATCTATGTTGATTAATAAATTGCGAGAGCCTGTTAATCATGTTATGTTTGCAATGTCAATCGTTGATTGTTATGTTTTATCCCAGAGTATTAATTATTGGTGAACCTGTGACCCTAGGGCTTTTATTATTGATTGCCCCCTTATTAATTTTTGTCATAATATACTTCCCACAATCTTATTTGTTCCCTAATAATTCGGATTATAATAGATTAGAATTAAAAGAACGTTGTTTCCCTGTGGATTCGACCCTACATCCTTATCTATATTAGTTAGAGGTATTTAGGAATCACTTTTGATTAGGTGATACGACTTTATATGTCAGTTTCGCACACACCCCCTTTTTTGCAATTAACAATTAACGGAGGAAGTTTTTTTTTTTTAAGGTGAAGTGAACAAGGTCTAATATATTATTTTATATGAAATTCATTGAATATAAAGATTAGACTTTTAGAGGTATGTGGTGAGAAGTTAAAATAAAGATATTTCTATTTATATATTGGATACTTTGAAAAGAAAATTAATATTTTAGTAATAAAATGAAATATCTATATAAATAGAACCAAAAATTATGGAACAACACTCACAAATTTTTTTCCTCTAAGAACTACAAACAAGAACTTTCTTTTTTTAAGTATTTTTTTTAATTTAATTTGTAAGACATTAATCACAAATTAATGGTTGTTGATTATTTAAATGCTAATTTTATAGATTCAATACCAGCCAATCAATTATACAAAGTACTCCGTAATATTTAGATAAGTTACTATTTTATCATGTAAAATAAAACGAATAAAAATTGGCACCCATATAATCTTAAATTTATTACTTTTATATTTTATTCACTTATAAATATTGCTGAACATATAAAAATTGAACATACAAACTTACAAATTTATAGTGAATCGGGGCATTGTCCGAGCTAATAACTAGTTTGAATTGAAATTTCATTTTGAAAGGTCGAGTTTAATCTGATCCAAATTTTTCCGAAATCCAATCCGATCCAATCTCAATTATTTTTTGATAGTTTTAATCCAATATAAAATTCAAATATAATAAACTACCATTTTTAGGGGGGGGGGGCATTGGTCTATATTGGTGCACAATTCATGTTTTTTTTTAATAATGCAAGTTAAAAATAATAAAATAAAATAAAATTGAATATTACAAATTGGTCTACATTGGTCATACACTCTACAATCTTGAAATATGCCTTAGGGAGGACTAAAATAGTCTAGTTTAGTTAAGCTTATTGTGGTGTATATGTTATTAAATTTAAGTAGCTTTAAAAAATATTTTAGACTTCTAATATAATTTTTTGTTTGGGTTATTTTAATCCAAACCAATCTGATCTGATCCGGGAATATAATATTTTTTTGGAAAAAAAAATAACGGATCCAAATTAATTTAGTTTGGATTGGATTAGATTTCAATTTTTATCCAAATAGTGTGCAACCACAATAGGACGTTAAAAATAACAAACAACCAAGAATTAGTTTGATCATTTGACCAAAGCTCTTATCTTATCCAGAAAATATGAACAAGAGATACATGCCTATGGCCTATGAGCCTATCTAAGCATCTCCATAAACTTTATTTGAACAGAAAACACCTACAAGTTGATTAACCATCAATTTGTTATGTAATTCTACACATAAATATAAATGATTTCCTCAAAGAGAACTAGAAGCAAGAAGGGTGTTGGGGGCATGTACATAACAAACAATAGGAGGGAGTGGATAACACGAAACCTGCCATTAACAAGTTTTAAAAAGCCTTCATAAATATTAAAATTTTAAAGTATCCAAACATAAAAACCAGATCATGATCGTTGATTTAGACAGCAATTTAGAAAACACTAAAATTACAAGCAACAGAGCAACTAGGGATATCTCAGCATGCCCTTACTACACATGCAAGACCCTGAAAAACCATGCTCCAATTTGTAAACGTAAATTTCAATTTCAGCCAACAGTTGAGCCCTAACACTTACCCCAGAGGGCCCAAAGGGAATGACCAGATGCAAGACAAATCACTTACATAGCTCTGCACCTAAATCCAAACAACAAAATTACGATCAATTATTTTAGACATCTCTTCACAGATGGTAATATGTTTCACTTCAAGGGTGAATAGAGGGAAGTGGGTATTCAGCAGCAAGTATAAAACACACAACACCGGAGGATATTGTTACAGGAATTAAAAAAAAAAAAAAAAAAAAAATCAAAATCTTACCTGCAGTTATACAGATTCATTTTCTTCTTGGCAAGCATATCCTTGAGCCTCCCTGGAGTGGCAACAACTATATGAAGACTCTGCTTAACAACGTCCAATTGTGATTTCATATCCACCCCTCCAATGCACAGTAATGGTCTCAGTTCTGGCCATCCATCCTTCTTTAGCAGAATCAGAAACTGCTCCACAACCTGGTAAGTCTGCCTCGCGAGCTCCCTAGAAGGGCAAACTACAAGCCCAAACGGGCCTTCTCCATGTTCAAGAGGCATCATTTCCTCTTCCTGCAGGGCCAACATTGTGAGGGGCAAGACAAAAACCAATGTCTTCCCCGAACCAGTAAATGCAATACCAATCATGTCTCTGCCAGACAAAATAACAGGAAGCCCTTGCACTTGGATTGGTGTGGGTTGAAAAAGGCCCTTCGATTTTAACTCCTCCAATACAGGTTCAGGAAATCTCATCTCCTTAAAAGTCTTGATAGGCGGCGGAGGGTCATCACCATCAACAATAATATGCCATTGCTTCCGAATGGTGTCACAATGCTTCTTCGACATCTTCCTTATGGCTAAGGGAGGTTTCCACCCAGTCCAAAGAGGCTCTGTTTATGTTATACCTTTTGCCAGCTCACGAACCGACATCAGGGATTTCTTGTCTGAAAGATTCTCAATCATTTCCTTTTCTTGTAGGACAATTTGCTCAGATGTTTTCTGTGCACATATTTTGTACCAAAAAAAGCAAATATCACCATCTTTCTTTTGCTAAGCTATAATGAATTGATGATCAATATTCATCAACACGCGATACGCAAGAAGAACTAATTAATCATGCGGGACGCCAATTATATAATTTTGGAGGAATATGAGTAAGAACACCAATCTTGTAACAGGGGATATGCAACTGAAATTGTAATGTTTAAACATGGCATATCAAATTAAAATCTTCCTCAAATTCTCAAAACCACCCTTATTTTTCTCTAATATCCCCAAATATACTTCTTTTAGGTTTATGAGTTTCTAGACTAATTGAGTGTAGTTTGCTCATTTCTTTGCTTATTTCTTTGCTCACACTACAAACTTGTGTCTCCAAATTACATAAATGAACCTACGTGGGATTTGAACCCACATCTTTTGTGCATTTGCACAATGCTCTACACTCGAGCTAGTAGGCTAACGTATTTAAAACATTCAAACACACTCACAAATGAGCATTAATTTGACAAAATGAGCAAGAATCATTTGCTCATTTGACAAATGAGCATTAAATAGTTTGCTCATTTGACAAAAGAGCATTGAATTCTTTTGCTCATTTGATAAATGAGCAAAAATTATTTGCACATTTTTGCTCACTTGATAAATGAGCAAAAAATTATTTGCTTATTTGACAAATGAACAAATAATTATTTAATGCTCATTTAAATGAGCAAATAATTGTTTGCTCATTTGATAAATGAGCAAAAAATTATTTGCTCATTTGATAAATGAGCAAAAAATTATTTGCTCATTTGATAAATGAGCAAAAAATTATTTGTACATTTTATCAATATAAAATGTGTTTCCTAATATCAATATTGTTACATTCATTCCTGACAACTAACCAAATTTTACTTACAACCAAATAGATAATTCTGTTGTTCAGAAGGTATAGGAACTTCAAAGTCCATGTTCACTTATTGTTTTCAGCCAGAATGTTTGAAATTGTCTGCAAGCCCTTTGGAAGATCTCCCCCAAAAACTGGTTTAGCAGGTTGGGCAGACATCGTGACATTCACTTTTCTAACCCAGGGAAGTGCTGCCACCTCCTCATTTGCTTTCTACTCAAACTGCAAAAACACAACAATTATATACCCCGTATTAATGCATAATGATTGAAGCCCAAACACACATTACAAGGCAATAGGCGGTGTAGAGTCAGTTAGAGGTTAGTGTATACTATATAGAATTAAGGCAATAAATTATGATAGTTCTACATGACATATCAAACATCTACAAAAATGCTCCAAGGAAAAAATATGACACCAGAACATACATCAGCAACAATCAAATTTGTAACATGGAATTAATTTATCATGTCCTTGACTGGACAGGCTGGGGTTGTAAGGTCCAAGCGAAATGACACCTGAAATCAGAGGTTCAGAGATCAGAAAATAATGATAAATTACAAAGTTACAAGAGCACAATATTATTTAGATGACCTCTCCTGAAGTTTCATCAATTTGTAGATCCTTCACAAAGCCACAAGAAACAATGGCGGTTCCAAAGTCTGGATCTATGATTTGAGACAATGCTTTGAGGACATCACTCTCAGCTTCTTTAATTGAAGATGTTGAAGCGCCCACTGAGTGTCAAAAAATAAAGACATGTTGACATACATGACTATGTGAGTGACTAGACAGAGAGGTATTAGGCACAAGTTTATGTATTCGACAATTAAAAAACATTCTATTAATTCAAATTTGAAAATGGGAATTGAAATTATACTATAAGTAATTAGCTTAAGCTGCTGCAAGGCAGTTCACTAACAGGATACCTTTGTTTATTTAATAACTGTTATCCATTTGATCATATATTGAACCAGAGATCAAAGGTCAAATATCATATAGTAAGAAAAATAGAGTAACATCCTAAAACACCCAAACCAGCCAATGTTCAAAGGCACCATGAGGACAACAAACCTTATACATCAATAGGAAACAAAACTTATTGACACATGTAAGACAACTCACAATCAATACAACTGTAGAAATTGATGCTGAAAATGTCAGAACACCTAGAAGCTAGAAGCTGAGACTCAATACAATCTTGGGGAATTTTAAATAAGAAGAGCATCAATTAAATATGTACTACATTTGAAATTGATAAAATCAAACTAAAATCAACGAAAATTACCTTGATAAAGAATCAATGAAGCAAAATTAAAACTAAAATCATCTAATAAGTACTCAAATATAGAAAACGCCAGGAAAAAAAATTGAACGGAAATTGAATCAAAAATCGCAAAAAAATTGACAAAAACCTTAAGTAATCAAACTTTAATCAACGAAAATCAAACTAAAATCAACGAAAATTACCTTGACAAAGAATCAATGAAGTTAGAAGCAGAATTGATGAAGAATCAAAGCAAAGGAAGAGAGCAGTAAGAAGGGCACAGAGAAATTGAAGGAGGAGAGAGAAAAATGGAGCGTCGAATGAAGGAGGAGAGTGAGAACACTGGAAAATTGTATATGAAATTACATTTGATTGGGATAAATTGTAGCCAATGGATGCAATTGATCCAACGGTTGTAATATGTCTTCACATATAATAGGGTTCTCACATAAGGGAGGTGGTCTCATATGATCATATATGTGTGTGTGTGTGTGTGTGTGTGTGTGTGTGTAGCATAAGTTGATTGTCCTTTTGCTTTTATGACAACTATTCTCTATTGAGGCCCTAACAGTTTTTTTTTTTCCTCAGATATTTATGCTTGGATGAGGCTGATCGACTAGTCGATTTAGGATTTGAGGATGACATCAGAGAAGTCTTTGACCATTTTAAAGCTCAGAGGCAGACAATCCTTTTCTCTGCTACTATGCCAACAAAGATCCAGAATTTTGCTAGAAGTGCATTGGTTAAGCCTATTGTTGTTAATGTTGGTAGAGCTGGGGCTGCTAATCTTGACGTCATTCAAGAAGTGGAGTATGTTATCAACTTGTTGGGTATGAGAAGTGTGGAGAACGGTTCAAGAAGGCAAAGGGGGTGCATAGCTTAGGATTTTAAACTATGGGCTATTGCTTGGTGTTAAGCAATGGTGAATGGCAAAGGGCTGACTTCAAATGGACATATCTCAATATATAGAAGTGGTATTGAGATGATTCAAGTTGGAGGTGATAGCTCGTCTCAAGAGCTTTCCAACGAAAGGTCATAAGCTCGATTTGGTCAAGAATCGAGGGAGTTATGGCCGTTTTACAAAGAACTGTCCGCACAGTGCGGGAGTTCGACCGAACTTTTGAAAAGTTCGGTCGAACCTGGATTTGAAAAAGACTATGCAGCCTTTTGACTTCTAGAGGAGGTTCGGTCGAACCAAAGAGGAAGTGTGACCGAACCACTTGAAGTTCGATCGAACTCTTGGTAGGTTCGGTCGAACCATCGACCCCCTGTTCCAACGCTGCAATTTTTTTTATTTCGCTCGGGATGTAATCTTAGCCGTTGATCTTCTTGCACTATATATGATCATGTTTTTTCATTGGAGAGAGAGCAAGAGGATGAAGGAAAAGATGTAGAGAGAGAGCCTCAATGTAAACCCAAACACTTAGGGTTTGAGTGTTTGAGAGGGTGAGTTTGGGGTGGAACTTTCATGGTGATTGAAAACTTTTAAACTACATTAATCTTCATCAAAATTGTTACTCCATAGTGGATTGGTGGGTTTTTCTCCCGGTTCTCCGGTTTCCCACGGTAAATTCTCCTTGTCTCGTTTACTTGTTTTTCTGTCTTCGTTGTTGTTAATTGTCGTTAATCGCAAACTAGCTAGCACATTCGCTTAATCCTTTCACAACTATGACATGCCTGCTGAGATTGAGAATTATGTCCATCGTATAGGTCGGACAGGAAGATGTGGGAAAACAAGAATTGCGACAACATTCATAAATAGAAACCAGAGTGAGACTACACTGCTTGATTTGAAGCATCTTTTGCAAGAAGCCAAGCTGAGAATACCACCAGTATTGGCTGAACTTGATGACCCAATAGATGATTTAGAGCAGTAAATCTCTGTTACTCACTGCGAGAAACATTTTTGTTTCTTACAGTGGCAGTTTCGTAAATAAAATGTAAGTGGAGTCCAAGGGTGTTCGTATTGTGAGCGGCTTTGTCACAGGATCCAAAATTGCCCAAAATTGGAGCATCATAAGACACAATAGCTTGTTAATTCGAGAAAGGATTATTTTGGTGGTGGGGGCTATAGAGGAGAAATCTGATGCTTTTCTCTGCTCAATTTTCTTAGTTTTCTTGTATTTTTTTACATCTTGATGTTTACTCCCCGTTGGTATGCTTGAAATCTTATGTTCTTTATAATACATGTATGAAGCTCAATGTTTCACGATAGTTTATGTTGTATAACAATATCAATATTACTTTTGAGAGATGAAGAGAGAAAGATGATCCAAATTAATTGATTTTAGATATTTACTAGATTTTGGCCGGTTAATTCTCCGTGTTATTGTATGAACAACAATATAACTTTTCAAAGAAAACAAACTTAAATTTCATAATTGATTATTGTTAGCGTTTACTACTTTGATTCTACACAACTAGAATCAAATAACAATGGTGGACAAACCCTAGAATGTGTATAGATTTCAATAAAATATACAACACCAAATACTTAACGTATTATCACAAACCAAGCACTAAATTAACAATATAATTCAGAATTTACAGCAAAATAACACTAATGTGAAAGATTCTTTACTTGCCTCTCTCCAAGCCGAAATCCACCAAGAACATGATAAAAACAATGACCACGTGAGTCTTCTATACCGGATACTTGACTAAGGCGTGTATACACTTTCCTAAAGTGATAATTTCCCCCCACCACGGTGCTTGGGTTGAAACCGGAAACTCACTTTGAGATACAATAGCCAACACCACACTCTAAGCATAAAGATGTGTGATAAGATGATTAAATTCTCAAACTATAAACTTAATGATGGAGAATTAAAGAAGAGTTTGCAAGATTCTTCAATAAAATTGTAGATAAGAGAGAGTTTTTTTTTAGAGAGGAATATTTTGTTCTATATTTCGAAAAAACGAAAGCATCGATACGATATATAGGAAATAACCGCAAAAACCGAAGACGAGCGAGGAGGCGCGGGCACGCCACCACAGCCGCGTTGGCGCGCCACCCCTGCGCGCGGGCGCTCCTCCTCGTTCTTCCAAAAAACCAAATTTCCAGAAACCTTGCGCGATTTAGGCGCGGTTTAGGCGCGGGTCGCGCCAAACCATGGCGCGGGCGCGCCTCCAAAACTTGACAGATTTTCCAGATACTAAGCGCGATTTTGTCGCGCTTTTGGAGCGGTCCGCGCTTGTCTTTCACGAGCGCGCTAACAAGTGGAGCGATCTCTCCACTACAACACTCTAAATAATCCAACAATTATAAAGTCTTTTGTGTTTAAATATGTTTTTGAAACAATATGACAATTTTATTTTAGTGTATATGGTATATCTTCAAAAATTGACATGTATCATACATCGATCCTGTTTTAATGTAATTTTACAATGAATCCAATTGTTACGGGTCGTACACTTCAAATCCTTAAACAAAATATGAGGTAAAAATCTTACCAAGTAAATCAAGCCTTCCTCAGTTAAATATGTTAGGTATCTTATTAACTATTACAAATTCATAATTAGTTGTGTCAATAATATTGAGTACAATAGTTTACTTTAACAGGGAAACGTATATAAACACAACAATACAACATTCAGAGATTGGAATAGCTTAAGTACTCGGCTACAGATTGAATAAAAACATCGAAAAGAAACACGTAAGAAAAAATGCGTCAAATATCATCATTTTACGCCATATATTCAGCTTTCCGCCATTGGAGCTGTAACTTGTGGGATCCTTACCAGTAGCATCAGCTGCAAGAAGCACCAAAAGAGTCATATATTCAGCAAATTTTGAGGTTTAATTTAACACTCAAGTACGTGTCAAATACTCCATAAAATTGTTATTACTTCTGTCCTTTAATAAAAGTCTCATATTGGAAGATAAATTGTACCGAAGTATTGTTAGTCAAAGTAGAATAAAAAAATTAAGGTAATGAGAATAATTTACTTCCTTTGATTGGATAATGATATATGTAGCTATTAAGAATAATTTGAGAAATTTTATGATAAAATCATGCGCAAATTAGTGTAATTACGTTTTTTTTTATTGTCATAAATCTTTTTTGGCTCACACATGGCCTAAGGGTTATGTTTATCATTTTCTTGGTTATAACCATGATGTTTCAAACAATGTCACTCTTTATTTAATGATAATGTAGTACTCGTAGCAATTATCACCTCCAGTAATATTGGCCGATTCAATGAAAATCCGAGCTTCAGGAGATTTAGGGTTCAACTTAAGGAGACCTGCGCCAAAACAACAAAAAGAAGGTAAACGTAACGTATGAAGTGTGCGACCTCAATATCATGAATGAGGTTATAAACACATATGAAGGATCACACCAAATTTATTCAAGTACATGAGTTCAAACATCTTGCTAGTGACCTCTCACAGATTAAGCGGTTAAGCCAGCCCAATTTCGCAAGTCAAACTTGAGAGTAGAGGGGGGAGGTAAGGGAATCCCCCTACTTACAAGCAAATGTTGTTGGTGGAGCTCAAACTTGTGACCTCAAAGTCACAAGGTAAGCTTTCCACCAACTCCACCAAGCTTTGATTGGTACATTTAAGACAATACTTATATACTATTCCGTAACATTTGTTTTCACATACTCCGCATTTAAAAATAAAAAATAAAAAAATAAATCAAAGTGAAGCATGTAAATAATGCAAAAAGTCAAAATGATGCTAATAATCTACGACGATGTGTATGAGTATATATCAGAGAAACAATTCGAGTGAGATAGAATTTATCAATGAGCCGGCTAAGCTGGTTACATACCTATGCAGTCCAAGGAACTCGAAACAGTATGACACATAGAAGGAAGCCTAAGAGCAAGAGTTCCATTGAGCTTAAGGCCGAGGGTAGGCTCATTTCGATCCTTAACAAGTATGCATAGACACTTTTTGGTAATATTTAGCTTCTTGTACAAGACCGTGCAGCACTGCGAAGATGGCGCTTTTACCTCGCCGGTTACATAGTTGAGGCAAGATGAAAGACTGACTAGTTGTTGTTGACATTCATCCTTGTCCTTGCTGAAGTCCGAGCTCACAAAAGCTAGCATTGTTGCTAGTACTAGCAACAGAAATGTAGCTTGATTAAGCTTCATTAAACTCATTTTTTGAAATGATTGATTAATTTCTTGATGTGTTAAATTTGGCCATAACATTAATATATAGAGCTCTTTTTTGTTCCGAATGCATGATTGTATGCCACAATTTTGTAGCTACTAAAAGCAGTTCTTTTCACCTGGCAGAAAGCAATAGAATTAGTAAAATAGTAATAGAAAACTACAAGTCTCACCCCTCAAGTTAAAATAACGTGAGATTCAGGGAAAAAAATCATCTTATAATGTGAAATGTCTTGTACAAATAGGTATACCATAACACCTAAATCAAATAAAGTTTTGTTTTTCCTTAAGCTTCCTATATGGAAGCCTCGCATTCGGATTGGTTATTCGTATTTACCACTTACAAGCTAATAATGGGGGACAGAGCCTTTTAAAGAATTGGTATTAGGGTAATGTTGATGTTACTAAATAATTCTATATTTTATTCTCTCTATCCCAAAATTAAGTATTTATTTCTATTTCATGGTCGAACTTTAAATTTTTTGATCAAATATTCTTATTAATATGTATATAAAAATAAACAAATTGTATCGTTGAATGCGTCTCAGTGTGTATTTTTATAATATTAATTTTTTATAACTTTATTAATTGAAGTTAAAAATATTGATGATTAAAGATGTGCGTTGAAAACCTCGTTAAAGGAAATAGACACTTGATTTTGGAACATAGAGAGTAATAGTTTATTGATGAATAGTTTTTAGACAATTCAATATTTGTAACAATAACTTGTAAGCTTTAGCATATTAATTCGTGCTTAGAATTTGTTTTCTTATGAAGTGAATAAGATTTATTTTAATTGAACATGTAGTTGTTCAAATTAATTAAGAAATTTTAATTTGACTATAACCACCCTACAATTATTGTCAGTTTTAGATATTATCACCTACATTATTTATTATTATAATTAATCATCAACTATTTTTTAAAACATCCAATTTCCCCATCAGATTGTCCAACCCCTCCTACATGACTTCCCTAATATATTGTCAAAGTCAAGTTTTAGAAGGATTTTAATATTGTTAGTAGGATTTGTCTATAGAATGACCAAAAAAAAAAAAAAAAAGAAAAAAAAAAGAAAAGAAACATACTCCCCCTTGTCCCCGAAAGAATGACCCTTATGGCCAAAATTTAGTCTCAAAATAATCATCCCATTTGCATTAAAATACTCTCCAATTTGCAAAATTATTTGTGCAAAGTTAGCTTCCACATATAAATTTTGTTTTTTTCATGTACTTTTATTACTTTCTTTCTCTACTTTTTTGCAAACCCCATGTGAATTTCACTTTCTAATGTACTTTTACTACTTCCTCTTTTACTTTCTTGATTCCCGTGAATTTTGCCCATAAGTCATTATTTCGTGACAGAGGGAGTAGTATTCTGTACTATACATAACGTAATCCAATCCGCTACGGATTTTCATTAAGTTATTGTGTTCATGTTAAATTGTGAGTGTCATAGGGCGTGTTAAGCACTAGTATTTAGGTAGGTAGTTTTTTTTTTTTTTTTTTTTTTTTTTTTTTTTAAAGAAAGCTTTTGTGTAGCTTTTAGCTTTTTCGACTTGGTCAAAACGATACCTAATAAAAACTAGGCATGTTCGGCAAGGTAGTGGTGAAAGTAGCTTTTAGTGTTTATTGTAGCTTTTGCCAAAAGTTGAAACTTTTAATATTTGAATAGCTGTGGGATTTTTTTTATTTTTTTTAGGAAAAATTATCAACAATAATCCCAACTTTGCTCCATCCGTCCAAAATAATCCCAACTTTCGATTATTTTTAATAATCCCAACATTATACTTTATCCGCCCAAAACAGACCCAACCAGCCATCCAACTTGCTATTGCAAGTTGCGGACATGTGTCATCTTACGATATGTTAAAAAAAATAAAGGAAAAAAGAAGAAAAGGAAAAGAAAAAGAAAAAAAAACCGTCAGCCTTCAACCCAACCACCGCCACTACCGAGCCCAACCCCCTGACTCTCAGACGCCCGCCGCCACCCAGACACCTTCCCCCTCCCCCGGCGCCGGCGCCGCCCGAACCATTCTCCCCCTTCCCCTTAAACCACCATCCCCTCACCCCCAAACCCCACAAAACAACCTAAAAAACCCTTCCCACGCCCGACCGCCCCTTCCCCCACGCTCGAAACCCTAACAGCTACGCTAGGGTTTCGAGGGTGGGGAAAAGGGCGATCGGGCATGGCTTGGGTAGGGTTTTTTTAAGGCTATTTCGTGGGGATTTGGAGTGAGGGCCGAGGATGGTGATTTAAGGGGAAGGGGGAGGCTGACGGCGGGAGAGGGATAGGAGCGGCGCCGACCGTGGGTAGCTGGATCCGGCACTGGCAAGGGGAGGGGGAAAGGGTGACGCCTACCGGAGGGGATGACCTGGGGCGGTGCGGGGGGATATGGTGGTTTTTATTTTTTAATTAATTAGTTTTTTTTTTTAATTTTTGACCAATCACAAACCTTAAGAAAAAAAAAGAAAAAAACTACCTGTTTAATAGGTCATCTGGGACTGTTTTGAACGGATGAAGTATAAAGTTGGGATTATTAAAAAATAATCCAAAATTGGGGTTATTTTGGATGGACGGAGCAAAGTTTGGATTATTCTTTGACAATTTTTCCCTTTTTTTTTTATTTTTATTTTATTTTTATTTTTTTTTCTTTTTGGTGAAAATTAGTTGTAGAATTTTTATCCAAAATTTTCGGAAATAAAATCCTATTTTTGTTTTTCTATCCTTCAAATTTGAAATATTGTTTTTAATACTTATCTCAAATGCATAACGTTTAAATAAATTGTTTTGCTATTTATCTCATGCCTAAGATTATAAATTTATATAGCTACATATGACTTGATCTTATTGTGTTTTGCGTTTTTCATTTCAAATTATTAAAAAAAAACAAAAAGAAAAGAAACTGCATTCTTTACAAAAGACGTAGCTCTACATCGTATCTTATTGACTCTATTATGTTATAAAAATTTGACTAATAATATAATTATAATTTTTGTAATAATGAAATAATAATTTTAATTTAAAAATCTATTGAAACTCAACGGCTAATTTACCGAATAGACAGCTAACAACTACTACGACAGCTTACAGCTACCCACACAACTATTTTTGTCGAACACGAAGTATCCGAAACGAGTGTCTAATACTTGCTAAGTATCCAAAATGAGTGTCTAATACTTGCTTCCAAAAGGTTTGTGTTATCTCTTTTTCATATGAGGTTGAAGAATTATCATACCATCAAACTCACGAAGTGTTGCTAGTGATCACAACAGAATTGGAATCGACAGTTCCGAAACCAAAAATGAATTTGGAGGTTCCGATTACAGGTAAACCGATTGCAAACTTGACGACTGTACTGGTTCCCAATTTTTTTTGAACGTAAACAAGTTAGATACCTGATTATCCAACATATATTAATGTACATACTCAAAAATTAAATAAAAAAAAGCATATACGTTTAATTAAAGGCGTCAACTCATATAATTGGAGCGAATTTGGTTAAGTCAATACCAATTTAAGTTTGGGTCATGCTAAATCATTGTGCCCATACAAGTCGAAATCTTGATCAAGTTATTTTCAAGTTGAGTCAAGTCTCATTTTGACACCTCTAATTAGATAGTGAAAACCAAAAAACAATATTGAAGCCATAAAATAAAAAATGCATGGCCCCACTATTTTATATATAAAAAAATAATAATTAATCAATAAATAAATAAAACTAAAAAAAATAAATAAATAAACTTTTACATTCTTGCATTCAATCCTTTTCCTTAACACAAGTGTACTGGGAAATAACAATTAAGTAGTAGAAAAAAAAGATAGATTTTTTTGTAATGAAAACAACCCTACTAGACCGAGACCTCTAACAGATTAACCAGCCTATCTACAAAGGTTAGGCTCTTGTGGAAGGATAAAGAAATCTCCACCCCCAAGAACCACAAGTGGTAGGAATCAAATATATGGTCATGACGTGAAGCTCCTACCAACTACACCAAGTATTATTTGGGCAGATAAAACATTAAAAATCTCTAATAGAATTATTAAACTTTTAGAAAATTTGCAAATTATTACCGCGTATTAATGTCATTCTGAAAATCATTACCGTGAATTAAAAAACTTGGGACTTAATCATAAATAGTTTTAAGAAATTTATTTTACTATCAGGCTCCACTTAAGATCTTTTATGACGTCACTTTAGACCCTTAACTCACAATCAACCCTTGGTTAAGCTTTAAAGCATAAAAAAAAAATTAAAAAAAAATAAATAGATTAAAAAAAAAAAAAAAATCTCCCTGACCCATGGTTATCCCCTTAACCCAACCCATTTTTCTCTCTTTCTTCTACAATTTGACTTCAAATCACATATTATGCATATTTGATAATTAATTCAAAGAAAACTACAAAGGCCCTATGTTAATCAACCAAAATCGTAATCCATAAACCCTAAATTGCAAAATCCCTAAAATTCGAAAAAAACCCTAAAATCGAAAAAGTAAAAGATCAATTTTTGAAAAGCAAATTAAACGTTTCTTGAAGGATATATGGGAAGAATTAGTGTGAATTTAGTGTAGCAAACTAAGAGGAATTTTACAAATGGTGAAGAGGAAGTTCGATGAGGGAGAAAGAAAAGAAAGATAGGTTTTATTAAAGTTAGTTGAGAGCCTTAAAGAGGGTGGGGGTGTAACCATGGTTTCGAATTTTTTTTTTTTTTTTTTTTTTTTTGGCGTTTAAAAACTTAACCAAAGGTTAAATGTGAGTTAAGAGTCTAAAATGACGTAATAAATGGTCTTAAGTGAAGTTTGGTAGTAAAATAAATTTTTTAAAACTATTTACGATAGTAATCCACAAGTTTTTTAATTCGCAACAATAATTTTCAAAACGACATTAATACACGGTAGTAATTGACAAATTTTCCTAGACTTTCCCATGATATACAAACTTTTTAAATGATACAAATCAATAGGTAATTGACTAATTACATATAATTGTGCAGCCTAAAAGTACCAACAATCTACTAATGGCACTCATTACTCAAATTAGTCAAATACTCATTACATAATGAAACAATTGGTACAAAAGTTACCATTAGAATTTTTTTTTTTTTTATTACTATTCTCTCTTCAAACTCAAGTAATCCCTTTCTACCCCAAGAATATCCCAAACACGCTCCCAGTCTCCCAGAATTGCTCTAAAGAATACGAGCAAGGTAGAAATTATAAAGATGACCTTGCGTCAACTTTACGTAGACCAAAAACAATACGAATGATAGGAAAAGTTTAAGCCGAACTTCAGTACCTTATAAAACTCATACTAAAAATCATAAAAGTAGCCACAACGCATAGTATTCTCTTCGTTCATAGTATCCAGTTATCCACAAGATACAATTAATAACTTATCACAAGTTAAACAGAGTATAAACTTATCACCATTACCGCAAAATGTCACCCCCCGAACCAACCATGACTGAAACTCTTTATCATTTTATCAAACATCATCTACTCTATTAGAGTATTAGTACCCCGTTTGACTTTTCATCTATTCGAGGGTCAAAAATGAAGAGACATTAATTAGTACAAGGTTCTACCTAAGAATAAACGAAAAATCAACTTCCAAAAGTATCTGTAATCTAAGACAGAATTGCACATAATTATATTAACAGCCCTGTAACCTGACTTGCAAACACTTGCAGAGATGTTCTACTAATTTATATGCTAGTCTGCTGATGTGCAAGTACAACAGATGGGAACTACAAGAGCTGTAAGAAATAAATTGCAGGATGAAATTGCATACAGAGATCTTTTGAATGTCCAAAAACCATTTTCCACATTACAGGTACTGTACAGACATCCAAGGAACCCATTCCTGATCATTGAACATGGCTACAATATGATGAATTCTGGCATCCCATTGACATCAATAGGGTCCCATAAAAAATGAAAAGGAATCGAAACAATTCACATATGCAACCAACACAAAGACCAATCTAAGATGAGAAAAATATTGTAAAAAAAGGAGGTATTTGCACCTTGAAAAGGAACTGGGATGACTATGATACTATATTTTGACAGAAGCAGATAATCAACTGTATCTTTGTTATCTTGCTTTTGTACTAAGAAAAATGGGGGAAGACTATTACCCACTAGAAAAATACAAGAAAACCTACAGAAGTGAGCCCATCTGAATTGCAAACGCTACTGTATTGCTGTTGTAAAAACTTGACAGTAAAAAACATCACTACTCACATCGAGCCCACAGATAAGCTGTAATAATTTCTATTATAAAAAAAGGAAAATTTGAATAGGATCATATTTTCTATGGGACAAGGAAACATGATACAGGGCAGATCATAGCCGGATACCCCTTATGAGGTGATAATACCTGGGGAAGAACACACAGGCCTGATCCACCATTCTTAATGACTTCCAAAAAGATTATCCATCAACTCGCCTATTTTTTGTCAACATATCTTCTAGGCAGCCTGTTGATAGAAGAATATTCATTAGCAGACTTAAGCAGAAACAACCAATTTAACCAAACATATAAATAGTGTAATAATATTAGCAAAGTATAATGCTTAGCTAAAATAGACAAAAAATTCTCGATCCAAAATATGCAGTACATGGAACTAATTCTGCAGGTACATAACTGGATACTTGCTCAAATTCATATTCTAAGCACTAAACTTTTATTTCTTCCACATTATTGATAGTGTCAATGGACTAGTAAGTTTTTTATTATATCAATGCATTAACCCAAACTTCATAAATAATTGGTATAACCATACAATAGTTAAATTTTTTTTTTTAGGGGGGGGGGGGGGGGGGGTAAGGCAAATGTATTGCATACCCCTCGAGTGCTAACGTCGAATTCTTGATTTGCAACGAAATTCGGCTAAAAGTGCTATATGATCTGAAGACCACTCTGGAGAAGGAAGAGCTGTGTCCTTCCTTAAGCTATCCTCATCCAATAATTCAAGTAAAGATTCCACCGTCAAAGAGTCCGCTGAAACCACAAGTTCAGCAAATATGGATGAGCTACTCTCGATGCAAATATTTAAACAACGATAAATAGCCCACAAAAACAGTACAATAACCATCATTTACTACCTGTGTAGAATATGTAATCATGGGTCCCTATAAAATCTCTTGTGCAATTTGTAAATAGGGGCTCATTTGTTGAAGGATCCATTCTCCGCCTTTGCTGCTCTAAAGCTGGTCCCATCCCTCTTGCAAAGGATGAATATGCACTGACCTAGAAGTTGTAAGTTATAGCTAATTAAATTAAAGCCATGGACAATAGAAAGATCAGAAGCACAATATTGGTGCTGAAATGTTACCAGTGGAAGCTGGTGTGCAAGCTTTGTATGAGGGCGCAATATTCCTAAAGGGTCCACGGCTAAATCGGGATGTAGTGGATCAACTTTACCCATTGCAAGAAGTGCATGAGGAGCACTGTAATGAAGGCAGATAACGTAGTTTCAATAAATCTCATAACATTTCAAATGATAGCAATATTCCGAACACACTACTATCAAGATAGCAGCAAACAGACCTTGCAGGAGTTGAATTAAAGTCTCCACACACCAACATTGGAATATCAGCACTGTTAGCAATCTTTTCCAACCCTTTCAATAAAGTATGAACCTGAAATCAAATTTATTAAAGATATTAAATGAAATAGTCAAAGGACAGAGATAAAGATACAGAACATTTGCTTCGCATACCTGCCAGAGTTTGACGTCCTTCAGTTCTTGATGCACATTTACATGTGTATTTGCCTGATCAAAAAGACAAAAGCAAAAACAAGATGATTAAAATTCTACATATTTTAGATCATTGGATGTTTCTGGATCTAAGACTACATGACAAGAAAAGAAAAATGAACAAGTTACAATTCCCCATAAGTCATATAAAGACCTCGAGAAAGTGAGAAACGTGAACAGTAAGGCTGTTGAGGGAGATTAAAAATTATACTCAGCTGTCCTAAGGGCAGTTAATCTCTTTCTTCATCGGTACTATAGTGCCACAGCTTGCAAATTGAAAGGGAGATACACAAACACGTTAAAGACTTTCCCAACGACTACTAGAAGGTCTAGAACCCTGCCCAAGTCCACTCTCCGTACTCCCTTGACCTCAAAGAACAGGTACAACAGCCAGCTAATCAGGGAAGATAATATGATGGCATAAATAAAATAAGTAGAGCTGTAATTAGTCCGAGCAAATTAAATAATCAGATTGGCCAATCGTATAAAGTTTCACGAAATAAAGGCTTTATCAAAGATATAAAATTATAAAGCATAAACTACAACGGAGACATTTAAATAGAGTTTGGAATGTAAATAAGAACATCAGTAGCTTAACACCAAAAGTCACAAAATTGAAATTTTTCATAGTTGGTTATAAGATTTAAATTTTGCCAAGGCTACTAAACTTTAAGTGACCATGCACAGCTTTAAAACTGTAATAGCCTTTATGCCCTCTGATCCCTCTTAATGCAAGAAATGGTATCTGATAAAAAACATCAATGGTGGTCCAAACAAATGCCTCTTATAATAATAATTAATAGAAAGTATGCATGATTCCTAACAAAAGAAATTTTTTAAAAAGAATTAGGATTTTAAAAGTAATTGGTACTCACAACACAAAGAAGCTGTCTTTTTCCAGGGGTATCAGCACCCTGTTGACTGAATTTGGCTTCCAAGACGGCGATTAGTGCAACATTATCCTACAAATTAAATCACGAGAGATTTCAAGCCCGGTTATAACATATACACAAGTTAGGCGAAAACAAAACTAATATTTAAAATTATATGTAATAACATATACTTCATACCAAGAAGACATTACACTGACCTTGACAAGTCGATTCAAAGCAGTTTTCTTCTGGGTAGTAGGAACTACAGCCTCTGTTAAAGACTGTGCGGCCTTGTTAAACTCGACCTATAAACAAAGCTAATATCCATCAGAACACAACAGATCTGAAACATTAAGAAATTGTCAATAAAAAGAGAAAAAACAGACCTCGTATTTTTTTACATGGGTAAATCTGTCTCTTCGGAAGAATGTGGCACAACCATCAACTGTATGCGTTACCTACAGAAAGCGTCAAAATGAGGTTAGAAGAATAGAGGGTGTTAAAAGAAAAACAATTCAGAATATATACGTTGTATACCTCTGATGTTTTCCTCTTATATAGAGCATGGTAGCCATGTTTGTCAAGCTCAGGAGCAAAGAATTCTTCAAAATGATCATATTGAACCTGCAATGAAACAGCTGTAGCCATCATTAGCAAGCAAGAAATGCCTAAAAAGCATCGCTAAGATGATAATCAAGAGTACGCAGAGTCTCAAGGAACTGCTAGCATTTCAGGAAATCTATTCCAACTAAACACAGGCCGACAATTAAAACAAACTTAGATTATACTCTACTCTAAATTAGTTTCTTTATACTAAAAAACGGGGTCATTAGCAATGATTTAATCACATACTTCCCTCTTAATCAAGATCTTTTTGGAAGATATATTTTTTATTATACATTAAGATTTAATATCTATTTCATAGTAAGCTATAGGGGGAGGCTCTTGTGAGAATTCCTCCTTTATGTGAGAACTCTTTCATATGTGAGAACACTCTCATGTTCTAAATTTTTACTCGTATGCTCTAAATTTTAAAATACGTGTTCTAAATCTTAAATGAGTTCAATAAAATGTTTTAAATCATTACTCACATGTTCTAAATCTTAAATTATTTGTTCTAAATTTTAACTTATATGTTTTAAATTTTAAATAGTGTTCTAAGATTTTTTAAATATGTTCTAAAGTATTACTCGTATGTTCCAAACTTTTACTCACATGTTCTAAATTTAAAATCTGTTGTTCTTAATTTTTATTCACATGTTCTAAATCTTAAATCAGATGTTCTAAATTTTATTCAAATTTTCTAAATTTTGAATCAGGTTTTTTAAATTTTTCAGCACACGTTATAAATCCAAAATCAAATGTTCTAAATTATTACTCACATAGATGTTCTAAATTATTACTCACGTGTTCAAAATTTTAAATCATGTGTTCAAAATTTTTAATCATATGTTCTAAATTTTTACTCACATGTTCTAAAATTAAGATCAGTTCTCATATAAGTATGTTTTCTCACATATGGGCCTATTCTCACCGGATACCTCCGCTATATATATATATTTCTCCAATTTATTTCACTAACAACATTTCAATTTTCAAGGATGTTGCATATAAATCTGAACACACCGATTGGGAAGAATTCATACTGAAGATGACAAATCTACCCTCAATTACCTCTACTAACATACACATTGCCTTTCTCCTTTTATTCTACATAAATGGATTTAGTGATCCACTACCCCACTATTTCACTTTCCATGATTTCTGTGCACTACCTTTCAGTACGAAAAGAGAAATAAAAACAAAGTGACAATACTATCTCCTAACCATTGCAAGTTCTCACTTTCTTATGTAGTTAATACATTCTGAAACTAACACCAAAAAGACAATGCCATCAATAACAAGATCTCTCAGAGGTTGATCAAAATATTTTTTTTTTTAAAGGGTAAATAATTATTACCCTATTCAAGTTGAAAGGCAATTGATCATAACCATCACAGAGTCCCAGTGCATACAGGAAAAAATCATAAACATTGACAAACTAACAACAAAATGAAAAAAGACTATTAAGCATAACCATCACAAAGTCCCAGTGCATACAGGAAAAAATCATAAACATTGACAAACTAACAACAAAATGAAAAAAGACTATTAAGTTAGGAGCAAATATCTGTACCTCCTGAAGACATACAATGTCTGCACGATATGTAACAATTTCTCGCAACAAATTTTGTCTGCGATAAGGCCAGGAAAGGGCCCACGAAGGACAGTAACTATATGTATCACTAGTGGCACATGCATCCGCCAATATATTGTATGAAACCACAGTAAAAGTCCCAGCAGTTGCAATACGCCCATCAGGATCCAAATGTCCCATTACATCCGCGCCACTAACTGAAATCATGCGACGAGGTGTCGGTGTAGGTGCAGGGATGACACGAGATGTAGTAAGTGTCATGGGATGTCCGACAGTTTGCTTTGTCTCAGCATCTACAACAACACATTCAAATTTCAAAACATGACCAATATCATCAGCGGATGGTGTGTATGTCTTAGAACGTCCAACTTCAAACCATGTTTCACTGCCACTCCTCTGGGTAACAGCAACAGGATATAAAGGTGTAGAGCCATTGGTCAAGTTGGGACTAGATGCAGAAGGAGCCAAGCCGGCACTCAGTACTCCAGAACCTGAGCTATTAAAGCGTCCAAACATATCTTCCTCTTCACCCCCATTCTCATTAACAGCACTGGCAGCACGGTCATGCAAAACACGATGATGCTGCCAAGCATCTGAAAAGCACTTGGGAGAGCAATGGTAGCTTTTCGTCACAGGAATCTTGGCCTTAACACAACCAATGCACTGCAGAGTGGCTTGCTCAGTCGGATGCACACTACAAACAGCAACTTTTTTGTCACTCTGTATACGATACCTGTTAACAGCGCATAAATAGATCAGAAATGATTTACGAAATTACCCAATCAGTTCAAAAACTGTCAAGACTGATTAATTACCACATCATCAACAATGATCCTTTGAAGAACCTTTTGCATCAAAACAATACAAATAAAACAATCACAATTGTCACATGCATCATTTGAAAAAACAATATTCCCTTAAAACTTAAAATAACTATACTTTAGGCAGTGACAGCAAATCCTAACCAATTCCCAGAAATCCATTTTGGACGCTGCTCAACATTAAGATCAACAAGACACCCACACAGATGCCCAAAAAAATCTGAACAATTACGATCATTACTTGGTTCTTTATTGTCTGAAGAGCAGCATGCCTTCTCACTTTTCATTGTTTAATGTAAGTTTGTTTAATAATTTTTTTATTGGTATGTAATTAGGCTACCTAGCCCCTTGAAGCACGACTATGTTGTGGTTTTAAGACAAATAGGGGTATTTGCTATGTTTTTTCCCTCTTGTTTTACAAGTAACAACTTGCTAAGATTATCATGGGATTTGCCCCTGATATTAATAACATAATAACTTGATGATCTGGTGATATTAGACTTGGTATCCTATAAGCTTTCAATTATAATTGATGTTAGTCACCGTCAATCATTGTTAGTGCATTATATAACATAACATACTATACACATAATGCAAAGAAGAACTTGAGACACCTGTATTGGTTACTATGAAAGGGGAAACACAAAGTAAAACCACTAAGACCTAGGTTATACATTGGCCCTCCTTAAGTTGCTTTCTATGAAAAATGACTGTCCCACCGTAAATAATCATTATTATTTCACTTTTCCCTCTCACAAGCAAACACAGAGAACAATAGGACAGGAAAATAAAAAATTACATTCACACAATCAACAACCACCAAATTGATGAAAACCAAAGAGCAAAAGATACCACAGTAGGATGTAAACAAACTAAGAATTTTTGTACAAATCTCAAGCTTGAACATGAACATTACGATACTCATTCATGAATGCTCGTGAATAATTCAATAAGTTACCTTTGATGAAAATCTAGTTTGTTTATGTACATGAACAAAATGCTGATTTTTTCCCAAAATATTAATTGCTGATTAGTTTCCATTTCAAAAGATTGTTAAATAAATAAAATTTGAGGGGAGGGGGAAGGCCAACATTAAATTTGGCCCAAGATTTTTGTAGGTACCAGGTGCCAAAATATATTCTTGTTTCTAATATGTCTTTCCACAATTTAATACAGATACTCACAACTTGCTAGTTCCAATAATTAAGCTTATCTCAGTCCACTTTCGAACACAATCACATGAGGTATGATTTTCTCTTTGATTCCCCTTTGATTTCAGTTTAGTCAACAAATATGGGGATCAAGTAAATTGAAGTGTAGAGAAAAAAAGGAATAGTGTCAAGTAAGAAGTTCATACCCTCGGCAAAGTGTCAGGTGTCCGACACAGAAATACAGAAGTGTCAAAACTATGCTATAAGCTATCTCACCATTACCATCAGCTCCATCACCAACCAAAATAAGGAGAGAGAGAAAGAGAGAGCGAAGACCAGAAAATTGAAAGAAACCAAAGAATTGTGAATACCAGGCTCTCTGCTCTTCTACACAATATAAGCCTAATACCCTTCAGCTTCATAAATAGTTGCATATAGGGAAGAAATGGTAAACTGAATATCACAAACTAGAATTAGAAGTTGTTTAGTAAAGGCCAATCCATCTAAACAAATGTTTAATTCATTACAAAAAACAAAATGACATCTGAAGGCTTCTTTATATATACGCATTATAGAAGAATCAGCCAGCATATTTTGTCCACGCTCATGCTTGAATGAAATCGCAACTCAATTTATAAAAAATTAACAAATAATGGCAACAATCTGGCATGTAACACGACCAATGATCGACTGTGACAAACATCAATTACACTTAAAAGCTGATAGGATACCAAGTTCAAGATTGACAAATCTTCAATTTATGTGTTATTAATATCAAGGGAAAATCCCATGATAACCTTAGCAAGCTTAGCGACAAATACTTATTTTTAAAAAAGCTAAAAACAAAGCAAATACACCTATGCGTTCCGAAACCACAACATTTTTGCAACACAACAGGGCAAGCCAAATGACATACCAATGCAAAGATAATAAACAAATCTGCATTAAACAAGGGGAAAAAAAAACATGAGAAGACATGCTTCTCTTTAAACAATACGGTACCGCTTAAAGACGGTCATTCCTGCTTCAACAAAAAGCTCAAGATACATTGAATTACAAACAAATTTACAAAATCTTGCCTCCAAATCAAAATCATACAAGGAAAAAAATCACACTTCCAAAGGAAAAAAATATCAAAACATTACAAAAATCATAGATAAAAAAATCAAATAATTATTATAACACCTCAATCAATAAAATCTCAATTAATACAAACACGAAAACTATTATAATACAAACACAAACTAGTAAATCATAAATTATACAACTTACCACTTATATCTTAAGAACTGACCGTCAATTGGAGCAGTCTCAGGAACATCATCGTTAATGACACTCTTATCGGGTTTTCGAAGTAGAACATACGGCGAAAGCTCACAACCTACAATGGGAATGTCGGACGGGAGGTGCACTCTAACCACGCTCAGCATACTTCTTCTTCTTCTCTATCTATCAAATATGACTTAGAACTATCCAAAACAAATCTTCGAAACCCTAAATTTTGAACATTAATGGCTTCCAACCCAGGAAATGGTAGGCGGAGACCAGGCGGATCCGCCATTTACTACACCTCAAAATTCGCCAGCCTCGATTAATTTTTCAATTAATCACGAAAGATTAAAACTTTACGCAAACCCTAAAATTCAATCAGCAAAAAAATCCAAAAACAGTGAAAACACAAATTATTACAACACAAAATTAGACAATTAATCGATGAAATTGCGATGAAAAAATTCAATCAATCAACCAATTATAGATCGATTGATTGAAAAAAGATCGAAATCTGAGGGAAAATTGAACTGGGTATGTTTGATTTTGAAGGGGGGAAATGAAAAAGGAGAGAGAAAGGGAGTTTTGTAGAGAGAAAAGGGGGGATTTGGATAGTTAGGGTTTTACAGAGGAAGTAGAAGTCGCTCGAATTGTTTGTGTTGGTCGTCTCTCCATTATAATAGGAATAGAGGAATATGATTTGGGGAATTTTGATTTTTTGAGAGAAAGAAAAAATTTTGGAGAAGGGGGGAAAGCCAAAATGTTTAGAGGGACAACTTTGTCTCTTTAAAATTTTTGGGTTTCTTTCATTTTTTTTCATTTCAATCATTCCCTCCCTCTTCTTTATATAATTGTTCTTTTTTTAGGTCACAACACTCACAAGATGCTATGGGTCTAGTTTGCGAAAAAGTATTTTAAAATTTTAATAATGAAACTGAGATTAAAAGCGGTTCTAATGGAAGGTGTTGTGTCGTTTATGGAAGTTTTGTGATGTAGTCACCATCTGATTTATTTATTTAACAATTAATTATGCTAATACTAATGTCTTATTTAGCATTTTAAACGATAATCTATACTAATATATTAAAAGGCGTTTATAAAAACTTTCATGTGCCACATAAATCGTTTTAAATTACGTCACGTCACTTCACAAATACTTCCATGACGCCACATCACAATACCCAACATCTCTTTTTGCCACATCATCACCAAAGCAACCCACATTACTTCGTATAAAAATATAAAGTTAAGGGAATTCGAATACCCAACCACTTATAACAAAGTTGGCTATTTAACCATCTTATCTCATTATCAAGCATGTTATAAATTTGAAAAAGAAATGTACATAAGTGTAAACCACATGATTTAATTAATACAAAAACACATTCAATAATGTCAGTTTCATATTTCAAAATCCTTAAAAATATACCCAATTGCACGATTACAAAGTAGCAACCCGGGGCAACGCCCAAGCTACTCACTAGTTATATTTTATATGGAGTTTAGATACGGTTAGTAATTTAATTTAGATCCGGTTGTGTCAGATGATAAATTTAATTTTATTGATTACTTAACTCAAGAAAATGTATTTACATTTTTCAACAAACAAATTTATGGAGTAATAAATGAAAAACTCAATAGCTACTAACTTAAAGCTGTAAATTAATTATAAGGGAAATTATAAAGTTATTTGAGATGCTATCAGTTGATAAAGAAATGAATTTTATTTTTTCTAGATTTATTGATTTGTTTATAATAACTAGGTTAGAACCCGTGCGATGCACGGTTTATATAAAATCTATTTTATAATTTGTACTTTTAAAAAAATGGATAAATATAAGAATTATGCACTTGTACAAAAATATTTGTAATTTTATAGTTTTAGATTTTCATCAAAATTATGATATAATACCTGTTCAACATCGCCTAATACATATTTCAATGTAGGAGTCCATTTATTAGTGTGCTATTTACAATTGTTTCATTTTTTAAAGATAAATTGATAGATTTTAGTTGTAATGTAGAAGTTTCTAATATTCAAATTTCAATCTTGTTAAATATGGTAGCTCCAAAAAAAAAATTGACATCATCCTTGCATTTAGACGAGAAAAAATTTATTATATGAGTGACATGTGGACAGTGATTACGTCAGCAACGTTTTGTTTTAGTAATAGTTAATAGATTCTAATGACTCACAGAGTCATGAGTCTTGTTTGGTATATAGTTGTAAGCTAAAACCTAGTCATATACTCGTATTAACCAGTTTGATTGACTGGCTATATAGTTGTTTGACCAGTTGATTTTATAAGCCTGATAAGTCACAAGTCTCCCAACACTGATAAGATGATAAAGGTCTAGTTTGTGAAAGGATTTTCATAATGCGAGGGGAGATTAAAATTAGTTTTGGACAACATTTAGATGGAAAGTGGCGTGTATATAATATTATTATTGAAGTTTCATAATAATGTCACCATCTAATATGTTTATCTAGAAGTTAATATAGTTCAAATTAATTAGCAGTGTTACATTCAAAATTATCCCTCAAAAAAGTTGTTGTATTGTTTGTAGGGAATTAGGTACTATATTGCGGGATTTTATGAATCATATTCGTTCGTACCTAAACAGGATCAATATACAAGACACATAAGAATCACATCTCTAACTCTGGTCCCAAAAACCAAGTCTCCTGGAAGTGTGACAAAATTTCGGCCCATTGCATGCTGTAATGTAATATATAAATGCATTTCAAAGGTGCTTTGTGAGAGACTCAACAAGGTACTACCTGCTGTCATTGCTGAAAATCAAAGTGCGTTTGTTCATAGCAGGTTTATCATTCACAATATTATGGTCTGTTAGGATCTAGTGAGGCAGTATGGAAGGGGAAATGCCGGTGCTAGTTGTTTGATAAAATTGGACCTAAAAAAGGCATATGATACTGTGGAATGGAGCTTTATAGAAGAAATGATGGTGGCTCTACAGTTTCCTAAGAAATTTATTAATCTGATCATGGTTTATGTCACAACTCCCAAATTCTCCCTCATGATCAATGGGACTCTTCATGGGTTTTTTTGCCTCTAAAAGGGGCTAAGGCAGGGAGATCCTCTCTCTCCCTTTCTCTTTGTGCTGTGCATAGAATACCTCTCTAGAATTCTAAAGGTTGTAAGTGAGGTTGAAGGTTTCAAGTTTCATCCCAGGCGTAGATCAGTTGGCTTAACACACTTATGTTTTGCTGATGATTTAATCTTTGTTGTAAAGGGGAACTGAAGTCTATCAAATTGCTTATGAAAGGGTTTAGAGCCTTCTCTAAGATCTACAGGTCTACAAGCAAGTCTTGAGAATACCTTCATTTACTGTATTAGCATGAATGATACAGAGATAAAAAAAAAGGTGCTTGATTTTACAGGTTTCTCTAGGGGGAAGATACCTTTCATGTATTTGAGAGTTCCAATATGTTAAAAAAGGATCTCATCTGCTGAGTGTGAACATCTCACTGAAAAGATGTGCACAGGAATCAAAATTTGGAGCAGTAGACACCTTTCTTTTGCAGCCAGGCTTACACTAGTAAACTCAGTCTTAATGAGTATACAAGTGTATTGGGCTCAGATTATGATCCTGCCCAAGAGTGTTTTTGAGAAAATTAATGCAATTTACAGGATTTTTCTTTGGTATGGGAATGTCTGCAATAAGCCAGGTTATATTGCCTGGAATAAGGAGGTTTTCCCATCTGAGGTGTTTAAAGGTAATCAGATTTATGTTGCATTAGTATTATTTTCAGATAATGTCTTATTACACTATGAACATGGCAATTGCAAGGCTAGTTGAAGAAGCACCAAGGATTCAAATAATCAACACAATTTCAAGAATAATACACTATGAACATGACTCTGCTGAACTGCTGTAGTTTACAAAGAAGCTCGAGCTTTGTGAGAACAGGTTACTAGCATAAAACTGCTCACTAGTGACTCAAACACACAGTTCATAGTTCTAACTAACCAAGAATATGACAGTTAGGTCGAGCACTCAGAGCTAATTGCAAAAGAGCTGCTAAAACAATGTATTACAAAGAACCAGAACATAATCACAACAAAATAGCAACAAAAACACGACATATTCGCAACTAAATCTAGCAAAAATCCCAACAAAACCATAACATAATTTCTCAAATACATAACTAAAGCAAGAAAACTTGTAAAAACCTAAATTCATGCAAAATAAAACTAAAAATAACTTGATAATTACTCAAAAAAACGAAAATAAAACTAAAATCAACAAAAAAAACAAACTAAAACATAATCGACACAAAGTAACCTAAAATTAATGAGCTAAAATCAAAACAAATTAAACGAAAAGCAAAACGAAAATAAACAACATAATCGCAACAAAATCAAGCAAAAATCGCAACAAAACCACAACATAATTTCGCAAATACAAAACTAAAGCAAGAACACTTAGTAAAACCTAAATTCAGCCAAAATAAAACTAAAATTAACTTGATAACTACTCAAGAAAACGAAAATAAAACTAAAATCAACAAAAAAAACGATAATCTGAACAAATTAAACGAAAATCAAAACGAAAATAAACAATGAATGTAACATAAAATTAATTGAAAAACAGCAAATGTATGAACAATAGACTCTCATTAACGAAGAATTGATGAAGATTGAAGAACTTGTGATGAAAAACCAGAGAGAAACGGAGTAGAAAACCGTAGAATTAAAGGAGGAGAGAGAAAATTGAGCGAAAAAGAAGAAGGAGGAGAGAGAAAAAATGCAGGAAATAAATTTGTTTTGTTTTACCGGGTTGTATTATGACCATTGGATGTAATTGATCCAACGGTTGTAATATATCCTCACATATTATAGGGTTCTCACATAAGGGGGATGGTCTCATATGATCCTTTTTCTTTCTCTCTCTCTCTCTCTCTATATATATATATATATATAAAAAAATTAAAATGCAAATCACATTTAAAAACATTTTACATACCATATTTTCCATAGTATTTAAATAGCAATTAAACATGTTTCATTGTTATATTTTTTAGACAACTAAATAATTATTTAACAAATAATATTTATTTATTTATTCACACTTTTAATCTTCTATTGTCAATCAAACATGTATCCTTTTTAAAACTTTCTTGCCTTGAACATTAAATTACATCATCATCATCAATTAATGACACTCAAATAAATTGGTATAAAGTTGTAAAAAATTAATTAATTATAATTCTCAAATACTTCTTATTTGGACTTAAATTTGGACTTTGAACTCCAATAGGTTGAGTCCAAATACAATCAAATTTTGATTTTTAAGTCTGAGTTCGATCTGAATCAATGGGAGAGAGTATTATATGAAGCAGATTAATAAAAATAAAACTGAATTACGCCAAAATTCATTGTTGATTTTAATTTGACTAGCTTTAAAGCCCGTGCGATGCACGGGTGAATTCTATTTTTTCTTTTTCATTAAATGATTAAACTTAATTCGTCCTTTAATTGACATAGTATAATGCATGTACTTCTCCCTTATGTTTTGGTTTCCCAATTGTTCAATATCATGTACAATTCCTGATCCCTACACCCGAGTGTACCATGAGCATGGTACACCCAGCCCAAAACGACACCCCTTTGTTAATTAAACACAAGTCGCATTAAAGCCTAAAAAAAAATAACGATGAACATTGTGTAGAATTAGGAAGAACGTGAGATTTTTTCACCCAGTGAGTAAAACATAAAGTAAAAAAAATAGTTACCCCCAAATAAAAGGTAAAATCTTTTCAAATCACTTTCTCTCTCTAAAAATCAAATTCTCTCTCTACTATTTTCTCTCTAAAAAACCATTAAAGTACTATCAAAACCTTAATAGATTACAGCGAGAAAAACCATAATTGTGCTTCAAAAATTTGTAAAGATGGTGAAAGAAGATGATATGTAAGTTTAATTTCATCATGCAAAGTAATCTATTGACTATTAACGTTGAATTTCGTTTTTTTTGTTATATTTAATTTTCTTTTGGGTTTTTTTTTTCAGCAATCAAAATAAAGATCTATTAAGGGAATTAGCAAAGTGAGTATTTTTTTTTTGCTTTAACTCGTGTTAATTGTTGATTTTGTGTGGCTGAATGTGTCTTTTTATTTTCTTTTTTTTTGGTGATTTTTGTATAAGTCCGTGAGTAATTTTATTTTTTTGGGATGTAGTGTGCAACAAGAAGAACAAGATGATGAGAAATTAATGGCTTACCTTGAAAAGAAAATGGGTAAAAGTAAGAAGAAAATTGAAGGAACAAGTAGTACAAGGGTTCAAGATCCAATTGTGGACCTTGAGATGTTAAAAGCCATTAACAAAGATATTGCTATTACCAAGTAAGTACAAGCTTTGACCATTACGAAATGCCTACTTTATTGTATTTCTTTTTTTGTTTTATTTGAGATTTTACATCTATTTTATTTAATTATTGGATTGGTAGTTGTGAACAATTATAGGAGTATTATTTTATATAGTGAGCCTTGGTATTGTAACATGTTATTTTGTTCGTTTTATTGTAGTGTAATGTTCATTATTTATAAGTAGATGTTCTTTGTACCTTGGAGTAAACCTGGATATGGTGTATTCTTTTTGATAGTTTGAATATTCTTGTTTTTATAGTATGGTTGTTCTTTATAATAGAAAACAATGTTCTTTCTATGAATAAGTAATTGTTATGGTAAGGATAATATAGATGTATAGATTAAAAGAGATGAAAATTGAAAATGAAAGGCATTGACATGCTGTTGCATAGAAAAGGTTCCATTATTATTAAGGGATAATTAATCAACTTCTAAGTGATTGTGTAATAAGGAGTATATTCACTCATTTTTTGTATATAATATGTGTTAATTTTTGTGGAAGGTAGTTGAGATGGACTTCGTTGAATTGGATGCACTACACTTTGATTGCCTAATCTTTCATCTTTTTCATGAATTTTGACAATTGCCTAACTTTGCCTTAGCAATTACTCTTGGTATTAAGATCAGTTAAACATTTCTTAATCCTTATAAATCTTCTTTGTGAGGCACCTCATATGGGCAATTACACCCATGCGTGTGGCTTTGACTATGTGCCTACCCCATTAATATTATTAAGGGATAATTAATTAATTTCTAAATGATTGTGTAATAAGGAGTATATCCACTCATTTTTGGTATATAACTTGTGTTTATTTTTGTGGAAGGTAGTTGAGATGGATTTCATTGATTAAAAGAGTTTAATGTTATGTTTTTTGGTTTGAATGTTCTTTTTTTATAGTTTGATTGTTCGTTATAATAGAAAACAATGTTCTTTTTTCAAAAAAAAAAGGAATTGTTATGGTAAGGATAATATAGATGTATAGATTAAAAGAGTTGAAAGATGAAAATGAAAAGCAATGACATGCTGATCCATAGAATCACCAAAGATAGCCAATACACTCCAAAGAAAGATGGAAATGGGGCTCATTCATTCATTATTTGATGACTATGACAGATGCTAGCTTAATTTTAAAGGTCTCAAGGTTTTAGTTGTCTCTTACTTATTGTTAATATTATTTTTTGAGTATTATTTAAGACAAATTTTGGACTGACCCTACCTTTTTCCAATGTTATACACCTGACTTTGATACTCTTCTCTTTTGGGGGTTTGGTTATGAGTTGGATAATGAAGGTAAGTGAAGGACTAGGGTGCATTCATAACGTTGTTTCTAATTCAATGATAGTAGGCAGATTTTATTTTACGATTGGTAATTTAGTTGGTTAATTTTTTCAGTTGGAAAACAATGTTCTATTTTCAAATAAAACGTTGATTTGTTTTATTTTTTCTTAGTAGTCTTTATAAATATGCGTACATTTTTTAAAGACTCAATGTTCATTTTATAAGAATTTAATTTTATGATGCTTCTTTAATTTAATATTGAACATCTGAGAACGAAATTGAAGTACCAAAGCAATCTGGTGTAATAAAGCCTAAAACTGAGGATGAAACAAAACGAGACAAAGAACATGGAGCTGATGATGGGCCTAAAAAGAAGCCTTACCGATGTAAAAAAATTGCAAGGAAAAAAGGGTAAGGTCATTTATAATTTTGTAGTTCAAATTATTAAAGATATATTGCATGCTAGGGCTGAGCAAAACTATATGATAATCCGAGAATCCGAAAATCTGATTCGCATCCGATCCAAAAATTTAGGATAACCGATCCGAAAATTTCGGATATCGGATATCAAAAATTTCGATTTTGGATATCCAAATATCCGAAAAAGTCAGTTATCGGATATCGGATCGGGTACTCGATCCTTAATCCGGAAAAAAACACTTTTTTATCATTTTAAAAACATCCGGATAACCCTAAGTCCCTAAGAGCTCATCCGCCTCTTTCAGTCTTTCTCTTTCTCCTCTATTTTCTCCTTCCTCCCTCCTCCCTCCTATCTTATCTCAGATCTCCCTCCTCCCTCCTCTCTCATCTCAAACCTCCCTCCTCCCTCCTCTCTCTTCGTCTTCTGCAATTTCCGAGCTTTCTATCTTGACCGGAGGGGACCAATGAACCAACACTTCTACTCTTCCACCGCATCGAGGAGCCGTTCGCAGCGAGGTTCAGATCTGGAGCGTTGAAGTTCATCTCCATCTCTTGTTGCATTTCCTGCAAATGAGCGTCACAAGCTTGCTTCGGTAAGGTTACAAATCGTGACTTCTCAAGCCCACTCCGCTTTCATTATTCATGCTCAGATCTGGAAAAAGAAGGTTACAAGTTTGCCATATAAATGGAGTATATTTGTTAGGTTAGGCATCAAGTATGTTTACCCAATTTAATGTGGGTTTTAGTATTTTACAATTTAATTAGTAAATTAATTTTATTTTTTTTCGGTCATTAATTTGATATTAATTATATTGAAGTACAATCCTTTGAGGCATTGGTTGATGTTGGTTGATGTTGAGTTTAGTTTTTGATATCATATTCAGTCATTAATTTGATATCAATTATATTTGGTTTAGTTTTTGAGCTGGTTGATGTTGTTAAGCTCAAATGTGCTATAGATGTTGCATACTACTGTAGTATCATTTTGCTCAACCCGTGTAAAATCTACCTTGAAACTTGTCTGTCTTAAGCCTAGAAACACATCCAATTTTGATATACTTCGTGTGTTGCGTTAAGGTATGGTGCCAATAATTTCGGATATAGGATATCCGACTTATCCGATCCAAAAATTTCGGATATCTGACATATTCGGATCGGATGCGGATATCAAATATCCGGATTTTCGAATACGGATATCCGATTCGAAATCTAGTTTCGGATCGGATATCCGATCCGTGCTCAGGCCTATTGCATGCTGATTTTTTTTAAAAAAATTTTAGTACAAGAAGGGTGGGAAAGTTCAAGATAAACATGAGGAAGAGGAAGCTGATTAATCAGCAGCACAATCAATTGTCCAGGTTCCAAAGGTGGTTGCAGTAGAGAAGCAACCTAGAATAAAGAAAGACAAGAAAGGAGTTGCACAAAAAGAAGTAGTAGTACCCTTTGATGATGTTAGTGATGAGGAAGGAACTAGAATAAAGCTGACAACGAGGCAAACTGTTATGCCGTTGATGCACTTGGTCTAGCAGTTGGCTAACCATGTTGATAATCTTCAAACTATAAAGGATATGGGTTTTGGTGGATTCTTGCACTTGGATTTTCCCCACAATTATCCTGAATTTTTAGCACAACTTGTCTTGAATTTTGATGTCGTAGGAATGAAATTAAATTTGGATAGAAATAGATCAATTGATGTAAAAGATGTTGATGTTCACATGGTATATAGAATACCAATTGGAGGAAAGGAAATAGTGGATGCAAAGGATGGCAATGAAGATTATAAGGAGGTGTTAAATAGTTACAAGAGATACCATGGGGGAGTACTCCCCAATAATGTGAACAAACTTGTGAGCAAATTAGCACCTGCGAAAACTCCTCTTGATGATGACTAGAAGAGGATTTTCTTGGTGTTGGTGGTAAACTGTTGCATAAATAGTATTCAAAATCAACAACCTTATCTCAGGTTTGTTGTACAAAATCGGTTACTAGGTACCTTCTAATGTGCATTATCTTAATATGTAATGTTCTTTAACAATTTTATTTTTTTTTATAAACAGATTTTTGCACACTACGATCGATGTAAATCGTATTTCTGAATACGACTGGTGTAGTTACACCATAGAGAGCTTGATTGAGTGGGTTCTTTGTTGGAAAAGAGGTGTTGCTAGTTTTTTTTGTGGACCATTACTATTTCGGGTAAAAATAACCCCTGCCACGGGGTCCAATGAAGGCCTGACACGTGTCACCCTCCTATAGCCCCAAAGCATCCAATCAATGGATGCCACGTGGCATTGTACCCCCAATGGGGAGCAGATTCTCATCTGCTATAAATAGAGGAATCACCCTTATTTATTGGCATTCAAAAATATCTAAACAAATCCCGAGCAATATTAATTGCGGAATCTCTCTGAATCAGGGAGAAATACCCGTTTACTTTCCGCACGTTTACCCATCCGGAATCATACTAACTTGATCTTCGGAGGCGGAACTCCACCCAACCGGAGTCACTGTTGTTTTGCAGGTACAGAAGTCAGGCGCACATACTCAGTATTGTAACTCTCCCGAGGGACTCCAAAAACCCCAAAACATTTGGCGCCGTCTGTGGGGAGAGTACTATTGAGATGGTATCTGATTCAGTACCAAATGCAGAGGGCAGCCGGCCTACGGCTAACCCTAAGGTCCATACGAACCATGAAAGTGTCAGTGGGGACGACTACGAAGTCGAAACCTATATGGCCCAAGACGGGTCACTTCGATCCAGGCGCATCCGTTCTAAAGAAACTAGGGAACAGGGCCAAGACAAAGCTGGTCCTAGCAACCCAGGCGGCAAGCCTGCTGGGCAACCCCAGGCGGCAGAGGGTGCCGCCCACATCACCAGAGACGAACTCATGAAATTCATGATGAGTTTCAAAGGGGAGATCAAAGACATAATCAAGAAGTCAACTGGCCCCAGCAAGGGTCAGTCGGCAAAGAAGGCTTCTGGGAAGAAGCCAATAAAAGACCGGGTGCCTACCCCTCTTCCCAAGCCAAAGGGTACGGAGGGGCCCCTGGTCGATTTTTCAAAGATTCGTTTCCCTGAATCAGGGCAACAAAAGGTCATCCGGCATACACAGCCGGATGGGTCCAAGAAGACGTTCTCTGACGCCCGGATGTTCATCTAGGAGAAGAAAAGTCAGAGCATGTCTCAGTCGGCTTCCACGTCGACATACCCAGACAGTTTCCAAAATGCCTCTATGAAGCATTCGAAGACTCAGCAAGGGAGTCAGTCGCGCAGAATGCACGTACTGGTCCTTGAGTGATCCAGCAGGTTTCGTATGTGCCCCAACAGCAATACGCCCCGTATGGATCTCCATTTATGCAGTCTGCATCCTTCGGGGGTCAGGCGGCACACCAGGTCCAGCCTATGGATTGGCAGCTCCGGCTGCTTAACCTTGGGGAACAGCCTTCGGCTTTCTCCCGGGAAATAACCGAGGTGGCACAACCAGCCAAGGTTAAAAATGTGTTGGTCAGTGCCTACGACGGTACCACCAACCTGGAAGATCATCTAATGGCTTACACCAACCTCATGTACCTACAGGGGTTGGATGACGCCGCTTGGTGTAGATGCTTCTCGGCTACATTGAAGGGCATAGCCCAACGATGGTTCGACAATTTTCCGGCTGGGTGCATCAACAACTTCAAGACGCTTGCATACCTGTTTGCGTCCAACTTCTCCATGAACATCCCTGCCAAAAAGACAAGTCTCGACTTAGGGGCAATCCAGAAGGGTGACAAGGAAGGACTTCCGTCCTATGTCAGGCGGTTCAATCTGATGAGAATTCAAATTCAGGGGCTGTCTGACGAAGTTGCATACACAGACTTCTTCAAGGGTCTGAAGGATGGGTCAACTTTTAAATTTGACCTGGTCCGCAAGAGGGTAGCTACCCTCCAAGAGGCACTAATGGAGGTAGAGGCTTACATACAGGCAACTGAACTCTGCGCCATCAAGCATCCGTCGGAACTCAAGCGGTCCGATAGGAGAGACAGCCGACCTACCCAGCCGGCCAAAAAAGAAGAAAAGAAAAGAAGTCTAGGCAGCAGACCGCCCAGGTCAGCCGTCCTAGAAGAAGCAAAGGAAGTTGGAACCGTACGTCCCCAAGTACGAGTTTAACAAAGATTACTCCTCCATCCTCATGGAGATAAATGACCGGTTAACAATTGAGAAACCGGTTGCAATGAAAAGCTCTGTCAAGACTAGAGACAAAAGCAAATACTGCCAGTTCCATGAGGACGTTGGCCATGACACCAATGGTTGCTATAGCCTCAGGCGGCTATTGGACCGTCTGGCTGATGAGGGGGCTCTGAAGTCCTATCTGGTGAAGTCCAAGGGCAACCCCAAACCAACTGGGGGACATCCGTCTAAGAAACCGGGTGCTAGCTCTGAAACTGATGAAGAGCACATCTTCACCATAGCAGGCGGCTTCGCAAGCGGAGGTCCCACCATCCGGGGCACCTAGGATAACATCAGAAAATTATCCAACCCAAAGTATGAGGGCTAGGAGTCGAAAGACACCTTCCCTGAGATCTTCATCTCTGAGAAGGATAGGGGCATGGTCAGGCGGCCCCATGATGACCCCATCGTCATAGAATGCAAAGTTGCCAATCAACGAGTTGGCCGGATCTTAATCGATACCAGGAGCTCGTCTGACCTGATCAGTTACCAATACTTGACAAAGCTCAAGTACAAGCCTAGCAGCATGCACAAGGCTCCTCACCCCCTAGTCGGCTTTGGGGGAGGGGTAGTGCATCCTGTGGGGAGGATTGACTTACCCATCCAGCTAGGAGACAAGGGGGAAGGGCGACATATGGTCGTCAAGTTCTTGGTGGTTGAAGAATTGACCGCCTACAACCTTATACTGGGCCGCCCCACCCTCAACGAGTCCAAGGCAGTCATCATCCCCTCTCTTATGATGATCAAGTTTCAGAGGGATGATTGAACAGTGGGTGCCTTAAGCGGGGACCAAAAGACGGCTAGGGAGTGTTACCTCTTAGACGTCAGGCCGAATGTTACTGCAGCCGGTCATATTGGAGAACCTACTGACCCCGAAGACTCAAAAGCCGCGACTGCCCCCAAGGCAGCCGGCAAAAAGTGAAAGGCGGACCAACTGGCCCCCGCTAGAAAAGTAAAATAGCAATCACTAGCCGGGGAAAGGCTGGATGATTCCCGAACCCAACTGGCTGGTGAGAGCATCGATGTCGTCCTTGACGACAGCCGTCCTGACAGAACAGTCAAGGTTGGGACGGTTGCTTTTGAAAAGTTGGGGGCAGATTTGCTTCAACTGCTGAGAGAGTTCAAAGGCCTATTTGCCTTTGAAGTGGAAGAGATGCCAGGCGTCAGCCCGGATCTAGCCATCCACAAGTTAGCCGTTGATCCCAAAATGAAGCCAGTTAGGAAAAAGAAGAGGGATTATGGTGAGGAGAGGTCCCAGGCGGCAACCGCTGAGGTAAAAAAACTCCTCGATGCTGGGTTCATTCGGCAGTGCTACTACCCGGATTGGGTGGCCAACGTTGTTCTTGTCAAAAAGCCAAATGGTGCCTGGCGGATGTGTGTAGATTACACAGATCTGAACAAGGCATGCCCAAAGGATAGCTATCTGCTTCCTAAGATTGACAGTCTGGTTGACTCTACAGCCGGTCATGCCTTGATGAGCTTTATGGATGCTTACTCAGGCTTCCATCAAATTCCCCTATGGAAGAAGGATCGGGAGAAGACGGCCTTCGTCACTGATCAGGGGTTGTACTGCTACCCGGTGACGTCGTTTGGGTTGAAGAATGCACCTGCTACCTTCTAACAAATGATCAACACGGTTTTCACTAATCAAATCGGAAGGAATGTAGAGGCGTATATTGATGACATGATAGTCAAATACAAGCTTCAGGCGGATCACCTAGTCGACCTCCGAGAAACCTTCACCACACTCAAGAGGCACAAGGTCATGCTTAATCCTAAGAAGTGTGTCTTTGGTGTTGAGTCTGGGAAGTTTCTCGGATTCTTGATTGACCAAAGAGGCATAGAGGCCAATCCGGAAAAGGTATAGGCGGTGATTGACATGCAATCACCCCGAACCGTCAAGGAGGCCCAGAAGCTAACCGGTTGCCTGGCGGCTATAGGAAGATTCCTCAGCCGGTCAGGTGACAAGTGCCTTTACTTATTCCAAGCAATCAGGAAGAGGTCTAGATTTGAATGGGGAGAAGAGGCTGAGGCGGCATTTCAGAGGTTAAAGCAGCACTTGCACTCTTTGCCAAGGCTAGTGAGCCCCCTGCCCAAGGAGGTTCTCTACATGTACCTAGCCGTCTCAGATCATTCCCTTAGAGACGTTCTCCTTGCTGAGAGAGATGGCAAACAGCTCCTGGTGTATTTCATCAGGCACATACTTAGAAATGTTGAGCTCCGGTACCCCATGATTGAAAAATTAGGGCTGGCTCTTTACAAAGCAGTCAAGCGGCTAAAGCCCTACTTCTTGGCTCATCCGGTGACTGTCTATACTGATCAGCCACTCAAGCGTCCAATGACTACCATAGAGTCATCCGATAGAATGATCAAGTGGGCTTTTGAAATCCAAAGCCTGGAGATAACTTTTGAACCTAGGCGGGCAGTGAAAGGTCAGGCGTTTGCCGACTTCATTGTCGAAATGACTAGGCTGGCTCAGCCGAAGAATACCGATCAGGTTTGGAAGTTATTTGTAGACGGAAGTTCTACCTCGAACGGTTTGGTGCAGGCGTAATTTGCAAATCTCTGGAAGGGGATACATATGAATATGCACTACGATTCAAGTTTCAAGCTTCAAATAACGAAGCTGAGTATGAGGCCCTGCTAGCCGGTATACGCATGTGTAAGGCAGCAGGGGTAAGGAAAGTTGACGCATGTTCTGATTCTCAATTGATCGTTAGCCAGTTCAATGGTGACTATGAGGTCACCCATCCGGCAATGATCAAATACCTTCAGGTGGTCAAAGATGAGGCGGGGACATTTGATGAATTCCATTTAAGTCAGGTGCCCCGATCAGAAAATAACCAGGCAGATGCTTTGTCCAAACTGGCCTCATCTGCCACTTGTGATACACCTCGATCAGTTTTCTGGGAGGTCATGGAAAAGAGAAGTATTGAACATGATCCCATTGGAATCCTGGACCGAAGCTCTACCTGGATGGACCCCATCCGGGACTATTTGGTAAATGGCACTTTGCCGGATGCCACTTCAGAAGTGGCTTCACCAAAAAAGTGAGCTCTGAGCTTTAAAATGTACAAAGGGGAACTCTTCATAAAAGGTTACCTCCAGCCGTTACTGAAGTGTGTAACCCCGGAAAGGGGGAAAAGAGGTGCTAGAGGATCTGCATGCGGGCTTTTGTGCATCACATATAGGCGGCAGGTCCCTAGCAAAAAGGGTCAGGTGGCAAGGCTACTTTTGGCCCACCCTTGAGGCGGACGCCATGTAATTGGTAAAGAAATATGACAAGTGCCAGAGGTTTGGCCGGCTCATACACCGTCCGGCAACAGATCTGTCGGCTATCTACAGCCTGGTTCCATTTGCAAAATGAGGCATGAACATCTTGGGACCTTATACGCCTGCCACAGGCGGTAGAAGATACATTCTGGTGGCTGTAGATTACTTCACCAAATGGGTTGAGGCAGAGGCGGTCAAAGGCATTAAGACAAAGGACGTCATCTCCTTTATTTGGAGGAACATCATCACCCGGTTTGTGGTGCCTATGTCAATGGTCTTCGACAACGGTCCTTAGTTTGAAACGCCTTCCCTCAAGGATTGGTTGGGAGATCAGGGGATCTCACATTGTTTTGCATCCGTTGGCTAGTCCCAAGCAAACGGCCAAGTTGAAGCCTTCAACAAGCTCATCTCAGACGGCATAAAAAAGAAGATTGAGAGAGCTAGTGGTCTTTGGGCGGATGAGTTACCTCATGTCCTTTAGGCCATCAGAACAACTGAAAAGGGGGAAACCGGTGAAACCCCGTTTCTCATGACGTACGACACTGAAGCCGTCTTGCCAATCGAACTCTATGAGCCAACACTCCGAGTCATGCTCTATGATGAAGAGGCTAATTGGGAGGCCATGGCCTTGCATTGGATTCAATCTCGGAATGCAGGGGCAACACCGCCTTGCGTCATGAGATATACCGTCTGAGAATGACAAGGGCTTACAACAAAAGAGTACACAAGCGGCCCCTCAAAGTAGGGGACTTTGTGTTATGGAAAATGGAAGCCACCGGTAGGATAAATGAACAAGGAAAAGCTAACCCCCAGTTGGGAAGGCCCCTACCGGATTTTTGAAGAAAAGAGAGGTGCCACCTACCGCCTGGAGACACCAGGCGTCAGACAGCTAGCCAAAACCTGGAATGTAGATAACTTGAAAAAGTACTACTTCTAAGGAAATGTAATTATTCTTTGTAAATAGTGTAAATGAATGAGAGTATATTTCAAGTTTTTGCGTTAAAGTCCCAATGTGAAAAACACATCTGGGCACCTTCAAAGTCCCATGTGCGATGCATAGTCGGTCATCCATTAAAACCTAATTGTGCAATGCACAACCGGGCATCCATTTGCTTAAACTAAAAAGCGCTAAGTACCTAACTTAGCCGTTCAAAGGCATAAAGCCAACATATTTAAACCCCCTGCTTTCATCATAAGCATGCATCCGGCGACGCCCATCCGGGTGAATTTGTCGAAGAGGACATCTCCCTTCCGGGTGGTACATTGTTCTATGCGTCATAAACTCAAATGACTTTAAGCATTTAAGATAAAGATAACCCACAGCCGTTCGAATGACCTATTGCAAACAAGATAGAACCGGTTATTGCCCCAAGGCAATACAAACGGTGAATTAAATCTTGTTGGGCAACCGACTTTTGCTCAAAAGCACCTCAGTCGGCTACCGGGCCCATGAGTCAAATTCAAACCTAATTCAACTTCCAAGATATTTCAAAAATTTTAACTGGCTATTACCCCAAGGTAACCCAGCCGGGAAATTACATTTCTAATCAATCGATGATTGTTCCAATGCAATACAGACAGTAATATCGACTTTGCCGGAATTTTCCCGAAGGCACCCCAGCCGGCCCAGTCCCCCATGCAAAAGGTCACGTTGACCTCGGTTTCCGTCTGACTTTTGCCCTAGTGCAATTCAGGCGGCAACCGATGCTTTAGTACGCATCCGGCTTTAAGCCGCTTGAGCTCAGCCGGGCAATCCTATTATAAAATGATGCGGATGATTATGGACGGCTACCTGCTCAGTGTTGGAACTAAGCAACCACCCGCCCAGGGGCAGACATAGCCGAGGCATCCGGCATATCAAAAGAACATCCAAAGAAAAATTCAATATAAAGTTGCAAAAAATGAAGGAAATTGAACAAAGGATTGAAAAGAAAACCGACTCAGTAGGCATAGGTATATATCATATTAAAAGGTGCAAATGTTAGCCAGACCCCTGTTCGGTGAAAAAAGATAAAAATACACGGCACGCAGGCCGGAAAAAAGTAGAAGACAAAAACTTAAGATTGAGGCTTAGCCGGGTCCTTAGAGGCGGTCTCTGAAGCAGGAGGGACAAGCTTTTGATTTTTATCTTGGTTCTTTCCCCCGTCTGACTCGATCTCCACCTGCATGGCTTTGATCTGCTTCTTAGCCCACTCCTCATAAGGCTCCGGAGCCGACTGGTTTGATTCTTGCGCCACAATGACAAGATCAGCGTATTTGTAGGCGAGCTCCCAAACGGCATATTCCGTGTCCAGATGTACCAGGGACTTAGCCATTTGCATTCTGTTGGCGAAGTCTTGCTCATTCTTTTCAATGAGCCGGCTCTGTTCTGCTTCAAGCGTGGTTTGGAAGTTCTGGCTGGCAGCAGCCGCCTCCTTCTTCAGGCGGACGTTGTCAGCCAAGAGCGTCGTATTCTCCTTCTTGGCTAAGTCCAGAAGCTTTACAGAATCCGACGCCTTCTTCACCTCCACCTCGGCATTCTCTTTCTCCGCCTGGAGATTGTGGAGCTTGATGCCGGCCTCTGAGAGCCTTCTGGAGCGCTTTAATGGAATCCGCCTGTTGCATGATTATGCCTTTAGTTTTCAATTCATGCATGATCATGGAATATTGGGCAACGTTTTAAGCATCGGACGCATCCTGTTTAGCCCGTCTTACCTCCTCACATTTGCAGGCATAAGCTTTCTTAAGCCCATCCACGCGCATCATTAACTGCAAAAGCCCAAGCGGTGTTACGAAAGGTCAAACGGTATAATAACTTGAAAAGTATAAATGATTAAAGTGAGAATCATACATCAGCCAAGCCGGGCATGAACCGGTCGGCATTGAAGGTGTTGATCCTAGGGATCGCCTCCTTCTCTTCTCTTGGGACCGCCTTCAGCATGGCCCGGGCGTACTGTTGTACATCCAGCCAGCGAGGGGAGATATCTGCACCAGAAAAAGACGGTGAGAAGGCAACACACTTCCCTCCAATTGACTGCCGGCTGCCAGAAGAGTCTTTTGGCTGGAGCTGGGAGTGTGACTTGACCCTCATAGGCTTGCCAAGCAAAGAAGGGTTGAAAGGGTCATTAGTACCTTGGGAAGATGGTAGAGGGTCGCGACTGCCCTCAGCCGGTAAAGAGGCGCCGGATGCCCTAGGCGGCGTAGTCTCCTTGGCGGCCTCTGGGACATCCGGCTGCCTGGCAGTCAGATCAAATCCCAGGCCAAGATTTTTGACAGATTTACCCCCAACCGTCAGCCGGCTGGGCACTGTTAGGGAGGAAGTCCTCCTTGCTTTATTTTGAGTTGCCGGCTCCTCCCCCGGCCGGGGCCTTATTAACTTGGTAAGGGAGCGAGGCACCTTGCTCCCATCCTGAAAACAACACGCAAAAAGGTCAGCCGGCAAAGAAGTCAAGCGGAAGTTGAAGGAAAAAGAAAGGAAAAGCAATAAACCTTATTTTTTTGCCGCCTGGGCAGCAAGCTTCTTCTCCGCATTGGCCTTGCGAATCTCAGCAGCGGACTTAGCCGGCGTACATGGCTAAAGCACGCACTGCAAAAAAGAACTCATCCGGTTAGAAGAATGGTTAAAAAGTAAATCATTACAAACGGCAAAACAGGATCAAACACTAATGTGACCTACGTTTATCAAACTGAGTGTTAAGTTTACAGACGGATAAGAACGCCTCATCACGAAGAAATTCGTGCTTTGGCACCTAGTTTCTAGGCACGCTTATTATCTCCCCATTGGAGAGGGTGGTTGTGGTCTGTTCAAAAAATTTGGACTCAATTATTCTCTCGTAGTCCTCATCCGGAACACGAGGCTTTTTGCACTTATGACCTAGGAGGTCCGGCTTCCGGTTGAACGTCCTAAACTCCCGGTTTTCCTCCTTGGTGGGAATAGAGACCAAGTAAAACCTGTTCTTCCAGTCTGACCACTTAGACGATTTGTCTAGGGTCATCAGGTACTGGGGGTAGGTGGTTAGTGTGTACCAGGCTCTCCACCCGCCAGGGCTTCTGCTCAAGTAATGCATGTGGGCAAAGGCCTCCCAGCCGGGGTTAATGTCCTGCATCTCACAAGCGGCAATGTAGCCCAAGATGTTAACCCATGAATTAGGGGTTAATTGCTAAATGCCGAGACCATACCCACGAAGAATGGCCTTGATTGTACTATGTAAAGGGAAGCGGAGACCATCTAGAAACGCCACTTCATAGCAGCCGAAATACCCGTCTGAATTTGGCTGCTCGTCTTCCCACACTATGGTGCCCATCTCAGGCGGCACGATTATTCTCCAATCCTCTCCAAGAGGACGAATCTTGACAAAATCCTCCAAGTTTCTGGCCATGCTGGCCCTATCTTTGGCTGAGACGACAATGAGGAAGGGGTCGCCTTTATTGTTCCAAGTAGGCCTTTCCTCCTCCTCACTATCAGCATCCGGTGTTAGAAGGCTGCTGCTGCTGCCGCTTTGTTCTAAGCCGGATGAGGAGGCGGTTTCTCCATCTCTTGCATTTTTTGCAGGGTTTTCCAGCTCAACCCTAGATGGAGAGGCGGTAACTTCACCGCCTTCCTGATCCAATCCCAGTATTCCGTCACTAGGAGTGCTTGGGGTGCCATGTGGAGACCCCCTTGTCATCTTAGCCTGATTGGAGTCAGGCGGCAATTCTCCAGAGGTTTCTCCTCTGTACTCTAGATCAAAGGCTATCTTTCTAATCCGAGCAATTACGTCCTACACAGAGACAGAGACGGTCGGTTTTGGAGATGAACAAGGAGAGTCCTAGTACCCAAAGGCGGCACCCCCAGTCCTAGACTCAGCCGTACCAAGAGACCGGCTGACTTCTAAATCGTGGTGTGCCGTGTGTGTGATGGGTGAGGTCATTATTCTAAAAAGTATATAGCCGGAAAATTTAAAAATAAAGAATATCCAAAAAAGCAAGGAACCGAGACGTTACCTTGAAGTTGAAAGAAGAGTTTGGAAGATTGTTAACCAAAGATACCCCAGACGGTATCACTTTGAACAAGCTGCAAATTGGCAAAAGAAAGCAAGGTTAATTACCAATGTCGCCCAAAGATACCACAGGCCGGCTATGGTAGTTATGCAGAATAAGCAGTCTGGAGTTTTTATGAAAGGTTGTCCAAAGACCCACCAGACGATGCAAACCGGCTGAGGGTCTATTGAATGCAACTCATCAATGAGATTGCTTGAAGATACCCCAGACGTACACCGTCTGAGGATCTATTGAATGCAACTCACTAATGAGATTGCTTGAAGATACCCCAGACGGTGTAAACCGACTGAGGGTCTATTGAATGTAACTCACCAATGAGATTTCTTGAAGATACCCCAGACGGTGTAAACTGGCTGAGGGTTTATTGAATGCAACTCACCAATGAGATTGCTTGAAGATACCTCAGACGGCTTAAACCGGCTGAGTGTTTAAATGGATGCAATTCATCATGAGATTGCTTAAAAAGATCCAGACGGCAAAAGCCGGCTGCAGCCTTAACAAAAATCCAAATAAAGGAACTAACCAAGTCAGGAGGATACCTTAGTGAGAAGGGCAAAGAAAACCTCAAACGGTATCTGGATGTATTGAAGTTGAAGGTTGTTTGCAAGAGCAAGCAGGTGGGATCAGGAGCTCTCTTTTTTTCTCTCAAAGAATTTCTCTCAAAAATGGCAAAGTGAGGAATGAGAGGAAGGAAGTTCCTATTTATAGGAAATCTCAGAAGGCGAACCGTCACCTTCCCCCCCTCAGTTTGAAATTTGAAAAAATAGAGGGAAGGAGGTGAACCGTCGCCCTCCCGCATGGTGACACATGTCACAGGTGCCACGTGGAACGCCACGTCACACCTGTGAGGGGCAAATGTTTGGGGTAAAAATAACCCCTTCCACGTGGTCCAATGAGGGTCTGACACGTGTCACCCTCCTATAGCCCCAAAGGCATCCAATCAATGGATGCCACGTGGCATTGTACCCCCAATGGGGGAGCAGATTCTCATTTGTTATAAATAGAGGAATCACCCTCATTTATTGGCATTCAAAAATACCTACACAAATCCCGAGCAATATTAATTACGGAATTTCTCTGAACCAGGGAGAAATACCCGTTTACTTTCCGCACGTTTACCCATCCGGAATCATACTAACTTGATCTTCGGAGGTGAAACTCCACCCAACCGGAGCCTTCGTTGTTTTGCAGGTACAGAAGTCAGGTGCACATACTCAGTATTGTAACTCTCCCGAGGGGCTCCAAAAACCCCGAAACAATTACCATTTGGTTATGGATGCGTCACTCATGTTGAAATATCTCTTGTATTAATCTTATCATATTTGTTGTGCATATAATTGTCTTGGTATTTATTTTTTAAAATGAAAAATATATTATGTAGTGATGTACAGGTGTGCTACTTTGATCGAGTTTAAAAGATGACTTTGGAGCAAAGTAGAGACTTCTCTCTCATTGAGGTCTAGACTATTGATCTTATCAAGGATATAATAGACCTTGAGCTGAGGTTAGGCTTTGGTCTTGGTACTTTGCTGGACAGAGTGCAACCATCAGTTGTTGTGGACATCCCAATTCCACAACATCTATTAGGTGAGAACCAAGTATTGGTGGTGGTACCGGACCAACCAGAGATAAGACAACAACAGGAGGAAGAGCTACAGCAGGAAAGTAATGTAAACGAAAAATGTGGGCAAGATCAAGCACAACATCATCAAGAATCAGGAGAGCAGCAACAACCACAAGGAGAGCAGCAACAAAAAGAACATCAAAATGGTGGAGAACAACAAAAACAAGAGAAAAAAGTCCCATCAAATTTACAGGTACAATTTATATGTATTTTTTAATATAATGTACTTATTTTTATATGTTATGTTCATCTTAATAAAATATTATGTTCATCATAGTTCAAAACAATGTTCATTTTGATATAGAATTATTTTCGATACGATTTTTTGGTAATATTTTTAACTCTGAATGTATATGTTCTTTTGAATTTAAATCAATGTTCTTAAATTTTTATCAAATGCTCTTTTTGTCATTAAATTATGTTCTTTTTATATATAATAGGGATGCATTTTAATAGTGGTTTAATGTTAATTAATTGAATGTGTACTTTTTGGTGAATTCTAATGAAATAGTTTATCATATTCTATCATATAGTATATGTGTGGTAATACACCTTTCATTGTTTATAAAAATGTCAGGAGTATATCAAATGCTCCGAGAGGTAATCGAAAGAATTGCCAACGATATTTTTAGCCTCTCTATTATCTTGAAATTAGGTGAGAGGTTCCATACAACCCCGTTGGTTGAAGAGACCACTATGTACAATCTTACAGCCATGTGGTCCAAGTGTGTCGGAGTCAATTTGCCGAATGTAATACAATAACATACACAAAGTCAACATGGCGAGGGAGCATCAATTCTTAGTTAGTACATTGACTTCTTTGCATCAGATTGGTTTGGAAACATGATTGACGATGCTGTGAAGAATGTGATGATGGCTAGTATTCAAGACAATCCATCTATATTTGTTTCACTTATCCAACCCCTTATTTTCAGTCAAGAGCTTACACCGCCACATGCTCATGTTCATGTTAATGAACCCCCATTTGATTTAGATCTAACGCTTGGGGTTGACACTACTAAAGTCAACGAACCTGATATGGAAGAAGATGAGGATATTTTGGAAAAAGAAGATATGGGGGAAGAATAGTTAGAAAGTGAAAAAAGTGAAGGGTATGGTCATGTTTTTTTATATATTCAAAAAAGTGAAAAAAGTGAAGGATGTATTAACAGGGTTCTTTATATTATTATACTATATGTATTTGTTTAATTATATATGTGTGTAATTACAGAATTGCAAATGTGGAAGAGGCTGTTGGGAAAAAACGACAAAAAAGAAAGGAAAAAATGGAGGAAAAGAGGTAAATTTTCTTTAATAAAACTGTATGTTCTTTTTTAATTAGCTATATATAAAATATGTGTTTTTATTATTATAGTTATATATATTCTTTTTAAATTAATTTTGCAGAGTTTCTCCTATAACTACAAAGAGAATTAGGAAGGTGGGACAGGTTTTCAAGTCTCCTTTCCTGGTTAAGTACTCTCATTTGATATATGGAACTAAAGAGTTTAAAAATGCTTTCCTAGAATATATTTATTCAAGTGAACTTGATGAAGAGTACGATAATTAATTGCATTTTTTTTTTACGTTTATTTAAGTTAATATGTTAGATTATATGTTCTAATGTTTATACTTTTAAGATTTCTTTATTTTGTTTCCTTTTATGCAGTGAGATTTTATATGATGATGGACATTCATTTTTGACAAGAAAATTGGTCATAACACTTGGTGACAATGCCTACATCTACAACGACATCATTGATGCTTGGAGTCTCATCCTCAATGCAAGGAATGCAATTGATGACAAAAAGAGGGTGTTCTTCCCGAACGAAGCCTTTGTAAGTGTAGTTCATTTTATAATAACCTCCTGTTGTGGCATTATGTCTTTGAACATATTATTAATTTGATTTTGAATTTTTTTTTTTTTGTTTTTTTTTTGTATGATAGAACTTGTTATGCTTGAATGAATCATACGTTGATGATAGTCAAGTAGCTACAGCCGGTATTAGGCTCAATAAATTCATTGAAAGTATCAAAATTTGGTTAATTGATAGCAAAATCACTAGGTGAAAAATACAAATGGGCACCGGTTCAAAACCCCCATTTAGCACCGGTTTTGAACTGGTCCCTATTTGAGGGATGCCAAAAACCAAAAGATTTCGCACCGGTTCTTACTGTGAATCGAGGCGAAAAATGACCCCAAAAAAATTTTAAAAAAAACTTTTAGCACCGGTTCTTACTGTGAACCGGTGCCAAAAATGGCCCAAAAAAATTAAAAAAAACTTTTCATCATCGATTCTGTTTCAAAACCAGCGCCAAAAATGCCCCAAATTTTTTTTTTTTTGCATTTTTTTCACTTAAATTGTACCAAATACTTATATATAATCATAATATACATAAAACACATATATTTTCTTCAATAACTTGTAATATTACACTTTAAAAAACTGAAAAAAATAAAAAACAAAAAAACTACAGAATCAAGGTTTGGAGAAGTTGAGCCCTTGCTTTAACAACCAGGTCTACTTTCCTTTTGTAAGTTGTTGTTTTCTGTTGGCTGTGTTGCTTGCTTTGTGTCTGGTTGCTGGTTTCTGTTTGCAGGGTATGTTTAGCTGTTGCTGGCTACTACTTTCTGTTTCTGGCTGCTTTGGCTCTGGCTGGTGTGTGCTAATTCAGGCTGCTGGTTTCTGTGCCGCATGCTGCTAGCTTGTCTCTGCTTCTGCCTGCCTGTTTAGTTGCATGCAGTGTGTTGCAAGGTGTTCTAGCTGCTATGTGTCTTCTGTCTGCACTGCTACTACTGTCCTACTTCTGCTCTGCTGAGTTAATTAAGTTAGATTAGATCGATTGTCATACCTAAAATCCATTGGATTCAGGATTATACAAGTATCATTTATATGTTTCTCATAAACTTAAAATAGAAATTACTACATGTAAAAGGAAAAACATGTTACCTCCACAGTTCTTGATTTTTCTTGCCATGTGTAGATGGGAAATGAAACAAATTGTGAATAGTTCTTCACCAAATTCTAGATTCTGGCAGGGTCTGAGAATTCATATTTTTCATCAGGCTGAAAGGAAATCGAAAAATGGAAAAAGAATTAGCAGGTATATGAGAAAGAAAACACTCAAGTTTCCTCACGACACACAAGCTAGTAAGCAACTAAACAAATGAGCTTATGCAACTTAATAGGGATTATTAAGCCATACAAAAGGCATATTAAAAATGTGCTTCTAGCTTGAACAAATATGCAGACTGCAGAAATCATAGAAGCAAATGTAAACAACACACACATCAAAGTTCCCATAAACATGAAAGAATTTTTAACCCCGGTAGAAATTATTGTAAGTAACAACATATGGAATAAGCAAGTATAATATATATATATATATATATATATATATATATATATATATATATATATATATATTCCTACAGGAACTCATGTATTCTATATTCCAAGAGACTGGGTGTAGAGGCCCAAACAAAAGTGAAAAACACATCTTATGTTTATGGGAGTGATGCTCTACACATACAATGATTGTATGTATGCCACGTCAAAAGGGAGGAAAAAAAAGAGAGGGAAAAATGGGGGGGGGGGGGAACCAGCTGGGGAAAGTGGCGCCGTTAAAGGGGATTAAGCGGGAGAATTACCGGGAAAATTCTTGGCGCAATCCTTCCATCAAATTTGGGTTCCACTTTCAATAAACTTCACATTTTTAATAAAAAAATAAATAAAAACAAGCATACACCCATGAACACCGGTGAAGACAACAAAAGAGAATCATCCATGAACTCCGGTAACTTTCCAGCGACCAAAATAATCAAATATGTGCGAGGTACATTTATAGCAGGTTTGATCTTTACATTTAATTTTAGATTTAAGTCGCAGAAACAAGTTCACAACAATCAACAATGAAAATATAAACTTGACCCATTTCACCCATATTAATATGTTGGAATTTCTTATTTCATGTTGAATATTTTTGTTTTTTTTTATTATTTATTTTTTTTAAACTTAATCTGCTATTCGTGTTATAGTTTGTAATTTCGTGAATCTACAATTACACCAACAGTCTGTGAAATTTGAAAACACATGAATACAACAGTTGATGAGAAATCATAAGTTCGATATGTAATTTGATTTGCAAGATTTTAATGCTTCTAGAGTCCTTGAATACTGTGGAAAGTTTTATATTTAATTAGTAACAAAAATTTCTTTTGTAGTATCATCACCACGACAATTACCCATGTGCGAGGTACTGTAAGGAAACACCATTCTCGAAGGTACATTTACAGCAACTTCGATCTTCGTCCTCGTCACTTTTATCTTTAGATTTAGTCGCAGGAACGAGTTCACCAAAATTTACAATCAAAATATAAACTTCACCCTCATTAAAATGATGGAATTTCTTATTTCATGTTGAATATATTTTTTCTTATATTATTTATTTTCAATATCTAAATCTGCTATTCATGTTACAGTTTTTTATTTCGTGAATCATAAGCTACACCAACAGTATGTGAAATTTGAAAACACATGAATACAACTGAGAAATCAACATGAGCAGTATTTTGATTTGCAAGATTGTAATCCTTCTAGTGTCCTTGAATACAGCTGAAAGTTTTATATTTAATTCGTAACACAAATTACGTTTGTAGTATTATCACAGAAATTACCCATGAGTAGTTAAAATAAATAAATTAGAAAGCCCTTAGTTTGATATTTATGTAGTATCACAATAACTGCTTCATTTCATTAAACAACATTGAATAACTATTAGTGCATAGGCACTATTGATGAGTGAAGCAAATAGGATGGCAATCTATGTAAATATGTTGAAGTTGGGTGGGGACTAGGTGCCAGCTGGAGGAAAAAATAACGGGGCAAAGAAAGTGAAAACGGGGAAACTAAAATGTAAGAGGGAAACCAAAATGAAGTCTGACAAAGAAACTTTCCTCTTTCTTCCCAAAGCTCCTTCATTACTTTTTCTTCCCAAAGCGTAGTTTTACTGTTCAATGGCAAATTGAGTGAAATGAAATTTAAGGCATTGAAATCCTGTCCCAGGTGCACTAAAACCACTGAAATGCCGTAAATTTGACATTGGAAATTGAGGATGAGAACAAGGTTAGCTGACATTATTGGCGTGGATGTAGCTAAAGAAGTTGGTGACGGTGGACAAGACGGACATGGGTGCGCTCAGGAGTAGGGGTGTCCGTTCGGTTTTCGGTTTGGATTTAGTCCAAATCCGATCCAATCCGAAATATAATTCGGTTTTCAATTTTCCAATCCGATCCGATCCGAATTTCTCTCTTGATCCAATCCGAATTAAAATTCGGTTATTTGGATCCGATCCGAAAATCCGAATTATAATACATTATTTTTTTAGCGCCTAATACAATTATAAAAATAAAGCTTTACTATAAATAAAAGTCTTCAAAATCATGATTAAAATACACAGTTCAACGTTAAGTCATCAATTAATTAATACAAAGTCTCTCTAATTTATTTTATGTAATATTATGTATTTGAGCTAAACTTCAAAATATACAAAATATACAAGCTTAATTTTACAATTCGGTTTTTGGTTTGGATTGGATCCAATTAGGGTCAATCCGATCCAATCCGAAAATTCGAATTTCCAAAAAATCTCAATCCGATCCGATCCGATTTAAAGTTCGGATCCGATCCGAATTGATAATTCGGTTTGGATTGGATTGGATTTCGGTTTTTATCCAAATTATGGACACCCCTACTCGGGAGCTACGATTTGATTGTGAAAATGTAAGTTTCGTACATGTATTATTGTAATTATTCAGTTTGAAGGTAGATTTGTAATTAATTTTGGAAATGGGGAAGTGTGATGTAGTTGTTTATAGATGGTTAGCAGCTAATTTGTGAATCCGAACTACATTTTGACAATGCGAAATCGGTTAGCTGCTGATTTATTAGGAGTTGATTTAGCGGAAGCATTGCGTGAAGGTGGTGAAGAAGGCCATGGTTGCGCAAGGGAGTTGCGGTTTGATAGTGAGAATGTAAGTGTTTGAAACCCCTAAGTAGGTCGTTCTGTTGTGTATGAGGTATTTGTTTGAGTTAACAGTTAGTAAGGCATGAGTTGAGGGAGTAAACAAAATTGAATTAGCCGAAAAGGTAGGGTTTTTTGGTGTCTCTCAATTATTGGTATCGTGCCAATTTATAGTTGTTGTTGATAGTGATTGTCTTAGTGCTTAAATAAGTAGGCATATTGTTTAAATGTAAGTCATTTTTTGAGCAATTGTTGTTGGTATTGTTAGATTGTTAATTGAAACCTGATCAATTAGTGAGTGTGGTTAATCTGTGTTGTGTTTGTTTGATTTTGGAGTAGGTTGAAATTAATAGTGAGGGTTGTCTTTAAATTCTGAAATTGATACTTGGAAAATGGTTGTTCATTGGTATGGTGGTTTCTGTAGCCATGAACATGATGTTATGTATAATGTAGATATTGTACTTTGTTATTTGTGGTGGTGTTGTGTATGTGATTGTTTTATGGCTGTGTCATTGTTATAGGGGGGTGATGGTGGTGAGGATGATGTATGTGGTAATGAGGAGGGATTTGAGAGTGAGCATGGGTATGGAGAAGGAGATGAGGAGGAGAATGAATAGAGATCAGAAGATGATGGAGAGGAATGGGGGGTCAGATTATGAGGAAGTTGAAGTGGTGGAAGGAGATGAAGATGAAGGAGTTGAAAATTGAGGGTTATAAATGAGTATTTGAATTGGGTAATTATAAAATGTAGACTCTTTTAATTAGATGAGGAAGATGTTAGGCTTAGGAACCTTTGTTATGGTTAGGACCCTTTGTTGTAAATTTGATATGAACTTCAATCCACGTAATTGATTAAGTAAATGGCTAATTGGTAATGTTAAATTGCCATAATCTTTGATATGAAAGTAGATTGTTCATTGTTATTTGATAGAATGGGTGTTGTAGTTGAGTTGATGAAATTTGTTTAATGTATTATAGTTGTTTGGTAATGTGTTGGTTTAAGAATGGTAATGGAGTGAAGGATGAGTTGCTGCTAATTGTATGAGTTATTGTCGAACCTGTTTGTGTTAAAAATTGTACAAACCAAAAAAAAAAAGCTTTGAACTTGTTATTTATCGAACCAGTTGCTGTTAAAGAAGGTTAAAAAAGGTTTTGTTATGAATTATGTGATCATGTAGTTTGTTGGGTTTATGTTGTCGTGTAAGTGTTTGGTTATTGGTTGGTTGTTGTATTGTTGTATTTTCAATGAGTCATGGTTGTGTATGTGAATTAGGTGGATGTTGCTGATGGATATGAAGATGGTGGGGAGGATGATGTATCTGTTTATGAGGAGGGATTAGAGAGTGTGGGATTAGTGAGTGATGATGGATTAAGAGAAGGTGAGGTGTAGGAGGTTGAAGAGTGGGAAGGGTTTGAGGTTGAGGATAAGGGGGCAGATTGCGAGGAAGATGAAGTTGAGCCTGGTGTTGAAGGGGAATTTGATGGGGCTGGTGCAGAAGGTTCCTCATTCATAACCCCAAAGAAGAACACGATAATGGTGCACACTGTGTTTGGTGTGGAAGAGGAAGTACCACCCCCAAGTTTGGGCATGGTATTTGGGAGTTGAGATGAATTGGATACGTATTTCTGGAGTTATGCTAGGCAAAAGGGTTTTGGTATAGTGAGGGCTGCTTCTGGGTGGGTGGATGTGAAGAAGGAATTGGAAAAGGGGAAGTGTTGTAAGCAGAGAAGGAATGCAAAGTGGACTTGTGATTGTTATGCTTACGCTTCAAGGAAGCGTAAACAGGATGCACTTAAGGAAGGGTTGTTGCAAGATGAGGAGACAGTTCAGAAACGGAAGACTGAAAAGTGCAGGTGTCCTGTGGAGTTATATGCCAGTGTTAATGAGGAAGGGAACTGGGTTGTTCAAAAGCTGAATTTAGAGCACAAAGGTCACATTGTTACTCCGGGAAAGTCAAAAGGATGTAGCGATGTACCGGAAGCACGAGTTAATGGTGAAAAGCAATCACTTGGTGAAGCAGGTGCATACGGCGAAGAAGTCTAAGGTGAAGGTATCCCAAATGTACATCTGTTATGCTCGGGAGCGTAATGGAGTGGAGGAGATGGCATTTGTGCAAAGAGACTTGGAGAATGCAGTGGCTTAGAAAACGAGACTTGAGCTTACTAAGGGTGATGCGAATGGCATGATAGAGTACTTCAACAAAATGAGTGCCGACAATCAGAATTATTTCCATCTATGTCGGTTTGGGAAGGACGGGGCATTACAAGATGTTGTGTGGGTAGACGCGAGGAGTAGAGCTGCGTATGAGGAGTTTAAAGATGTTGTGTGTTTTGACAGTACGTATTTGACAAACAAATTTCACCTTCCTTTTGCTGTGTTTATCGGTGTGAACCATTAGGGGCAGAGTATTTTGTTAGGGTGTGCATTGATCTTTCGAGAGACGGCGGAGGCCTATGAGTGGGTATTGAGGACTTGGCTTCATTGCATGGGGGGTAAAGCTCCTTTCTCAATCCTATCGGATCAAGATTCGGCGATTAGGAAAGCTGTAAACTTGACTATGCCTGAGAGTTGCCATAGGTGGTGCATATGGCACATACTTCAAAAGTTTGGGAGGTATGTGGGTAAGCATGAGGATTATGAAGCTGTAAAGGATGAGTTTGAAAATATCATTTATGGTAGTTTAGATGCTGATGAATTTGTAGATCGTTGGGTGGACGCAGTTAATTATTACAAACTAGGAGATAACAGTTGGCTTGAAGGTACTGCACTTCCATTTCTTCCCTTTTTTTTTTGTTTTTTGTTTGTGATTGTTGCTGATTTCTGTTAGAATATGCAGAGGTGTAGCTGTCTGTGTGTAGGGGACTGGAAGCTGTTTCAGTTCTGATTTAGGGTAGGAGCAGTTTTAGTGGTAGACTTTTGTACCATTGAATTTTTTTGTTGCAAGTTTCTTAGCTGTGGCACAATTCTGAGACAGTGAATGTACCATACACAGGAGTCCAGGTGTATGAGGTTTTTATGTTTTTAGATGGGCCATTAATTGCAATTATTTGAAATGTAGGGCTTTATGAGGAAAGGCACATGTGGATCCCAGCCTATTTGAAGCATTTATTCTGGGCCAGGATGAGAACGACCCAACGTTCCGAAAGTTTCAATCACTTCTTTAAAGGTTATGTTGACTAGCATACAACGTTGTCTGAATTTGTGCTTCGATACTGCGATGCAATGCAGGTAAGGGCCGAGTTAGAAAAAATTGCGGACTCCAACATACCACGGTACATCAGGCATGTAGCTACCGATTTCCCAGCGGAGGAAGTGTTCCAGAAGTGTTACACAGACGCAAAATTCAAAGAAGTCCAGCAGGAGTGCAAGAGGATGTTGTACGTGCGTCACCTAGATGACCATGAAGTTGGTGAGAATCAAGTTGAGTTTGTTATTGAGGACCGAGTGTGGATCAAGCCAAAAAATGCAAAAAAAAAAAATTTGTGACTAAGACTCAGAGATGCTACAGGATGTGCTATGACAGTAATACATATGAAGCTAGTTGTGACTGTAAACACTTTGAGTGCCATGGAATCTTTGTTGACATATGATCTTTGTGTATGACCATTGCGGTGTTTCTTTTGTTCCTGAGAAGTATATTCTACGTCGTTGGAGGAAGGATATTCAAAAGGAACACACACAAGTGAAAGTAGCTTACCATGATCCATTTTAAACCGATGAAGCTAGGCAATATCACAAATTGATGGGGATGTATGAACCAATTTTCTCTAAGGCTTCAGCTTGTAAGGAGGGTGTTGAGGCTGTGGCAGGGTTGTTGCAATTGATGGACCTCAGAGTCGATGAAGTGTTGGCAATGGTCGCCAAAAAATAGGAACAGGCAGCTAAGGATAATGAAAATGAAGGTCAATGATGGCGTACATTGTGTTGTTCGGACGCCTTCTTCTGTGGCTTTGAACAAGGGGCCTGGTTGTACAAATACACCAGCCACACATGCATCTGGGTTGCCAAATACAATCCCTACACCAGTTAGGGCCGTCGTTGGGAGTTGTGATGGATCCGTACCAGCAGTGATTAGGGATCCACCGTTTCCCAAGAAGAAGGCCCATCGTACAACCAATGTAAGGTATCCATCTTGCACAGAGAAAAAGGGAAAAGAAAAGGCTGCTAGGGAAAAAAACGCAGCAAAGAAGCAAAGCTACGGCGGCACAGAACAGTTTGTCATTGTCAACGAATGACTATGTACGATCGGTTGGAGGGATTCAAATGAGGGATGTGGATGGTTCCTTAGGGTACTTCACTTCTATTAGGGGAAAAAATTCTGGTGGTTTTTTGCAAGTGTACTAGGTACTCTTGGTACATCAGGTTCCAATCACTTGTAATGTAATTGATTCAACTAGTTGATTAATGCATTGGAATGTATTTGTTGATTAAACATGTTTAAGTGGTACACTTGTCGTGCATGAACTGTACCATTGGGCAGTTATATTCATGTGTTGAAAATAGAGGTGGTTACGTGAATAGTTTCTGTGAATGTGCACCTTATGATTCGCAGATTGTTCTTGTAATCAGGATGATACATTCTCAGCATATGTAGGATTTGAAGGTCAGAGTAGACGTTGTCAGAGTTGAAATCCATATTGATCTATTCTTTTATTGGTGTTGTAAAATTTTAGGGTTGTTGTTCTGTTTATATGTCCTGAATTTCTACATTTGATACAATGTAAACTGAATTATCTTTGTTTAATTATGGAGTAGCTGAGAACAATATAGCTAATATTGTGAACTACTGTGTTTGTGTGTGTTGTTTTGAACTGTAAAACATATTATTACATACAACAGAAACACGAATTTAACAAATCATAATCTGCAAGTTAAAAAAAGAAATGTCATTATACATATAATATTTATCACACATGACGGATGAGTAGACCATTTACTATTGTATAAACGCTTATTTCCCTAACACATTTAAAAGTTAAACAAGATATTGTATTTTCAGCATCCTCGTCATAAAGACCGGCCGATGCAGATAAGTTCTTCTCGTGTTGTAGTTTTTGTTTGCAAAATAAACGCGGCTGTGGCATATAATCTACAACGAACCTTATTTCTCATCCAATTTGATCTCGCCATGTCACGTAACTTCCTCCTGCACTAGACGATCCCTGCAGATCCGATGCTGTTGATAGTTTTCTCCAAAAGCTTAACACCTTTTTCTTCTGCCCCTGTGTATATATATATATGAGGCTTACTGTGTATGCTGCCTCTGTATTTTGCAATGCAGTTGCTCTTTCCAACCTCTTCAACCCTTCGTCAATCACCATGTAGTTGAAGTATCGTCGCTACAGTAACGTAAAATAGAAATTTTTTTACAATTATCAATAGGTTTTTTGTAATATTATAATTAATGAAATTGTCAAGTAATAAGAAAGAAGCCTTACAAATCCAAACTCAAGCAGAGCTTCAGGATGTTCATTCTCCATGCACTTCGTGAAGAATGCATCTGCCTCTTCTCGGTGTGACCACCTTCGTGTTTGGGAGGTGAATTTGTTGAAGGACCCTTTTTTCTTCGGCTATCCTTCGCAGGGTCTTGCAACTTTTTTCATGTCATACGCCAGAAATTACATTTTTAAATTCTTTGTGTATAGGAAGATGGGAAACAGAGTACAAATTATAAGTAAAATGAAACCCTAGCTTATTTTGCACTGAAATAAACCTGCAAGAGATGACTTAGCAGCGCAACACAGAATAGTGGCTAACACTTCCGACGGAAGGATGTCAACTATGAAAGTTGAAATTTTTCGCCTTTTCGCTACTACATCCATTTTTTTTTTTTGGACTCTGACCTCTGTTTTTTGGAATAGAAGGAAGTCAGGTATTTTTAAATCTTTGTTTTTCTTTGAAAATGTTTGAGATGTGTAACTTAGTCAGTGAAAATGCTTTATTTGTAGACTGTAAAATGGCGGTTGATTTTCTACAAGGGAGTGGATGTAGTGGGTTGGAGATGTAATGATGGTGGTTATTCAGTGTTAAGCGCAAATGATGATATATTGGGGGAGATAAATAAATCGGGCACACATAATCTGGGGAACTGCAATTTCCCAGACCCTTCACTTAAATTTGTCATAGGAGGAATGCATATAGTAATTAATGGTACATGTCTTAAGCAATAAGTGTACCATTGAAATACGTTTGTGCTTATTACAATCCAACTTTGTGTGATTTTATGTTTGTACTTGTAAGTGAAGTATACGTTATACTGATTACAACTTTAGGCATGGGATAATTAAAATTAAAAGACGTTGGAATGTTACGCAGAAGAATAAAAACGGTTATCTTTGTTGCACCACAGTAGCATTTGTCATTACATGTAGTTACATTAGCACCACATTAGCATTTGTCGTTACATGTTGTTACAATTTTACGAAGAAGAATAAAAACGGAAAAAAATTTGTAGCACCACATTAGCATTTGTCGTTACATGTTGGAATTTCCCGTGCCATGACTAAAATGATGTGGTGCGATAGAAAGATAGGATTTACAAAATATACAGAAACAAAATACGCAAAAAAGAACAGAGCAATTGTCGTGACACCACAAGATTGTCACGCACGCTGGCGACTGTCATACGACGATAATTTTTTTGTGCAATTTAAAGTCAGTTTTATCATATGTGAAGGAGATTGATCTTTGATAGCTTCTTTTAGACGCGATTTTCCATTTCGGATTATTTTGCAAATCTCGGATTAGGATTAAAGTTAGGTTTGTGTGGGTTGTAGCCATATGGCCTTCTTCTTATTATGTAAATGTAATGTGAAATATTATATGGTTAAGTACTTGAAGTGTGTTATCTCTTTACTTATTAGAATCACTATAAAAAAGAGCAAATAAATAGTCTACCTTATCATTCTTTCAGAGTAGTGTAAAAAGAATAATTACTTTACAGAAGCATCAATTGCTATATCCATAAACCATCACAAAAGATTACAAATAAATGCTGAATTTCCACTCATAAACAATAAAATATATCCATTAATCAAACCACCTCATATATAACCCTCTAAGTTCACAAATGACCGCATCATCATTTAACCTATACGAAGCGTAAATAAAACATATATAAACAATAAAATGCAACACAAAACTAATAACTTTAGAACAAGGTCAACGATTACTTACATATAAATCATAAACATAATCATTTAGAAACTAGGACATAATGTTCATACATACCAATGACATAAACTACGGATTACACTACATCTTCACAACTAGTTCATAAGTTTCTCTATCAAATGTAAATGACCAAAAAAAAAATCTTTTAACAACAGTTGCTTCATGTCAGCACTTTTAAAGATCAGTAAAGGAAAGGAAATGACAAAAGACCCAAAATGCATCACATTAAACAAAATGACCTATTACAGCCTTCAGTCATGGACTTTTCCTTCTGTACATATCCAGAGTCCTCGCTTATTCCTTCGTCTTCATAGTGGTTTCGAAAATCAGAATCAGAACTACTATCATTGTCATCATCATCATCAGTATAGTCTGAACCATTGTCTGATTCAAATGATGCATCCGATTTTGGAACAACTTCTTCCTGAGTCTCGGTTTCTGAATCAGAATTTAGGTCACTTTCAACCTCTTCCTCACTCTCGCTTTCTTCTTTGGTCCCACCTTCCTCCTCAACGATGACTTTATCTCCATCACTATTTGTTTCAAACACAGTTACTTTCTGTTGACGCTCATAGCATCTACCTCTCGCTTTCTTTTGTTGCTGGGTTCTCCTTCTTCCATTTTCCGCTCCATCTTAGAGGTACCTTGTTGCATTAAGGCCAGATGATTGTTCATCTTCTGTGTAACATCGGCAAAATATAATAAGAAACTTGAAATATTCTATTCTTGTGATTTGCTTGCATTCGGCTGCCAAGCAGGTGGTTGGAAGACTTTCCCAGAGGTCGCAGTACTATCACTACTAGCCATTTTGTTGTTTGATTTTTTTTTGACGAAACAAAGAAGATGAAAGGAATAAAACAGAGTAAACGGAAAAAACCAAAACAAAAGAACAGAAAAGGAAATGAAACAAAGAAAAAAGAGTTTCTAGTACACAGTATGAACAATGACAACCAAGTCCAGTAATTATTACACATTCTTGGAAGAATAAAATAGTTATATCTTCTAAAAAGAATAAAACTATACGTATTCATTGTAATATTTTGATCCGTTTCACTATAGTGCAAACATTTTAAAAATCTATAAATAGAAAGTAACTTTTGCAATGTTTCCTATTATGCTTATGCATGATATCTGTACATACGTGTGTTGGGACCGTTTCTGGTTTTCGCCAACCTGTTTTTTTTTTTTTTTTTTTTTTTTTTTTTTTTTTTTTAAAAAAAAAAAAAAAAAAACTGAATTCTCTTTAAATCTTAAGTTGAAAATTATATAGCTCATTGTGTCTCATACATTCGTTTTTGTTAAATAAAAACCCAAAAACAAAAACAACTTCATATTATCATTCTTATCTTTTAATACCCAAAACTGCATTTTATTATTACCATTAATTTTTTCTAAGGAAAAAAAAAAGCGACGCTTAAATGCTCATATTCATTTTTCATAAATATTCAAATAAGGCAACAATTGTAATAATTAGTGTACCACTATAATGAAAATGGGACAAATGAACTCATAAAAAGAACCACTGAAAAGGAAGAGAATTACAGAAGCTAAATTTGGGAAACTACAATTTCCGTCACACGTCATTTCAATACGCCATTTAAACTCATGCAGATAATAATTACCGGTACAAGTCACGAACAATAAGTGTACCACTGGAATAAGTGTCATTTTATTATGGCCGTTGTAAGTCAAGTATACTTTCTACTAATTACAATTTTTGGTATTAGGATAATAATAATTGAATAATGCGGTGATTCACACAACTTAAATTCAGTATAATACGTGAACTTAGTTTCAAGTTCCAGCTTTAAAAAAAATTAAAAAAAAATAAAGAGTTTCAAGTTCCAGATGCAATACATCTACTCGAGGGTACCACTAAGACACTTAGGGTACCATTGTTGCTTGTCACGGTGGTACAAATGACCTTATATAAAGAACCACTGAAAAGGAAAATGCATGTTTGTCCGTCATAGTGGTACAACACCGTCATAGGCCACTGTTTAATCACAATTTTGGTATCACTAATGTCATTGTAATTAGTCTTCAATAATATCTTTGGTCACAAACAAGTAATTACTATAGTAGACCTCATTAACCAATTCATAATCTGTTAATGAATTTGGTACTCACAACCCTTGGTAGATTTATGTTGAAAGTAGGATGTTGTAGAACATTATTGAATGACATGTTGTTGCTTCAACAGTATTTTGTTAAAAAGACGTACATGTATGTCTACTGCAGTTTACCTCAGTAAAAAGACGTATGCGTATGAATTCATGAAGTTGTAATTTCAACCCCTATATGTACCTTAAGTTCGAAATCACGACCTTTTGGATATTTGCCTTATCAACTAATTCAGTTATTTTGTTATACAATATGTACCTTAAGTTACTTAGACATTTGGGGTACCACTGTAGGTAGGGAGGTACAAAAGACCTTATAGAAACAACCACTGAAAAGGAAAATGCATGTTTGTCCCTCACGGTGGTACAACATCGTCATAGGAGGTCACTGTTTAATCAGAATTTTGGTATCACTAATATCAAATGAGGGATCTGGATGGTTCCTTACGGTACTACATCTTCCGTAAGGGAACTAATTCTGGGGGTTTTTCGGCAAGCGTATTAGGTACTCCTGGTACATCAGGTTCCAATCACATGTTATTTTATTAATTCCACTGGGTTCTTACTGGTTTCATATTTCTTTGTTGTATATGTTGTTACAACATCTTTCAGTGGTACATTTATCGTTAATGAACTATACCATTGGTCATTTATAACCATGTGTTGTAAGTACAGGTATTTACATGAATAGGTTCCTATAATGGTATACCATGCATTTGTCCCACTGTAATCATGGTGGTACTTCGTATTATTAGAACTAGTAGCGTAGTTGACTATTAATTATTTTTGTTGTTCTGTTTATGTGTGCTAAACACTTGCATTTGCTACTACGTAAACAACGTAAAATAATATTGGTAAGTTAAATGACCAAGTAGTTCAGAACTATACACAGATACTTTTTTAAAATACGGGAATACTATATTTAGCTTATTAATATACGTAAGTTTATTTACATTGTCAACATCTCCTTCACCTATTATTATTATGAACATCTCTCCGATAAATACTAGTTGTTCTGATATGTGAAACATATTATTATGTACAAGTTAAACACAAATGTAACAAATCATATACAATTAGTTAAAAAAAGAAATGTCATTAAACCAAATAGTTATCCCATATGTCTTACATCCCGGCTAGACCATGTAATATAGTGTAAAATACGCTTATCTCCCTAACACATTTACAAGTTAAACAAGCTATTTTATTTTCAACAGCTACGCTGTAAACACAATCCCAGGCATATAAGTGATTTTCGTGTTGTATTTTTAGTTTGCAAAACAGCCGCGGCTGCGGCATATTTTGTAAAAGATACTTGTTTCTCATCCAATTTGACGTTGCCAATTCACGTAGCTTCCTTTTGTACTGGATGATTCCTGCTGATCCGATGATGTTGATGGTGTTCCCCAAAAGGTTAACACCTTTGTCTTCATTTCCCGTAAATATATATATGAGGCTTAATATATATGCTGCATCCGTATTTGGCAACTTCGTCGCTTGTTCCAGAGTCTCTAAACCTTCGTCTACTGCCATAGTAGAGAAGTATTGGCGCTACAGTAAATAGTTAATCAGCGAATTGAAAACAGTAATTAGTTTTATACATAGCATTATTAATGTAATTTCTAAAACTCAAAGACAATAAGAAAGAAGCCTCACAAATCCAAAGTGAAGAAGTGCTTCAGGATGGTCATTCTCCACGCACTCCATGAAAAATGTGTTCGCCTCCTCTGGGTGTAACCACACTCGTGTTCGAATCCAAGAGAAGGGAATTTGTTAAATGACCCTTTTCTCCTCGGATATCCTTCGGAGGGTCTTGCAACTTTCAACATTACCAAAACCAGAAATGAAAGTACTTAAATCTCAGAGTGTGTGTAAACGTAAAACAGAGTGCAAAATGTAAGAAAACTGAAATCCAACCTTAATCTGCACCGAAATAAGTCAGCCGGGGATGACTTGGCAACGCATGATAAAATGGTGGATAAAACTTAAGAGGGCAGAATGTCAACCATGGAAGATGAAATTTGTTGCCTTTTCGCTACTATATCCATGTTTATATTTGAGTTTTTGGGGAATGTTCAACTCGGTTTTTTGGAGATAAAAAGCAAGTGAGGTACTTTTGAGTGTTTGTTTAATTTTGATAATGTTTGAAGTAAGTAACTGAACCAGTGAATTGTCCGATATATAGAGAGGAGTGCATAACATAAGTGACGGTTCAAATCCTTCAGGAGTGGATGTAGTGGGAGAGAGAAGTAATAATGACTCTTAATCAATAACTTATACGCAAATGGTGGTTTACTGGGGAGATTAAAAGGAAATCGGGAAAATTTAGGGAACCGCCATTTCCACGACCCGTCACTTCAATATGTCATTCCACGCATGCATTTCATCATTAATGGTACATGTCATAAACAATATTTGTGCCACTGAAGTGTGTTTGGCCTTATATTAAAACGAATTGATTTTATGTTTGTACATGTAAGTAAAGTGTACTTTATCTTAATTACAGTTTTTTTAATGGGATAATAATAACTGAACAATGTGCTATTTCAAACAACCTAAGTTCAGTATGATACCAATAATTTGTCGTAGTAGGTTTCACTAAATTAGTTGGGACACTAATAACTAGTTACTAGATTTGACCTCGCTAACCAAGTCATAGTTTATTATTGATTGGTTAACCACAAATTATGGGATGTTTACGTTACCAGTATGATAATGTACAACATTATGTAATGATAATTTTCAATTTCGATAATGTATTCTATACACATACTTAAATTTATGAGTTATAGAGTTTGTCGCAACAATGAACGTACTTGGAATCCTTTAATGAGGTCGCAGTGTCAACCTGTACCTTAAATTCGTAATATACGTGCATCTGGTTGAACTTGTTCTTCGACTCATGCAGTTGTTGCATGGATCGTTAATCCCCTTAATGGTTATCGACTGATAAACGATTTAAGTAATTTAATGTATCATGGTCGGAGTAGACGTTGTCATTAGATCCAGGGTACCACTACGACAACAAGGGTACCACTTTAGTCACGGTTGTACACAACACCTTAAAAAAAGAGCCACTATACACAAAAATGGATGTTTCTTAAATAGGGTGGTACAACTTATAGTATAAAAATGAGCACAAAAAGGAAAAATGCTTGTTTCTTGTGCAGGGTGGTACAGAACCCTCATAAGAGGACATTAGGTACTCATATTATTTGGTATCACTAATATCGCTAACACTATTTTCCTGTACGTCTAATCTCAGTGTTGGATTATGCAATTACTATGTTGGATTTTTCCTGTTTAATGCGTGTATTATGTCATATTACGTACGAACAGGGGAAACCTGGACTGTTCGAGTTAACTCTGGTAAGGGTACATATGCTGCGTACATGAAGACAATATACACCACTAAAATCAGGATGGGATGTTATGTACTTTCATTTATACCACTAACACACCAGTGGTGCGAGAATACTGGGCCTTTCATATAGGCCGAGCAGTCCAAAGCTTTCCAGGTTTTGTTTGTACTTATTTCACTAGTTGCGTTGGTTAACATTATTATATGAATTGTGGAATGTAATGATCAACTTCGTTACATGCATCTCATTGAACAGAACGTCCATCCCAATTCTTTATTACTTTAAAAGATCAATGGTACAAACCACACAATTATAATGTACCATTGGTAAAATTACATTGATATTAAACATCCTCTTCGTTTTGAAGAGGTTCAATACTAGCACGTCTTTCAACCATAGCCGGAGAAAAAACCCTAACATAAAATGTTCTATTACTAGCATAATAAATAATCATTATTTCACCATCAACCAAGTTATTTTCATTAACAAAACTTTCCCAGCCAATATTAAGACACATATAACTTCTGGTATCTTCAATGACCTTCACCAGCTGCATAGGCCATATGCGACTATTAGGGCCTCAAAGAACTTCCACAGGGCTACAAACTCCAGTCAACAAGGCAGTCCAATCCTTTGGAAGGACCTACAATATTCACAAAGTTATTTACAAACAGAAAAAAAAAACATGCTACAAATAATACATAATGTATAAAAAATGGACAAACAACCTACCAGCTTATGTCTACATTCATCTCCAAACATAACAACATGACTTGGCAAGTTACTATACATCTTTAGGATTCAGAAAGTATGTTGAATATCTTATGGTTAAGAAGCACCTGTATTTATATACAAGCAAATTCCACTAACAATAGCCATATACCATATTGTTAAAGTGTCTTAATTATGTATACACATGTTTGACCCAATTTAACACAAAATATGAATACAATTAAATTTTCATAATATTCCTCAATCCATTTTGACTAAAACAATTCAATCCTAATAGTCAGGTATTATTTTGCAATGTAACTTATGTTGACAAGAATTGGAATCATAGCTTTTAATTTATAGTAAAACTGAAAATAGGGTATCAACTCCATACAAAAGGAAAAAAAAATAAACAGGTAAGAAAGAAAAATTCATTCCTAAACACAACTGTTGGGACCGTTTTATGATTTTCGTCAACTGTTTTTTTTCCTTTGTTTATACGCCATTTTAAACTGAATTATCTTTAAATCTTAAAGTTAAACTACATATTTTTTTGTGTCACAGACATTCGTATCCCTTTTAATAAAAACCAAAACAAAAACAACGTCATACTATCTTCTAATACCAAAAACTGCATTTTATTGTTATCATTATTATTGTTACAAAAAAAAAGAGAAAAAAAACGATGGTTAAATATTCATATTTAATTAAAAATTCATATAAAACAACAATAGTATTAATTAGTGTACCACTAAACACAGGGTGGGACAAATGAACTAGTAAAAGGGACCACTAAAAAGGAAAAGAGATTACAGACGCTAAATCTGGGGAGCTGCAATTTCCGCCACACGTCATGAATCCATCATTTCAATACGTCATTTAAACGCATGCACATAATAATTAATGGTACACGTCACGAACAATAACAATACCACTGGAATAAGTGTCATTTTATTATGGTCGTTGTAAGTCAAGTATACTTTCTACTAATTACAATTTTTGGTATGGGATAATAATAATAATTGAATAATGTGGTAATTCAGACAACTTAAATTCAATATAATACGTGAACTTAGTTTCAAGTTCCGGATGCAATACATCTACTCGAGGGTACCACTAAGACACTTAGGGTACCACTGTAGTCAAGGTGGAACTAATTACCTTATAGAAACAACCAGTGAAAAGGAAAATGCATGTTTGTCCACCACGGTGGTACAACACCGTCATAGGAGGACACTGTTTAATCAGAGTTTTGGTATCGCTAATATCATTCTTATTAGGCTTTAGTAATTGGTCACAAACAACTTATTACTATAGTAGGATATTATTTAGTGACAATCTTGGGTTTCACTAATATTTTTTTAATAAGAACTACATGTAACAGGTTACTTGAGTAACTAGTTCGTAAACTTTTAATATTTTTTTTATCCTTTTCCTGTCATTTTGGGTATTTTTTTTAATTAAAATAAAGGAAATTTAGGGCGGTAGTAAACAAGAAGTATTATTTATGTTTTTGATATATGGTATATTTATAATTTATACTCCGTACTTAATACATGATTTGAGCGTACATTTAACTTCCATCTCCATAAAAGAGGTATGTATTGCTTTATTTGATGTACATGGATTATAAAATACGATATTTTAAAGGATAAACCTTACTTATAATTAAATTAATGAAAAAAGGATTATTATTATTATATATGAATCTGTAATCCCTCAAAAAAAAAAAAAATAAAAACTTACTTCGTATAAAATTTACTAATTTCATTTGATTTTGATACTAAGAACAGTAAAATAGGAAATTGCATTGATGATATGGTACACAAACTGAAAAAAAATTGCAAGATTTAAAAGAACTCATCGTAATTCAATGAACCCACTTCCATCATGTATAGATCCTCTTCAATCATCCCAGTTCATGAAGAAATACTTGTCTATCCATTCATTATATTCAGGACTTTTTTTATCAAGTAATCGAGACCCCTTTTATACATCCGCCACCTATATTCTTTTGTTACCCGGCAACGATGGCAACAAAGGACATCGCTCCAGTTTTTGTGTTGTGCAGTACAGAAGGAAATGGGTTGGCAACACAACTTCTGAAGTTGTTTCCATTCGACATCCTTGTTTGCATTGATTCTTGCACCAGCTTTTTTCTTCCAATATTTGTTGAGTCCTTGCATATTCAATATGTCAAATATCCCAGTAATTTTAGAGAAAATTTCTCTTTCAAAAATCTCATCCCGTTTGCCGTACGCATCATGATCGGGGTAGTATGGTGGGTCATTATCTAAAACCATGGTTTCTAGTGTGAAGGAAGCGTAAAGGGTTTTGTAATTCTTGTTTATTGTGGGATTGTAGTGTGTCACTCTTGTATATTGGTCAAATGTCTCTTCGTATTCTAATTTACATAATAAATTTAAAACAATTTTCTTTTTTTTTTCTTTCTTTTTTTTTAATAATAAATTACGAAGTATATATTTTGTTCCTCCTTTCAAACAAGACTAGTGTGTATTCATTTCTTATGTAAATTATTTATAAACTAATATTGTTGGTATAGAATTATGGATAATCGATAGGTGTGTCACATAATTTTAACTTTAAATGCAAAAGTGTTATCATTTATAAGAAAGGATTACAAATAAAAAATTTAGTCCAACATTAATATCCAATAATGTTACGGTTTTATTTTTAAATATCTAGTCCAAAAATTTACACTTGCCTATAAAAATTTGGACAGAAAGCATTTCTTATAAATACTATGTTGGTTAATGCGCGCGATGCGTGCACATAACTAGTCATGTTCAGGAATCTCTTTCACTTTGGTTTTGTGTCACAATTTCAGTTGTTGGTTATGCAAGGGAGTTTTGCTAAACTGATTTGTCATTCCCCACTATTAACGATTATTACTAATTAAGAGCTTTATGTAACATATTTTTCTGATTATTTACTAATTTTTGTACAAACTGATGGGAATTAAATTCCATGTATTTACTAAGAGCTATTTTGCCATGTATTTAGTACTCTGTAAAATAATGCCTCGATTGGTTGCAAAGGGAATTAATTTCCAATGCTAGTTTCCAATCTATGGGAAAACTAATTACTACAATGATTTTTTTGTTTGTGTGTCCCGTTTAAGGGAAATTTTATAGTTTAAAAATCTAACAAATTGTGAATGACTATGGGTGGGGGAGATTTATTTCCCAGTTTATGTTTAAAATTGAAAATCCCAATTCAAATCCCTTATGGATTGCAATTTATTCCACTACGTATTTTTTGGGTCACCTAAACAACATGTATTTGATTTCGTAGAAGTACTAAGTGCATAAAAAAAAGTAATCTAACCAAAAAAGCTCTTCGTTGTGCCCATCTATGTTCTATAAAGATGAGTAAAACTTATTTTAAATATTTGAACTAGTTTATATTTCGAATCTTTGTTTCAAAACAATGTAAAATCGTAACAATTTGGTAATTCACCCCTTTTAAATATGAGTATATTGTACTATGAGTACTAATTTAAAATTTTCATTCATTATAAGGAGTTCTATAAAAGCTAATAGTGCAAAAATTCATTATATTTATAAAATGCTATGAATTAAATACAAACCTTTTTATAAATAGATGTTTAAAATACAATAATTAGTTAAATTTAAACCTTCTTATACCCTTTATTAATATTATAATTTGTACTCGTACAAATTTATTTTATACAATTGTACAATATGTGATGTAGAATTTATTTTTTAATGATGCGGTTTGAAGGTTGGGGTTGATATTTGTATCAAATGTAACGTAAGTAGTACTACGAATAATAAAAATAAAACGTTGATTCGATTGATGGTAACAAATCAGATTAATTCAGAAGGGGAAGAGTCATTTTGATGACATCAGCCCACGGTACAGGGGTGAGAATTAAGGCACCTATTAATTACAACGAATCTTTAACTATTGCCCGTAAAATAAAATATGTTTACAAATTTACCCTCATAGATATAAACAAAGGATTTACCCTTACAATCATAATTTTAACCCACCACCACCATTTACCACAATCAGAACTCAAGGTCACCATTAATTTTCTCTCTCTTTAAAAATTTTCATCCTCTAAACCTCCACCACCACCACCATTTACCAACCCACACCACCTCCTTATACTAGCTCAATATAATTTCGTGTGGATATGCCGAGGGACAAGGGGAAGGCCGTCGTCAAAGGAGTCGCCGGAGAAAAAGTCATTTTTTTTTTGTTTTCTGGAATTGGTGGAAACGCCCAATTAATTCACCAGATCAAGGCTGAAACGCCTAGAAATTTCGATCACCCATACGGTTATTCAAAAGATCTAGGCGTTTCAGCCTAGATCTAGCGAAAAAAGTGGGCGTTTCTGCCCTTTTTTTTTAAAAAAAAAAATATCGTATGAACCACCAAGGATGTATACGAAGCTGATCGTGTATAGAATATATTCTAACTTGGTGTATAGAATATACTCATAATAATATACGAAGATATTTTACTCATAAAACATAAGCAACAGCTCTTTATTGTTGTTTATTGTTGTTGTTGTTGTTTATTATTGTTATTGTTGTTGTTTATTGTTGTTGTTGTTCTTTATTATTATTATTATTATTGTTTACTACTCGTAATGATTTTATTAAAATGATACATAGAACACATTATAGGTTTTCTTTTGTTTTCAATTGTTTGCATCACCTATTTTGTTTTTATTATTAATATTATAATTTATTTTAAATTTAGAATGTAGTTGAGGGTTCTGGTCCATGGCATGCTAGATCACGCGGTATTAATGCGTCAATTAGGAGAGATAGGGGGATTAGTGTACGGGAAGGTAGTTCAGTACCGGAGCGCGACAAGGTAGTGGATGATTATGGGACTCCGGGTTCGGGTTCGAAGTACGAGGATGATGGACCTGCGGATGATGAAGATGAGGGTGAGGCTGATGCTGAGGAGCAGCCGCCTGTCGTGACGAGAGGTCCTGATGGGAGATTTATGAAAGGAATGGTGTCCTTCCAACAAGTGTATTATTCCGATAGAGGGTTCGAAAGTATTAGAAAACTAATTTTCCGGTGAGGTCAAGTGATCGGAATGCCTAGGTGGAGGTCGCTTCCGATCATACATATTAATATGTAATTAATATTACAGCTTAATCTTGATTGAACCCTTCGGGTCGCACCCCAATCGAATAACTGATCTGAGACGACGAATCAATCCGAAATATTAGATGAGTCAATAGAGTATTACGAACAAAGACGTCGGATATCGAGCTTAGAGCGTCGAAACCGAGCGTCGTAAGTTGAGTCGAATTCAAAATTCAACGAGACGTGAAATCAAGCAAGCGACAAGTGCAAGTTAAGCTGTAGCATCGCATTAGCATACCCATACGAGTGCTAGGCTAGCATGGGCCACCAACCGCAACGCATGGCTATGCCGTAAGACAAGCATGCATGTGCGTGCTAGGCTCGCTGGCCGAGCATGCGTGCAAGGTTGATGTGCCTAGTCGCACGCATGCTAGCGTGCCCATATGCTGGCCCTCCCATAGCCACAACTAGGTTGCGCATAGAACGAGCATCGCAAGCAGCGTGCTATGCGTGCGTGTACTGTGGCTGTGCGTGCTTGCTAGCATAGCAGCACTAGCCATCGCAGCAAATGGGCATCGCCCAGCATTCGCTGCATACGCACAACAGCACACACAACGCATCGCAGCATCAGCAGCCCGCATTGCGTGCGTGGCTTGCTTGCTGCACGCATGCGAAGATAGGCGGGCTAGCCAGCCCAACCTTGGTGCTAGGCGGCAGTTGGGTAACCTTGGCAGCCAAGGCAGGCTGCCAGCCAGCCATGCGTGAGATCAACACCGGTCAAAGTGGGGATCGGTTCTTGGTGGCCTTGCTTGGGGAGTAAGTGGTGTTTTGCCCCCCCCTTTAGTGGTCCTCACCTACCCTTGCTCACCATATGCCACTTGGCGCTTGTTGATTGATTTGCATTTTAATTTTTTTTTGAATTAAAATAAATTAAGCAAAATGCAATTCTCCCACATTGAAGGGAGATGGGAAATCAAGACTCCATTCCCTATAAATACCCATGTTTGGGTTTGAGAAAAAGCACTTGAGTTGAACTCAATAAGGCATCTCCTTATAAGTGAGAAAACCTTTAAGTTCGTAATACTCTAGCATTTTGATGTTCTAGCCTCGACTAACCTTTAAGGTAGAGACCGCTCGGGTCGGGTCGAGGATGCGAACCGTCAGAGGCTTACACACTTATGAAGCTAGAGCTTTCAAGTAAGAGCTCGTAAGCGACTGAAGCACGCGTCGAGGGTAAGATCGACTTTTCTCTTTCTCTCTCTTCTGTTGTTTAATTATGTGATTGCATGTTTAGTTACATTAATTAGCGTGTCACTACTAGAAAAAAGATGATTTACGAGGGAAATATTCCGTCGGTATGCCTTAAAAATCCGTCGAAAAGCCCAGTTTCCGACGGAATTCCGTCGGAACACGTTCTCGGAAATCAGATTGTCGGAAATTTGGGTTTTACCGAGGGATTTTGCGTCGGAAACGTCCTTACCGACGGAATTTTCGACGGATTTTAATTTCTCGGAACTTTAGTTTGACCAGAAATGGAGGTCCGTCGTAAGGTTCCGATGGACATAAATCCCTCGGAATATTCCAACCTTCCGACGGAATTTTCCGTCGGAATCTTCCCCTTGTCCGACGGATTTTTCCGTCGGAAGATCCCCCCTTTCCGAGGGAATATTCCGTCGGTAGTGCGAATTTTCCTACGGATATTTCCGTCGTAAAATTCCGAGGGATTACAATTCCGTCGCAACCGACCGACGGAAATGTCCGTCGGAACATTTCTTCTTTGCGACGGAATATGTTTCCGTCGGAACCTTGCGACGGAATTAATGACGACAATTTTCTATTTTGGCTATATATTTTCCTTCGGGACAGACCTGTGATTCCTGCTTCTTATATTACTCACTGAATAATTTGTGCATATATATATATATACTAATTCCAATGTTTACAATAAACACTAAGTTAATCTAGAATTAGAACTAACAAACACTAAGTTCATCAATGCTATACAACAGCGCGAGAGCCCTGGCCAGCTCCACCAAAACCCGGGTTGTCGTCCCTAGGATCTCGAAATGGAGGTCGCACGTTGGAACATGGGTCATTGGCGTAACGACCCATCATCCTTTCTTCCAGTCTCTTCTCCATTTCTTCCATTTGGGCTCGTACTTGGGCTTGAACTCGGGCTTTCATGTCGACTTCCATTTGTTCCCGAAGAGCCTGGACCCTGGATTCCATATGATCCTGCATCTGAGAAACAAAGGAGGGCGTGTACTGCATGGAAGAGGTGAAAAGTCGGCGACCCATCTGGCTGCCATAGTACAGGTCAGCACTTTCGCCTAGTCCCTTCACACGTCCTTTTTTGTTCCGACCACCCACTGTCTCCTAGTACAGCTCATTCGGACTCTTCTAAATCCTTTGAGTGCTAGCTGCCTCAAACCTCTTTTGGTAGGCCTCCTACAAGATAAACATATAAAAGGGAACAAACGAGGTAGTAAGTTATACAAATAAGCTAAACCAAATTGAGCCAACTATGGCCTATATGAACTATTATTTGCACATTTTCTAAGTTTTTGACCAACTGAACTATTTCTTTCTATAAACATGCATATTTTAGGTATTGTAAGGGGTTCATGACTTGAAATCACAAAAAACTACAAGTCCCTACGTTTTGGGACGCATTTGGAGCCAAATTGAACCAAGTATGGCCTATATGACCTATTCTTTGCCCATTTTATTCATTTTCGACCAAATAAACTATTTATTTCTCTAAAAATCTCTATTACAAGTATTCTAAGGGGTAATTGCCTTGAAATGCCAAAAAAATACAACTCCCTAAAGTTTGGGACGCATTTTGAGCCAAAATGGACCAATTAAGGCCTATTTGACCTACTCTTTGCCCATTTTCTATGTTTTCGACCAAATGAACTATTTCTTTCTCTAAACATCTCTATTAAAGGTAGTCTAAGGGGTACATGCCTTGAAATGCCAAAAAAATAAAACTCCCTAAGGTTTGGGACGCATTTTGGAGCCAAAATGAACCAACTAAGGCCTGTATGACTTATTCTTGGTCCATTTTCTATGTTTTTGACCAAATGAACTATTTTTTTCTCTAAACATCTCTATTATAGGTATTCTAAGGGGTACATTCCTTGAAATTCTAAAAAAATACAACTCCCTAAGGTTTGGGACGCATTTTGGAGCCAAATTGAGCCAACTATGGCCTATATGACCTATTATTTGCACATTTTCTAAGTTTTTGACCAAATGAACTATTTCTTTCTCTGAACATGCATATTTTAGGTATTGTAAGAGGTTCATGACTTGAAATCACAAAAAAACTACAAGTCTCTAAGGTTTGGGACGCATTTGGAGCTAAATTGAACCAACTATGACCTATATGACCTATTATTTACCCATTTACTACGTTTTCGACCAAATGACCTATTTCTTTATCATAACATGTCTATTATAGGTATTCTAAGGGATACATGCCTTGAAATAACAAATAAAAACAACTCCCTAAGGTTTGGGACGCATTTGGAGCCAAATTGAACCAACTATGGCCTATATGACCTATTCCTTGCCCATTTACTACTTTTTCGACCGAATGAACTATTTCTTTATATACACCTATTCATGAATAATGAACCAAGGAACAAATTTTAGGGAATTTGTTATCGCAATTTCCTGAGCTGTGGGGTTCACTGCCATTGTGCCTTTCCCAGGCAGCTCTTTGAAGTGTGTCTTCAGAAATAGCTCAGGAGTTGTTGGTAGCTGGCCCTTGTTCTTCGCCGCCTTTGATACAAAAAAATAGGAATAATCGTTAACCATGTCAAACCCTTGTTACATTGAAATACACAAATATGTCTTGTAATATAAGATATTTTTAAATAAACTTACCATCCTTTTTGCATGTTGGGTAGCTGCCAACGAATCCTGAAAGTGGGTCCCTCGGACGGGATTTTCCATAGAACCGCCCCTTCTGTTCTTCTGGTTCTACGCCGACCTCTCCTTGTAAGTTGGATAGTTAGCAAAAATGTCCATCATCTCCTTGTGGAGCTCCGCACTCAACCAACTTGGCCTGGCGCCTTTCATCTTGTGCGTGATGGTGTGGAACATGTCACGCAGGCGTGTGGCTACCCTGCTCCGAAATGTGATCTTCACTAGCTCGTCCATCTGAGGTGCCCATCTGAATTGTGCCTGCAAATGATAAAATACAAAAGTTATACACAAAACTAAATCAATACAATAGCTAAAACATGTATTAACCAAGACCCAAAAATATCATACGCTGAACAAGTTCCACCAGTGTTCCTTCGTAGCTGCAGGAACTTCTCCAAAGTTCCTCCAAGGGGCTCGGTAGTATCCAGTAATCGTATCGAATACCACACTCTGAACCTTAGGATCATCAAACATATAACAAACAGGAAACAACAATGTTAAACAAGTTCGAAAATAGTAATATAAGCATTGTATCTGATCATCCATATCATGATATGTATGTACCATAGTGTAGTAGGGCCCAAAACTGGGAGTTGCGACTCATCCGGTGCCTCATCTTGTGACTCATCTGATTGAGGAGTGGATGGGGACGTCTGATCGTCACCCAAATCATGTGCCTGTGCATCGAACATCTCCTCATCCTGGTCGTCGGGGAAAAGGGCGCGGGCGGTCACTTTCTCTTTCCCCTTTGCTTTCTTCGACAACTGCCCACTTTTTCCACCCGCCATGACTACCTGAATCAGATGTTAGTAAAATGACAAGATATTATAAATAAGGAGTGCAGCGCAACGTAATATGGCTTTTATACAAACACTAAAAAGTTTTACATAAGCCTCATTAATATTTTGATTTTACAATAAGAAGCATACTTTTAAAGGAGATTAACATATTCTCCTATTCAGTACTCTCTTCACTACTTTCACTACTAGAGTCATCACTACTATCATCTAATACTACATCGATGTCATCATCATCGTCACTATCACTAGAGCCGATACTAGATTCATCGTCTTCATCGCTTGAGATCACAAAGCCATCGTCATCGTCTTCATCATCATCATCCATGGCGTAGTCTGGAATGTCACTCGGCGGGCAAAGCGTTGCATGTAATGTTGGGGATGGTGATTGCAGAAACTCTAAGTCCACCGGAGCATCAACCACTGACCTTGTATGTGTTTTAAACACAGACCACCATTGAACTTGGTCCCGTTTTAGGCTAGGGTATGATGCATAGTACACTTGAGCCACTTGGTAAGATAAAACAAATGGATCATATTTGGGGTATTTCTTAGTATGATTTACTTTGATTAGCTTGTATTGTTCGTGTATGTTCATTCCCCTACCACAATCCATCCAATTGCACTTAAACAAAATTGTCTTTTACTGTCTCTTGGGTCCCGTGTAGACAAGTTCAATTATGTCGTCTAAGATGCCAAAGTACTCTCCGCCATCCTCACTTGATACACACACACCATAATTCATGGTGGATTTGTGCTTGCCATGGGCATGTGTATGTTAAATCCACCTACAAAAATCTGGCCCCAAGTACGAACTCGCCTGAAGGGACGCATGCACAACGCTCGCAGGACATCCGAATTTGGATTCTCTTCGACCACCTATAAAGTGGTTGAATATCAACATCAAGGTTCCTGAATTCAATGAATTGAAATGTAACATGTAAAATTGATTATTATTTCACGATTACACCACGTATATCACCTTGTGATGAAACCAAGCAGAGAATTCAGTTTCGAAATTCTCCATGACATCTTCTCTACGCAGGAAAGGTCGAGTACTAAGAATGTAGTCCTCAAACTTCCTACGAGGCCAAACACACATTGTAAATCTACAAAGTCATCATTGTAAATGATCGTAAATACGAATACACCGAATACCTGGGCCTAATATACCTTTCGTATTCGCCAAGAATGCCGGTGTTTCGTAACACGAACAAATGTGCACACTCGAGTTCTTTGTCATCTAAGAACCGAGTTCTACCCTCATTTGACACGACCACTGTCCTCTTTCAACAACTCTGGTATTTCAGCGTCATCCGATGAGGACTCAACGTCGGTATTCACATTTCGACCAAGATCTCGAGTTTTAGTGTCAACTGTCGACTGAAAGTAATTAGAGCAGAAGTTTTCTATCTCTTCAGTGAGATAAGCATTGCATATGGACCCTTCAACTCGAGCCTTGTTCCTAATTTTCCGTTTCAAATGATTGAGGAACCTGCAATTACAGTTGTTATGTAACTGTTTAAACAATTGATTAGGATGTAAAATAAAGGATGTGAAATAAGGGTATTTGATTTACCTTTCGAAGGGATACATCCACCTGTATTGTACAGGACCACATAACTTCCCCTCGTACGACAAATGTGTAGGCAAATGCTGCATGGAGTTAAAGAATGCAAAAGGGAAGATCTTCTCAAGCTTGCAGAGGATCTCAGGTATGTTTTTCTCCAATCGCTCCATGTCACTAACTGATGTTGTATAGCAACACAAGTCGCGGAAGAATTGGATGATCTCTGTAATTGCATTCCAAATATGGCCAGGGAGCAATTCCCTCAAAGCTGTGGGCAACATCCTCTCCATGAACACGTGATAGTCATGGATTTTCATTCCATAGAGCTTACACGCTTGCAAATCTATGCATCTGCTCAAATTGGAGGCGTAACCATCAGGGAACCGCGGCTGTTTAACCTACTCACACAAAACTTTTCTCTGGGCCTTGTCAAGAGCGAATGGAGCCTTTGGCATTACCTCTTTTCCTCTATCATCCTCTTGAAGATGAAGCTGGGGACGTTTACAATATTTAGCAATGCCATTCCGAGCTGAAGGCGTGTCACACGTAAGCTTTTTCACATCCATTACAGTGTGAATTAATTGATCAAAGAATTTCTTCTCAATGTGCATGACATCTAAGTTATGACGAATGAGGAGATGCTTCCAATATGGGAGCTCCCACAAGGTGCTTTGCTTGAACCACCCCTTCTTTTCATTTTTCAGCCTTTTAATTGAATCGGGTCCATCTGTAGCCTTCGGAAGGTCCTTAACACATTCCCACAGCTCCTCTCCTGACATGATGTGTGGAGGGGCTCCTTTCTCTACTTTGTTTTTACAGAATGCTGTTTTACTGTTTCGAAAAGGGTGATCTGTCGGCAGGAATTGCCGGTGGCAATCAAACCAAGAAACTTTACCACCATGTTCAAGCCAAAATGCTTTGGTCTTCTCCATGCAATGTGGACAAGATTTCTTACCAGCCGTGGCCCAACCAGACAACATGCCATAAGACAGGAAGTCACTAACGGTCCATAGGATGGCTGCTCGAAGATTGAAATTTTGTTTCTTCGAAATATCATAAGTAGTTGCGCCAACTTCCCACAACAGTTTCAACTCCTCTATCAACGGTTGCATGTAAACATCCAAGTTGCCCTTAGGATTTTTGGGACCAGGAACGAGCAACGAAAGGAACATGAATTGTCTTTTCATGCACATTGAGGGAGGCAAGTTATAAGGGGTCACAATGACAGGCCAACAAGAATATTGACCCCCAAACTTACCATGAGGAGCAAAACTATCTGTACACAAGCCAAGTCTCACATTACGAGGCTCAGAAGCAAACTCTGGAAACCGACAATTGAGGTGCTTCCAAGCTGCGCTGTCACTAGGGTGTGCCATTGTTGCTTAAACTCTGGGATTTTTCGAATGCCATGTCAGTTCCTCCGAAATGTTCTTCGTTACAAACAGTCTTTGCAACCTGGGTGTGATCGGGAAATAAAATAGAACATTCAAAGGCACTAGGCTACCTTTGGAAGTTTGCTTGTATCGGTCGCTGCCACACACCCTGCATTCAGACAACTAAGCATCATCCTTCCAAAACAACATACACCCTTTTGGGCACGCATGAATCTTTTGATGGGACAGTTCCAACCCCTTCACAATCTTCTTCACCTCGTAGAAAGTGTTGGCCATATGATTGTTGTTCGGAATCGCCTCACTTAGCAAAGAAGCAAACCCATCAACACATCTGTGAGGCAAATTATACTCACATTTGAGACTAGTGATTCTAGCGGCCATCTCTAACATAGACAAAGAACTCCCTTCGTATAATGGCCTTTCAGAAGCCTTCAACAAATCCAGAGAATGCTTAGCAGTTGCATTAGGCTCCTCCTCTAATGAAACACTAGCCTCCTCGGAATGCCCCTGATCCTGACTATGACCAAAAGCATCCAAAACCATGTCATGATATTCATTGGACCGCCGTTCGGGAACTCCCGGATACCCCTCCCCTTGACACATCCACACATACTAGTTAGGTACGAAACCCTTGTCATACAGATGAATTTTAACCGTATCCGCATTCCAAAGGCGTTTGTTCTTACATTTAACACATGGACACCTAACCTCATCCGGATTACTACTCTCGGGATGATCTCTGACGTACTGAATGAATTCATCAACTCCTTTCACGAAATCTGGATTAATACTTTGCCCAATTGTCCTTTTATACATCCAGCTACGTTCTCTTCGTTTCATGATTACAACTTCTACACAGCTCACGCATATGTACAATCACATTAGTCATGAACGGTATTTCGCAGTCATTATCCACCACAGCGTTATGGAAATGCAAATGAGATTTGAAATGCTTCCAAAGGGTCCTTATCACTCCAACCTAACCCATCCTTGTATGTTTATTCTCACTAGTGAATGTAACCCAGGTTTTCAATTCTATGAAAAATCCGCTAGCATTTCCCTACAGTTCTCCAAGTACACGATGTAAGCGATTATACACACCTACATATGTACCCAGAGAACACGGTAAAGAAATGCATGAAAAGGCAGGATTTTCCTTAGAATAAAAAACAAGGCTTACATTCACCACTTAAGTGAGAATAAGCGTACAAGGAAAGTCCCAACCGGGGACTATTCAAGACATACTCCTAATGTGTATGCCTTGAACGGGTATCTAGGCATATGATTATGAAAATGATTCATTTTTTATATATTTATAAAGTGAAGAACACATGCATTAAACTAAACAGAGACATATCATAATTAAAGTAAACTAAGCAAATAAATAAGCACGCGTATTAAATATTATATTAAACATTATATCAAACATAAAAATTAAACTACAGACACTAACATACACTTTATTAACCAAAACTAAACCAAATTTAAATTAAATAAACTAAATATAAACAAACATACATATATCATTATATTAAACTAAACTAAAGAAAAACTAACATGTTATACTACAATAATTTAAAACTAAACTTAAATAAACAAAACAAAACTAAATTAAAATAAACTAACATACATTATTATATTAAACTAAACTAAAAAAAATAACATGTTATAATACAATAATTTAAAACTAAACTTAATTAAACAAAACTAAACTAAATTAAAATAAACTAACATACTTAATTATATTAAACTTAACTAAACTAAAATAACATGTTATAATACAACAATTACAAACTAAACTTAAATAAAATAGACTAAACTAACATTTCATAACACAAACACATTCCATTCAAATATATAAACATATTAGAATATAAATACAACAAATTGGATACACTACACTAATAACAATAATAAACTACAATTTTTAATACAATAATAAACGCTTTTATATGCTCTCTAACCTGTAGATCTGCCCTTGTTAATGCCAAAGAACCGATTAAATCTACAAATCCTACAAATAATTCAAATTAAAAACTTAGTAACTAAGTTTATGCTTGTAATTTAAAATGAATAAATGTCAAAAATTAAAAAAAAATGCCAAAAAATTGGGAATACTACCTGCTGTAGGCGGCAACAGAGCGTTGTTTGTGGATGTTGACCGGCGGCCGGCTGGTGTTCACATCTGAGGTTAGTAAAACTCGTTAAAAAAAAAAACCGAAAAAAACCCCAAAAAACAGTGAATTTTTTTTTTTAAAAAAACCACAAAACAAACACCACTTACCACTATTCAACGTCGGCGACTTAGACTCTTAGTGGTTATGACCCAAATCGGCGGTGGGTGTGGTTATTTCCGGTCAACCTAGGTGAAATGGTGGTGGTGGTTAGGGTTTTTAGGAAAAAAGACCAAAAAAAAAAAAATTACAAAAAAACCTAAAATCAAAACTTACCGGCGGCGACCTAGCGGTGGGGCGGTGGTGGCGGCGATCGTGTTCTTTCTCTCTCTCTCTCTCTCTTCTTCTTTCTCCTTCTCCCTCTCTCTCTTCCTCTCCTTCTATGTCGTTCTCCCTTTCTCTCTCTATGAATGGTTGTTCTGTTTTTTTCGCAGCCTGACGTAATTTTTTTTTAATTGTTGCAGCGTTCCGACGGAAGTTAATCCCTCGGAATATACAAGTTCCGACGGAATATTCCAACGGAAATCCGTCGGGACAGCTTTTCCGACAGAATATTCCGTCGGAACTTGAATATTCCGAGGGAAATAAAATCCGTCGGTAAATTTCCTACGGATTTTTCCGTCGGAAGGTCCCTTTTTCGAGGGATTTTTCCAACAACTCTAATTTCCGTCGGATATTTCAAAATTTCCGAGGGAATTACAGTCCGTCGGAAAATGTCCCTCGGAAAATAGCCTATTTCTAGTAGTGTGTGGGTCTTGGGCTGGTTTCATTCCGCGTAGTGTCGGACACTACGAAACCCAACAGCGGTATCGGAGTCGCGCTCATTTTAATTATTGTAAATAATAATTAATTGAGGTGATTTAAAATGGTTTTAAATTTCTGTTTTTGCCTTCGAATTATATTAGAAGCTCGTTTGAATTAGTTTTAATCTCGTATTTATACTAATTTTGGCTCCCGAACCCAGATTTCGACCCAAAAATAGTGAATTTTGGGTGGAATTGACGTTCTAAATCGTTTTAAACCCTCTTTGAAAACTGTCCAGAAGCCAAAATCCACGCAGAAACACGTTTTTCGAGGGGTTTTTCGTTTTTGACGAAAAAATTTAAATCTAATTTTAAATCTTTAAACCTTGATTAATTATGGCATGTTAAAGGTAGATTATATGTATGGTTGCATCACTAATATATTGCAATAATAAACCTTACTAAGCATGTTTATGAAGTCATATTTGGTGCTTAATTTTGGTGAGCTCATTTTTCACATAAACTTGAAATTTTAAAATTTTGCAAATGAATTGCTTCAAGTGTGAATGTTTATGGTGAATTTGTAATTTTGAAGTCTCTTAAAAATGTTAAAGATCCAATCTTTAATTGTTTATTTGGTTGGAACTTTACTTTCTAAATTTCATGTTGAACTAGTTTTTGGATTTAATCATTTTTGAGTTGATTAAGGTCCTAAAAGTTCAAACTTCTGATTGAAATTTAATTAATCTTCATATTGGAAGATGTAATTTTTCAAGTTTACACAAGTTATTGTTGGAAATTTTTCATTGGATGAATATGTTCATTTTTCCAACCCATCTAATTTTTGTCAAACCTCATTATTAATATGTTTGATTAAATTAATTTTGAGTATATCCCTTCAATTTTGAAGCATCAATAAGAACCAAAAATAATTTAAAGAACGGTTCTTGAATAATTTTGGTTAGTGCACTAAAATTGAATTTATTTAAGTTAGACTTGTTTTATTTTCATTCTTGCTCAATGTTGGTTCTAAAATAAATTTAGAATCAATTTTATGTCACACATATATCGGGATTAAATCCCGAGATAAAAGCATGAAAATCGAGGCAAAGATTGCCCAAGCACCATCTACGGCTAGCCGGGCTGCTCACGCCTCGAAGGGCTGCTGCTGTGTGGCATGTTGGGCTAGGTGCACGCTTGTTGCCTAAACGCATAAGTGCAGTGTGGGCGTGCTTGGTGCATCTAGGATGCGCAGCTAGTGCACGCATGGTGCTACGATAAGGGTGCGTTGGTGCTGCATTGTATTGCTAGGAACCATAAGCTCGCATGATTTAGGACCTTTGAGGCCATGTCTTGTGTGCGTGCAAGTGCGTTGATGTGGTCGGTGTAACGCGAAAGTGACATTGTAAGTCACTCCCACGTGCTTGGGCCACAAGCGGTTGTACGGGTGCGGCCACGCAAGGGACCTCGAGCCTTGGTGCTAAGCACTTGGGCATTTTGCAATTTTTTTTTGCCGTTTTAATTATTTTATTATTTTAACGAGGCAAGGCCTCGGTTTTGCCGGCACTTGCAAAATAATTTGGCAAAATTTGGGTTAACCGGCTTAATTAATTGGATTAATTAAGTTGGATGCGGAATTTAGTGGGAGCTTCGTTAATTACTTGAGCTAATTTTATTGCGTTTTAATCACATAATCGGTTAACAACTTTGACTAGTTTTAATTAGGCGCCTTAAACGGATTAACCACCTAAGTTAGTTACTAGTTTGCGCGTGTTATGCATTGTAACTTGTTTTTCGTTGTAAAATGCATGGGTCATTCACAAATAGTGAATGGATGAATAGAATGAATATTGTATCACAGGTTTTGTGAAAATTGGGGCCTGATTAGGATAGTAAATACGGACTGCAAAACGTTATGTATTTTTGTAAATCTAAATACGGTCTGTGTACCATTGCGTATTTTTGTACCATAATATTTAGATTAGTCCTAATCACATTAACTAGTAGTTGATTTGGTGGAGATGTTTGAAAAACGGCGTTTCTAAGAAGATGAGCCAAGAGGATGCATCGAAGACCCTTGAAGACTCGAAGACTCAAGGGGTCATGCTAGTTGCCAAATGCATCTTTGACTTATGTTTTCTACATATAATTATGCTTATGTATATGAATGATATGTTAGATGCATGTTTAGGATTTCGAATGTTGTGATGATTAATTAAGTTCACTTAAATCAACCAACATAGAAACCCTAGGTCGCTATAATATTGAGCCAAATTTGCATTCCAAGACCAACACTTACCGAACTAATGCGCGTAGTGATGGGCTACGCCAAAGCGAGGCATCACTACTTCCCTAGGAACGTAAGGTATACTAGGTATACGAGTTGGTCTTGTTAAGCTCAAAGATATCAGTAAGGAGTCCTTAGATATCGTGGCAATGGAGATAAAATGTCAAGGAAACATTAGATGCGACGTTTTATCGAACCAAGAGTAGCTTAGAGCTAATAGCAATTAGGTTGCTTACCCTAAAATATTAAGTGTTAAGACAAGCCAAAGCCTTAACTAAAGTAGATAGAAAAAATTCTTAAGTCCTCTAACTAAAGCAAATAGGGAAGTAGGGTCGTATTCACAGGGAAATAACTTTCTTTTATTCCTAATAAATTAATATAATCTAAATTACCAAGTAACCAATGTGATTTTATATGAATTGGACTAAAGAAAATAATTAAACTAAGAAATTAAAACAAAGAGAATATCAATGAAATAAATCCTAGGGCATAAGTTCACCAATAAATAATACTTCAGAATGAAGGACAACAATCAAATATAAATGCATAAATTAACCAGATTACAAAGGGTTCTATATGTATTACAATCACATAATTAACTTAGTGGTATTAAGTCGCATCTCTCGAATCTTGACTTAACCATTTATAAATTAACTTGCCTATTGAAATTAGGCATTAACATTAATTTTCATTTGTCGAATCTCAAATCAATATTGCTTAACTCATACAATTAAACCAACGATAATCTAATTGCATAACATTATATCTATCAATAGGAAATTAATTCAAAACACCAACAATCAACAAGAATAAATCATCCTTTCATATTAAAAGTGAACTAAATTAAAAATAAAACAAAGACGTAAAACTTAACTCAAAACCAAGTATTAACTGTTAAACAATCAAGAACAAAGAAATTAAAACTACGTTTAATGAATCTAATCCTAAAATAATTAAACTAAAAAAGCATAATAAACAAAACTAACTAACACCAATAATTGTTTCGTACACCCGGGTGTACCATGCGCATGGTACACCCGGAAGAACATCACCCTATGGATAAAAGAATATTACCTATAAATAGAAGAACATTACACATAAATAAAAGAACATTGCCCATAAATAAAAGAACATTACATATAAATAAAAGAACATTATTTATAAATAAAAAAATCATAGTTATAATAATTTATTATACATTATAAAAGAACATAGAGTACATAAAAAAGAACGTTACATATAAATATAAAGAACATTACATACAATAAAAGAACATAAAATAAAAATCAAATAACATTAAATATAAATATAAAAGAACATTATCTTTCTGAAAAAGAACGTTACATATAAATAATGGAAAAATGCTACTACCCAAACCCATGGAAGAAGATGATGAACACAATGGTAGTGCCAAAAATTCAAACAATCAAGTAATTTCATGATAACAAAGCTTTATATGAACAACAAACATTATCACAAAACACAAAATATAGATAAAAATAACAAGCAAAGAGAGAGTTCACTATTGAAGCACAACCTAGGGTTTTATATTCATGAAGTAGAGCAAAGATGAACAAAGAAAGAGAAGTCATACCTCAAATGAGTAGAAAACCATTATAAAGTAAATTAATAGTGGAAATCAAGCAAATTGAACATTCAATTGCAAGTTTTTTTAGCCAAAATAAAAAATATCCAAAATTCTCAAATAATGAAAAATCCAAAAAATTGGTTGTGAAATTCGGATTTTAGAGTGTAAAATATGGTATAAATGTGTTTTGTAAATGTAAATGAGACTTTTAGTGTTCAGCAGTTAGTGAAAAAAATTAGTGAATAAACTTGAATGTACTAGAGTTATTAAGAGTAGTTGAAATGCCAAAAGTTGTGACTCTTCATTGCATCACAATAATGTAGAAGGCATCCTTCACCCCTATATAAAGTACTCTTGTACATATCAATTAAACATAAGAAATCTTCCTACTTTCTTTTCTACATACACTTTCCAGCTTACTCTAACAACCAGACTATCTTACAACTGCCATTGTCTTTGAGCTTACCTTCAAAAGTGATGAGATATTTTGGTGGCCAGTAGAGAATGGGATATATACTGTAAAATCAGGTTATTGGCTAGGAGTGTTGGGGAAACACCGGGTAGAAAGCGTGTGTGGATTGGAGGTGGAGTCTATTAATCATGTCCTATTCAAATGTGATGCTCTTAAGGGTATGGGGCAATAGCGAGTATGGTGACACAATTGCCGTTGCATCCCCTTCTGGTTCTTTCACCCCAAAAACTCCTTTGGTTCGCAAGCAAATTGGATGTAAAGGAAGTTAGTAGCATCATATGTTTGGCTTGGGCTATTTGGTTTTGCCGCAACAAATGTGTCTCTTAGCAAGCTGTGCCTGATGCTGTTTTCACAGCCATGGGATTCAAGAAGATGGTGGATGACTACTGCCTCTATGCTAAGCAGGTCTTCTCTCCAATGTCAATGATGAGAATGGTACTTTGGTGATTGGTGCTGTGAAAAGGGTGAACTTTCCCTGGGATGTTTTCACTGCCGAAGTTGCAGCTACTAGGTTTGGTTTACTAATAGCTCGCAAATTTGGATATAACAAGATCTGGATTGGAGGAGATGTTATTACTGTTATGAAGGCTGCTGATTCACCTCAGGAGGGTCGAGCCGGAATCTTTCTGATATATGATGATATAAGTTGTTATCAAATAGCTTTGATGTTTTTTATTTGTTCTCATGTTAAAGGGGGCGGGAATACAGTACCTCACCTAATTGCTTGGTGAAATACGAGAAGAAAAGATGAATTAGTTTGTATAGATTCGTTTCCCCAAAGTGTCATAACTTTGGTGGATTATGATTTGTAGAAGCCGAGATGAGCACAATAAATAAGATGCCAGAAATTGAAGAATCGTATAGATGCATTAGAACTATCTTACAAGTACATAAACAATGCTCAATAGATAGATCAAATTATTTTAGAGATACATCAAAGTTATTTTAGAGATATATCAATAGCAGTTTCATTTAGAGTTTACTAAAACATTATCAGATTAGATTGTAAAACTATAAAATAAAGTATTGAAAATGGAGGAGTATAAATAAAAATTATCACATTAAAAAGTGCAATTAAAATGGAAAGCATGTCATTAAATAAAGGGGTCTTTAAGAGTACGTAATAGATTACTCATTTCATTAATATTTTTTATTTGGTATCATATATAGTGACTAAAAAATTAATTAAGGTATGAATCTATATTATAATTTAGAAATTTATATTATATATTATAATTTATATTAGAAATTTATATTATAATTTATATTATAATTTATAAATTAATTAAAATATGATATTTATAGTATGAATTTATATTATAGTTTAGAAATAAAAGACATTACTGCTTTATGAGTTTTTATTGGGCCCTAATGGTGGAACTGGCATTTTTGGGGGGAAGAAAGCGGCCCCCTTTTTCGGCTGAGTGGGCAGCATCGCTTTCTGTCGTGTAGCCGCGATGCCATTTAGAAAGAAGAGACCAAGAAGAAGAAAAAGAAAAAGAAGTATTTTGCAGATTCTTGACATCAATGGAAAAGAAGTTGAGTTGTAGGCATCAAGGTAAGGGACCGAGATTTTATACTGCTACAGAAGTGAAATCGAAACGCTTGGTTGAAAGGTAAGGATCGCGTGATTGGCCGATTAGTCGGAAGGTAAGGATAGCGTGATTGGCCGGAAAAAATAATTGGATGAATATAAAATAAAAATGCACACATTGACACATGTAAGTAGAAACACAAGTTAAAAATAAAAAGTAGAAAAGAAAAAAGAGAGCCTTAGAGACGTGTTGTTATAGGTTAAAACGGAAAAGAGCGGAGCTTGGTATTATTTTTCCATGGTAGCATCAAAGAGAGCTGCTATTTACAAAAACTAGTCTCTTTGATAACAACTTTTTTTTTGTTAACAGATCAGTTATCAGTTAATAAAATGAATAAAAGTACGGATGATAACCTTCTCTAAATCTGCTTATTGTCCGTGAAAGATTAATTTTGTGATATTGATGATCATATCATATGATCACATATCTATGTAAAGGCTCTTATTTATCATTTCATAATCCCAGCCCATTTCTAAACAAAATTTTTGAGTATTTTTCCCTCATATCGATCTTAACAGTACAAAATGAAAACAATTGTAATAATCTTATCTTCATTGTTTTTTTCATTTACTTGTGTTTTTGCCTTCTCCCTGAATATTACCTCTACAAATGACACTGAGTTAACTAAGCATAGAATCAGAGAAAACACTCAACCCCTCTATAATAATGTACTAGCTTTAAATTATGGCAAAGATTACTGTGTAACCAATGGCATAACATGTAAAAGACCTCCTAGTTTTCAAGGGTTCATTACCATGGGCTTTGGCCCAATGCCATAAATTTCATAACTCCCGGTCGTCCCTTAAAAACAACAACTTATTTGCAATATTGTGACACAAGTTCTGTTTTAGTTCGGAGTGATGTAGCTAGTATATTAGGTGACTTGGAAAATGAATGGCCTGATTTGACAAAGTTTGGAAATACAGTAGAATATGTAAGGTTTTGAAATATGGAATGGTGCAAGCATGGAACTTGCAGCCAATATGATAAACTATCTTATTTTCAGCGCATTTTAGAGCTTAGTCGGCAAGTCAATGCAGACTACACACTACATTGTAAGTTCTTTTTTTTACTGTATTTTTCTTCCCTACATATAACTTGCAAGAATTTAATAGTTCTAATGAATGACCTTTTTTTTTTTTTAGGCTCTTATAGGCCTCCGACCCAGCTATTATAGATGGTACGCTGCTGCCGATATTGAGAAGATACACTCTTACAGACCTCCGACCCAGCTAGTCTTGATTAACGAAAGAATACTATGTGAATTAATTAATTAAAAGTTCATCAAACAACACTAATTAATTGATTAAAAGTTATTTAAACAAGAAAAGAAAAGGTGATGGATCTAATTAAGTGCTTAGGAAATTACCACTTTCCCTTGCTAGATCTTCGCTTAGAACACTTATGGACTGCTTCTTGTTCAGGAACCTCCACCGTAAGAATAAACAAAAAAGGGCGAGTGTTTAGGACAAGAGGGATGGTTAAAGCATAAGTTCACAAAGTTTCCGCTGATTTTCGGGTTAATTTCTGTGTGTTCAAAGCCTCGTTTTAAACCTCCATTTATAAGGATCGGGTGAGTTTAGGGTTTTGAACATTCTGCCGCAGCAGGTGGCGCACGCTTCTCGAAAGGTCGCACTCGGCTGCTGCGCGCAAGTGATTGCGTTGCGCTGCTAGAGGCAGCACAACTTATTGTCTTGCGCGTGGCTTTATGGTAAGATTCGATTCAGTATTTTTATAAAATACTGAATCTTTCGCGAGTGCATCACTAGAGATTGCGCTGGGTGTCACGTGTAACCTTCAAGGTTGCGCGCACCAGGCCAGCTCGACTCTTTGAGTTGCGCGCAGATTTTCCTGCGGCAGCCTCGGTTTTTAACCTAGGCGCCTCTAAATCCGTCAAAATTAGGTTTAATCTTTGGATTGGGCCTAATTACCGATCGGGCGTAGTTTTAGTTGGCTTTGATTCATTTCGTATTAGGTCGAGCTAGCTATTTTATGTATTTAAGTCTTAATCAGCAATCCATAAGTATCCTTCACGCTTATCCAACACAAAGATAGTTTTATTTATCGTCATAGCACTTCCGATCGGGACCAAAAGTAGATGTCTACAGTTAGCCCCCACTTTGATCGAGTCTAGGATAGACGATGATCAAAGTAGCTAAGGAAATAAATCCGAGACTCATTCTGCGAAGTTCTTTAAAGATAAGGAATCTTTCAGTCGTGTTGAGAATGTGGAAATTATCCTCGATTCGCTAAATGTTAAAGACAAGTAGCTTCTAAGGCCAGAAGAAGTATTTTCTGGATTTAGTGCACTAAAGAATCTAGATTGACCCTTTGCTAATATAGAACGCTTTTACAAGTAAAGGTTGTCCTAGGTGATGTCATGTTATGAGAAGATACCGGGTTTAAAAACAGTAAAGAGGATGGTACCCTCTTAATATGTCATCGGTGGTCTAAAGTCCCTCGATTTGTCATTGAAACTTTAGTCCATGATTTTAACGAAGTAAAAGATGATAAAAGAGGTGTGTTTCGGCATTCGGGGCCTAACACTAGAATAAAAGGTTGACATACGTTGGCAAAACAGATACTCGATGTCCACAAGATAGAGATACATGTCTCAGGACTGGAGGCATACATCCAAATCCAGTGAGACAGAAGAAAATCGGCAACTGTTTCAGCAGTTTTGTCCACAAGATGAAAACACCCGTCTCAGGACTGGGGGCACGTGTCTAAATAGGTGCGGCTTTCGTTGCGCCGCTCTTTATACAAGGGGTAGACGACACCCCTAACTATCCGGTAAAGCCATAATGCTTACTAGCTAACCGTATTTGCTTCTAATAGAGAAGTGTTTGTTCCCGATGTTCGGCGCGCCTGTCGATTCCTAAAGCTAACGCCTAAAGTTTGTAAAAGAAATTCTATCGTTTTCGTTACGAGAGGTAGATCATGTTGCTAAATGCAATTGTACGCATCACATACGCCATACAATTTTACGCTGTACGAAAATGCCACACAATTTTACGTTGTACGATAACGCCGTATTTTTTGTTCTACTTGCTAAAAAAAAACAAAAACGTGACATATATAAAGGTCAGTATAGTAAAATGCCAAACTTGTCTATGGGAGCTTTTGCATAAAGCACCACTACGGAATATTTTAAGACACTCTCACGAAAAATATTCAAAATGTATACTTAGGGCAGGCACAAAGCACGGTTTGCATGCAGGATGATGCAAAAAACAATCAAAGAAGAAAATAAACTACAAAATGCAAAGCAATTAAAAGATTTCGATGATTCGCGCGTTATTACATCTAACAACACACAAAGTCGTTAGAAAAAATTCAAAACGGATTGAAATCTGAGTACCGGTCTTTTAAGTGACCAGTATCCGCGTGCAACTCAGTGGGTCGCGCTGGCCAGGCGCGCGCAAGTGTCTGAGTTGCGCTGGGCTGTCACGCGCAACGAATTGAGTGGCGCGCGACACTTAAATCAGCAAAAAGGAAATCGCTGGGCGCGATTTTCATTTCACCCTTTCTTCTTCTTCCTTCGTCATTTTCGACTGTTTCTCTCTCTACAAAGCGCGGTTTTTTGTCACTTTTTGAAGTTAAAGGAAGTAGATCTCATCCCCTATTCATCTTTTCCAAAATCCAATGTAAGTTTCCTCGTTACTTTTGCTTGTTTTTTTGTCGAATTTGGGGAAAATCAAACCGAAGAACCCTAAATCTCGAATTTGGGGGTTTTTGATTCGGTCAATTATTCTTGAATTTGTTTGTTCCATGTTGTTGTGCTATGTTTAAGGAGTGATTTGCAACAAATTTCATGAAAAATGGTTAGGTATTGAACCTTATATGACCATGTTTTGTTTTAAGTTCGTTTTTCGTACTTCTTTTCGATTTTTTTAGCTCGTATCTGTTGTTTCCTGCTTGCTCCCTACACTTGTGTGAGGTTCGGCTAGCTACGTTCAGCCTAATTCCTAACGGACACGTAGGCAACCTCACATTGAGGTGCTGCCGTAATAAAAATGCATTCACTCGTATTCATATTCATGTGTGATTATATCAAGAATATCCAATACTCATCCTTATCCATTTAAAGCTAGACTTGAGGGCTTGATCTCTACTTCATTAGCTTACCCAACCTGAGAGTTACCATCATTTGGCTCTTCTCAAAATATTTTTTCCACATCTTTAGCCTTTGCAGCCTAACCTTAGTGTCACTTTCACACACATCACAAATACATAGCCAAATAATCCTTCCCTTAGGAGCCCTTTGTCATGAAATCTTGATACGACTTTGAAGCACGCCTAGTCATCTTAGAAACACACGGTATCATAATCATCATTGCATCACAAAGTATGAGGTACTTAGCCTCCGCGCCTAAGTTATCCGAATACTTTCATTAACGACTCATCAATCCTTGCACCATGAGATACAACGATTAACGCATACACTTGATTAAGCTCATTCAACATGCACCATCACTTGATTCATTCTTTTTATCTTGAGGAATTTCAAAGACTTCATCTTTCACCAACACTTTATCTCTTTTCCTTTTCACATCTTTCTTTTCGGCAGAAAGTGGGTACCTATCAGAATAATGACGGAAAATTTTGTTTTTTCTACATTTTCGAGTTGCACAAGCATAATCACAACATAATCACCACATTGAGTGAGTTTACACACACGAGTCATGCACATTGAGTCATCTTATTTCACCATATCATCACATCGAGTCGAGTGTAGTACATTGAGTCACACAATGAGTCGAGTACATGAAGCCTTGAGTCAACCTCAAGCCAACCATACACATTGAGTCACTAAATGAGTCAAGTAACACCAAACCTTGGGTCAACCCCAAGAAAACCACTATCAAATTCTATTGGCAATATTTAATTTTATAGGATACAACAAATGATCGAAGCTTCTGTTCGGAGTCAATCGAGCAATCTCACCAAATCATCGAAGCTCCTGTTCGCAGCCAATCGAACACTCTCACTATTTACCTTTCAAAGCTCTTTGGTTCAGAGACGCGTGGACATTCTTTTCAAAGATCTTTTTCTCAAAGATGTGTGGGAATTCCTTTCAAGCTCTTTTGTTCAGAGATGCATGGACATTTCTTTCAAAGCTCTTGTGTTTAGAGACGCGTGGACATTTCATTCAAAGCTCTTGTGTTCAGAGACGCGTGGACATTTCATTCAAAGCTCTTTTGTTCAGAGACGCGTGGACATTTCTTTTCAAGCTCTTTTGTGCAGAGACGCGTGGACAATCCCTTCCAAAGATCCCTTGTTCAGAAACGAGTGAACATTTCATCCAAAAGCTCCCTTTTTCGCAGACGAGTGAACATTTCTTGAGTAAGCTCTTGTTCTGAGACGCGTGGACACATTTCAAATCGACAGCGCTCCCTGAGAATGTGGAGGTTGTCAAACAAAACAAATTTTATCCGACGAGATGTCACCCAGAGGCGTGTGCTCAGAAAAACTCGAATATGCGTTTTTAACTCATTTATTTGTAAAATTAACGCTTCTGCAGGTATCGGCGTTAAAAAGAATGATTTAGGATTGCAGAACGTTTTGAATCATTCTACGTCTCTATCGATCTACTTTGACTTTTGTTTTCAAAACTTACGTTTCTCCAAACTCAGCCAAAGTGGGGGCTTTTGTAGAAACTTGATTGTGTCTCCCAAAAAACCAAACCCAGAGATGAGTACCTTTCACGTCTTTGATTATCGAGTTCGGTAAAGAGTTGAAGATTCTCGTGAAATTTTCTTAAGCCTTGACCATATTTCTAATCTTACCTAAAATGTTTTAATCTAAAATAATTCATTTCGTGCCTTTAAACCCAAAATCATTCATTTCGTGTCCTTGAAAATCATTCATTTCGTGTCCAAACCTTAAAAACATCCACTGTAGATTATTTTAGTCCATATTACTGGTCCAATTATTTTTAAGTTGGATGGGCTTGAAAAGATCTTTCCGACGATATATTATATGCCCAAATTCGACTTATAACGAAAAAGTTATGCCCAAAATAATAAACCGAGCCTAAACTGGACCTAGGTCCATCATACCTACGACCCAATGTTCATGAGGAGGGTCCAATATCTTGTTTCCAATCCTAAACCAGCTAGGATTTATTAGGAGCTTCTAGAGTCCTCTAGGAGGTTCCAATTTATCATTTCCTCGAAAGATAAAGATTAAAGAATTTGATAATGAATAAAACATCTCATTTTTTATAATCCTAATCCCGGTAAAAACTGAATTTTGTACCTCATAATTTTTATCCAAAAATAGATGGTTGGATAGCCCTTGAAATTATCTTTCCAATGTTATATAATAATCCCCATTCCGATTAGAAGCGGAAAAGATATGATTAAAATACCAAACTCTATCCAAAACTAACATTGTTCCACTATTTCAATCATATCTTTTATTCTACAAAAGATATCAATTTGATTCCAATATAATTAAAAATTAGACTTCCAGAGCTTCCAACGATATATTATTTATCTTATTTTGATTTCTGGATCAAAAGTTATGATAAAAACAAAAACGGAAAAATTGCAGGATCATCGCGCCGCGATGGAACCTGTTTTACTCCGATTCGGATTTTGACTCTTTTCTGATATTTCGACCCTATTTTTTTCTTATAAATAGAGGTCGTTTCACCCCATTTTCAATCATCAACAAGTTTGATCATTACCAACAATCATCATCTAATCCCTTCTCTAATACTTTCTTTCTCTCTCTTTCTTGATTAATTTTTTAGCCTAGCCTTAACACGTCCTAACAGATCCTTGATACTCTCTCCAATAAAACACCATGCTTCTTTCACGGGATTTGAATACTCCTAGCCAACCTCGACGTTGCCTTCGACCTCGACGTGAAAGGTTGATGGTTCTGAGGGTTTGGTCCCAAATCTATATTTAAATTATTATTTGATTTATTTATTTGATTTAATCTTTCTTGAAGTTAATAGCGTGTGTATTATTTTGATAGAAAGAAATACGAGGCATCGAAGTAAGTAATTCAATTACTATTCTTTTGATATAGAAATCATTCTTAGATTAATATTTTAATTCCTAGTATCATGTTAGGATGTTGATTTTGATTCCTAGTATCATGTTTAGGGTGTTAACTAATATTTATAATATCATGTTAATTCCTAGAATCATGTTTAGGTGAATGATTTGATTATGATTTTTATTAGTGACATGCTAGGATTTGTTATTAATCCGTATAGTATCATGCTTAGGATCCTACTAATCATGTTTTGATGATATTTGGATGATTTGATTATGATGATGATTGTTGTGTCAATTATACCGTTGCTTGATTCATGATTCATTGTTATTGTTTGATCACGCCCTTTTTTGCAGGTTTAAAGGGAACTTGTACTTGAAATCACACCTAATAAGATAATTAATAATTTGATTTAGGCTAATATGATTTTAATTCAAGTGATCACCAATAATAGATTTGATTGTGCATTAATAATCAATCTACTTAGATTAAACAGGTTTAGGGCTAATTTGATGTATGTATGTTGATCGGAAAGCACACATGAATATCACAAGAATTAAGTAGAGGCCGATTTAGGGCAAGTTTAATCTCTTTTAGGTTGGATGCTTACCATCATCCTTGAATATCCAGTCATGGTTTCGAACCATTATGAATTTAGCGATCTCCGTGATCGTGAATGGGGTGTAACCTTCACACCCGTGAATAGTTTATAAGTTCCTAAAACTTGTTGGCTACTTTATCTCTAGCTTCCTTCCCTTGGAGCGCCGCCATGCCTAAAAGCATGATTATAGTGGGGCTGCGCTCAAAAGGTTGGGTTTGAAAAAATTCCCAACAATTAGCGATCTCCGTGATCGTGAATGGGGTGTAACCTTCACACCCGTGAATGGTTTACAACTTCCTAAAACTTATTTGCGACTCTTCTATCTCTAGCTTCCTTCCCTTGGAGCGCCGCCATGGCTAAAAGCATGAATACAGTGGGGCTCAAATGGTTGAGTTTGAAAAATTCTCTACAGTCAGCACATAATCAAATGAAATTTTAGGTCTCCATAGCAGGTTATTAATAAACCAGGATGGCCTAATTTCATTATCACATCCAATCGTTTATGTAAATTTAAATTATGGTCAGTTTTCCAACACTAGTGATCACTTTATAAGATATGATTTATGCATGGCCATGAATATAATGTGATATAAGAACAATAACATATATTTCTTTGTACATTTGGCAAGACAATCAACTAATACTTTTATCCAATAATAACTTATACTTTGCCGGAGTATTAAGTATAATCTTGATACATGCTAATCTTGTTGGACATTTCATACTCTTCTGGAGTCTTATATATTGTTATGGTACATATAAATTTTACTAAACATGATACTTCTACAGATCTAATGGAATTTGTCACTTCATCAAATTTGTCATTGTCAATAGTTGCTCCTTTCCTTTTCGAACATTCATATTATTTATAAGTATCTATTAGTCTACAACGCTTCAGGCATTCCCCAGGTTGATTAACAACTGATATTGTCCTTCTAGGAAATAGATTTTAATTATAGCATTTACAACTATATGGTCAATGACAATTGCTCTTATCCATCTTCAAGATGGTATCATAATACTAATAGTTAATTATCGTGTGGCCACTTCTATTAAATAAATCATTGATATTTAAGTTAATATATGTATCAAACTGACCATTAATGTATTTTAATATTCATATGCTAGGATTATATAATATGATTGAATAAATACTATCTCCCCCTAATCCTTGCATATGGGGATATGGAATTAATCTAATAACCTTTAAATATCTTGAATCTTTTGAGCCATAAATTCTTTTAGCAATGCATGTATCAAGCAATAAGGTAAATTTATTCTTATAAACCCTTACTTGTTCCTCTTGCCCAATTATATGAATCTTTATATTGAAAATTCCCAAAAGTATGGGCATAGTGAATACATTATTCAACTAATTAATTAATCTTTTCACAATGTCATGTGTAGATAAATTATATTTTTTTACTCAAATGAATATTATGTACTTATATTTGCAATTATTATGAACTTTAAATGAATGATAATGATCATGCAAACATGTACCTTTTAATCATAAGAATTCTCATTCACTTCTGGGAATGAGTAAATTCAGTTATTTATCAACATTCATATATATAGATTGACGAGTTCAATATCTTAAATGTCCACCCAAAAGACAATATTAGAACTAATAAAAAAAATCTGTATATTTTTCTCTTGACATTGTGTTTATAAAATCACTTTAGTCTTGTGAATGGTGGACATTTTCAGGTCATGTATACGGTATATCTAACCCTTCAATTCATTAATTTATGGAACTTCAAGTTGTTACGTATGAATACTTTATGTTCAATTTATTCATCATTCCTATAATTCAACTTCATGTATATAGGTATATAATCAGATTCAATCACACATCAATCAATACTTATATCATCGTGTTAGTATGTTTCATAATAGTACTCTTTTATAAGGTTACTAACAATATGACCATGGTACTAAGTTAATGTCAATTATAATGTATGTACATGAGATATTTTAAAGTATATATTAAAAGAACAAAATTTGGAACTTCAAGTCCAAAATTGAAAAGGAGTATGCAATTATAGAGTATTAGCTTGTAACTTATCATTGATTTTATAGTTTTAAATACTATTGTACAGACATGCATCTGACTAGTATCAAGTTATCAAATATCAAACAATTCCTCAACTAAACAAATAAAGATAAATTAAAGTTGTAGATGAACACAATAAATATAGATATTTGGTCAATCTTATCTTTAATTAGTTTGTTAGGACTTGTAACATACTAATCAAAAGGTAATCTCGGTATACATAGATATCTTGATAATTAAAGTGTCTGAGAATTATGGTTTAAATTAGATATTATGTGAGGCAATGACCAAATACTCCATATGCAATTATAAGAATGAAATCAAACACCACACAATAATACTTATACCGTGATTTATTATAATAAGGTAGCAATGACTATCGTAATTCATGCCTTAATATAAATAAGATCTAATATTTATATATAAGGAAAAATTGATTCTAATAATCCCACCTTTGGCCGGTTCGCCATTAATAATCCCACCTTTTGATTATTATCTAATAAACCCACCTTTATAGGAAATTTTCTTTCATTGGTCCCTAACCGATTATTAACTGGTTTAGCAAGTTAAAAGTGACATGTGTCACTATTTAATTGGTTTGTGATTTTTTAATTAATTTTTCTAAAAAACAAACTCAACTCATCTCTCTCCTCCCTCTTTACTGCCATTCTCTTTCTTCCCTTTCTCCACCGTGCCACCAAGAAGCTACCCCCGTTGCCGCCGTGTAGCTACTACCATCAACCCTCGAACAACGTCTTTTACCATTATTACCCGCACCTCCCTGTCCATCTCTGCCACCATGTGGCTACCTCCCACTTTCGAAAATCACCTCCAAATACCACCTCACCATCCATAGAAAATTAACCCAACAATGACCACCCTTCTCTCTCCTCTATTTGAACCCACATCCCTACTGCAACTCAATTCCTAAATATAACTGGGATTGCTCTATTAAATTGCTGCCATAGGTTCTTCAAATTGAGCAAAAATTAAGCAACTAGCTACAGTGTCATTCACTTTTAGAGCTCGTGTTGACTTTTCTCTCTGCTCTCTCATGGTGATTTCCCTATGCTAGGTCGGGATCTTCATCTAGCCAGAGTGTTACCATGCCCCGCAAAAAGAAACAATCAACTCTTCTTCTGCAAAGCTCTATTCAATCGTCTCTTGAAGGAAAGCTGAGTATTTTAGGGAAACCAGGGGCTTCATTAAACCCAGTACCAATTACTGAGGAAGATGAACTTGTGTCCCCCCCCCTCATGTGGTTAACCCCGCTGTTGGTATGATATCCAAAGGAGATTTGAAGAAGTTGGAAAGCTTTTATGAAAGTTCGAATGCTCAGATTCAGTGTAGCTCCAATGGAACAGTAACTAGGGTTTCGGAGGTTACTGTTCCATTGGTTTCTACTCAACCTAAAAGCTCGATTAGACATGCTGATTTTGTTCAAGAGAGCTCTATGGGCCTTGATGTTGATGTGAATGTCCAGGAATCAATCCTTGAAGATCAGACTTACAGGGGTAATTTGAACGCAAAGGGAGTAACCTTGTCCTTCATTGCTCCTCAGATCATAGATGGCAAACCAGTAGCAAAGCTTGATATATCTGAGCTTTCAGATGGATGTAAAAAATGGGGTAATGCTTTTATTTTTTATGTTGTTGGATTTTCCCCTACAATTTCTGTTGTGAATCGATTTATTGCTGAAAATTGGTTGAATATAAGTACACCAGACATTTATTGGCATGATGATGGATACTTCATTATCAATCTAAAATCTGTTAATGATAAAAATACAGTGTTAGCTACTGGCCCACATATGTTTTTCGGTAAGCCTGCTATAATCAAAGCATGGAATGACAAATTTGATTTTCACTTAGAGATTTTGAGAACTATTCCCTTATGTGTGAGCTACCTAACTTGCCTTTGAATTGCTGGGGTGTTGATACCCTTAGTAGGATTGGAAGTACTCTTAGGGTCCCAATTTGTGCGGATGAGTGCACTTCAAGGCAATTGAGAGTTTCGTTTGCTAAGAAACTGGTTGAGATAGATATTACAAAACCCCTCCCTTCTTCTGTATGGATTGAAAATCCAGCTGGGGAGCTGATTGAGATTAAAGTTCAATTTGAATGGCAACCACCATTCTGTAAGAGATGTAATCAGGTTGGGCATGATTGCTCTGCTCCTAAAAAACAGGCACAACATCAAAGGGCTGAGCCTAGTCAGCTTAAGCAGAACCTAGTAAAAAATAAGGTTTGGGTCCCAAAACAGGCTGATCCAAGTGGTAAGACAGCTGCTACTGAGGTCACCCCTAAGCCACTAGTCCAGAAACCAGAAAAATGGCTGGTAGCTGCTAAGAAGGCTAAACAAAAAGCGAATAGGAAAATCTCATACCTTGTTGTGAGCCCTAACTCATATCAGCCTCTAATTATGAAGGAGAAAGATGATTTTGAAACTGGTGACAATAATCCTATCGGGGGTGATGGTAATCCCCCTCCAGGGTCATGATTGTTCTCTCTTGGAACATAAGAGGTCTTAATGACCCTGGGAAGGTAGCTGCGGTTAAGCAGCTACTAGTGCAGCAAAAAACTGATATGGTGTGTATTTTGGAGACTAAAGTGAAAGAGCATAATAGCAAGAAAATCCAGAAAAAATTTGGGGCTTCTTGGTCTTGGTATTGTAATTATTCTAGCTCTCCTAGAGGTAGAATTTGGGTTGGGTGAAAACCTGATTGTCTCACTCTTGATATTCTGTCTGCCACAAAAAAATTAGTTCACTGTTTAATGTGTTCCAAAGATTTGCATACTCAGGTTTTAATTACCTTTGTTTATGGCCTTCATACTGTTCAGGATAGGAAGCAGCTTTGGTCAGGGCTTAAAAATCTGCCTAATGCTCTTCTGCCTTGGCTGTGCACTGGTGATATCAACTCCATCTTGTCTGCTGATGACAGATTGAATGGAGCTGTTGTCTCTGACTTTGAGACTAGGGATTTTCAAAAGTGTGTTGATGAGCTGGTTCTTGTGGAAATAAAGAGTAAAGGAGCTTTTATTCTTGGAGTAACAAGGCTCATACTGGCCCTAGGACCTATTCAAGGATTGATAAAGGTCTTGTTAATCAAGACTGGATTAATATATATGGTCATGTTGAGGCTATTTTTCTTCCTTCCTCCCTATCTGATCATAGCCCTATCTCTTATGATATTCTTCCCTCTCAGCCTGGGAAAGGAAGACCTTTTAGGTTCCTCAATTGTTTAGCTGATCATAGTAGCTTTTTGAGCACTGTAGAGGCTGCTTGGCAGGATAACAGCTTTGTTGGGGAAATGAGTCGAGTTTGGTACAAGCTGAAATAGGTTAAAGGTGCTCTGAAGAATTTGAACACCCAATGGTTTGGTGATGTTAGTGCTAAAGTTGAGGCTGCTCATAACCACCTTACCAGCATTCAACATCAAATTTCTGAAGATGAGACTAACATAGATCTTCATGCTAAGGAAGTGGAAGCTATTGCAGCTGTCAAGCATTGGTTGGGGATACATGAGAGTATCTATAAACAGAAATCAAGGGTTGACTGGCTGTAACTTGGAGATGGGAAAAACAAGTATTTCTTTTCTGTTATGAAGAACAGACAAAGCAGGAACAAAATTGATGCTTTGTATTCTAAGTAGAATGTTCTGCTTAAAGTTCCTGGTGAGATTGAGGAGGAGCTTACTGGGTTTCATAAAAAGCTTTTGGGCTCTAAAGCTGTTTCTCTTCCCTGTATTGAGCTCAGCACAATGAGGAGAGGGAAAAAACTGTCTAAGGAGTCTTAGAATGCCCTTATTGCTCTTGTTACCACTGATGAAATTGACAAGGCTCTTAAAGACATTGATACTGCAAAGGCGCCAGGTATTGATGGTTTTAACTCTCTTTTCTTTAGGAAAACTTGGAGTATTTTGAAGAATGACGTTTATGCAGTTGTTCTTGAAATTTTTAGCACTGGTAAACTGATGAAACAATGGAACTGTACTACTCTTACTTTAGTTCCTAAGGTGCAAAACCCTTCTTATGTTAGGGAATTTAGACCTATTGCCTGCTGTACTGTGCTCTATAAGTTAATCTAAAAAATTATAACTACAAGGCTGGCCTTAGTTCTTAGAGAGATTATTGATGACTCTAAATTTGGTTTTATTCCTGGTAAACATATTGGGGATAATATCCTTCTTGCAATAGAGTGATTAAGGGTTATAGTCATAAGCATGTTACTCCCAGGTGTATGGTGAAAAATAATCTAAAAAAGGCTTATGATTCAGTTGAATGGGGGGTTTTTAGAATCTTTTATGGCTGAACTTAGCTTCCCTGGCCAATTTATTGCTTGGATTATGGCATGTGTCTCTACAGTTTCCTACTCTATTATGGTTAATGGAGCTCCTACTGTTCCATTCCCAGCCAAGAAGGGCCTTAGACAAGGAAACCCTATGTCTCCATTCTTGTTTAATTGGCATGGAGTACCTTTCAAGATGCATGTCTAAGCTGCACCAGATTTCAATTTTCATCCCAGATGTGAGAAATTGGGGCTAACTCATCTTATGTTTGCTGATGATTTGCTGATGTTCTCCAGGGCTGACAATGGTTCTGTTTCTCTTCTTTTCCAAGACTTCTCTAAGTTCACTGAGGCTTCTGGGCTTTCAGCTAATTTGGATAAGAGTGAGGTGTTTTTTGGTGGTATTTGTGAGGATAATCAAGCTATTCTCAGGGCTCTAATGGGTGTTGCTCCTGGTTCCATTCCCTTTAGATATCTAGGGGTCCCCCTGTCTTCTAAAAAGTTAACTATTGCTCAATGCAAACCATTGATTGACAAGGTGACTGCTAGGATAAATGGGTGGATAGCTAGAAATCTGTCCTATGCTGGAAGGCTCCAGCTTATCAAGAGTGTTCTTTTTGGTGTTCAAACCTATTGGGCCTAGATCTTTGTGCTCCATAAGAAGATTTTAAAAGAAATTGAATCTAGGTTCAGGGTTTTTCTGTGGACTAGGAAGGCTAATCCTTCTAAGAAGTCTCTGGTCTCTTGGTTCCAGGTGTGCTTGCCCAAAGTTAGTGGTGGTTGGACCTTGATTTCTCTTCCAGAGTGGAATATAGCAGCCATTACAAAGCTCTTACGGGATTTGGCTCATAAAGTTGACAGCTTATGGGTTAAATGGGTGCATACCTATTATTTCAAAGACAAGCCTTGGTGGAATTTGCCTTTTCCTAAGCAGTGTTCCTGGGTTCTTAAAAAGATTTTGAAATGCAAGAGCATAATTGATAATGTTGGTAATTGGAATATTGTGGTGTAGGGGAGTAAGTTCAAGATGAAGAAAATGTACCAGATTATTACTACTCAGGCCCCTAAGGTTCCATGGAGAAGGATCATTTGTAACAACTTGGCTTCTCCTAAGAGCTTGTTCATTTCTTGGCTTGCTCTTAGGAATAGGCTAGTGACTAAAGACAGGCTTCAAAAATGGAATGTGCAATGTGACCCTGTCTGTTTTCTATGTAATCAGAGCCTAGAAACTGTGCATCACTTGTTCTTTGATTATGTCTACGGTAGAAATGTGTAGATTCAAGTGTTAGGGCTATTTGGTGTTCAAAGAGGTATTAGCTCATTTGATGCTGAGAGGGACTGGATTTCCAAGAGATGCAGGAAGACTAGAACTAAAAACAGGCTTCTGGCTATGTGTTTTGCTGAAGCAATCAATCATATATGGCTTCAGAGAAATGCTATGATTTTTACAGGAAGCTCCAAGTCTGCTAATGGTGTGTTTAGGGATATTCTGTTCTCTGTTGCTTGTAGATGTCCTGTCAATGATAGGCAGTTGCTGATTATGTAATTCTGTCTGTTGTTTTGGTGTTAGGTGGCCTGTTTAGGTGTTGTTTGACCTGTCTAGGCTGTGTTCCCTTAGTGAACCCTTCCTAGAAGGTGGCACTAGGGGTTTATAGTCTAGGTTTGGTGTCGAGGGGGGGGGGTAGCTTGGTAACCCTTCCTAGAAGGTGGCCTTGGTTTTCCCTCCCTAGTAGGGGTGTTTGGCCTTGGTGGCCTTGTGGTGTTTTGTTGGGTTGTAGGGGTGCTTCGCCCTAGTGGTCTTGTGGTGTCTTTGATGTTTGCAACTTAGCTTCTCTTGTAAGTTGTAATATTCCCCTCTTTGGTAATAAAATTTTCTATTTACCAAAAAAAAAAAAAAATTAAGCCGAAATTGGCTGAAATTGGGGCTGCTTAGTGTTCGTTTGTGCGGCAGTTGAGGGCTGCTGCTAATTTTATGGTGGTCCGATGGTAGGGATGGCAATATTAAGTGGATATCCACAAACCCGCTCCACCCGCTATAAATATATGGACGAAAACCCGAATTAAATGGATGAAAAGCGGGTGACGGATGAAGCAGGTGATGGATCGGATCGGATGTGGATGATACTTTTTTCATCCGCTAACCATCCACCCACCCATTTAACATATATTAGATTTTTTAATTTAAGAATTTTAATAATAAAATATGAAATGTGCAAGAAAATTACTTATTTCTTATGTTGCAAATTAATTTTTCAAACATATATTGTTATTGTTTCATTTTTAATTAATAAAATAAAAAAAATTATTGTACAAATAACCGAATTTAGAGTTTATGTGAGTTTTTTTTCCATTTTAATACTTATCCATTAATCATCCGCTCCACCCGTTTCATCCGCGGATGATGGACGGACGGATATGGATGATGGGTGAAGCGGATGATGGATGGATATGGATGGAGCGATTAAAGTAATGGATGGATGCGGGTGAAGCTCCACCCAATCCGAATCCGATCCATTGCCATCTCTATCCGATGGTGGCTCAATTGCGGGCAATGAGGTAGGGGTGCAAGAATTGGTTGATGCTACTGATGTAGTTGCAATTGAGGGGCAGAGGAGGTGGGCAGTTCGGGCTGGTCACGGTTGTGAGGGAGTGTTCGAGATGGACCTTTCAGAGTATTTATGCTCTGATGGTCGGATGGGGTGGTTTTCAGGGCTGGGTTTAGGGTGTCGTGGTGGATTCCGGGGACTAGGGTGTTGTCGTTGAGTGGGTCGTGGAGGGGAAGATTCCTGTGGTGGCGTGGGTGGGGAAGGGGCTGCCGAAGGTTGGCGGTGGTGGGAAAGGACGGCTGCCGAAAGTTGGGATGGGGTGGCGTGGGGTTGAGGTTGCTGCGTATTTTTTTCTTTCTATTTTTTTAAACTTTATTAAAAAAAATTTCAATTTTTTGACGAATCATGTAATAACACGTGTCAATTAAATTAAAATTTTAAAAAATTTATAGGTAATCAGTCACAAGGGACCATTAAAAGAGAATCTCATATAGTGGGATTATTAGATAATAATCAAAATGTGAGATTATTAATGGCGAATTGACCAAAGGTGGGATTATTAGAATCAATTTTTCCTTTATATAATATTAAAGCAATAAGCACTTGTTATATTTTCCTTTATTTTTACTCCCAAAATCAATACCATCTTTTTTTTTTCTATCATCAATTTCCCTTGATTTTAGGATTTATAAGTTTTTTATATTTCTCGATAACATATGCTCAAATATCACAATTTAATATGAATTCCATTCACAGTTCAATAACGTTTTGTGCCATCAAACAAATGTATAATCATAAACCAAACATGATTAAAAAGGTTGAGAAAGGGTTGATGTGAAATGCTCAAACGCCCACATTGACCCCTTGGTATACAAAAGCACCGATCACCCTTACGGCCTTACCTCGCGTTACAATTATAAAAAGACAGACCATTTAATATGAGAAGCTTAAATGCTAATTCTCAAGCAATTAAAGCATAACCTCATTAAACACAGTAGGTAAATTCATTCGTATTCCCACAAAAGGTTTATGACATTGTTCACCAAATTCTTCAAAGGTATTGATATTAGTTTAAAAAGCTAATGAAATATTGTAGGATTTAACATATTAGTGTTCACCATATTAGACTAAACTACGAAATTAGTTTTGTTTAGCTTACATAAGTAGCATTAAACAACAAATTAGCTTAATAGTGATACATGATTAAACACATCACTAATATTGTTTATCAAATTCCCGTAAATTACTGAAATTAATCTTGATAAGTTTACACAATTAGTATGAAAATAAGATCGTGCTTTAGGACTTAACAAATTACTGATATTATTGATTAATCAAATTCCCCTAAATTACTAAAATTAATTTATTTAAATGTTTTATATAATTCAAATTAACACTAACCTAGGGGCGTTGATATCCACCATAGCTCGGTGTGCATGGAAAACAATGATACTCAAGCCTCAAGCGTAAATCAGTTGGCTTCAATGGCGCTTCGTTGCAGGCAATTTAATCCGAGAAGAAATGGGTTAATCGTGACCAAATAATTTTGACAGAAATTTCAAATAAACGGTCTCTTGGTAAATTAGAGGATGGAGGGATTGCAAGGGATCTAATTATATAGAGGGCACTAAATGAAAAGTTTTGAATTTTTTTAATGTGTTATGAAATATTGTATGGATATCCATTATCCTCCTTTATCATTTCGGAATGTTGTAGAACTAGGGTTTATTGTTATCTAAGCAAACCCTAGTTATAGTGTATGTATATATATATCCCCACTCTATGGAATAAAATAGACTGATCTATTCTCTCCCTAATTTCTTCTCTTTCTCTTTAATTTTATAACACGTTATCAGCACCAAAGCTCTACCTCTAGTCCTCTACTGTATCTACTATTGAAATCCATAACATTGAGATAAGTATTTATTGTTTTATTCATTTTTATTAACAATCTGAAAAACATTTATTGATTATTTGATTTTTAATATTTGATTTTTGATATGTTGAATTTAGGATGCTTTTATTTGACGCAACAATTCAAGAGGATTTATTCTGCCGTGCATCGAAATCAACCTTTCGTTGGTTTTTGTTTTCTGATCTTGGAGTTGGGCTCCAATCTTCATGTCACGTTTGGTTATATACTAATATTGCTATTTTGGATTATCTTTTAAATAAAGTTCTAGTGGCATTTAATTGAATTTAATTTTGAGGATTAATTATATGCTTTGGAGTTATTAAAATAATCGAAGTTGTGCCGCAATTATGTATTTATGTTGAACATCTTTAATCCAATTTGTGAAAAGCAATTAGTTGTGTCAGATAGGTGATATGATTTCATGATATTTTTTATTTCATGGAATTTAATAATTGATGTTAAAGTGATGAACAATCGGCAGTGATATTAGCAATATTCCAGCAGGATGAACATAGAAGTTTGTTTTTAATTTATTATGCAGGCTACAATAAGATATCGTAAGTGTGAGTCGTGTGATTAGATCATCTTGAAATTAAGGGAGTTTCTTAATTTTAATAGTCGTGACGTAAAACTTATGCGTATAATATGACTATTGTGTGCCCCTGATTATGAGTATTATTTGATATCGTGATTGTTGTCTATGTGGAGTTGAGTTAGTTTAGAGACTAACTAGATAGTAAGTTGGTCCCACTAATATTTGTGAGTGTTGAAGAGAAATACTTTCATGTAAATTTATCTGACTAATATGATAGTTGATTACTTCTACTAATCTTCATTGTGTTCATTGGTAAGCCGTGATTATTGATTCTGGAACTTATTATTTGTCTCATTTGATTATGTATTGTTTGCTTACTTTTGAATGATTAAATTTGTTAAATTGTCACCTTGATCTAGAGGCATATGCAATTGATGATCAGAATTGTTGAGCATGGACTAATTGGTAGGTTTATTTTGTGAGTATCTTGTTAGCTTGCATTGACTCCAAAGAGAATTTACAACCATTGTTGGTATTTATTCTTGTAAATTTAGCATTTTATCGAACTGGAAATGTATATAATTGCAAGCGGTGTAACATTTATTTTCTTTTTGAAGGTTTAGATGAGACCCAATATTTCTCCAAGATTGATAACCGAAATGAAAGCTTTGTTTTGGCAAAGGATCAGTAAGGTCATACAAAGTATTTTTTATGTGTAATATACATGCGGTAAGAATGAGATTTTAGATTTCACGTTTTAAATGTTTTGTTGTTTATTTATGCGGATAATATGTTCACCCAAGTTGTTAGAATGTGTCGTCATATTTATTCCCTTGTAGCATATATATGATGTGGGAATTTTAACTATGAAAAATTAATTTTTTTTTACAAGTAGTGTCTCACGTAAGGCATAAAGGCATGTAGAGCTATGGGTGATGTATGTGATGAATTTCTACTAAGTTCTACCTGCATGACCTTGATAAGTTGAATCATGTGAAGTATTGTAAGAATGATTTTTCCGCTGACATGACTTGTAAGTAACCTTATAAGTAGATTATATGATAAAACGTGCTGACATGTTTTCAGTGTTGGAATATTGATTGATGTATGACTTAAATAGATTATATTTGATAATAGCTATCTACATAAAGTTGGTTTACAAGAATGGTCATTGACAAAACTAATGGCTTTCTATACACACAATATCATGTATAATATACAAAGTTTTTTATAGTAGTAGATATATATTGTCTTTTGGGTGGAAATTCTTGATACCAAAGGGTGAGATTTGATTATTCATAACTAATTAATTAAATTTACTAGCTCATTCCCAGAAGTGAAAGAGAAAGTACATAGTTAAAACAACAACAAACATATTTGTTTGATGTTTTTCTTAATTATATTCTTCATAATATTCATGGAAAATTCATAAGAATAGTAAACATGCATGAGAATAATTTTATGAGCTAAAGAAATTAAGCATGACATTATAAATTAAATTCTTAGTTGAAAAATGTATTCATTATTCCCATACTTTAATTTCAGAATTTTCAATATAAAGATTCATATAATTGGGCAAGAGGAAAATAATAACTTTGTTTTGTTTGATACATGCATTGGTAAAGAATTTATGGATTAAAAAGACCAAGAGATATAAAGATTGTTGGACTAATTGTATACCCCATATGCAAGGATTAGGGGGAGACAGTGTTTATTCCATTGCTTTTATGTAATCCTTGCACATGAATAATTAAATATGTTGATGGTCAGTTTGGTACATACACTAGCCTAAATATCTATGATTTATTTCTTAATAGAGGTGGCCACATGATAATCAAATATTTAGAATGACACCATCCTGAAGATGGATATGAATAAATGCCATTACCAATATACTAGATATAAATGTACATATTAAGTTCATGTCCTAGATGGACAAGATCAGTTGCTATTGAACTAGCACACTTGAAGTGTGGTAATCCAAAGGGTTACAATGATAAGAATCCTTGGAAGAGGAAATGAGCACTAATTGACCATGACAAATTTGGAAAAGTGACACATTTTATGTATCTCCTGAAGAGATCAGTTCTAATACATTAAAATGTGAAATGATTATATAAAGTACTCCAAAAGAGTATAAAATGTTGTCCAACAAGGTTAGCATGTATCAAGATTACAACCAATGCTCCATTGGAGTATGAGTATTAGTTAATTGTCTTGTCAATTGTAGAAAAAAAAAACACATTTGTGTACTTATATCACATCATATTCATGGCCATGCATAAAGTATCTTTAATAAGGTGATCACCAATATTATAAAACTCACCATAATTTAAATATTTACTAAAGGAAAAGTGATTATTGGATGTGATAATTAAAAAAAATTAGGCCATCCGGGGTTTAATAAATTCCCGTTATGAAAACCTGAAGTTTCATTTGATATGAAAGAAATAATGTGCTGATGCTCTCTCATGTTAAATATATGAAATAAATTGAATGGCAAGACATAACATTGAGATTGAGCTATATTTAGATTGTGAATTTTTATTGTCTGTGTAAAAAGAAAAGTTCAAGAGATAATATATTGGTTTTTTTTGAATAATTGGTGACCAGAAGTTCACTAAATAATTTATATGTTGACAAATATTAGGTGAACAGAAGCTCATCACGTACAAGTTATATGTGAAAATTTTAAGTAACTAGTATTACTATCAATGTTTCTAGTGATCCCGAAGATCACCACCTAGTGAAATTACAAGAAAGTTTATATTTGTATAACAATCCTCTTGATTGGATCTATTGTATGTCAGCACATAAGGAATAGAATAAGAAATTAGCAACTGCACTATTTTACCAACTTAGGGGAAAGAATTGAAGTAAGTTGGCAATATTATAATACTATAAATAGTTGATCCCTCTAATGATACTTTGTAAAGTTACATGCCAACTTTTGTATCAACATATGTTGCACATCTATGATTTGATTTGTATACCGTTATGACCCATCTAGAGGAATAGATAGATATATTTTGATTATGGTGATAATGATATTATGTGCATACATTAAGATAGATATTGCCAATTTACTTTAAATCACTGCACCTGAAGTGTAGTTTGTATGATCGGTTCCAACAATATAAATATGCGATGTACGACAAGATAGTGCAGTTGATATTTTAAAGTATAATAATAGTATATTAATACCATAGTGTGAGAAATACCTTTAATATGTGGTATAGATATCTGAATTATTATAAAAGATGGCCTATTATGTAAGAAAAGTTATGATGGTACCAATGAGAAACGCATTCAGATATCATAGTAAAATAGCATGCGTAATATACGTTATAGGAACTTTATGATACCGGTACACAATGGAACCGGTGAATAATATGCATATGTATGATAGAATGGAGTAGTGAATAAGGGATCTGAAATATATGTCCATTTTATTGTCGACATAATGATAATTATCAAAAGTTTATTATGGACCACAAGTCCAATGAAATATGGATTTTTAAATCCACACTGTACAGTGTCTTGCATCATTTTGAGTCTTATATTCATGTGCATGAGTGAGTCATAAGTTAATGGATATTTATTGCTTATATAGGAAGTTGTTAGATGCATTACTCATTGTATATTTGTTAATATGTTATCATATTTTCTATATATCATATTGTATGCATTAATTTCTTACAATAACTGTGGTGTATGTAAATGTTCATTCAAAGTATAGTAAGATATGTTTACAACTTTGATGAAAAATTAAAAATAGATATTAATATTTCAATGGGCTTATAATTGTGATGAAATTATTGATGACACCGATTTAATTGCACATTATGAATTAAGAAGAGTTCCTGAAGAACTTATATACGACCTATTGTAATATCCAGCCCAACAAAGTTTATATCTTGAATTGGCAATTATTATAAAACTCTTGAAAATCTATGTACGTAACAACATTATTGACATCTCAACCTGAAGTTTGAGCATATGAGAGTTAATGAGATTTACTATTTGTATTTGCAAGAGAGCTATCGTGTTAATTATGAAACTTCTTAAGAATATCAATGGATCACTTATGCGTGACAATGTTTTCTTATGGTCCAGAAGAACCATGATTAGCGTATATATTTACGTGTGTTATATTATAATTTATATGAGAAGAATGATATTAATAGTATCAAGTTTTGTCATCAAATTATTACTCGTATTAATGAATATTTGATCAAATAATGATCATCAATATTTATTATCAATGACTTCCAGAAGAAGTCATAACCGTATAAGTTTATCCTTTGAATTAACTATTAAACAGATATTTGAAATAATGATATTAGAGATAAACACATGTATGGTTAAATGAAGACACTTCACATGTTTATGTGAAGACTTGAAGATGCAATTTCAGTTTAGGAGTATCAAAGATCAACGAGTGATATTATACTACATATGAGAAGATATCTAAAATATTGGATTCATTGCTGCGACACTAGAAGATCTCAAGCTATGTATTCATAAGGGGGAGAAAATACGCGCTGCACCCTTTTTTCCTTGACCATGGTTTTGTCCCACATTGGGTTTTCCTGGTAAGGTTTTTAATGAGGCAGCATCTCAAGCGTATTACGAAGAATGTTGTACTCTTTTTCCTTCATTAGGTTATTTTCCCATAGGGTTTTTCCTAATAAGGTTTTAACGAGGCACACTCTTCGATAATGGACATCCAAGGGGGAGTGTTATGAAATATTGTATGGATATCCATTATCCTCCTTTATCATTTCGGAATGTTCTAGAATTAGGGTTTATTGTTATCTAAGCAAACCCTAGTTATAGTGTATGTATATATATATCCCCACTCTATGGAATAAAATAGACTGATCTATTCTCTCCCTAATTTCTTCTCTTTCTCTTTAATTTTATAACATAATGGTTATTTTTCCTTTTTAAAAAAAAATATAAGATAAGGAAACTACACCCAGTTATGAAAACAAAGAGTATAATAAAAACAATAACAGATCACTGCACACCAAAAGCATAAAGGTAATTAACAATCATAGATATACATACATAAATGCCTAAGTTTTTTTCTTTTTAAATAATAAATTAATTAAATAAAACTTTAAATTAATTGATGATGTGTAAGCTTTGAATTAAAAACATTAAACACATTAATAAGGGTAAATATACAAATACACTTTTTTGAGGCTATAGTTGGTAGCACACTATTCCTAAGAGTTAGCTTATACTTTTTCTTTTTATAAGGTATATATATATATGTATATATATACCACTGCCACTAAGGGTGCATTAATGTCAACTTAAAAAAATTCTAATTAGATTTATTAGAGTTGATAATGTTCAATCAAATGTAAACATTAGGTAAAAGTACAAGAGCTCTTTTAAATAAGCTTAAGTGAAAAGAATGCACAATAATAAAGACTTTTTTTAGACTCATGCCTATGACAATGTCAATGAACTCCTGCTTTCCATCTCTCTTGAAGGTTTTTAATGTATAGATTGAGAAGATCTATATCAATAATAAGTATTAATCTATAATTACAAAGATAATGAGCATTAATATACACAAAAAATTGATTAAAATTTTATATTTTTCAAACAATGAAATTCTAGCATCCATTTAATGTAATCTCGAGTGCTTGGTACTTGACAATTGCTTTTCTGACCCCAGGATCAGGTACAATGTCAACCAACATAATCCTTCAAAATTTGTCTCAAGTATTCTTCTTGCTCGACGCTACCTGCGAGTTCTTCCCACTGCAGTGAAACATGAATTAATTCACAAACAGAAAAATCAAGCACATAATGAACGACAAAATCTGTTTTGTACAAGTAATTAAAGAATAACATGGTTTCAGTTCAATGACCAAAACAAAAATTTGGCTATGTACATCTTGTCGTGTGTTGAATGCTAGGTTTATATGATAATCCACAGGAAGAATCTAATTGAGATGAAACATTCTTGGTGCAAAAGGACAGTGGTTCAACCATCTGTCAATAAGAGATATCCACTAGCTGTACAACTAGACTCAGTTTTATGCCTTACACAGAAGAGACAGGAAAATTATAGAATGGAAGGGAGTAGATGAAAGCGAGACTAGAGCAATTACGTCCAGCAATGGTATCTCGATTACATAATTGCACATCAAGGAAAAATAACATGAAATGACTAGTATTAAGAGGATCAAATGTTCTAGCAGAAATACTTAAAAGCACTCCAGAGATTAGACAGCTCTATATGTTGAATTCTGTCAAATCGTCTGTTTACATGTAAAAAGACAGTGTGATGGAATCAGGATCATTAACTATATACCGATGTATGATCCTCAATACCCAGCAGCTTTTGAGCTTTAAGTGCTTAACATTCATAATTCATAATAAAATTACCAGTCATAAAGAGGAATACATCCTTTCAGTGAAACTTATTTCCGAGCAAGAAAAAAAATTTACATATTACACTAGGTTTGGTATAAAACAAATGATGCCTATAATTATGTACTAAATGGCCTCCTTCATGATCTAGCTGTTAGACAATATATTCCGTATGTATATTTTGAGTATGATGTATTTATGTACGATAGGTTGTTTGGTAACCTATATATATTTGTATAGTAGGCATGTTGCCGTTTAATGAGAATTATACAATTCTTCCAAAGGGAAGAAGAATAAGGGTGCGAAGGCTTGGGGTTCCCATATGTCACAACCTCCGCCTGGTAGGGGTTCCCGTATGTCGCAACCTCCGCCTGGTTGGTTTCCTTGGCCAGGTCCTTGGGGTGTGTTTTATCCCCCTTGTCCTTACCCTTCGCAGGTTGCCCCGTGGCGTGGCTCTTTCCCACAACATCAGCCTTCGCTGCCCCAGCATCGTCCCTCACAGCAAGGTCTGCTGGGCCCTGCTCCTAGACATCAACAGGCTGCTTTGATTGCCTCTGCTCCTTCACAAGACTCGGTGTCTTCTACCGCAACTTATGGTTTACAGTCTAGTTCTCTCCCTTATTGGTTTAGTGCTATGAGTCTTCAAGCTCCGGACCAAAATTGGTATATGGATACGGGTGCAACTTCGCATCTCATTAATGATACAGGTATCAATTCTTCTATGTCCAGTTTCAATCCTTTAAATTCACATATATTTGTTGGTGATGGTTCGAAAATTCCAGTAACAAGCACTACCACATCCACTCTTCCTAACCCTTTTCCTCCTTTCTTACTCCGAAACACGTTGTATACTCCTAAAATAATTAAAAATTTAATTTCAATTCGTCAATTCACTTCCGACAATAATGTATATGTGGAATTTGACCCTTTTGGTTTTCCTGTGAAGGACCTCCGGACGGGGAAAATTATGACGCAGTGCAATAGTGTTCGTTCTCTTTATCCTCTTTCTGCTGCAAACACATCATCTTCCTCTCCTTCCGTTTTTGCTGCATTATCTTCCGACGTCTGGCATAACCGCTTGGGTCATCCTGGCAACCAAGTTATTGATTTCTTAGGAGTCATAATTTAATTCGTTGTAATAAAGGCTCTAGTCTTCATGTTTGTACTGGTTGTCAATTGGGCAAACATTGTCGACTGCCATTTTTAGTTTCTACTACTATGACATATGCTCCTTTTGACATTATTCACACTGATTTGTTTACTTACCCGATTAATAGTCATACTGGTTTTCGATATTATTTATTATTTCTGGATGACTATTCGCATTTTTTGTGGGTATTTCCGTTGCGGTCTAAATCTGATTTTACTACCTTTGTTAATTTTCATAAATATGTTCAGACACAATTTGGCCATCCTATTAAAGCTTTACAGTGTGACAATGGAGTGTGACAATGGACGAGAATATGATAATGATGCTTTTACTCATTTTTCCCTGTCTTCCGCCATGATATGGCGCCATTCTTGCCCACATACTTCTCCTCAAAATGGAAAAGCAAAACGGATGATTAGGACTATTAATAATATTAGTCGGTGTATGCTTTTTCATGCTTCTCTTCCTCCTTTCTTTTGGGTAGAATCCTTACATGCCGCAACGTATCTTCTGAATATTCGTCCTACCCGTCTTCTCCATAATCTCACTCCGGTGCACACATTTTACAATAAGGCACCTTCTTATGAACACATTCGTACCTTTGGATGTTTGTGTTTCCCTAATCTTTCGGCCACTTCTCCTAATAAAATGAGCCCACGATCTACTCCTTGTATTTTCTTAGGATATCCCTCATGCATCTCACCGAGGGTATCGCTGTCTTGACATTCAGACAAAGAAAATCATCATTTCTCGTCAAGTAGTGTTTGATGAATCTGTGTTTCCTTACTCGTCATACTACACTCCTAATATTTCTTATTATGACTTTCTTCATAATCAAGATAGTTCTTCTCCTCTTCCTTTGCTAGTGTCCTCGGCTCCTGCTGACCGTGCCATCCCTGCGCACGGTTCGCCTCTCCCTGCAACTGCCCACAGTTCAGCTGACACCGTTGCTACTACACCCTCTACTACATCGGTTTCTGCTAGCCCCGGTAGTACTTCGGACGGCCCAGCTACTGACCATGCGGTCGCTGTGCGCTGCTCCTCTTCTTCTTCCACAAATCAGCCAAACACTTTCCCTTCTTCTCATACTATGCAGACTCGTGCTAAATCTAGAATTTATAAACCCAACCCAAAATATGTGAATTTTTTGGTGGGTTCATCTACATCGCCAACTAGGTCTCCTATTCCCCATTCTCCTATTCATGCTTTAGAGGATCCCAATTGGTACAATGCTATGTCTGATGAGTATAAGGCCATGATTGACTCACACACATGGGATTTGGTTCCTAGACCTCATGATGCTAACATTATTCGATGTCTTTGGGTCTTTACACATAAGGAGAGGGCGGATGGGTCTTTTGAGCGTTATAAGGCGCGGCTTGTTGCAAACGGTAAAAGTCAGGAAATTGGTATTGATTGTGGTGAAACTTTTAGCCCGGTTGTTTAACCCGCAACTATTCGTACTGTTTTGAGTTTGGCTTTTTCCTGAAACTGGTCTATTCATCAACTTGATGTCAAGAATGCTTTCCTTCATGGCAATCTTCAGCAAACTATGTATATGCATCAACCACCTGTTTTTGTTGATTCTGCTAAACCCAACCATGTGTGTCTTCTTCGTCGTTCTATTTATGGCTTGAAACAGGCTCCGAGGGCTTGGTTTCAACGTTTTGCTACTTATATTTTGAGTATTGGATTCGTCAACAGCAAATGTGATAACTCTTTATTTGTTTTCCGGTAAGGATCGGAAACAACTTTTCTTCTTTTGTATGTTGATGATATTATTCTGACATGCTCTTCTATTAGTCTTCGCCAACGTATTATTTCTCTTCTTAGTGCAGAATTTGCAATGAAGGACTTGGGTCCCTTGTCATATTTTTTGGGTGTCTCAGTCACACAAAATAAGGATAAATTGTTTCTTTCTCAGCGGAAGTATGCATAGGAAATTTTGGCGAGGGCTAATATGAGTTCTTGTAAGCCTGCAAACACTCTGGTGGATACTAAGTCTAAGCTTAGTGGTAATAGCGGTGCTGCCTTTGATGATCCATCTTTATACCGTCAGTTAGCAGGGGCTCTACAGTATCTTACCTTTACCAGACCAGATATATCATATGTTGTACAACAGGTGTGTTTGTTCATGCATGATCCTCGTGTCCCACACTACAATGCTTTGAAACGCGTACTTCGTTACTTATAAGGTACACTTGATTATGGTATGCATTTATCTGCCACTCCTTCTTCTGGTCTGATTTCTTATTCTGATGCTGATTGGGGTGGTTGTCCCGATACAAGACGTTCGACGTCTGGTTATTGTGTGTTTCTTGGTGATAATCTTATATCTTGGTCGTCTAAACGACAAGCCACATTGTCCCGATCGAGTGCAGAGGCTGAGTACAGGGGTGTGGCGAATGTCGTTGTTGAAACAACATGGTTACGTAATCTTCTCTTGGAATTACATTGTCCATTACGATCTGCTACGATTGTATATTGTGACAATATCAGTGCTGTTTTCATGTCCCATAATCCGGTTCATCATCAACAGACTAAACATATTGAGATGGATATTCATTTTTTCCGCGAGAAGGTTTCTCTTGGTGATGTACGTGTTCTACATGTTCCTTCCGCGTTTCAGTATGCGAACATTTTCACAAAGGGTCTTCCACTACTAGAAATTGGTTGTTTTCCGACGAAATTGTTCCGACGGACCTATATTCCGTCGGAAAATTTGTACTTTCCGACAGAATTAGAATCTGTCAGAAAACTCCGTTGGAAAAGATACATTCCGACGGAAATTCCGTCGGAATACTTGCGACAGAAATTAATTCCCTCGGAAAAATAGGGTTCCAACGGAATTTTCCGTTGGAACATCAAGTTATCGACGGAATTAAATTCCGTCGAAAATTTCCGACGGAATATTCCCTCGGAAATACCAAACATTCTGACGGATTAAAATTTTCCGACCCCCCTTTATTTAAAAAATAAAACCTTTAAACATTAAAACCCTAATGAACTCCCACCCCTCTTTAGAATTCAGCCTCTTTTCTGTCTTTCCCCTTTTCTATTTTCTTTCTCTTTCCTCTTCTTTCTCTTTCCCCCTTTCTCTGCTCCACTTCTTTTCCCCCTTTCTCTTTCCCCTTTCTTTTTCTCTCTCCTCGCATCTTTCCCTCACTGCCTCTTCTCCTCTTCTTTTTCCCCTTTCTCTGCTTCCCTCTTCTCCTCTTCTCCTTTAGCATATACAACCGCATCGTGGGAGCACTGTTCACCGTCGTCCACGTAGAAGCATCATCAAGCATCGTGGGAGCACCGTAGTAGATCGAGCACTGTCAAGCATCATCGTGGGAGCACCGTTCACCGTCAACCACCGTAGAAGGACGAAAATATAGGTGGAATATTGGTTAGTTTGTAGATCTAGGTTTATTTTTCACAAAATTTATGATTATAATTATATTTTTGATGAAATTGTAATGTAAGTTTATAAATTTGTAATGTACGTTTTTAGATCTGGTTTTTTTGATTTTTTTGGTAATGTAAGTTTATAAATTGTTTTTTTTTTTAATTTTTTGGTAATTTTGTAATGAAATTGTAATGTATGTTTATAAATTGTTTATTTTGATTTTTTGGTTATTATTTCGAATTTTTTCCGTTTATTTTTCGAATTTTTTTTCGTTTGTTTTCAATTTGGTTTATTGTGGTGGTGGTGGGAAGGGCTTGGTGTTGTGGGGGTGGCGAGGTGGAGTGGGTGGCGAGGTGAATCTGGGTGGGGAAAGTGGGTAGGGGGGCGGGGGTGGGCTGGTGGCGGGGGTGGATCTGGGTGGGGAAAGTGGATCTGGGTGGGGAGTGGTGGCGATTAAGGGGTATGGGGCAGGGGATGTAGGCTGGTGGCGTTGGGTGTGCGTGTGGGTGGGTCTGGGTGGGGTGGGGTGGGGTGGGGTGGGGGTGGCCTGTTTTTTTTTTATTGACCTTTCCGTCGGAAACCTCTCCAACTCCGACAAAATTTTTAGTCGAAAGCTTGCGACGGACTGCCCATTCAGGTCAAACATAGGCTCTGGCAATTTAAATTCCGTCGGTAGGGCCTTTTTCGACGGAAAATCCCTCGGTATAAGCAAAATTTCCTACAAAGGGGTTTCCGACAACGTGTTTCGACGGAAATCCGTCAGAAACAGCCCTTTCCGACGGATTTAGAAGGTGTACCGACAGATATTTTCCGTCGTAAATAAGGTGTTTTCTAGTAGTGTTCCGACACCTTTGTTTCTGGATTTTCGTCACAGTTTGACCATCCGTCCTCCTCCTGCTCCAAATGAGGGGTTGTGTTAGACAATACATTCCGTATGTATATTTTGAGTATGATGTATTTATGTACGATAGGTTATTTGGTAACCTATATATATTTGTATAGTAGGCATGTTGCCGTTTAATGAGAATTATACAATTCTACACTAGCATATTAGAAAAGCCAGGTTATCTCATTTGTCAAACAATCAGCAATCTTGGATTAAAGATGATTTTGGAAAAGAAGTGGATGATCAATTAGTAAAAATTTGTACTCTAAGAAATCACACAGGATAGCCACATTCAGTTTGATTGCCAACCATTTCTTAAAAGAAATACTGTTCATGTCATAAAACAGTGAGGCACTTATTCCATAATATTGTAAGTCTAAAATTCTAACAAAGCGAATGTATTTTCAGTTTTTCACACCAATTTTCAATTATGTAATCAGGTGTAATTGGGAACATATAAGTCCAACTGCAAAGCTATCCTTGTAAAAACACAAGGTCCGAGCGCAAAATATTGGAAATTCTGTGATTTGAATTGTAATTCTATTATTTTCAAAACACAATATGCTCAATTACTGTAGCACAATTCAAACACTGAGATCACAGAAAGTAAGAATTACTAGGTCCAACCAAATAAAACCTTTCATAGCAAATATTTCAGAAGACTCACTTCTTGGTGAGAAACTGACAAAGGATTCCAGCCAAAAGCAGCAACATATCGCCAACACAGTATTTCCAAGAGGGACTCCTGCAAACTCAAGTATGTTAAGAATCATACAGACTGAAATATATAGACAAAAAAAAAACCCTCAGAAAAAAAGACGTCTGGAAATTTGTATGGATGATGAGAATATTAACCTGATTTTTTGGAGAAATGAGTAGGTCCATCAATTTCAAGAGCAACATCTAAACCATCATTGATAGCACTTACAAATAGGAGGACCCATATCATTAACCATAACCAAACATTTAACTGAACTAGTTTTTTGTCATAATGTCCATATCAATCAAACCTATCTGCAAATCATCCACCCAAAATGTGTTTAACACAAACTTAGTACAATAAATTAAAAGGAAAACTTTCGAGAGTTTTTTCTCAAAAAAAAACTTCCACGATGACAGCCTAAAGTGCAAGCATGTGTAAGCTGAAGCACATAACACAACAAAGAACTAATAAAGAAAGACAGTTATTTTCTGAATTCATCATCAGCTTCCAGTAATTGAATGAATTCAAATAATCTCAATCTGAAACTTTATTGTAGAAAGAGTAAGTGAAGCAAAAAAAGCTCAAATGATAGCAATTCCAATTATTTTAGATCACCAAATAATAGCAATTCATCATCACCAAAACAAGGTGGTTACAATTGAACAAGTATATAAACTAAGTAAAGAGTTTAAACTAAAATGCTGAAAACGACAATAAGGCTCAAGCAGGCAGCAGGCTTGATTAATTTGAGGTTTTAAACTAGTGAGAAAATGAGGGTGAGTGACATCCACCTGCAAAAAAATAAGCAAAAAAATAAGAGAGTAAGAGACATAATAGTGTTATAGTGATTAAAAAAACATTACATTCATTTTTTAAAAATCAAATACAACTTACAAATCTGACTATGCAAAAGTATCATCCACGTCCTTCTCCTTCTCCACCTCAACCCCATCTTTCTCCAACTCAGCATAACCATATAGCCAATTTCGAGTTGTTATCAAAGCTTCGACATGTTTTTGCAAGAGTGAACTCCTCCACCTGTTTAAAACTCTACCACCCATGCTAAAAGAAGATTCGAAAGCAAAAGTAGTAATAGGTATCACAAGAATATCTTTAGCTATACGACCAAGACTTGGGAAAGTTGTTGATTGCTCCTTCCAATAGCCCAAAATATCGAATTCCTCATCAACATTACAAGGTTTTAAAGGCAATTCTAAGTATAATTCTAATTCAGATTTACCCATGTCACCACTACAATATCAGCAACAAAATTCTAAAATCACAAATAAAAAAGATCAAAACAGAATAACCTAGAAAATTGATTAACATATTGAGTAATGATAATATTTGTCGCTATCTTACTGCATAAACTCTACTAGTCTTGCGTGGACGATATGCATCTGAATTTGAACTACCTTGGGAAGAATAAGTAGGAAAAGGATCCTTGTAATGGTTAAACAGTTGAACAAATTCATAATACACCTCCTGGACTTTTGTTTCAACCATGTGAGCTTCATACAAATCCTTGAAAAAATGTCTCAAAAATTTCAACTTACACCGAGGATCAAGGATTGCAGCAAAAGATAATAGCACAGAGTAATCAGACCAATATTTATCAAACTTGCAACGCATAAGATCTGCCATTTCTTTGAGTTTTGGATCATCCCCTTTAGAAGCAGCCACTAATAGTGACTCAATTCTACAAATGTTGGCAACATAAAGATTGGAGGTGGGATATTCGGAAAACAAATTAGTAATGTCATAAAAGGGTTCAAGAAAATCAAACTTTTTTTCTACTATTTCCCATTCATGAGAAATAAGCGCCAAGTGATAATTGCTCTCTATCCTACCGAACATTTTCAACGCCAGTAAAAGATCAAGAGCTCGATGAAGCATTAAGAAATTAGATTTCCATCTAGTACGAACATCCATCCATAGCTTTACACCTGTAGCTAAATTACAACTAGAAACACACCACTCAAACCTTATAAGTCTAGCTTCAGAAGAATCAAAATACTTCACATTCTCCCGAACTTTAGCAACAGATTCATCAATGACTTTCAAACCTTCTTTGACAATTAAGGTAAAGATATGGGCAGAGTATCTAACATGAAAATATTTGCCGTCAAGAGATAATTTAGCCATTGCATCCAATTCAATTTGGAGTTTCCCAGCCATAGAATCCATATTACTTGCATTGTCAATAGTCATACTACAAATTTTTCTTTCAATACCCCAATCTTTGATCAAACTAAAAACTAGATTATAAATTTCATGACTATTATGGGGAGGTGGAAAATGCCTGAAGTTCAGCACCTTAGACTGTAATTTCCAGTCATTATCCACAAAATGGACCGTAAGAGACAAATAACCACGAGTAGTACAAGTTGTCCATACATCACAAGTCAAGGACACTTTACTTGATAAGGCCTTAAATGTATTACGAACATATTGCTTTAACACATCATGCTGTCATGCACCATTTCAATATTGTGTTTCTAGAAATAGTTCTAACCTTGGAATTCAAATATGTATGCAATTCCCTAAACCCCTCATGTTCAACAATACTTAAAGAATAACCATGCTTCAATATAGCTCTAGCAAATAACTTACAATATTTTTTTTGGTCAAATTCAGATGCATTAGACTCATTAGACTTATCTAAATCTTTATATTGTTGGCACCTATCAAGGTGTCTCTTTAGATTAGACGTACCAGTCGTACCACTGTGTTTCTGGATTATCTTTTGCAAAACTTGCATGCAATATGTTCACCATTAATCTCAAAATTCTGCCAAATAGTACATCGCTTTCCTTGAATTGGAGATATTGATTGATGGGGTTCAAGTGTTGGTGTAGCATTTCCAAATCTTATGCATGTAATTGATGCTTGCTCAACCTCAAAGTCACCCACTGCACCAAACAATCAGGCAAAGATTAGGAGTAAGATCAATAAAAATGCATAATTTATAATTAATTAGAATGAACTATACCTCTATCACCTGCGTAATCAAATTCAACCTCAGCCATGATAGTTTGAACCCTTTAACACCAAAACATATTAACAGATTAAACCCCTAAAAATTATCAAGAACATCTAAATCTAAAAATTTTCCCAAAACGTTTTAATCCCTAAAATTATTTAAAATCAAAATACTAAACATTATTAAAATGTAAAAATTAACAGATTAAACATATAAATTGTCGAAAAACAATGTTGAACAATTATTAATCAGGAAGATTAAATGTTTAGATCCATAATTTATGTGTAAAATTTGAGCCGGAAAATTGGACCGATTACTCACTCCTTGACTCCTTGTTGAAGGTAGAATATGGAAGTGAGAATTTGAGATTGAGAGTGGGATTGTGTGAGTCTTGAAGAGGTCGAGCAGTGGTGAATAATAGCCATAGGTGGATCTCTGAATTTTTGTATATTAGGAAAGCTAGACTCTAATGGCGGCAATGGCGAGATTTGTGACTGAGAATTTTAGTATATTAGGAGCTAGACTCTAATGAAGGTAGAATATGGGAGTGAGAATTTGAGATTGAGAGTGAATCACTGATTATATGATTTTGAGATTTTCCAATAATGTTCCTCTTATCACTCTTCTGCTTCTTCTTCTTTTATATATTTTTTTTTATTTTGTTAGCTAATTAAGTCATAAAGTATTAAAGTATTACATTTTTCTCCAAATAACTAGCAATTTAGGATTACGTCATATCTTTTTTTTCCCCCTAATTTATGAGTTATTTTCCTATTTAAGCTTATTCAAATATTTTCAATAAAATTCTCTATTGTAATTTATATGTCTCAAAAAAAACCTATAAAAATTTATGAATACCACTACTTTTTGGATGCATGTGCATTCTTTATTTAAATTTAGTAGTTACAATTTACGAATACTACTACTTTTTAGGTGCAAGTTCATTCTATATTTCAATTAAACAATTATGGTTTACGAATACTACTACTTTGTAGGTGCATGTGCATTAATGTAGCCAATTACGATTTAAAAATACTATTTGACCTTAGGCTTGATTGTTTTATCTTATATTTTATAAAAAAAAAACAAAACAAAAAACAAACAAAAAAAAATAATTTCAAATAAAAAAAAGTTAAAAAAAATAATAATTTAGGATAATGATTGAATTGAACGTCATAATGATTGAATGTGAGCATGAGTATATGACAATGACCTGATGATAATTTAACCCAAATAATTTACCTGTACCTGGTCATGACTTGAATTTTTTGGACTCGAGAAAGTGGTGGCCCAAACTAGAGCTGTTAAAAGGCTTTTATTTTTCTAATTTTATTATTCATTTGCCTATGTAATCTTATTTAAATGTTTTGAATAATGCCATTTAAATTTTTTAAAAAAATGCCATTAAAAAAAACGTGAACTCGGATGTGAACTTATAAAAAATAAACAAGTTTAGATAATTTCAAAATAAGTTTAGAAAAAAAATTGTTGTATTCTAACTTATCTAAACTAAACCTATTTTATCCAAATTTATATGAACTTATTGTATTTTATCTAAACATGTCATCTCAATATGAACTTATCTGAAATTGTTATCCCTAAAATGAGTGGAATCAATGTGAATAGATTAGAATAGGGTTTGAACGTATCTTCTAAAAATCTAAACTAAACCTATCTTATCTAAACTTATTAGAACTTATTACCTCGAATTTAAATTTATCTGAAATTATTTCTCTTACAATAAATGAAGTAATTGATAATGAGTAAACGTGAATGTCATTACATGAACTGTTAACAAACCGACCCAAAAATGTACCCAAACCTGATATGACCTGACCTGAAATCAACCCGATACCCAGATTAACCCAATATTTGAGACCCGAACCCGAACATGACCTGACTTGGAAATGATCCGACCTGATTATAACCTGCAATTTTTTTACTTGAACCAAACCCGACTTGAACCCGAACATGACCCGACTTATAAATGACCTGACCTGATTGTAACCCGCAAATAATTGACTTGAACCGAACCCGACTTGAACCCGAGAATGACCCGACTTGGAAATGACCCGACCTGATTATAACCCGCAAATTATTGACTTGAACCGAACCCGACTCAAACCCGAGAATGACCCGACCTGATTATAACCCGCAAATTATTGACTTGCACCGAACCCGACTCGAACCCGAGAATGACCCTAACCCGTTTTAACCCATGAAAACCTGAATTAAACCAGACCTATTATTCACCCGACCCGAATGTAACCCGACCTATTATCAACCCGACTTAAACCCGAAAAGATGTATGATCCGACGTTACCCGACTCAAGCATGACCCAACTCAAACCCGACTCGTATAGGTTACGACATTAACCCAAAATGACCCGACCCGAGTTGACCCAACCCACACTTACCGGACCCGTTTACCCGATTTGACAGCTATATATATATATATATATAAGATTTGCATCAAACAAAGTAAATCACTTTCCTGTTGAATTGTCCTAGTAGATGGGTTTTATTTCTCATTTTCATTGACATAAATTCTCTCTCCTCTACTATTTCCTCTTTCGTTAAGCTTCATCCTCCTTCCATGGCGTCTATCTCTACCATCACCTCTAGAAACTCATCTCCGTTGTCATCTACCATCTTTGGGACCTTCATTCTGTCGAATTTCTTCTTCATCGTCTACCAGCGTTGAATTTTTCGGCGAAGATGTAGTGGTGAATCCTTGAATCAGGTTAATTTTTTTTATGCGTTTTCCTCGTTTCACAACCTTCTCGTTAAATATGAACATAGTGAGGTAGTTGTAGTTCTGATTTTTACTTTTTAATATGAAGTTTTTTTTTTTATTCAACTCTTAGGTTGAAATAAACATTTCAATGGCAGATTTTAAATGAGCTATATATTTAAATTGACTTGTAATGTTGAAAGTAATTGACGATGAGAATAGTCTAAATTAAGGAATTTGCATTTCAATTGTAGATTTTAATTGAGCAACATATTATAAATTGTAGGAAAATTATCAATTATATCATCCAGGTTTTGACTTTTATTAATGATACACTTCATTAAACTTTTATTATCACGGGCACACCTAAACTTTTCCCTAAATATCTACAGTAATCTTAACGTTAACTAAACGTTAATGAGGCTCTATTGTCAGCGTTTTAAAAGTTAGGAGGCTAAACATACTGCATTGCCCCTCTCTTTTAATTTCCCTTCCATTTTTCCCTCTTTTTTTGTGAAATTTTCCCTACTTAATTATACGCCTTCCCTTCCTGTTTGCACTCCCCCTTTCCATTCACGCTCTTCTTTTTGCTTTCATTTTTTTTTCTCTGGAAAATCAATGGCTTCATTTGGCAGGGTTTCATATTCAAGCAATAGAAATGGAAGAGGTTATTGGTTTAAAGTTATGAATTGCAACTGCTAACCTCTAAGATCTGCAGACATTAGGTTTTCTAACTCTACAGCCAATCCCGGAAGGTCTTATTATAAATGCAGGTTATGTGAATTCTTCATGTGGGTGACTGAAGATCAAATTGTAAGGGACATAGGAGGGAGACAAGGTTTCATGGTAGAAGCAGCGTTTGTACAAGCATTAAGGGTAGAATTTACAGAGTTTATGCACAAGACGGATGAATTTGCTGATTTTGTGTATTTGGTTGTGAAATTGGCTGTGGTGATGTATTTGGTGTTGTTGATTGTTGTTTTGAAATAGTTGCCTAAATAGATGAACTAAGTTGTAGTTGGTGTTTTACTTTGAAATAAATAAAAGTGGTGTATTTTGGTATAATCTTGCAAGTTCTCCATTTAATTGTACTTTTTTTAAGAGCAAAAATAATAGCAATTAAGTACTGAAACTTATTTCATACAAAAACTCATATATATCAATCTAGCAAGTAAGTAATGCTGCATTACCATACAAAAACTCATAGCAAGTACTGCTGCCAATTTAGTACTAAGTTCAACAATGAAATAAAACAAGTTCAATAGTACTTAAAGCTTATAAAACCTGTTTAAAAACCTACATAAGTTTGCTAAAAGTAAATCAAACACCTATGATATGATATAAGTTTGAAATTGTGACAAGTCTTGTGGTTGGTTTGCCAATTGTGATGATGAGAGCTCTGTTGCAGATGCTGCAGCTTTGGATTGAGTTGTAGTTTTCTTTGCAGCATTTGGTTGATCACTCACTTTTGGGTTTTTAACAACCATGGCCTGAACTGACTTAAGTTCTTTTCCAGTCTAACCCCCTTTGCAAGTTCTAGCATTGTGCCCTAAATTCCTACATTTGCTGCATTTAATTGTTCTAGACCTCTTCCCTGGTTGGTCTTCACCCTCTTCTCTCTTCTTGTTTCTACTTGGCCTACCAACACCTCTCTTCATCTTTAGTGGATGAATGTGAGGGGGGTGGTTAGCATCAACAGGTGGCCACTGACTTGAATCAGGATCAGGGTTTATAACATTGTTATAAACTTGCTTGTAGGTTCTTGCAGTATACCAGGAGCTTACATAATTGTGAGGATCAACCTTGGCATGGAGCATTGCCCTCACTGCATGTATGCAGGGGATACAAGAGAGTTGCCAAGCTCCACATGAGCAAATTTTGGTGTTGAGACTTAACGGAAACTGGGACTTCCCCTCATGTATCTCATACACTCGTGGACTTGACTGAAAAGCTCTGCAGGTGGAGGTTGCTTTGCTAATTTCTCTGACCAGCTTTGCAATTTTGGGGCATAAATCATTATCCTTCCAACTTTGTGCTCTCTCATGCCTTAAAGCAATCCTGACCATACAGACTCTTCTAATACCTACCAATTACAATTATTAGAACACAAAATCAATTGATCTTTTATGAGAAGTAATAATGAGCCAAATGTAGAAGTATTACCTTCAAGCAGGGTTAAGACAGGTCTGCACCTGTCAACACCTAGTGTGGAGTTAAAACTCTCAACAAAATTAGAGGTGTTTGAGTCATTGCACACATTTGGATCGAACTTATGTTTTCTCCATTTTGACTGATCTCCTAAATCAGCAAACCAAGTCAGAACATCATCTCCTCCTTCTTTTTACAACTTTTCCATTGCTTTTCTGAAGGTGAACTTATTTGTTGCATTGCATGCCCTCTAGAACAAAGTATACACCAAAGGACCTGGGAATTCTTTTTTGTAATTCCTACTTAAATGTCTGCAGCAATACCTCCTTTTTGCATCAGGCCATACTTGTTTCAGAGCAAGATCAACTCCCTGTTGGTGCAAGCCACAAAATACTCTAGGTTTAGTACTAAAAAGTTATGTATTGAAAAGCTAATTTCCAACAGGTAAGAAATGTATACCTTTTGTCTGTTAGATATAATTGTCCAATGTTGTCTGCTTGATTGCTTGACTATGTTGTAAAGATGCCAAAAGAAATAAGCCCAACTTTCTTTGTCTTCAGCTCTCACTATGGCATATTCTATTGGATAAATTTCATTATTATCATCTAATGCAACTGCAGACAACAGAATACCACTATAGTTGCCCTTCGAATGTGCCCCCATCAACCCCAATCAAAGGCCTGCAACCTCCTAGAAAATCCTTCCATTGTCCAGCAAAACTTATGAAAATACTTGAGAACAGATTGACCCTAGGAATGCTTTCATTCAATTCCCAAGCTACAAATGCCTTTGACTCAGGATTAGTTAAGCATATCATGTTAACATACCTTGGCATAAGAGAGTAAGACTCATCATGACCACCAAACAGTTTTTCAATCACATACCTCTTCAGCCTGTACAATGAAGCTTGTTTTATATATTCCAAACCTCTGAAATAGGAGTTCATTCAATGCTTTACCTGGAATGTCTAGATCAGCCCTAATATCTTCCATCACCTTAAGAGCTACCCACTTCACAGTACAAATATGGTTGTAGGTTTCCAAACCCATACAATTATGAACATCTGGCCATATTTTCTTTATTGTCCATGTCTTACCACCAACTAACCTACTGGCATGTAATCTCCACTCACAACACTATGCATAACATGTCACAGTGTATCACTTATTGTCTGCGGCAATAACATGTAAAGCAAAACCTTCCTACACTGCATAATCTTTCAAAGTTTCCCTTAAATGAGCCTTGTTTATGAAAATCATCCAGGGTTTAAGTACAATCTTCCCAAATTTCACCTCTTCATACATTTCACCATGCCCATACAGCTGCTGAAAGTAGTTATCATCGTCGTCGTCATCTATAAAACCATACCAAAAACCCTACTCCCAATTGTCTTCTATGTGGGGAACCTGTCCTATCTCAAATAACTCATCTTCTGGTACATCACCATCAAGGATGACTTCACCATCTGAATCTTCATTAGACACACCACCAATATCATCATAATCCCCATCATCACTGTCATCATAACCCCCATCATCACTAGGGTCACTTAAAAAATTGACTCTCCTTCTAGCATTTCGTTCACTACTTTTCTCAACCTCATTTGGCTTAGCACTGACTTTAACCTTAGCACCAGTCCAAATGCCCTTCCTAATTTGTGTATTCTTAGGAATTTTTCTAGAAAAAAGCAAGGGGTTAGTGGTTGGATTTGGACCTCTGGTGTTTGGACTAGATGAAAAAATGTCAGTGGGTTTCTTGGTAATAGTTTGTGTTGATGAAAACCTAGGTCTTCTTCTAACAGCTAGTGTCTTAACAACAGTGTGTGGTGACATGGGAGATGGGGGTAACTTCTCACCACCAGAACATATGGGTTTTTCCTTACCCTTGCCCTTTGTTGTACCACCAGAAGAACCAGCTACTTCCTTACCCTTACCCTTACTTAACCCTTACCCTTACCCTTAACCTTCTCCATGTACTTCTCAAACTCCTTCCTACCCTTAATGTAATCTTTTGTAGACTGGTTACACTATTCAGTTCAAACTCCTCATGTACATTAGTGAAGGTAGCATCTGGGTCGTAGTTTAAAATCCTATTGTCAAGCTCTACTAATGAGGGGTTAACAGGAGATTCAGGAGTTTTTGCTTGAGGAGTTGATTGGTATGTTAGTCTCAATCTCCTCCTAGGTTGTAGCTTGCTCCTTCCATAATTAGAAGGGTGTGGAAGTGGAGTAACAGGGTTTGCATCATCAGCAGAAGGGTTTGAAGCTTGGTCAAAAGGATTGGCACATTGGTCATTAAGAGGTGGTGGTACATTTTCAGGTGGTGGTTGATTAAGAGGAGGTGGTGGTTGATTAAGAGGAGGTGGTTCATGTAAAGCTTGGTTGGCTTGTTCATCAGCTATTTTTCCCCCTAAACTCAGACACTAAATCATTCATGAAAGTTGAATTTTCAGTAGCCCCAACCAAAATCTTATAAATATCAGTATCAGGGAAGGTCCTAATCATACCACCAGCATCCCTAATAGGCCAATGCTTTCCTTTATATGCATAAGCAAAGATAGGGTTCAATAAAACTACTCCCTTTTTCAGTAACCTATCTTCAAATTCTATCATCAAATCCATGAGGTTGCAAGTATTAGGATCAACTTCAATGTCAACATTATGCACCTTATACTTAAATCTCAACACAACCTTGTCACTCATTCTGCAAAATCAGATTAAACTAATTTAATTTAAGCACACCAAAACATCACATACTCAAGAACAACACAAATTTAAACCTAGGTTCAACATTTAAATAGTGACACTATACCATGCAAACACAAAAACACCCACATCGAATTATATATCTAAAAAATACAAAATTTAGCACGCAAACATGATCATATGGAAATCGAGAATAATTCAGAGCAAAATCCAACAACAATTACAAATTGTACCCATAACCAACAAATTACACAAGTATACATACATTTACTTAAACCTAACAATTTAAACCAAAAAAATCCAAAATTCTAGAGAGAAATAAACACTAACCTTTTAAAATCCACAAAGTATCGCTAAATCTCCAAGGATTTTGCTTCAATCCAGCGTCAATTAGAGTTTTACAGAAGAAGAAGAACAGGGGAGAGAGTGAAGAAGATGAATGATCAAATTTTTTGTATTTAATGTCGTTGGTTGGGCTTGGAGGGAGGGTTAATGAGTGGGGGGGGGGGATTTTAGTCAAGCCAAGTCAAACCAAAAACGAGCCTCATTAACGTTTAGTTAACGTTAAGGTTACTGTAGGTATTTAGAGAAAAATTTAGGCTTACCGGTGGTAATGAAAGTTTAATGAAGTGTATAATTGATAAAAGTCAAAACATGGAGGGTATCATTGATAATTTTCCTAAATTGTAAATTAAGTTGAGCACTATTATGTTTCGATTGTCGTAACTTTGTTTTAGATTGTGTAGATCAATTCATTGAATATTATAGTTGTATGGTTAAGTTCCTTTGTAAATCCATTTGAACAGAGTATTTTGATTCGATTGCTCCGATTGAATGTTTTTTTTTTTTTTTTTTTTTTTTTTTTTTGTAATCATGATTTTGGTGAAGCTCAATAAATTAATATTGTTATCTGTATATTTTGATTAAAGTACTTGCATTATTGAAGAATTGTACATTTGCTCTAAGGTGAATGCTTTTAAGCAGTCACCTTATACTTCAGACGGCATGTTTTTTTTATCTTTGTTTCTGAAAAATATTCAATTCATGATTCAACACTTTTGGATTGTGTACCTTATGTCATGATAGATTTGTGTAATTGGAATCACTAACGTATAAGATTGATATCATAAGTTTTAGTTTAAAAATGTAAATGCATGATGTAATTGTGGATTGATAGTGCTCATAAGACATGTAATGTGATCCTCATGAGCCAACTAACGAATCATAATGAATTAGAATATGATAACTAAGGGGTATGTAATCCTTTGGTCACCAGTCGAATACGGTTCCTAGCACATCGTGCATTTTCTTTTGATTTTTCATATATTATCGTTGATTTAATATGTATTGTATATATAAACTGCAAGTTTATTCTTCTATTTGGATGGATTGTCTAATTCGTTTGCATATTGATGATAATCTCTAATTTTTGCTATATAGTGTAATGTGCATCCATTTTATGCTATTACTGTCCCTGAGGTTTAATCATGGATATTTGTGGTACAGGATGATTATTGCATTTGAATATAATGTTTTGTACTTTTGTTGGTTGCTTGTTTATTGCCTTCTAAGTTTTTGTTCTTCTACAGATCTACATTAAAGGGTTACCATGGATAAGGAAAATATTCATATCAGTTTTTGTACATACTGAGTTAGTGACCTCTATGTAAATATGGTCAAAATTGAAATAGTTACCCTATTTTTGTATATAATGACCTCTATGTAAATGTTGTTAAATTAATATAGTTACCCTATTTTTGTATATAGTGACCTCTATGTAAATGTGGTCAAAATTAAAATAGTTTTCCTATTTCTTTATATAGTGACCTCTATGTAAATGTGTTAAAATTGTGCCTTTATATATATATATATATATATATTGACATTCATTACTTTTATATATAGTGACCTCTGTATAAATGAATCAAAATTGATATAATTACCTTTATTTTGTATATAGTGACCTTAATGTGTAATGTATATGTGGTCAAAATAGATATAGTTACCCTGTTTTTGTATATATGGACCTTTAAGTAAATGTGGTCAAAATTGATAAAGTTACCTTATTTTTTTAATATAGTGATCTCAATGTAAATGTTATCAAAATTGATATAGTTATTTCATTTTTGTATATAGTGACCTTTATGTAAATATTGTCGAAATTGATAAAGTTACATTATTTTTATACATAGTTACCTATATAAACGTTGTCAAATTGGATAAAGTTGTGTTATTTTTTATGTTGTTACCTCTAAACCATTGAGTATGTATAAGGAAAAGTTGAAAAGATCATTTGGCTTTTAGACCGTTAGATCTTGTTAGTAATAATGGATGGTTGAGATTTTCTGCCTTTAGTTTTCACCATAAGCTTTGTTTTCAGCAGAATCTCCCCATGTATATATATATATTTTTTGAACAAGCTTTAGATTATCTTTTAGAGGTAGGATAATATAATTAATTTTTGAATGGTAATTTTTTTTTTTTTTTTTGAGGAAAATTATTATTTTTTTTATTAAGAAAGTATAAATGTGGAAAAATTATAAGTTTCAATTATTTGACCCTGTACGTACAATACTAATAAATTAGGTGCACAATAAATTAAATAAAATATTCTACACCAATGGTTAAGTTACCCTAAAATAATCAAAATTTATCTCCTTATATAATGGAGTAAAAGTTAATTATTGTTTATATATAGCAGTGCGGACATTCAAAACGCATAAACTAATTAAAATCCGATGAATTATACTACATAATATATAATTAATTACTACTCCCAATTACACTGACCGGATATTACGTGGGCAAATTTTCCTCAAAATATTCTAGCTAGATGACGTCTGATTTACAAATTCTTGCATAACTTAGCAGAGAGAAGAATCAGTTGCATAGTTGTAGCTACATCTCACTATAGTCGTGTAAGAATGATTTTTTTTTCTTCCCCATAAGGATTTCAGCCAGTTCTACCAAGAGTATGGCGCGCAACATACTGTGGAAACTGTCAAGCACAGTACTACACTACATTTTTTGTTGTTTGGAGCCATGTCAAGTAACTGTACAACGCTTTCTGCCCTTCAGAGAGGCCATTACAGCATTACCATTGTAAGTTAATGGCAAGATCTAGGAGCAACTCAACTTGGCGAATAGCTCGTTGTTTCTCTTGGTGTTTTAACCGAGCTGCAACAGAGTCTGGGTCAAGGCCTTGCGTTGTCTGTAGTTCCTGCTGTTCAGCTCTCACCTCTTGCAGTAATGCATCAACTTCTCTCACGAAATCAACCCTCAGAAGAACCTCGTCAGTCTCTAATGGAGGATGTAATGGACCTTGATGCTGGATTAGCCAATTAGTTTATCAGAATCGGCTGCAGATATTAACAATTACCACAACAGAGATTAAAACAAAAAAAGGTCCATTTTTTAGCAGCAATTTCCCAATTTAAAGTTGATATTTCACTCTCACCAACCAATTCAGCTTTCTTTATTTATTAATGAGGTGAACAATCAGTAATACATCGACTGTAGATCTGACCTAAATTTCACTTTGATAACAATGATGGAATTTGCAACTTTTTTTTCACCTGAATCAATTCGTTTTCTTTTTTGATGGAAACAATAGATTTTAAGCACTACATTCATAGGTTGATGAGGTTTAAGTCAACTACAGAACAAAAGATTTTAAGCACTACATTCATAGGTTGATGAGGCTTAAGTCAACAATGAGGTTTTAGGGAAATTTAAGTGCGCCAAGATTGAACAATTGAATGATTAACGGCTATAGCCACGTAATGGAAAGCAGGTAGAAGATAAACATAATAGTCTAAATTGGAAGATAAAAAAGGTCAAGCTATCAGCCAGAAATCAGAATTCATGCATAATACAACTACAGTTGACTTGAGCAGCCAATGCTCACTAGCTTTGACCCCCCCCCCTCTCTCTCTCTCTCTTCCCCCTCTCCCCAACAATTAAAAACAAAAATTGGGCAATGTAATCACACAAAATGGTAGAAGGGAATTTGCAGTTATTATTGTACCTTATCTAAGTCGAATCCTGCAGGAACAATTATGCTGAAAGGGTCCTCCCGCGGGAATGTCTCAATCATAAGCTTCTTGCATTCCTTTAGCCAGCCTTCATCATCAAACCCATCATGCATATTCAAAAGGTCGTTGAGCAATCTCATGGCAGCCGAAGCCTCTCGTTTCAATATCTCAGTCTAAATTTTGATTAAGACATGCAATAATTAAATAATCTTGGCATGGATGACAAAGGGTCTCATTTAATACACATGAGAAATACTCCCTTTTTTCAAAATAACGATTATGTATACTAAAAGGTGTGAGATAGGTTGCCCCTATTTACATAATAACTATCGTGCTTGGTTTATTCATGATACCCCCATGTGGAATAAGGAAGACAGGGTGGGAAGAGCATAAATATTACAAATAATAATTTATTTTAGTAAAATTATGTTGCACTTTTTCAGCCCTTCTAGATTAGTTACTCATTTGAAGGCCCCTAAGGACTCTTTAAGTTTCAACTTGTCAATGTTATATTGATGTCCCTTCCATTGTGAGCTCTACATTTCCGCATATTTATTTCTAAATTTTAAGAGAGTTAACTTTTGAGCAACAACAGCAAATATGGACTGCAATGCGTAAGGTAATGATCTTATATCACACTTAATTCTAATTCTAAAATATGTCTGCCTTCTTTATATCGTTTTGTTGTTGACGTTCACTTTAAAAGCAAACAAGGAAATTGACAACAAAGTCAGAAGCTGTTCTCTGGAGTCCTTTGACTAACTCATGAAATGGGTAGACTGCAATTAGATGATAAAATTTAGTGCACTTTTTCACCAAGTTGCAATACTTCCATAGTTCCATGTGTTTGTAAACTGCATCTAGATATTACAAAAATGACTGCTATATGTCTTAGATCAATCACAAGGGTTCCTTACAAATAAAACAAGGACACAGCATACATACCTCAACCCTTCTGTACAGGAGATCCAAACTTCTGATTGCATCTTTCTCATCCTGTACAAAGATGTGAATAGATCTCAGCAAGATAAAAAAAACCAAAGGAGATACAGAGGCCAAGACATAAGCAAGACTGACAGAAAAATCCAGCAGGAAATTTGATTCTCCACGTGTTTGATTTCTTCGAAGTGCAGGTAAAATTAATGGTTGAATAACTTTCCTGAGTTATTGATCTATTTTTTTTCTTTTTTCTTTTGAGCAATTGTTTCATTAGATTTTTTGTTTTTTTATAATTATTAACACTTAATAAGTTAATATACATCCTCTCCAAGATTGCAGTGTTGTGGGAATTGACTGTCTTGCAGTTATTTTGAAACGAACAATCTCATTATACCATTAGATTGTCCTTTCTGTGATGAACATACATCATCTTCCTAAAAATTATGCAAAATATACGTCAAATATGTGATTGGAAAGAATATAGCATGAACACAGAAACCAGAGGACGGAAGCAAGTTGCTATATAAAGTAGACTTAACTACAGAACGCTAATATAACCAATATAAGCAACCAAGAACTTAAAAATATAGGCAGACAAACACCAGTTCTATTCCAGTATGAAAGAAGGCATATAAAATCCATACATCTCTTCTAGCAAGATCAAGTCGATTCCAGATGACCATTAGAACAAGTTCGTCAAGCTCCCCTCTCTCTGCAGCTTCTTCAATTTTCTACAAAACAGAAACACATTAAAAATGCTTCAAAATCTATAGATTTTGATCCTTTAAGATCAGTACAGCTGTAGGGTGATTCAATTTTGCAGGCTCAAGACATGTTTAACTCTCGGAAGCAGCTCCGGAAAAATTGGTATGTGGAAATAAACAGTTTTAGCTCACCCGTTATCCCCACAAGTTCTCAGAGAAGTTTTTATTGGATACAACTTTTCTTTAAATTAGCATATCCATGTAGGAGAAGGTCTAGGGTGACAATTAGAACACCTCAAATTCAATACAATACTTTCAAAATAGACCACCTAAATAAAGGCATACCCAGGTTCACGCGTTACTCAAGTTTCTCAAAATTTGAAGATACTATTTTGCTTTTGATGCAGCCTGCCACGTCTATCAATTCATCAGTTTGGCAGGTTATAAAACTGTGAGCAATAAAATAAAGTTGACATGACCTTAGAACAAGTGGCTTTCAGCTTTTTTGTTTGGCACAGAGCAGTATTGTACCGGGGATGGTAGGGAGGCATGAAGAAGCTAGAACCAATGCTTAAGATACATAACTCAACTTTCCAGCACTAACTTCCCACTTTAATCAATGGAGCGCATTAGACATAACGGTTTCTAAATTCTAAGAATCCAGCAATATATAAGGTTTATAAAGATAAAAGTTCTCTACTATTCGATTAAGAGTTGAGACAATGTGGGAAAATGGAGCAAAAAGGTATTTAGGCAATTTAGCTATGACTGCCTATGATATTATATAAAGCTTTCTGAGATTTAGGTAATAGAATAAGTGGTTCAAGAATCTTATTTCTCTATATGAAAGATGTACTCAAGATACTGGACTGATTTATTAAGATCATGGGTACCTTTCGAAAAAGGATGCACTCTATTAGATTTTGTGAAGGAAGAAGGTAGTCTATAACGACGACCACTCTAACTAGAATATGCCTTTCAGTTTAGGCTTCCTTCCTTAAAATGTAACTTTCTGATTCTGCATTATAACATGCAGGTCGCAAACAACTTTGACATACTGATTCTATAGGTTGGTTCTATTCAAGCTAAAAGATAGGCTCATGATGAATTCTGCATGGAAACATAGAGCTTCTGAAATCAAATTGATGTGTTACCTGTTCTACTTCTTCTTCAGCCCTAATGAAGCTCGATACCAATTTTCTTGCTTTCCTAACATCTTCATCTGGGAAACCTTTCAGACGTGCACCAATTTCACGGTACTCTTGGACCTTCTTTTCCTCCTCTAAGTCCTCTTCTAGGCGTTTCCGATGAAGTTCTCTGGTCTTTTCATGCTGTTCTGCCTGCCAATCCTGTTATATGAATATGATAACATCAGCTTATTCAGAAAAAAGATCAAATAATTACAATCTTAGCCAGTCTTTGTTCACAACTAGCCTTTTATTTCCATATTAGATAAGTAAAAAAATGCATATCTAAAATACATCTGTTTACAACAATTTCAACACAAACAAGTGCAGCAGTGCTGAAAATTTGAAATAAATGTCTGTCTCAAGAGCTACGACATCACAAAAGAACAACTGTACTACAACCATAACATTTCACATTCTTGTTACAATTTCAATGCTGACTTTCACCGTATAAAATATTGAAATAGATTTAAGATATTTGCAGTTGTTCTTATGCAACTTAAGAGCACAAAATTACAGGGTTCTGAATTCTGAGAACTTTTTCCGCATTGCCATCTTTAATTTCTCAATCACACTCGTGTTACAAACTTACAACTACATTACGATAGTCTACATAACACAAATATGTCGATTCTCATCTATCCAACTATCCATAAATGTCTAAAATATTATTGAGCAACCTCCAGCAGAACCTATGCTTACTCCAAATTAAGTGTTTACACAGTAACCAAAGAAAAATTTACCATTCTATTCCAAAAAAAAAAAAAAAAAAAAAAAAAACCTTCCTGAGTTAGATAAAAGATTGATTATCCTGCCCATTTACAAAATTTTGTTTGCTAATTCAAACCAATCTTCAGCAAAATGAAAAAAAAAAAAAAAGCAGGCAAACTATTAGCACCCAGATAAACATATAAATTAAAATCCAAAAGCAAATAGAGATAATTACTGTATAAATAATAAAAAATCAATGAAAAAATAAATTTAAAAAAGAACATACATCATCATAAAATTCTGGAGATAAACCTGGGGGTAACTCTTGCAAATCTTGGTCCTCTTTGCTCTTAGTCGACCTCAAAATTCCTGTTTAATATGGGAAAAAGAAGAACAATTATCAATAGAAATTGGGAATTTAAAAAAAAAAAAAAAAAAAAAGAAGAAGAAGAAGAATTAGCAGGAGTAAATTACTGACCAGAAGCAGAAAATTGTTGGTTAAAAAGAGGAGAGAGATTAATGAAAGTGGGTGGAGTAGCAAAGCGTGTAATTTGATGGGGTGAGAAAAATGAGTTTGTTAGTTGAAGCCCTCTTGCTTCCATAGTTGCTGGCTTCAGAACCTCAAATAGTCAAATGGAGGTCTTTTTTCAGTGTAATAAACTTCTGTGAAATACCCAAATTCTGTATTTTCAAGAATCGATTATTATCATTAATTCGTTACGGAGTATGTTTGTATGTTTTTTATCAGAAAATTGAAAGTATGGGTATTCACGGTCCGGTTTGGTATGATTTGGGGTTTAACTCAAACCAAATTGTAAAAATATATTTCTTATTTTACCTAATCAAACCAACCCGTATTACATGTTAAATCGGACTAAATCAAACCGTATTAAAACGGTTTGGTGCGATTTGATAAAAATCCAAGTTACTCATTTGAGTAACAACCGAAGTTACTCCACGCTGGTTATTTTGCTATGTAAGATCGGGTAAATTTATCAGGGTAAAATTGATTGAAGATAAAAATAGTGTTATTATTCTTTATATTAGTCTTGTTTTATTTTTCACATAATTTTAATGCACACGGTTTTTTTTTTAAAAAAAAACAAACGAGGATTATTATTGCAAATCATAATCCACCAAAATTAAGACACTATGGGGGAACGAATCCATACAAATTAATTCATCTCCTCTTGTATCCCACCTAGCAATTAGGTGAGCTACTGTATTCCCGCCCCGTTTAACATGAGAACAAATCCAGATCAAAGCTATTTGATAACGACTTATATCATCAATCATATATCAGAAAGATTGGAGCTTGACCCTCCTGAGGTGAATCAGCAGCCTTCATAACATTAATAGCATCTCCTTCAATCCAGATCTTACTGTATCCAAATCTGCGAGCTATTTGTAAACCAAACCTGGTTGCTGCAGCTTCGGCAGTGAGCGCATCCCAGGGAAAGTTCACCCTTTTCACAGCAGCAATCACCAAAGTACCATTCTCATCACGAACAGCCACACCAAGACTAGCATATCTCCCTTCCATTATGTGAGCATCAACATTAATCTTAATCAGTCCAGCAGCTGGCCTTGACGTTGTAGAGAAGACCTGCTTAGCATAGAGGCAGTAGTCATCCACCATCTCCTTGAATCACAGGCTGTGAAAACAGGATCAGGTACAGCTTGCTCAAAGACACATTTGTTGCGGCAGAACCAAATAGCCCAAGCCAAACACATGATGCTACTAACTTCCTTTACATCCAATTTGCTTGCAAACCAAAGGAGTTTTAAGGTGAAAGAACCAGACGGGAATGCAGCAATTGTGTCACCATACTCACTATTGGCCCACACCCTTCTAGCAGCATCACATTCGAATAGGACATGATTAATAGACTCCACCCCCAATCCAAAGATCAGCATTCTCAACGCTTTCTACCTGGTGTTGCCCCAACACTCCTAGCCAATAACCTGGCTTTACAAGTTTACAGTATATATCCCATTCTTTGTTGGCCACCAAAACATCTCATCAGAAGGTAAGCTCAAAGACAACGGCAGTTGTAAGATAGTCTGGCATATAGCAGGTTGAAAGCATTCTCTGATAACACTCACATTCCACACCCCACTGTTCTGCTCAATTAGCTCTGCAACAGTAAGATTTGGGTTATAAACGGCATTAAAATGAGGCAATGGGATTGCATTTCCTGGCAGCCACTTATCGTTCCCAACCTTAATATTTGAACCATTGCCGACCCTCCACCTAGGCCCCTCAATAGCAGAGATTTTGATACATTTTTGAAATTATATATGACATCTTCAAAGTGAACAAAAATGGATTGTTTCATACAGTAAATGATTTGTTTCAATCAGACAGAAGCTGCAACACAAATAATTCAAAATTTTCTTTGAAAAAAAAAAAACTCTACTCTCTAACTCTGGTAGTAAGACTCTTCCACCCTACCCAATTCCAAACACATTAGACTTAACCATCACCCAGACGAATAACAGAACTTCATCCCAGCCTCCTGCATCGACTGATGCTAGGATTGATGCCAGTAAGTTCCCCTTCATAACTAAGCTTCGATCGCTTAACTTCATGCACCTGCCCCTTGCGGCTATTAACCGCTTTTTCATGCTGCCGCTGCATACATTTAAAAAGAGCACATCAGAGAAAGGAAATCAAGCAATCACAGATGAGCTTAACATAGTTAACATGATGAACAAAACAATAGTTCTAATCAAGTACCTTGTAATTATTCCGTGGATTTTTTATCTGCTTTCGATCACAAGTAAGCCCTCTATTTATCTCCATCTAACAAATATATAAATAAAATAAATATTAAGACAACCCATAGGAACTTATGCAATTTGCTATACTCTTTACAGGAGAGAGTGAGCTTTGTAGTTTACCTGCGCGGAAATGTGACGTTTTCCATCAGCAGTGATCTCTAGTTCATATTGATTTGTGGGATTCTGAAAGACGAATTATTGTGTGAAACATGCCATGATGCCAATTAGAAAAGTACATGATGTGAAAGTAGTTCAGTAACTCACCTGGAATACTTCTCTGCCTTCAATTTACACTTGGCTTCTTTTTGTTTTTTAACTAAATTGTAGAAGTCTTCTGATTCATCACTATCTCCAGCATCATCTCCATTGCCAGTTATGCCACCCAAACTCTGACTCATTATCAAGTGCAACAACATCACTATCTTTTGACTTGATTCCGGCTCTAGCCAGAACCCGAAGTTGGTGGTTCCATCTCCTTTCTCCTAGATCATCTCTTTCAGGCAAGTTATCGTCACCAGATACACCCTTTCAAAAGTTGCAAGAAAATAACACTTAATAGTGAATGTTTTTCATCAACAGTCAAAAGCAGTCAGATTATACTGATAACTAACCATGAATGCTGCTATAAATTTCAACACATTGCAATCGACATATTGACACAGGGATTATTGAAAAAGTTAACGATGTACCTGTTTCCTCGTGATCAAAAGCAAAGGTATCAAGTATGACAGTAAATAGTATTGAGCCAATGAGCTTATTAATTAGTACAAGTTGACTACATACTCCTGTCCAGAAATAAGTCACATAGTCCCAAGACTCCCACCACCTCAAGTTCAGCATATAAAAGAATTTTACTCAAAAAATCATAATTACAGACTTGTAGTTTGACCATTCCCATAATCTCCTGGTCTCTGCATCACTCAATATAGGCAAGGATACATCCCTCATCCTACAGGCTATAGCTGGAAGGTGGCAATAAAAAATCATGATCAACAATCAGGACCTCTTCTCAACTAATCAAAATTTCCACGAGCAGTCGCTTAATAACTTCAATTAACATCAAGACACAAAAAAAAAAATTTAGGGAAATTGCCCCGTATACCCCTGAAAACTTTCAAATGCACCATTTGTAAAAAATAAGCACTAAATATCCTCATCATCTATCAAATGCACATATCATTGACTTATCAAACTAAAATCATGCCCACACACCGACTCGCTTTTACTTAAGTTTACTTGATAATTTAAATGTTTTAGCATTACAATATAATAATTTAATAGAATTTGATGCTTAGGGGATCTCAATCTAACAAAATTAACATTTGTTATGAGTCTAGGGGTATTCGGTGCATATTTTTTTTTTTACAAATCTCAGGGATACATGTGGTGCATTTTTCTAAACCTGGGGGGTACACAGAACAATCGGCCAAGTTCCACTATTCTCAAACATCTGACAGGGAATGATCAGAACCCAATGGCCACCAGAACTGCCAAATCATGCTATTTAAGTTGTCAAAAAGTTAACGATGTAACTTGAGCCCTGTTTCCATTGACAGGAACAATCAGGGAGAGTTTACTAGGAGTAAAGGCACGCCTACTGTTACGACTTACGAGTAGCACCCTCCAAAGCCATGACATCATCATCATAATCATCAGTCGCTTCAAGCTTTCTGTTAATTCTACCAATAATACCACACAAAATCATGTACATAATAAAAAAAAAGGTCTATCTTACATAGAAAATATGTGTGTTCATAATTGGCAAAACAGAATATACCCAGGAATTTTCTTTAGCTTCATATTCTTTCGAGGCTGAGTGCGCTTCAATGGAGAACTCAGAGAGAGGAGGAGGCACTAGGCAGGGCTATGTTCATATGTTTTCTTTTTCCCTTATTTTCAGAGCAATTAATAAAAGCCTTAACCTACCACAGTTATATATGGGTCAAATCTGTCCAATAAATAATTGGGTCGGGTCTTTATATGATCACTCAATTATGGATTCTTAATGAGGCTGGTCGGGGTTTATAATGATTTAAAACCTCTTTATATAGTATCAAACTAATACGAAGTATATAGCAACTTCACCCGTTCCAAATTACCAATATTAATAAATTTATAGATAACCTTAATATATTAGTTTTTATACTTCATCTATTCCAAATTACTCATTGTGACCTTTTTTTTATTACTACATATTCATGCATTTTATCACTTTGACAAACTTTTTTTGCCAATACTATGAAAACAAATATTAGGGTGTGTTCTCTTCACCTTACATAAAACTGTGAGTTTCAGGTTTAATAAGTTTAATTTAAGTTTTAATAAACCTCTAAGAGTTTAATCTGGTTTATGAGTTTCAACAAGTTCAATAAGCTCTAAGAGTTTGATCTGGGTCTATGAGTTTCAATAAGTTCAATAAGGCCTAATTAGTTCTAATAAGGCAATAAGCTCCCATAAATTCAATCAGGTCTAATAAGTTCCAAAAAGTTTAATCTTAATATATTAAGTTAAAATTTTTTTAATAAAAAGTATTAAATTTTGTATATCATATTAATTGTACCATTATAATTATTTTAGTATAACATTTAAAAAGTAAATCTTATATAGAAGTAATATATTTTACCCTATTCATCATAGTTAAAAATTAGATATATTCGATTAGATGGTTTTGCATTATTATAGATTGATAATGAGCTTATCAGAAATTATTTTTTTTCTGAAATAAGAAAAAATAAGTTGAACTGAACAAGGCCTAAATATTACGAGAACAAGGAATAAGTCACATACTTCGTACTAGTAACTAGTGTGTGAGGGTATGTGTATATTGTTGGAGTTCTTTTGGCATTAAACTTCTGAGACTTTACTTTAAGCAACAAAGCACAAAAAACTTGAAATAGCACTGAAACATCTGTGAGTGAAATTTTAACACGGTTATGGTCATCTACAAAACTGTGGAACATAAAAAAAATTCATAGATAATTCTGTTTAAAGGCCATTCTCTCATATAGGGTAATAGAGGTACGGTGACCGGATGGCCAGAAAACCGAAGTCAAAATAACTTCCCTGGAGTTTAACTACATCCAGTGATCCACATTGTTCGGGTTTTAGGAGCGAAAATACAGAGTTTGTGCTCCCAAAATTACATACCCTGGAACTCAGATGATTCTATTTCTGACTGTACCAAAGACTTAATTCCAAAAGGGGGTTAATTCCTCTAATTTGATAATGGATAAGCCGAACCCTATGGTTTCAAGTTTCAACCGATACTATGAACAGACCACGGTAACAAAACCTTTCACTAGTATTCACTATTCACAACTGTTCAACTCTTCAGACTCTTTGCTGTGCTCTCAAGTTGAGCGGCATCAACTAGGGACTTATTTATAGCTGTACATCCGGGACTGTGTCCAAACACCAACAACGATACTTTGACCTTGACATCTCGAATAGTTCATCAGGTGTCAGCTTCTCAAGATCTTTCATTTTGCAACAATCAAACTCATTGGTAATAAATTCAGTAACCTGACTGGGTAAGCATGATCCCACGAAATCTTTGAGATGATCTTGGTCACGCATTCTCTTGTACAGCCTCATTACAGAGACACAGCCTTCGTACGGATCGTGTATTCCCATCTGAATATCATAGCTGCATTTACACAGTGAAGAATCAAATTCAGAACTAATTCAAAGAATGGTTAAAGTCTGCCAATTCTTTTTTAAAGGTTTACTCGACCCTCTCTCTCTGACACACCTCAAACAGACAAACCAAAAGAGTAAAAGATAAAATAAACCATGCAATCAACAGATTCAACATTACATATATGGGCAGTGATAGTTACGAGGCACACACAAGTGAGGTAGACATACCCAAGGTACATTTTTGTCAGATATTTGAGTGAGTGGCTGACCAAATTTGTTTTCATCAGCGGATGATATTTGGCAGTATCCCTGCAATATTATGAAATCAGAAAAGCCTTTCAAATTTCAAAACCAGGCAGGAGGAATTTAAAATAAGAATTATAAACCTAAATTCAGAATCTGTATCTATTTGAAAGCACATTGTGCTGTGAGCTGCCTATTCAATGAAAAAACCAGGAAGAAAAAAGATGGGTTTTTCATAAGAGAGCCTCACACCATAGCAGTACACCGCAATAAGAATCAAATGCAAGATCTAGAAAAAGCAATGACCACACTCGTGAAACATTACATTTTCATTGCTCTATTAGTTTACTTGATTTCAGATGCATCACATTTCACAACCCTCTACCATCAATCTACAAATTTATTTATGACAGGCATGACACATGGAATTGTATATATATCAGCCTCATCTTGGGCCTTGAAGCATGAGCTGATACCGGAGATTGAGAACATGTTTTTCTGATGACAAAAAACCTAAAAGCATGGAACAGTGATATTCCTCTCATTTCTGTAGCTGTCGTCAACTACGAGGAAATGAAGGAAGCTATAGAGAAAATGTAGGACATAAAATTTGTTGTGAAGTATGTGAACTATGAATTATTGCGGAAATTTTCAGAATAGGACCTCAAATAGACTTAAGCCCACTGAAGACCTGGTTTTTAAGGTAGATGGAGCAAATAAGACCTTTCAAAGAGAATTCAGAAAGCACCCACATACGAAGTTAGACCACATCTAAACTACCAAAAGGAAAGATAATGCTAAAATCACCGAACTCCATATCAGATGTGCACATTTTCAGTCAAACTTCCATCAATATATGAAAAGAAACTTTTATGAAGATTACTCATTACTGGTGACTACAGGATAATTTGATATTGAAACCATGGAAATTGGAAAGGTTGCACTATTTTCTCCAGCCATTGGGCAGAGGGGATATGGAAAATATGATATGTTTACGAAGAACTAAGGCAAGGGAAGGAGATCAGCCACCAAAAAAAAAAAAAAAAAAAAAAAAAAAAAGGAAAGGTCAACTTGCCGGAAAGTTGACTATTATGCCGAAAAGTAGAGAATTAAGGTGCTACTTGACAAACTCTAGGGCCTTAAAAGGTGTTCCAATTCCCCATATCAAAGAAAATGTATTTTCTCACAATATTTAAGTCTTAATATCCCTATATTCATCAACCCGTAATTGCATCCATTGAGGACAGAGATATGGAAAAGGCTAAAGGCCAAAACAGCAGTACTTAACAGCTGATTATGGCATATAACAATCAGAGTCTAACTTTCAACTTTCCAAGTTGGAGAGAAAGCTTGCAATCGAGTTTTCTAGGGTTCATTCATTTACACAATTACACAGGTAAATGAACCACTTAAGGTGAAAAGCAGCAAGACAATGGCACAAATATAATAATCATACTTCCCCTATTTGGTAGAGAGCAATCATGGGCTTCATAGCATTGTAATATGCAATTTTTTGCAGTCCGTCATGAATTACAAGAAACCACTCTTATTAAAATTGAGGGGGTATTAATTCATACATCTGACCCAACAGAACTCCAGTCATAATAATCAGTGTCTTGTAAGGTGCACTTGAGGCAATTTTTATAATGTGAAGGTACCTCATGAGTTGCCATATAGGATGCAAATGTAATTTGAGACTGACAAAAAAACTTACATTTCCAAGTTATTGTAGATTTAAATAGAAAAACATAATTCCTAAGAGGCTAAGGCCACCCCCGCAGGTATTAGTCAACAATAATTAAAGAACTCCAGAAGTGACAGCATCATTAAGCAAGTATAATGTTTTATTAAGTGATCACCAGCACACAAGTATAACATTTCAGAGAAAACAGAGCTACCTGATCAGGTGGTCTGGATAAGTCATATTCAAACAATCCAAATCATGCTCCAGAGAGTGACCCACAAGAAGCTTGGCCTTTCCACCATCAACTCTCACTATTCCCATGGACTCACCATTATATAGGATTTCCAGAATCTTTTCCTGCACTTCTTTCAAAGGCATTGCATCTCTTAGATGTTCTTCACTTAAGCCAGTCAAATCAGATCTGCAGCATTTTGCAAGGAATAGTCCGGTCAAAAAAATATGTACAAACATGATCAAACCTGAGGTAAGAGTCTAGCTGTAATCAGTAACAGGCATTTGAGGTTTTACATAAGCATGAAATATTATATCCTCGTTCTCATCAATAAGGCAAACCCTACCACATAAATTAAGAGTTCCATCACTACCACCTCCAACCATGTCACAGTCCATCGCAACTGCTTCATGAATCTTCGGGACACCATTGCTTCTGTCAGAAATCGAGTTTTTCAGTTCCATAGAAGGCAATGATATTGTACCCTGAAGTCATTGACCAAACTTGTATATTACAGAAATGCATTACACAAAACTTATACAATGGAAATTGTTAATAAAGAACTTGTAATCAAAGATTGACTTACAAGGCGAGTAGGTGGAGGTAGATGACAAGTCCATTTATGCTCACTTAACAAAATGCAGCTGTCAAATATTTTCATGCAAAGACCACATCCCAGTTCATGAAAGATTCTACTGCAATTGTCTTTTGCCAACAAACCTGAAGTGTTGGTCAAAGAAATGCTAAAAAACCAACTTAACGGAATTTAAGGGAAACTAATTTTAAGATTTCCTGTCACTCACTCACCTTTTGAATGCTCCCTGAGAGATTCAAATTATCTGCAGTGTTTCTTATACATACTCCACATTTAGGTTGGTGCACCGAGTGGTATGAGACCTTCATGTGCTCCACAAGATGCTCTTTTTTGTTATATTGCTTATAGCAAGCTGAGCATTTATGCCTGTTTTTAGAGAAGAGAGCAACAAATCACACATATTAGCCAAAGTAATGTCAGGAGATTTAGCAGATCAGCAAAGCACATTCCAGAGGAAGGACGAGAATTTTCTTTTGGAATAATAAAAAGTTTTAATTCAGCACTAAATCAACCACCCTCAATTTTCCCCAACTCTTAGCAAGCCAAACTAAGCACCTGAATTCCAGATAGACAAGTTGACCAAGGCCTGACCCGTAAAATATAATCCAAGGGGCGACCACAACAGAGCGAAACTGCATTTTAACAAATCATCATTGATCATCCCCCTTTTCCTCCCTTAAGATACTAGCAATTTTCACTCTTCAAAATGCACATAGCCACCTGCCGATATGACTCTGTAAATTGAAACTGTGCCAAGCTAATTATGCTACTATGCGACCCACATTTGAGCAAACAGTACAAGGAATTCTCCAATCTCCTCCCAGGCTCCCACTACTTTTGCGATGAAATTCAAGTTCCAACCGAACGTGTTGGATAATTACGGACTTTAATGGAATTTTGCCATGTTTAGAATGTCCTAACTTGGAGTTGGTTAATTTGCGTGAAAATGGAATATGAAGACATTAAAGAGGCATTTCAGATCATTGCACCTCCACACCACACCACGCCTGCCAAGAAAACTACTCAAGAAACCAATAAACATAGTGAAAAGAAAATGAGATCCAAAGAGGTCACCTTCAATCAAGCCCTTCCTAGCCCCAAACCATCACATGGAATTGTCTTCCACTAAGATTAACAAACAAGTAGAATACAACCCTAAATCCACTTCTTCCACCTCAACTATAGACCTAAGTAACTCTATCACCTCACTCAAAAAACCTCATTTCATCCAATTGCACCGGCCTTCCCTTGAGCTAGCTTGAAGACAACAATATTACACCTCCTCCATCTAGCTTCATCAACTGAGAATCATCTAAACTCATAATCTAAAATTCCTCAATAAACATTTATCATCAAAATGTTGAAGCTTAAAACTTAAAAGCCTATTCCTCAGGAATTAAGTCAAACTATTCACCCACAAACCAATTACACATAGGAATATTACAGCAATTCCCTTTTACCAATGTCCCTAATAGGCTAATACAACTCCTTAAACACAACCAAAATTAGGAAAAATCAAACACATTAAGACCCTTTGAAAGATATGGCATACAAATTATGTTACATAAAATGCACGCACAAAGTACAGCATTTAAATGAAAATAACATCCACCCTTTTTTTCAGGGATTTTTAATGTATTACTGTACACTAAATATAAGTACCAAAAATTCGCAAATTTGATAATAAAAAACACATGCAATTTCACAATGAGAGACAAATTTTCAACCAAGCAAAAATTCAGCATGTATAAATTCCTCATTAATATTTACAAATATTTACCACAATATATTTTCAATTTTTCAACACACCCAGAAAAGTACACTCATTTCAATAAGTCTTTGCAAATTATTACACAGCCCTAAAGATGGAATCTTCATAACTGAAACAAATAACCCATTTCACAAATTACCACAAAAGTGTCAAAAACTAAATAAATTTCTCAAAATTTTACAAGGGCAACATTGATAAATCTTACAAAAATCTCAGTAAATACAAAGAAAGTGGGGGAAGAAAGAGAGAAAAAGAAAGGAGGAACCTGGTTTTGACAGACTTAGGAGGATTAGTCTCAGAATCCATGAAAAATGAGAGTTTTTGATTGAAAAGAGAAGCAGCAACAATGGCGGGAAAGAAGAAAGGAATGAGCCAGAAAGACCTGATCGCAATATCCGGAGTTTATAAGAGTAAGCAGTGTTCATATGTTGTGGGCGGTGGTAGGGTAAGTTTGTGGGTACTTGGACACTTGGTAGTGGATGTTGATTGTTCCATCACTTAAGCTTTAAATTAAATATCAAAAATCAAATTTAAGGCATAAGTTTCGTTAAATTGAATTACCCTAATCCATTAATCACGTGAATTTATACAACTTTTAGATACGAGTGTACGAGTTACAATTAAAGATATTTCGTACTCTTATATTTTAATTTTTGGGTACAATCATACAAGTGTACCTTACAATTATAGTTGTTTCGTACTCGTAGCATCTTAGCTTACAATCAAACTCACCTTTTGAGGTAAGTTATCATGTCTTTATTTCTACGTTTTTTCTTAGAGTTCATTTAATTCAGCGGCTTGGCAAAGGCATCTAAAATGGAGGTCAGTGTCGATGGAGATGAAGAAAATGAAGGTGTGGACATCGATGTTGGAAATATTTTTTTTAGAGTTAGGGTTCATTTAATTCAGCGGCTCGGCAAAACCCTTAGAAATGGAGGTTAGTGTCAAGGGAGATGCAGAAAATGAAGGTGTCGACATAGATGTTGGAAGAAGATGAAGGTTGGGGGGTGAAATAAGATGAAAGTGGAGGGGATAAAGAAGATGATTGGCGATGTCGAGATTGAAGGAATAAGGGAGAATGACAAAAATAGCATTCACCCTTTATCAAAAATGACCAATTTACTGTTTATTCCAATGTTTATCAAGGTGATAAACCTAGTTTTTCTCACCATTGCCCCACCAGCCACAGTACATACTGGACGTTTTAGGAAACTAAGCTTCCCGAAGAAAATAATTACAAATTTGGTTGCGTGGCAAAAGTATTTACAAAAATAAGCTTCTGGGTAAACCGCTGCCTCGGGCAGCGTTTTACCCTCTATTTTTTTAAAAAAAAAAATCTGCTACAAAAACGCTGCCCCAGGCAGCGTTTTTATAGTTTGACTTTTTTTTTCCTCGTTTATTTTTTTTAAAATTAATTAAAAAAAAGGCAACAGCATAAAACGCTGCCCCAGGCAGCGTCTTATGAGCGTCTTATCTTGTTAATGAAACGCTGCCCCAGGCAGCGTTTCTGTCTGGTTGTAAAACCAGAAACTCGAGCTTCGTTTTCAATCACGTTTGTTCTTCATTCCTTCGCCTCCTTCGCAATCCTCTTCCTTCCCTTCCCAAATTTCCTCTTCAATCCTCTTCAACCCAATTTCGTATTACATCCAATTCAAGGTATGGTTGAGGATAGGTTGGCTACGAGAGACCTTTGGCGAGCTTCATCACGGTGCTGATGACGCCGCCGTTCAGAGACACGCCCGAGCTTACTTGTTCTTCTTGGTCGCTGGCGTGTTGTTCGGCAACAAGAGCGGCAGCCACCTCCTACACCTGCAGTTGTTAGACAACGACTGGGACCATATCCGTTCGTACAGCTGGGGTAGTGCTTGTTTGGCGATACTGTATCGCCAACCAGGTAAAACGCTGCCTGGGGCAGTGTTTTACCTGTAAACATATACAGATAAAACACTGCCCCAGGCAGCGTCTTATGTTCAAGCATAAGACGCTACCTGGGGCAGCGTCTTATGTTTAAGCATAAGACGCTGCCTGGGGCAGCGTTTTATGTTGTTGCCTTTTTTTTTAATTAATTTTAAAAAAAAATAAACGAGGAAAAAAAAAAAGTCAAACTATAAAAACGCTGCCTGGGGCAGCGTTTTTGTAGCAGAATTTTTTTTTTTAAAAAAATAGAAAGTAAAACGCTGCCCGAGGCAGCGGTTTACCCCAAAAGCTTATTTTTGTAAATACTTTTGCCACGCAACCATTTTTGTAATTACTTTCGTAACGAAGCTTAATTTCCTAAAACGTCCGTACATACTATCAATTGTACCATAAACATATTGGATGCGTGACCAAACTTGATCCTTTTCATTTCACATGTAAGACATGTAATGCAGCCATAATTTCTAGAGTTAAAAGGGGATGTATTAGATTTTTTTTATACTTAATAACATACACTATTTTTTGGTACGCAGTATATTTTTAACCATATTTTTGTACTATATAAAAACGATATTTTTTTAAAAAATGACAACTTTAAATATTTTTTTTTTACTTATATCGGTACAAGCACTATTTTTGACACAAAAAATTTCATCCAAAAAATTTGCAATTGACAACACAATAGCAGACATTTCAGCAACTCAAAACAACACAGCAGCAACAGACAGCACCAGGAGCACAGCAGACTGCAGCAATATTATGAGCTTCAGCAGTCTTAGCAGCAGAGGAAAGAGCTTCACCGATGCAAGAGCACAATATGCTATGAGAGGAGGGTAATAAACTAATAAACAAGTCCGATCAATCCTATTTTCTTAGATTCCAAACTGTGAAGCCTAAGAACAGTGGACTTGTAAACTTGAGTTAGCAAACCACCCGAGTAAAGAATCTAGCTTCTTTAAAGAGAATTTTGAAAAATCATATTGTCATCCCTGCTCATGTCATTCTATGTAACACCCTGCAGCAGCGGCTTTATTAGAAGTGACAGCAGCATTTACATATTGCGTAAAATAGTGATGTTTAAACCTTGGGAAACATTTTAGTGTATGTTTCATAAGAAAATATTATACATGCATACCATCTCAATCAGATACTAGTATCCATGATAAACAGGTGACAGCCCAAGATTTATTTCGTTAATAATATTTAGGGTTGATTTGTTTGATTGTTTCCTTTAATCACTTGGTAAAACTGTAAAATAAAAAAATAAAAAACAGATTTTAAGTGAAAATTGAACACTCTAGTAGTTGAGTAATTGATCTATTCTACCCTAGGGAGAACAAGCATCAAAGCAATTGCCGGAAACCACCCTTTTAAAGTTTTCTTACAGCCTGAAATTTCCTGAGCAACCTACCTACAATGATCTTATACCAATGAAATCACACTAATATGCAATCTTACAAAAAACGATCATCCTTTTGAAACCCTGGTAATACTAGGGCTACAGGCAAACTTTAAAGTTATACCCCTTCTCATTTCACAGACATATACACATGCACACACACACACACACACACACACACACACACACACACACTAAGAAAAGAAGTACCTTTTTTGGGAGTTGTCAACGCATTATGGGTAAAGTTAAACCAAGTAAACACAACTATCCAAATGGTCTGCTTTAAATAAGATTGGGAAGACCTTAATTAAGGGTGTGTCAGACCAAAAACCAAGACACGGGAATCTATTAAAGAAGGGAGCTTAGCTGTTTGTTTGTGTGCCTAAGAGAATGGGAAGGGGTGTAGTAGTTTCTAAATCATTGGAAATGTTGAGGCAGTAGGATCGAGCCCCCAATTCCTTTGGACGCCTTCAAGTTTAGTTTTTGGAAGCAATATTCATCTCAAGGACAAAATCATAGAATAACAGACATCTATTGTTCATTATAGAAGACATGAGTAATACATACAAAAAACCCACTTGTGGATAGTTTTAAATTCATAAAAATAACAGACTTTGAATTCTGAAACATTGTCACTAATAGTACTACATAGTTGTAGTTTCAGTAGTAGTACCTTCAGTGAAAAGCCCCCCTTTTCTTTCTCCTCAATATCAGTTGATTCTTTGTGGATGATTTTCCTCCCAAGCACATGTATCGTCCATAGTTTTTCCTACCAAGTACCAAAATAACAACAACAAACAAAAAGTAATTATTAAATCAGCAAAATTTAGAGAAAAAAACATAAGCAAAGAAAATAAGGAATTCTGAAAATAGGAAGGTGCCTAGAGCCCTAGAGGGTCAAGCTCATTTGTCGAGCTCAAAAATGCCAGCAAGAAGTCTTAGCTTTACAGCCCAATTAAATAACAAGAGTAGGCAACAGTGATGAGATTATATAGCTCAATATATACTATCAAACCAAAACTAATCAAAATCATTGAATTGATGCATAACATTGGAAAACCCAACTCGTTTCAGGTTTTTAATTAGATACATTGCATAATTATCACATTCATTATTTATACTTTGTATAACATTTGGAAAAAATAGAAACAAAATCATGAATCAACCAATCTAAATTGAGCTATAAATTACTTCATAATGCATATATATATTTATGAAAATCAAGAAAATTCCTTAAATTCAAAGCTTTACCAAAAAAACCAAAATCAAACACAAACCTAAACATGAAGAGTGGACCTTTTATATATTCCTAGATATGTAGTGGTGTCTGAAATACGTAGTACTAAGGTTATATTCTTAGGAATTGCTTTTTTCTGTTAATTTTTAAGTTAACTTGTATAAATTGAACAGATTGAATCTACAAAATTTGACAAGGAAAGAAGATGATCATTCTTCCTCCATGATAGATAAATCCTCAGCTCAGGTATATTCGTATCTTATGGATTCCAATCTGGATGATTGAGTTTCAGGCATCAAAAAATAAAGTATTTTCTTGATGGAGCATTATGACTCATCTTACCCATATCAAATACAAAGCATCTATTTTATGAACAGCTATTATATGTACAATTTATAATATGCAATTTGACGTGTATTATGTCAAGATTTGGATGGCTTCTGTTGTGCATTTAACCCCTTCTGCGGTTAACATTTTATTGGCATGCGCCATGAAGATGATATTTGTTTTAATAAGGTAATAACAATGTGCTTCATTCTGTCAACCTGTCAACAAACACAAGTCACAAATGCTACTGATCATTGTGGAGTTATCTTAGCATACAGTTCATGCACACTCTAATTACTAGTAGTTCTTGTATCACCTAATATGCATGGTTCATGTACAAATGTCAGCTTGTTATAATGGAAAATGTTAATTTTTGATGTCGACGGGAAAATGGAGGAGCAGAGTCAACTAACAAGAAAACAGCCAAGACGCTAGACAGGGATAAAAAGGTGAAGATGGAGACAGAGTCACATAACATAAAAAACATGTTTACTAGAATGACGAGAAACAGAACAAAGACAACTAAATAGAAGATCAAAATTTATAACTATTCTTAGGCATTTTAATGACAATTTTCATGAGCTTCTGTTCAATCAAAATTCTGGAACCTAACCAAACTTGTGCAGAATGTGGAACATACAGTGACAGTCCATTAATGTGTATCTTCTGATTTCTTTATCTTCTCTTTCTTTCATTGAAGTCCCTAATCTTTCTTCTTATTATTCCCCTGACATATCTTTTGTCATAGGTCTCTTAGTTATATGAATATGTGATCAACTCTTGGAGTTTGAACGTCAAATTAAAAATTCTATATCAGATAGATATATTGCTAGATATGAAACCAGGTCTATACTAGTCCAAGTGAACTCAACAAATTAGTCCCCAATAAAGCAATATCAGCACTCCTCACTAACTCTTTTAATAAATATGGCTTAAAAGAACAAAATCAGAGTCTAACAAACAAAATGAAAGAAAAGGAGCAAAGCTTTAAACAAACAAGGTACCACAGCTCTAGGCACTAGCCTTTCATGGCTATTGACACAGCCTCAGTAAATAATTTAACACCAGAAAAAACCAGTCACTTTAAACATCTGTATAAAAAAAAAATTGCATTTCCACAAAACAATTGAAATAAAATTGCAATTTAAAATCTAATAAATTAAGACCCTAAAACATAAACAAATAAAAAGGACAAAAGATAAGCAAATTTAAATACCCCTAAAAGGCTAAAACTAACCTCGAATTCTGATTTTTGGTTTGAAATTGACTCGAATCCGTCGCAGTAGAAGACGCCTATCAGATTCTTGAATCATTGCACAAAAAACCCCTATTTTTGGCTCGAACTTTTAGCTGGTACTTTTAGCTTTTGCTCGAATTAGGGCTGTAATTATTTTCAATATTGAGGAAATTCAAGTTAACTACAACCCAAAAATTCCACAAACACCACATCAAAATTACAAACGAGTAACGATTTCTATTGACAAAGATCATCAAAAAACCTTAAAATCAAAACAATGAAAAATAACAACTAAAATCAAATAAATAAAAAAGGGCATAATTTGTTACCTGAGTAATATGTGATGAAAACAATGACAGAAAAGTTATGAGATTCAGAGTATGAAATATAACTGCGAAATTGAAATCTTATCCAAGCTCCTCTTCCCTTAGTGAATTTAGGGTAAATGATTTGGGGAAGATTAAGCTATCAGCTACGGAGTATAGAGCTAAAAGCCCAACCTCATCTCATTTCTTACAATTTACCACATTAGTGACATAACCCCCTCACGAATTACCTAACTTCCCCTGAGATATGTATATCTCAGTTATTCATTAGGCACAACTCAGTGAATCACCAAAAAGAAATTTTTTATTGAGCAATCAACATTAATATCAAATTACAAATAATAGGCAGGCATAAAATGATGATCATCCAACAATGGCTCATATTTGATCAAGAATTACATGGGTTACGAGAAGCAAAATATGCTCCAGGGACAAGCAAATCAAGGCTTGCATGTAAATGCTCCGTCAAGGCATCAAAACTCCTCATCACTTCTACTATATTCTATCATATTAAAAATTAGGCTCTTGGTCTTGAGAGTTCCCAAAGTCGAATTGTCTGCAAAACCTCCTTGAAATGCAGACAAACTGTCATGAATGATCAGGCCTCTCTTGAGAAGTTCAGATTCAAGTTTACAAGTTATGAACCAAAACCGGCTGGTACAATTGGAGGGACAAAACTGTGACCTTTGAGTGTTTGCTCAAAGACATGTCCAATCCTGAGAAGTTTCTCCTGTAGCAAACATTTTCAAACAAATGAGAATTTACAGCTGAAACAGCAATTCCTTGGGACAGGTATATTCTATCAACAACATTGACTTAATAATTAAGTTTTACTTTCATTGACATAGTGGTTATTGACCAATTTTAACTTGGAGAGAGAGAGAAATGCTTTCCACAAAATGTCTTCCATTTAAATTTCATTAGAGGGGAAAAGGTAATTGGGCTGGATCAGATTCACTAGACCAAGGCTAACTCATCACATAATTTCAGTTAAAAAAAATGGGTCTATACCTCATCAAATGCAGCACCTATCATCTGTAGTCCAACAGGAAGATTGGCAGGCCCAGCTTCAGAAAAACCACAAGGCAAGACTAATGCTGGCAAACCAGCCAAGTTCACATTGACCTGAGACAAATGACAAATAAAATAAATTAACACGGATTGCATTTCATTAAAACTTGATAATGCACGCTTGGCGGTACAAGTAAATGAATTAACAGAATTGGACTTGAAATTAAATATTTTACAAGTTCAGAAGCTCTGTAATGTGTAGAATAATTTTTATTATAACAATGAGGTAATCATGCATGATACAGTACTGGTAAAAAACTTAAAAGTTTGTTCCTACTCAGATAAGCAATTGTTGAACCCTTGCAACTGATTCCCATACCCGCATAATACAGAGAGGACAAGAACAAAAACGATATAATCAGTGTTTGAAAAAAGACTTAGCCGGAACCCTTACCGTCATTATGTCACCAGCATACATTGCCAATGGATCATTCTTCTTTTCACCTATGGATGTTGGCAAAGAAACAAGCAACACTTTGATCAAAAGGAAGGCCAACCAAACAAAAGTCTACTTAGAATAACGTCAAACATACCAATTTTATATGCAGCAGAGGGTGCAGCAGGTGAAATGAGAATGTCATTTTCATCCAGTGCAGCTTTGAAGCTTTTTCGAACCACAGTTCTCACCTGAAAGGTTACCAGAATCAATAATTCCTTCATGGACTCTAGAAAGAACTTGATCTTACAAACACAAATGCTTCCACTGCTAAAGCTGCAAGTGCTTATTACTCTGTTGTGGTAAAATCGCAAGTTGCCAACAGGTATAGCACAACCACATATTTTAATGTGTTAATTAAAAAAATATCAAACATGTCTTTGCAAGAAGCAAAATAATGCATCTTCATCGAGGATGCTGAAGAAAGACACATATTTGCTATTTAATTGTGGGACGACAGGTGGGTCCCAAGATAATCTTGTTTAGTGCAGAGTAATTTGCAAAGCGTGCAAGAACACAGATGAAGCAAGTTATTAATAAGGTTTCCAAAGTTGACTTCTTTAGAGAAGGAAGAAGGAAAGTCCAGCAGAAAGAGAGGCAGAAGTGATGTTCATGGGACTAGGTCATCCACAGCGTGTGACATCAGATCATAGACTTGCAGTGGTAAGGAACTTGATATTTAAATCCAAACATTAGCATTTTGTAAATGATCACTTCAAACATCGCTCACCCATTTATCTAGTATTCTGGTATAGTTTCAGCCTAGTTCTCAGGTTCTTTCTTTTTTTTTCCATCCTTCTTCCCTATATTATGGCAATAATTTCAAACAGGGGAGTGGCACTCACTCGCCTATACATGGATATCTAATATCCCCAAAGACCTAGCTTACACACTTTAAATGAACTGCCCTCAAGAGAAACAGCAATAGTAGTAGAAATGATAAGTCTTATGACCTGCTCCCGCCCTACCATAGATGTAGGAGTCCAAACTTCAAAGTCTTTTGATGATTAATCATGGGCCAAATGACACATCTTCACCTTATTTGGAGCTGACAAATGTTCTTCCTTGTTTACCGTAACAAAGAGCTGAGGCTTTGTTTGGTTCAATTGATTTTGTCTGACCTTATCTAAACTTATAATTATTTAAAATTATCTGAACTGAAAGGATCAGCATTACACATTTGTGTTTTTTGATAATCTTTTGCCAGTCTCAAGGGTTGACGAGACTTTTCATGTTTTTTCTCAATTTCTGTCAAGCCTCAGATTTGGAAGCAATTCTACATAAATTAGCATGTAATTTGAAGGGAATACAAGAAATGAAAGAGAAGAGTGTTATCTTCATATACTAGAAGGCGATATCCCATCAGATATCTTGGCAACCCTCTTCTGCCAAGAAATTACAACTATTCCTAAAGCAAGCTTCTTTTTGAGAAAATTCTAGCTAAAGCTCAATTTAGCTAACAGACCTTTTGGAATCATATACTACCTCCGTTAAATGTTATGTGCAACTTTTGCCAAAACGGGATGATCAAGGTTATGTGCAACTCTCTGTTTTTTTTTCTATTTTTAGTAAACAAAAACCTTGGAAATTACATATTTACCCTTACTTAAAAATTTTGATTTTCTTAATTTTACCCTTATCTTATTTCGATCACAATAACCTTTTTAATCTAATCTAAAATCATTAACCTAATTCAACCCGCCCCATTTACTCATCTCCTAGTCTACCCACCACCCATTCATTTCTTTCTTTAACCTCTCTTTCAACCTTTCACCCTCTTCATCCCTCCTCCCTCACGAGTCACGACCACCACCCCTCCCGCCACCATTCTCTCTCCTCCTTCACGACCACCTTCCATCCCACTACCGTCTTTCTCCTCCCTATGACCACGGCCCTTAGCTCCCACCACCGACGAACGATCCTCTTCATCTCTCCTCCCTCACAAGTTTCAGTTGAAGATGATGTGTGATTATTCTGGGTTTTGTTCGATTTTCTGAGTTTCGATTCTCTGGGTTTTGATTTTGAATTTTTGGGTTTTGATTTCGATTTCCTGAGTTTTGATTTTCTGGATTTTAATTTCAATTTTCTGGGTTTTGATTTTTCAAGGTTTTGATTTCGATTTTCTGGGTTTTGATTTCGATTTTCTGAGTTTTGATTTTCTGGGTTTTGATTTCGATTGAAGGTGATGATGATGGTCGGATTTCTGGGTTAGGGTTTTAGGGCGTGGGTTTTAGGTTTTATTGAAGGTGATGATGGTGACGATTTCTGGGTTAGGGTTCTAGGGCGCGGGTTTTAGGTGTTTTGGGTGACAATTTCTGGATTTCTGGGTTAGATTTCTGGGTTTTTAGGTTAGGGAGGGGGCTGCCGGAAAAAGGAGGGAAAGACGGGGGAGGGGGCTGCCGGAAAAGGGAGGGGAAGACGAATGAGGGGTTGTTTGTTTGGAGGTGGTGGCCTGGGTTTTTGTGGGTGGTACGGTGGTGATTTCGTGGGGATGGTGGGTTTTCATGAGGGTGGTGGTGGTTTCGTGGGGGTGGTAGTGGTGGTGGTGAAGGCGGCGGTGGTGTTGGTGAAGGCGGTGAGGGTGGTGTTGGCTGGTCTTGGTCTTGGTGGTGGCAGTGGGTGGTTGATTAATTATCCAAACATTGTCTCTCCACCTTAATTACATACCACAAGTTCCTTAACTTTCTCTAATCTTTGCCCCTTAAATTTTGCATTGGTTTCCGTAAACCCTCCATTAGTTGCACATAACATTTAACGGAGGTAGTACTTACCTTTCCCATTAAGATTATAAAGAGGTAAAGATCAATATGTATAGGCTATGTTACATGAACAGGGGTATGAATATTGGATCCAGGTCCAAATCCGAGTGTTCACACGAAATCTGAAATATATGGATAATTTTGAAATTATGGAAAAGGCATTAAATACCTGTGTCCTGATTTTGGACATAGGTATGAGGATACGACATTAAAAATTTATTATATGCTTCATCATACATTTCCTTTAGGCACATTCACAAATGCATTATTTCAAACATTAATGTCTTTAAATTCCAACAAGAAACTTATAACGCTTATATTTGGAATACATACATTGGAGCAAATCTAACAACATAACGCATGGCAACGTTTTTTTTTTGCTGGAGTATAAATAACAAAAGGAATTCAAAGTTACTTATGTGAATAATGCCCAACGTCAGAATATGTTGATTAATATAAAACAAAGAAATTATTTATTTATTTATTTATAAGGGGAAAAAAAAAAATTGTATAGTGCTCCTAATTTTCAATGCGAGTTTGTTTTAAATGTGGGCTCTTAAGTTTTAGGCAACTTCCAGCCTAAGTTCACAAAATCCCAATCCATAAATAAGAGATATCATGAAATTTGGCCCAACATAAAGCCCACACATGGCAAAGGATAGAAAAAAAAAAAAAAAAAATTGAAGAAATTAGCAGAAGTAAATAACGGAAAAAGAACATACAAAACAATACATAAAAACACATTTACACTACATAATAATGTCACAGGCAACACAATTACATAGAAAAATAAAATACACAATGATACCTGTTGTGCACGCTTATAATATGCATCATAATAACCCGCCGAAAGGGCATATGTTCCCATTAATATTCTCCTTTTTACCTACAAAGATGTGGGGGTTATCGTAAAATGTAAACCGACATTGTACAAAAACAATTTGACAAGCAGATGAGCATTAGCCTTAACAGTTAAAACCTAAAACATCACTAAATAAACACACCTCAGGACCAAACCCTCTAGCTCGGGATTCTCCATAAAGATTAGTTAGCTCATCAGCGGTTACTTGATTTCCATACCTACAGATGAGGATAAAATCCATTTACTAGCAATTCGATGGTACCACTAACTTTTCTGGATGAATAATCTCCAAACACTACAAGGGTACAATCCATTAGCATAGTACCACTCATTCACAACAAAGCAGTAAAAGCATCAAATACCCACATAGCTTTGGTTAGAATAATCTGATAATCACAAACCAAGTTTATCAAGAAACCCCTTTTCCTCACCCTACAGTGAATATTAATATGCATAGCAAGCTCACCTAACACCATCATAACGTGATAAGTTGGATGAAGACTCGGAGGAGGCAAGTACATAGTAAGCTGGAAGCCCAAGGGAAAAAGAAGGCAGTGACACCTGCAAAAAAGAACAAACACAAGGTTATGTCAATTTAGCCAGTCAGCCCAAATCAACAAATCAGTAGGCGTATCAAAGAATGGAAACTACTTCTGTCACAGAACAGCCAAGGTCTTCCAGATGTGAAGCGGCTTCACAAATTGAAGACACCACATTTGCATCAACACCATCTTCAAGAGTCTCACGAATAATACCAACTCTGAGTCCTTGGAGTGGCCTGGACTCCAGGATATTTGAAGCAGTGAATTTTGATATGAATTCTGGAACTTCCTGTAAAGTACATATGCCAAAGCTGAGAATGCAAGAAATCTACAGCATGAATTGAGCACACATGTTTCTAAAAATTATGCTCAATAACAGCAACAAGTTTAACCTGTTTTTTTGGATTCCAACTGCAGAAAACAGATGATTGAAAAGTTCACCAAACAGGGCAATTGATCTGTTTAGAATATGTTTCAAATTGACAATATTATTGGAACAGGCAAGATTGGTGCACAAGTAAAAACTACAATCAGTCATTTTACACAAGTAAATGAATTTGATTATTACATCTCAATAACTAATGAGCATGAAAAGACAAATTTGAGTATCCAACCCACATATTTGCTAAACACTTTCTGTATAGCAATATGTAGGTGGAGGAACTGTGATCCTTTGCTTACGAAGTAAAAAATGATTTATGAATGCTTACTCGCATGCTACTTGTAGAATCAAATCTATCATGCCCAGAAATTGCTTGAAGAAGAATTCCCGCATCAGCAACCGATGTACCAAAGCAGCCTATAGCATCCAATGATGATGCATAAGCCACAAGTCCATATCTTGAGACACGCCCATATGTTGGCTTCAATCCAACAACCCCACAAAAAGATGCGGGCTGTCTCACACTACCACCTGTGTCACTTCCCAGAGACACCACACATTGCCTTGCAGAAACGGCTGCAGCTGAGCCACCAGATGATCCACCTGGTACACATGACTCATCCCAAGGATTTGCGGTCACCTAAACAGATGCATGACCCGAGTACACCAATCAATTATCATAGAGAAAAATTAAGACTGAAAAGTATTTTTCACAATATTTAGTGCTCAAAACATTCATTTTAGATGCAACATCTATCTAATCAAAATTTCTAAAGTCCTTAGATTATAAACGGCATACTTTATTACTAATGTATCACTTCATAATGTGGTCCACTTGGACTAAGCATTTCCACCAAATAGTAATTGAAGCACTTTAGAAAACATTGTTGAATTATACACAATATTTAGTGCTCAAAATATTCATTTTAGATGCAACATCTATCTAATCAAAATTTCTAAAGTCCTTAGATCATAAACGGCATACTTAATTACTAATGTATCACTTCATAATGTGGTCCACTTGGACTAAGCATTTCCACCAAAAAGTAATTGAAGCACTTTAGAAAACATTGTTGAATTATACTCCCTCTGAAACTGAGGCCTTGTTTGGCTGACATGAGAATTAAATTCCCATAGGAAATTGCATTTCATGGGAAGTTATTTCCCTCATGAAATTCCTAGGAATTTCCTAAATTTGTTTGGTTAGCAATGTGGGAATTTGGAAATCCCGTGAATTTTGATTGACCTAAGGGGGCTAGGTAATTTACTTCCCTTGTTTTGTGGGAAGTTGAAATTCCCATGAATTTCCACTACCCCCATTTTTTGTTTTTTGTGTCAACCAAACAACTTCTCAATTTATCAAATCCCATGAATTTCCACTTCCCCTATTTTATTTTGTCAACCAAACAAGGCCTAAAGTTTTTTCCTGTTTTGACTTTTTTGTAAGACAATCACTGGTACAGTTGTTAGTAAAATGTGGTATGTTTCACAAATTTTGCAATTCACTCAATTTTAAAGTTCAAGGTCATATAGTTTACCCAAATTCCTCAAGCTCACACCCTTGACATTATATTATGAACATCTGAATGATTTCCTTTACTAAAACCTAACTATGGCATTTTCGCCAATCATTTTACCTCAACAATAGTAAACAAAATGCTAAAGATAATGTAAAAAAAACACCATTTAAAACAGCCTCGTAATTCATTGCCTCAGTTTCTTAATTATTTCATCAACCATTTCAATCAAATGGCACACATCATTCACAATCAGTCACAATTTCCATCAAATTCATCACTTTAGATCCTCAAAACTATTCACAAAGGTTCGAGCTTAAACCCTTGCTAATACGGATTAAAATCCATATCACTGTCCTCTAATAATGTAAACGAGATTCAATCCCAATCCTAGGTATTATGTACCATCCCAAGACTTCAACCAATTGAGCTAGTTGGCACATTGTCAAACTTATTACATATAACATACAATAAACATATAGATGAAAGTAAACTTTCACATGCAAATTTGACACAGCATAAAAAATTAATAAGATGCAAACCTGAAAAGCAGAGCCTTCAGTGGTACTACCCATCCCAAACTCATCCAAATTAGTCTTCCCAACAATAATCCCACCCAACTCTTTCACCTTCTTCACGGCCGTCGCATCGAAAGGCGGCCGATACCCATCTAGAATCTTCGAACCGGCAGTAGAAGGCATATCAGAAGTACAAATATTATCCTTAACACCTACCAAAACACCACCCAACAACCCCACTTCTTCATTCCTCTCAATCTTCCTGTCAACCTCTTCAGCCTGCCTCAAAATGCTCTCTTCATCAGCAATATGCAAGAAGCTCCTGAGTTTGGGTTCAGCAATTCGGAGGCGAGTCAAGTAAGACTCAGCGATTTCGACAGCGGTTAGTTGGCGAGTAAGGAGAGAATGGTGGATTGAGAGGATTTGGGAAGTGGGTAAGTTTGTAGTAGGTGGTTGAGTGAGGGGTTTAGAGGCGATTGAGGAAGAAAAGAGGCATTTGGGAGTGAAGGAGTGGAGAGGTTTAGGAGAGAGAATGAAATGAGGAGAGCGGTGGAGGAGGAGGACTCGTTGGTGGTGGTGCACGGTGGTTAGCATTTTTACACCGTTTGGTGGATGCACCCGTTCGTGTACAGACACAGGTACAAAACGGACACGGCAAAACACAATCCTAAAATAGGGGACACGGGTACCACAAATTACAAAGCATATAATGTAGCAAAAAAAAGAGAACTTGACAACTTATTACAATGTTACACTAAACAATTGACATCAAAAGGTACCATCTTGTGTAAAACAAGAAAACAAAGTGTTCGTCGCATACACAAATAAAAGGACTTAGTTTTACATATCAAGAACCAGGCCCGTCCCTGAGGCACGGCAGGAGGGGCGGCCGCACGGAAAATACGAAGGATAGGAGTAAATATCTGTGTTTTCTTCTTCTGCAGGTACTTAGGCCCAGGGAAAAGAGATTTGATTTCATATTGAATTATCTCAGAAAACTACATAATTTTAGGGATACTTGATTCAATAATCAAATTACGCTCATAATTTTCTTTTCTTTTGGATATGATGTTTCATAATCTAAAAATTTGCGAACCTAAACTTAAAGCACTGATAATTAAATTAGATTAGATCAAATATAAACCCTAGATTGTGAAATTGATGTGATGATAACAAAAACAAACAACTTACCTTAGAAGTTGCTTCAATGGGGGATACAAGGAGAACGCTTCAATGGAGAACGTTGATTGCGCTGCAATGAGATAACTCAGAGAGGTAGGAAATAGGAATGGAGGCCTTTAAAAGCCATGACCCGCCATAGTTATAATATGGGTTAGATCCGTCTCATAAATCAATGGGGCGGGTCTTTATATGATCGTCAAATTATGAGATAGGTGGGCTTTATAAAAGTTTTATGTAAACATGTTTTAAATATTATTAAATATTTCCATACATCAGAACTTGTATTAATTCTTAGTAAGTTTTTAAGATTTTTTTAAAAAAAAACATCTGAAATTACATTAATTAAACTTAGTTTACAACAAACAAAAGGACAGTAAGTAACATAAGTTATTATTGGCATAAGAAGCCTTACACAGTATCAATTAAGGTCATTAACGATATTTACCTTTTAGCTATTACAACGAGTGAGGACAACGCATATAAGGCTTACCAATATACATTTAAACATGCGATGAGACTATTGATAGAACGAGAAAAGTTGGTGATGATGTTTCGTGTTGTGCAAGGTATTTTTTTAACCTACAATTAAAAGTCTATGAATGTTGCTGAAATGACGGAGACAACCCAAAATCAGTATGTCTTACCCTAAGGGACCCCAATAATTCAAATGGATAAAATCCTCTTGAGATCTATGCTTCATACATGTCAATCACATTTCTTTGTGATCTGACAAAACCATATCTTATACTCCCTCCGTCCCATAATATAGTTCCTATTGTGTTTTTTTTCACGGTATTTAAGAAATGGGAGAAGTGGAAAAGAACTAGACAAAAGTACAAGCCAAGTGGATAATTTAAGGGGGAAAAGGTGAAAAGTTCAATTATAGACAAAAGTTAGAGAGATAAAGTGAAAAAAAAGTACAATACAAGTGGATAAGTTAAGGGTAAATTAGGAAGTTCAATGAATAAAGTAAAAAGTAAGGGTATAATGGTCTTTAAATACTATGATACTATTCAAAAATAGAAACAGGAACAACATTTTGGGTCTCTTAAAATAGGAAAACAAAAACTATATTGTGAGACAGAGGGAATATATATTCTCATACAAGGTCATGATGTTGTAATAACTTTTACCGATATCACATACAAATGGGTTTAACAACACCTACTACGGGTTTATGTAAATCTGTAATTGAAATTTTGCTACATCTCCCAACAAACATAAGTATCACCACTTCCATTAAAGGTTAAAACTAAAGAAATTATTAAAAAGGGCAATTCCAAGAGTCAAACGACTCCATTTCATCCTCCAATTTACCCTGAATTCGACTTGTCTTCGCTTTTCGATCTATTATATTGGGTGCTTCCAAAATCTAAGTTTTAATTTTTAGCAAAATTCACTTTGATTTATTAATTCGAACTTTCAGCAATTTACTCTTAATAATCCCAACTTACATTAATTAGGGAACACTATGAACTTTTGGGTTGATTTTCTTCCACTAGGTCGATTTACCAGTGACTTAAAGAAAGAGTGATTTTTATTTTGTAAAAGCCATGTGTGATGTGTCGCAACATAATTGGTCCAAATTTTTTTTTTGTAAAAAAAGAAAAAAAAATTAAAAAACCCTTCCCAGCCAGCTACCATCCTTCCTCCCCTTAGCCCCAACCCCCAGCCCGATCGAAATTCAACCGCCCGCCTCCCCTAGCAACCGATAACAGCCGCTCGACCCTTCCCAACCCCTAAAAACACACAGGCGACCCACCTACACTATTGAAACCATCGGCCCTTCCCTACCCCTAAAAACACTCGGGCGACCCACCTACACCATCGAAACCACCCCCTTCCCTATCCCCCAAATAGCCCTTCCCTTCTCAGGTCGATGAAACCGCCCCTCCTCCCTTCCCTTGTCGTTGAAACAATCGATTTTTTAGCTCCCTCAATTGGAGATTATTGCCAAGAAATTAAATGTAGTTGTGTTACTCAAGGTTTTTGTGGTAGATTTTTTTAGATTTTTTTTTACAAAAAAAATAAATAAATAGATGGTAGTTAGTTGATCTCAAAGTAGTCATTATAATGGTAGTTGTTGGTAAAATTTTCTTAAATTTTCACAAAATTACCCTATATCTAAAGTATAATACGCCCTTCTTCACTTTTTATTGGATACGTTTTGACTTTTACACGTTTGTCAATACACCTATTTGATTATTATTCATTACATACTTTTTAAAATTATAACGATTGAATATTAATAGAGCATTCGTTGAGACGAATCAAGCATGATCTCACACGACTCTTTTACTTTTGTGAGTAAATTTGAAGATTATCTAATACTCTCTTTATTCCAGAATACATGACACGGTCAACATTGCACAAATGTCAATGCACTATTTGAATTTATTTGTATATAATTAAATATTATGAAAATTGTTTTAAAATTATATTTTTGAAATTTTATATATATACCTATATAACAACATATTTTATGATAAAATATGTTTTTATTATGTTAGTAAAAACTTATGATCAAAACTAATACATGAATAGTGAAAAAAGTCCAACGTCTCATATATTTTGGGACGGATGGAGTATTATGAATAATGTATAAAATCTAAACATAACCAATAAAAAGAAACGGATGAAGTTTTATGAATAATATTTAAAATATGATAATAACCAATAAAAAGAACGGAGGGGTACCCTACATAATTTATCATCCTGAAGTTTTTGTTAAAAAAAATAAATAAATAAAATCATCCTAAAGTAATTGAAATACTTTAATATACATTTTGTTGATACATAACATTATTTTAACTTTAATAATTTTGATTGTATATTTATTATAATTAGTATATACTATGAAATTTTATACAATGTATCAATTTTTTGTGTGCATATTATTTATAGAATTCAAGTCAATCTCCTAAAAATTATGCCGATTAAAGTGATGCACACTTTAAAAAATGGAGAGATTATTTTTCTTGCATTAAATGTCTGAATTTATTATAAAATGATTTATTATAATTGTAGTTAAATAAAGATATCTTAATAAATGTTATTTTTTTATAGTAATAATTTATATCAAAGTTATCAATATCGAGATTCCACTTTGAATTGGAAGGGATTTAGATGTGTATGTGTTACCGATGATAGTAGTCGTTTCAGAAGTTTTCCTACAAGTTTTTATTTCTCACATGAGAAGGTTTTTTCTTGTTTTAGGCTTAATATATTTTAATTATGCAATTTTATTATGACAATAATTATTTTTACTATATAGGAGAATCGAGTGAGATGATTTTTAGTAGTTGTGGCTATTCACCATAATTTTATTTGGTATGTATGCATGTATGAATTTTTTAATATTCGCATAGTATCTTATTAGGTATTTTATATACTTTGAAAATTGAAGTGATATCATTATAAGAAGATTATGATTCTTGGATTGTTTGATAAATTCTATTTAATGACTTGTTTACAAGCATGATAAGAAGTGATAATTTTTATGAGATGATACATTTATTAAAAGTGAACTGAATCATATAATTATATAACTATAAGTAACAAGAAAAAATTAATGTAACCTTAATTCTCTTTTATAAGAAAAAAACTACATTTATTATTTATGAAACATGATTATTATTGATTTCTCACTCATATTTATAGATTGGGACAAGTAAGTAAATTTAATACTCTTTCATAGAATGAGTCGAGTCAAAGAAGAATTCCAGTGTAGAAGTGTAATTATGCACATTTTGTGTGTGTCATAACCATGTAATAAATTGATTAATCACGAAATTAAGGGGCGAATGCAATAAGTTATTACATATAACTATTTAAAAATATGATATTTAAAAATATGATATTCTAACAAATAAATCACAAAAGAAATTCAAAAAAGGTTTTTATGTATCGAGTATCAAGTATCAAGTTAGGGCATAATTTATGTACAAAATATAACCAATTTTCAGCAACAATCAATCAACTTTCAACATATAATTACCAAGAAAAAACAGTCTATAATGATATTAGTACATACTCCATGAAAAATCAGAATATAATTACAAATTTTCACTAATAATCAGTCCTATCCCTGATTCATTTAATAGTTGAATTCTAACATTAAAGGGCTTTGCAACACATTAGCAACCAAATTTGATTCAATAATCAAACCAGGCTTATAAATAATTTTAGGGAAAGAAACAACAAATTACCTCAGAAGCTGCTTCAATGGGAGATACAAGTATCAAAAGGCGCTTCAATGGAGAACTACCAGAGAAATAGAGGAGCAGGAGCAGGAGGTAGGGGGCTTAGAACGTAGAAGTTCATCCTTTTTTTTTCTTGTTCACAAATGAGATGTGATATATTAGGGACAGTTAGGTAATTTTGTAAGGTGATAATGGTGAACCCATTACTCCGTATAAGTCACCGTGGTAAGGAAATTACAGCTGATAATATAGTTCAGAGGAGAACCAATGTTGATGTCATAGACTCATAGTCATGTGACTCATGTCTTACAATTAGGGGTGAGCAAGACCGGGTACCCGGTCATATTTGTAATACCCGGATCCGGAACCGGTTATAACCGGGTCCCAAGAATTGGAACTGGTCCCGGAACCGGTTAATACCGGATCCAAATTTTTTGGAACTGGTCCCGGACCCGGTAGGAACCGGTTCCAAAACCGGGTACCCGGTATTATTCAACGTAGTAAAATACTGTTTTTTTCTTTATAATTGTTATATAATATATTATTATATATAATGGAATTTTGCAGGCTAGTTATATTAACATAATAATATCCCTAAATTAGTTTTGGAGGCTAGCAAAATACAAATATTTCAAAATACAAATATTACAAACTAATAAGCCAAAAAGTACCAATTCAACAACCTAAAATATCAGTACAACAAACTTCAACAATGCTGCAAAGTCCAAACATCCAAACATAACCAAAACAACTACTTAAATAAAAGTTCAGAAAAAAAAAGGGAAGAAAAGGAAGGGCAGCAACAGGCAGCAGCTGAGCACACCATCAGCAGGCAGCAGCTGAGCACACCATCAGCCAGCAACAAGACCAGCAACAAGTCAGCAACCATCTAAGCAACGGAGAAAGACAGCATACAGCAGACAACAAAGCAAAGAGGCAGCAGCCAACAAGGAAGCACAAATTCCCTATAAACAAAAGCCAAAATGTCCTTAGAATATTTGTCATTTGATATCTTTTCATACAATATAATTAAGAATACAATTATACAAACCTTTGTCACATCAATTATTTCCAACAAATTCATTAACTTGTGTGATACCAGTGTCACTACCATCCAATTCTAAAAAAAACAGTAAACAATATAAGTAATAAACTTAGAGAAATAAAATAGATAAATATACAAAATAATAGAAGTATTAGTGTATTACCTTCTTCATATTTTTGAACATCCTCAAGGAAGCGCTCAATATCAATGCATACATTTGACGCCCTTAACCAATCTTGAGTACAAACTAAAGCTTCCACCATATTTGGCCCCAAACTACTACGAAATTGATCAAGTATGCGACCCGATGTACTAAATGCGGATTCACTAGAAACCGTAGAAATTGGTATAGCCAAAATGTCCTTAGCCAATGTTGACAATACTTTGTATTTGTCACTTTTTTCTTTCCACCAACCCAAAATATCAAACATTTCCCCTTCAACCCTTCTCTCCCGAGCTTCTTCAAGATAATAATCCAATTCACTTTTTTCAACAATAAAATCACTTTCTTCCTCATCAAAATCATCATAAAACTTTTTCATTTGCTCACTATTTGAAGAGCTCAAGTTTTCAGAACCATTATCCACATTGGCAACATTAATATTACGATTATTCTTGGAAGAGGAAGAAGCAATAATAGCATCATAATGGTTAAATAACTTCTGAACATTGTCATACAAATTGTCACAAATAACATCGACTTTGGCAAAGTCGTTAGGATAAAGTTTTTTAAAAGATTACTTCAAAAACCTAAGCTTATATCGAGGATCTAAAACAACCGCAACTAACATCATGATATTAGTTTTACCGAGATCCCCATAATACTTATCAAACTTTTCCCTCATTTGTCTACCCATAATACGAATATCCATATTTGTAGAGTTTTCCCATTCTATCAAACAACTTAACACCTCCAAAACCTCGTGAAAATACAAGTTTGTAGTAACATATAAACTACCCGACATTTTCTTTGTAGACTCATAAAATAATTTCAAACACAAAGACAACACTTTAGCATTTACCCAATCTTCTTGTGTAGGTACTCCATCCTTGAGTTCCCTACTAAAATCAGGATCATCTTCCGCAAACCTATTAAAAGCTTTTTCAAATTTCAATGCGGTTTCAAGCATGAGAAAGGTAGAATTCCATCTAGTTGCCACATCAAGACAAACTGAACCTTTACAAGAAACTTTAACCAACATAGAAGAGTGTGCAAACAATTTAGCTCTAGAAGGTGAACTCCTCACATATCTAACAGCAGCACGAATTCGAGCAATCGAAGACTTCACACTAGATAAACCATCTTTCACAATCAAATTTAGAACATGACAAGCACATCTCATATGAAAAAATGAACCCTCCAAAACAAGTTTATCATGAAAGTGTTTTCAAATATCCAACCGCCACATCATTTGAACTAGCATTATCAACAGTTAAAGAAAACAATCGATCCTCAATCTCCCATTTAAGAATACATGCCTCCACAACTTTTCCAATTTCCTTACCTTTATGACTATCCATTAATTGAAAATTTAAAATTCTTTTATGCAACTTCCAATTATCATCAATAAAATGAGCAGTCAAACAAAGATAATTAAAATTTTGAATGGAGGTCCAACAATCAGTTGTTAGTGACACTCTCGATTTCAAACACCCAATTAATTTCTTTAATTTTCCACTTTCACAAACAAATATATTCTTCACATCTCTTGCAACTGTAAAACGTGAAGGTATATGAAATTGAGGTACAGCAACACTACAAAAATACCTAAAACCTTCACGCTCAACAATAGAAAATGGTTGTTCATCAACAATAACCATTCTTGCCAAACCAAGTCTACAAGCAGTTTCATCAAATTTCCAATTAGAGACTATAGTAGCATCAGATTCAGGAGACTTGTAAACAGAAATGAGTTTTTGCTTTTTGTCTACATTTGGAGGGTATTTTGAACATGCACCAAGGTGTTTCTTTAATGAAGAAGTTCCATTATTAGTATTACCTGTTAGCATTTTCTCACAATATTTGCATTTGACTTGAACAATTTTTTTGGTTACTGGATCTCTAAAATCCCAAAAATGGTTCCAGTATTCAGACTTCCTCTTGTCACCAACCTTGGTTGATTTGGTTGTTGCATTCTCGTTTCCAACCTCACTTTCATCATCCATAGGGACTGACGAATTGTCGGTATTGCTCATAGTTCTGAAATAGGAACAAATTAAACTTTAATAAGACATAAACATTACACAAAGTGAGAGTGATTATATGCATTACACAAATACATACAACAGTCAGAACTGATATTGTCTCACTCACATAAACACAAAGAAAGAAAGGAGAGACAATATGCACAGATCCTAGTACATCATCTTCATGAAGAATACAAAAAGGAATTGGAACTTAATAAAGAAAAAATGGTAATTAATCTTATGAAAAGAAGGTTCCTTTAGTTGTTGAAACACTTTCTCCTCTATAAAAACCTTTTAAACAAGCAGAATTCTACATAGAAATCCAACTGTAGTTCCTGCACATGCATCACCATCTACATCTTTCTCCACAACTACAAATTTCAGAAAAGACCAGCTCAATAAAACAAGAAATAGATCTAAAAATCTGAAAAAAACAAGGTAAACCAATATCATGATAACTAGATTAAAAAAAAAAAAAAAAAAAAAAAAAAAAAAAAAAAAAAAAAGCACTATTGCAAAGATGCAAGGTGAATGTGATCAGAAGATGGGATTGCAGTGTAGTGTAGTATGATTTTTTTATTTAATCATTCAGTCAGGAAAAAAATTCAACAAAAATTTTTTGAACTTTGGGAAATATCTCCTCTAAAGCAATTTTTCCACTAATCCATCGCAAGTGGTAAAAGCCAAAAGATAGAACATTGAGTTATTGACTCTGTTTCTTCCAATGTTTTTAACTCTATCAGGGAGAATGCAAGCAGCAAACATAACATCATTAAAACGAAACCCCAGTGTACCCACCTCATGTACTGAGATCAACACCACAATGTTAACAGCCAAACAACAACTTCTATAAAAGCAATGACTGAACTAAACATGTACAACAACTAAAAATGGTACCCACCAATTAATACTCAATAAGAATCTATTCAAACACCCAGAAATTGCAGAAAAAGACTATAAGTGTAGTCAATTTGTACTAATTCATTGATTTCAGCATATTAAACACTCGTAACACCCTCAGAAATTGAAGAAAATTAAAATTAAAATTAACATAAACACTCTAACTATCTCCAAAGAAAATGCAAGCAGAAATAAACAGTACCAGAGATCTACATATGCAAGATGAAACAAAAAGCAAACAAAGTGAGAAAAATACTTACGAAAGAGACAGTCGTTCGGTGGCTTGATGAGAACGAAAGAGAGGATGAGATTTTGAGTACCAAGAGAAAAATACTTACGAAAGAAGACCGAGAATCAGTGAATTGATGAGAACGAAAGAAGACAAGATGAGATTTTCAGAGGAGAACAGAGAAGATTGAGAATGAACAGAGAAGAACAAAACCCTAGCAAAAATGAATTCAATGAAATGAGGAGGCTTAGTGGCTGACAGAAACCCTAGCAGAAATGAATTGGATGAAATGGGCCTAATGTTGTATTGGACTGTGGATTTTTGGGTTTTTTTTAAAAAAAATAATTTTTTATAACTAAATCAGTACCGGTTCCGGGTACCCGGATTGTCTGGATCCGGGACCGGGTACCCGGAACTAGAATTGGTTTAAACCGGGTACCCAGTGGGTACCGGGTCCGAAATTTTAGGACCCGGTCCCGGAACCGGTTACAACCGGGTCCGACATTTTGGACCCGGTCCCGGAACCGGTGGGACCAGTTCCGGGTCCGGACCCGGCGGATCTTAACCGGTTCCGGGTCCGGTACCGGGTACCCTGGGTCTTTGCTCACCCCTACTTACAATTAGAGTGAGGGCTAGCTCAAATAGTTAGAGCTTTCTTCCCGATCTCAGAAATCTAATCTGAGGATTGATTCACATAAATAAATGATAGAGATCCATGGTTATATTAGAGATACAGTAAAAAGAAAAAATAAGATTACATCAAATGAAACTAATTACTCGTACTAGGTTTTTGGTCTTTACACTTTTTTTTTTTTTTTTTGAGAAAATACAAGTTTTTCCACGTGAGAAACATTGAAAGCATCTCAAAAGGGCAAGTTGGTCTTTTCACGTAACAAAAAGAGCTATTTATGTCATTTAATTTCATCAATTTAGTATGAGATGGTAAATTGATCGACTGGCTATAGTAAATCCGCAACATTTTGGGAAATTGATGAAGCTCTCAATTTTGCAATAATGGGGTTCAAGGAAATCAATGGAGAAGGAAAACTCACAAGCAAATGACAAACACTTACCAGTTGGGGTTAATTATTACCACTAAAGAAACAAAATAAATTTCTCAATATGAAGAACCAAGCAGCCCCATTTTAAGAAGGTACAAGTTTTTCAACCTAAGAAACAAATTCTGTTTCTACGGGGGATATTCCAGTCTTTTTGCACACTTCACTTGTGATGCAATCGTCATTTTACATATATTTTTTGGCTTGGAAGGCATTACCTAGACGTTACCACTCTCATTAAATCAATTGTTAACAATGGAGCTTGAATTCTTCAACAATGAAGGTCGAGGAAATCAACAGAGGAGGGCATGCAAACACCTACCATTTTTAGGTTGGGTTCATTTGTGGTCATGGGTGGGTTTCATATCATGGGTTGTGTCATTGGTGGCTAAGTTGAATGAGAAAAATCATTCTCGTACCTCTTGGAAGGCCAATGGCTAAGTTTGTGTTTGGGTCCCCAACATGCTAGTTACGTTACCATCCATTTTTCAGCTCCCACATCAGGTGGCACAATGGTTATCGACATGGTTCTTGGTTACTAACATGCTATGGTGGTGTTGGTCGCCGACGACATTCTAGGTTGCTAAGGCGGTGGAGTAGTGGCTACATTGCTTACATGACTTAGGAGAGAGAAGATAAATTTGGATGAAGTGGATAAATTTAGTTGATGGTATTTGTTAATTACATTTACCAATCACACATTTTAACATAACGCATCTTTCAACTTTTGAGATTACTATCACCTTCTATAGATGGTTTACTAATCACACATTTAAGTACCATACCAAGTCATACTAGTGAACTTTAAATTTTTAAAATAAGCACCAAAAAAAATGCATTGCTCAAGCAAACTCCTTCAGCATCATCCACATCCATGGACACAACATTCTCTATCCTCTCCTTCATCTCTTCTCCCTCTCCCCACTTCTTCCTTCACTCTTCTTCTTCCTTCTAACTCACCTCTTACACTTCACTCCACTAACACTACCAAAGTTTTTGCCATGGCAAAAAGAAGCTTCCCAACCAAACAAAACGACTTCGCTTCAAGTATGCCTCAATTTTCTATTTCAATTCTTTCTTCTATTTCTTAATTTTGGTGGGGTTTCTTTCTTTTTGTTTGGGTAATTTATTTGTTAATTTGTGGGTTTTCTTGTGTAGTTTATTTGTAATTTTTTGTGGGTTTTGAATATAGGTGTTGATTTGCAGTTTGAGTCACCACTGAAAATAGTTGAATATCCAGACCCAAAGCTTAGAGCCAAGAACAAGCCAATTGATAAGTTTGATGATAATTTGAAGAAATTGGTTGATGAAATGTTTGATGTTATGTACAAGTAAGTTTTTTTATTGGAAAAATTGTTATGTATATATATGGTAGTTAAATACTTAATTTATGATATTGTCTATATAATTGTAAGATGAATTTGCATATCAATTTGATTATTTTGCTTAAATGTTTGAATTAATTGTTCTTCCCGTTTAATTTTGATATCAATTACTACCTTGATGAGTATTAAGTAGTCTATAGTAAATTTCTAATTAGATGGTGTAATTTAGAAAGTTAGAATTAAGATAATTGTTATTGCAAGAGTGATTGGTGAAAATCAAAGGTGAAATGTGTATCTATAATCTAGAGGTAAAGGTCTATCTATAATCTTAAAAAGGGTATCCTCTAAGTTTTTGAATGAGTTTTCTATATGAAATGTGTCAAATATGGATAAATGCTTCATCTTCATGAATTTTTGGTGCAATAAAGTATAAGTATTCCTAGTATTGGAGTATTTGGAGGTTATACCTTTTGTCTCGGAGCTTCATTTGGAATTGTTTTAGAATAACAAAACTGATGCATTGGGGTTTGGTGCTCCCTTGGTGAGGAGTAAACAATTTAAAATTTTGCTGCTTGGATTTAGGGACTAAATTTTGGATATGGGTGCATTTCAAGAGGATATGGCTTATATTTGGGTTGTCTGTTGCTCTTTTGAGTGACTTAACAAATGACACAACCAACTTATGTCTTATGACCATAGACCACTATACCACAAGTCCACAAGGTTATGTTGGATGGGATGAATCGGATGATGACCTCAAGGATCATTGGTTATACTCTATAATTATAGAGTTGGACTTGTGCAAGTATTCTCAATCAAAAATGTGCAGTAAACACAATAGGGAGCCTCACAATGACCAGGGGCTCATATCCCTCTAGGTCTAGGAACTAAGAGAACTAAGAGCATTTTGCAAGCTCAAAACATGAAAGATGGGGATTCATTTTATGATGTTATAAGCTGTTACAGGCTTTTTACCTTTGTAACGTCTTATCTTGAACTGAAATACTAAAAGCAAAGGGAGGATCATTTGAGGGGTGGGGGTGGGAAGTGGTGAAATTTTGTTATTTATGCTTTATAGATGGAATATTGGAATTATAGTTTTATGGCTAATAGAGAGATGCTATTTTCTGTATTTTGACTTGTGATATTACTTACAAAATATTTCTGTTAGGTGGTAAGTAATAATTTTTCTAGATTATGACTTTTATTTACAGGCTTCCTTTTCCGCAGAACTGATGGGATTGGACTCTCGGCTCCTCAAGTAGGCATTAACGTCCAGCTTATGGTTTTTAACCTTGTTGGTGAGCGTGGTGAAGGAGAGGAAATTGTTCTTGTAAATCCAAGTGTGAGCCAGTACTCGCTAAAGAAAACGCTTTTTAATGAAGGTTGTCTATCATTTCCTGGATTATATGCTGATGTACAGGTACTTTTTTTCTACCCAGATGATGAAAGCTCTCGTGCTACTTGCTAGTTAATGCATTTGTGACTTACATTATTTCCAGTGAAAGATGTAGCAACTGTTGTTCTATTAACTGATTACAAGTGCCCGTGAGGTCATGTCTAGAGTTGTTAATCGCTTTCAAGCTCCTTTAATATATGTTGAAAAATTAAAAGAAGTAATATAAAGCTTAATTTTTTTGCGGTTGGAATGCCAGGCTGACTTGAACAATTGTGGTGTGAAAAGTTTTACAATAGTAGTGAATATTGTTTCTTCCTTGGCATACCACATACTATGTTTTTTCATCAATAATTTACCATGATGACATAAACTGAATGGGTGGTGTGTAGTTGTTTAGGCACCAATATGAATGTGCAAAACTATGCTAAATAACATTGAGCTAGTTAATACCCTTCTTCCGCACCTCCCTCTCTTTCTACTATCTAGGTAAATGTGGGTCCTAGCACATCCCATACCTAGTTTTTGGTCTTGGGCTACGTTGACGGTCAGGGATGGTGACTTTAGGCCCATAGGCTCCCACAATTATAAATCTCTTCCAACCATGAGAATATGAGCAACTTAACTCATGTTTGGTCCGGAGGGTTGGTGCATTTGAGTGTGGCTGCTTGACCTCCGTGGCTTGATATGTCTGTTAGAAACGTGGACATGAATTAGTAATCTTACAGGAAACTAAAATTTCTAAGGCATGAGTTAATTGGTAATTACTGAACAGAATATATGGGAGAAACTAAGGCTTTAGTGAAGTTTATCTGCTGAAGGTAATCTCAACTATAGTTAGTGAGCTTGGGTGCTAATTAAAGAGGTAATATGAATCTAACATTTGTCTGGACTTTGGAAATGTGCCAATATGGTTACTTCTGGAGCTCTATGCAATGGAGCAATGAATATTGGCTTGTTCAAATTGTAATGCACCATAATTCATGTGCAGTGCATGTTTTGTGCTGGATAGCTGTTATCCTCAAGTTCTGTAGAATTAACATTACAAACTGTCTTGGAATTACATATCCATTGCTCAAAACTCATTTTCTATGCTGGGGTAAGATTGTGGTGGTTGGGCATTGTAAATGGAAGGGATGGGCTGTTGAACACACGAACATCTATCTTGAATCTTCTAGTTCTTACTCTTCAACCATCTGCTCTTTTGATGAATTCGAAAAACTGATGCCAAACATGTTTTTTCTTAGTTTTCACCATCAATGAATCTTTTCGTTCGTCTCCAATATGCTTTCTGTTTCCTCTTCTTATTTATCAAGTTGCATGAGAGAGACACTTAAGGCATGGTTCACAGTTTTTGTCCCTTGTCCTTTAGGAGTTATACAATTTAGCAGATCAGTAGAAAATAAATTCACTTCAACCAAGAGAGAAATTTTGTGAACTAAGATTAATTCCCTATCACTAAGGTTCTTATGACTGTCTTTGAACACAACAATGATATAACTTTACTGATGCACTATTTGTATCTCCATAGGAAAATAGAATATCCATTAACCTGAGCTTAAACTGGCATGACCGCACAATTACTTGTTCTTTTACACCCGTATGTTCCTATGGTAATATTGTAAGTGTAATGTACCACATATTTATTTAGCCTCTCCAGTAATGACATTATCCTGATGCTTCTTTATTTTCTGGTTAGGTTGTGCAAACTGCAAAGTCATAAATGCAAGACTCCTTGGTGAAGCAACCAGATTGACCACTGAATGAAATACATCTGTCTTTACATGCTTTCAGCTGTAGTACTTTGGTTGTTTTTTCTGTTATCAACTTTGTTGAGGTTGGTCTAACATGCTAATGTCTATGATCTTTGTTGCAGAGACCAGAATCTGTCAAGATTAATGCCAAGGATATTAATGGTTCAAGATTCACAGTTACTTTGTCCAGCCTACCTGCTCGTGTATTCCAACATGAGTTTGACCATTTGCAGGTAGTCCACGATATCTGTTACTGCTTTTTTTTTACTACCTTTTTTTTTTTTTAGGGATGGGGGGTGGGTCGGTGTTGAGGCACATTACTGCTGGATTGACCAAAGTAAATATTTTAACTTATGAAGCTATGTAATATTATTAAAAATCAAAATAAAACTTGTTTAGCAATTTGGATTAGTAATCCTGGTGTCTATTAAAGTGGATGAGCATATTATGTCAAGTATGATTTTGTGGACCAAGAGTCCCATTCCCTGTTGTCATGTATTGTTTATCATGATGGGAATCTTTTAATTTTCCAAGTGTTGTAGCTTTTTTTATTTTTTTTTTTGTTTTTTATTTTTTGATGTAAAACTTGTCACAGAGTCCCAAAGTTGTGTTACTCATTTGAAGCGATAAGCATATATGAAATTTACTATGTTGATAACCTAATGTTAAGAATCTTTAAATTGTTTGTTCTTTGATAATAATCTATTTTTTTGTCAATATTGACGTCCAAGTTTCTTTTTATCGTTCAATTCCTTATGATGATTCATGTTAGCCGACCCAAATCATTATGGGACTAAGGCTTTGTTGTTGTTGTATTGACATCCAAGTTTCTAAATTCATCATACTTTGAACAAACATCTCCTAATTTAATCCTCTTCTTTTTAATACTTTTATTAATATTCAAGCTACTCTTTTCATATTATCCTCTGTTATATGCGTTTCACCATGCAAATCCTGACAAGCTTATAAAAACTATGGACCATCATGTTATTTTCTGGAAATTCATTCTTTGAGCCTAATCTCATCCCATATCATTCACTTCATACCTTGAGCGCTCACCACCACTGGCTTTTCTCTTTGTGTTGTTGACCTTGTGAGCAGCTTGATAACCCTTTATTCTTCCCTGATATATGTTTTCAAGATCGACATTCATGCTTTCACACTAATACCTTTTGAGTATTTCGTTTTGTCTTGTTTGATATAATTCACTACCTTTTTATTTATCTCTACTAACTTTTTAACTTCTGTCATAGGATTAAGACAAAACTCACAAAATTATCCCTACTGCTTCTTTTATCACATTTTTGAATCAAAAATTTGTTTGGTTGTATACCTTAAAGTTGGTATATGACTATTGAAGATGTCTTAACTTTTGCAATTATTCTAGAACTGAGGATGTATGAGTTTTCATTTTGTTTTGAAATGCTAGTGTATTCTCTATAGCTTACATCTTACATTCTTTCTAACAAATTTTCAGGGCATCCTCTTCTTTGAGAGAATGACAGATGAAGAACTTGACACCATACATGATGGGTTACAGGTAACATGGTTATCAGAGGCTTTTCAAATGATTGATTTTGGAGTCAATTGGTTTTCCTTCATCTTGGTGGACTTGTAGAGTTCTAATATATATATTTTTTAAAATCTTCTTTTTTACTACAATTTTCATCTAATTTTTTTTTTTTATGACTGAAAATAAGCCTTAGCTTATAGATGAGTTTAGTAGTGAAATGAATCCAATAAGTTGTCTAGGAATATTATGTAGATATTTAGCCTTAGAATTGGATTGCTGAAAGAAGGGATTTACATGTTTTGCTTGTTCATCACTATTTAACTTTAACATTCAGTAGTTACAGTATATATTTGAGAGTTGATAATTGATGCTTGCCAGTATCATGATTGATGAACTGTAACGGGTAATAAAATCCATTTCAAGTATGATATAATAAAAGGATTATGGACTAAAAAAACTTTGGGACTACTAGAAGCTGGCACTGGTTTTGCAGGTTTATTTTCCTGATGTTGTGCAGCTCATATAATGATAAAAGTCTTTTATTTATCTCAAGTGTCATATTGTTAAGTAGATTAGATTTTTGTGGGATTTTGTTTGCTTATGTTTTCAACTTCCAACATTTATCATTGTTTTAAATTATATGTTGATGCACTTTTGTTGCAATATTTTGGAAAAATAAGGTAAGCATAGAACCTTTTGTGAACTTAAATTATGAGTTTAGCTTTAGGAGATAAAGCAACTTACAAGAGAAGTTATATCACATATATACATATTACTCCGTAACCTCTACCTTGTGCAAATTGGCATAAGGTCCAATATTTGTTTTTAAAAAAGAAAAATACATGTATTAAAGAGAATGACCTTTTTAACTTTCTCTGTCTGCAACTTAAAACAGGCATCGGAATTAAAGTATGAGAAAAGCACTGGAGTGTCAAGACCCGAGAGCATTGAAACTCGAAAAAGAAGGAAAACCAGTGTTGGTTTTGGAAAATCTTAATCAAGAATTACTACGACTATACCCGTGAAAGGCTAAATTCCTTCAGACTTCAAAGGTTGATCATCCCGGCCATACGACCCGGATTTTTGGTTCTTTTGAACCGCCTGATGTGGTTAACTAACTATGCCACGTTGTAATGTTGAGTTGGCCAAGTTAGTTAGAATAATTGGATTCTATTAGGAATTAGTTAGCATTTTCTGTTAAGATGTACTTTGTTAGCTATAAGACATCATTGTACAACAATTGTAAATTCATTTAGAAAATTAATAAAATTCCTCTTCCTTCTCTCTCTTCTTCTTCTATTTCTCTATTCTTCTACATTTTATCATCTTCTTGATCAATTTCTGATCAAAGATGAAGAGATTAGCAGTGATCCTGCATCATTGGTATTAGAGCAAAAATACTAGAATTTAAATAAATTTAATTCAATCTTGCATATGAACCCATGTCTTGAAATAGCTTAATCGGAAAATCAACCAATCTTGAATTCTGGCGCCAATTCCTAAGTGGAGAGGAGATATGGAGCAATAGATTAAGACCTTAGAGAATTGAATGAACAATCAAGAATAGTGGAATGCAGAAATTTCTAAGAAAATGGATGTCAAATTTGGGAAAATTGATGAGAAATTCGATGAACTAATCAAATTGTTGCAAAACAAGAACAATGCAGAAAGTCTCAACTCAAGGGAAAGTCCCAGTTCATCTTCACCCAAAAATTCACTATCAACCCTAGTTTCGGATATAAGCAATTCCAGCAGGCTTTTAGGTGTGAATCCTAAAATTGAGTTTCCTATATTGATGGTAGTAATGCATCAATATGGGTTAAGAAGTGTTTCAAGTTTTAAGCTTGTGTAAAATTCTTATTGAGCAATAGGTTCATTTATTCTCACTGAACATGGTAGACAAAGCTAAAACTTAGGTAATGATGAATTACTTGTTTGCTAGGAAAGCTTTGGTGATTGATTGGAATGATTTTGTGACCGATCTTAACTTCTTAAGGCCAGTCTAGATTTAAAGAAAATAACTGGAATATTGTTGAACAGTTTGATATTTTGTAGCAGGATGGTTCATTGAAGGATTGCATAGATATTTTTGAAAGCGCAAGATAGATCTATGTTGTTGGGTAGTCATGTGTTACCTGATAAATATGTTCTTGATAGCTTTACAATTGTCCTTAAACCCTATGTTAAGCCATTTGTAAAAGCTTTCAAACCTGCAACCATTTCTTAGGCATTTGATTTTTCTAGGTTGCAAGAAGAGTCTTTAAGCCAAAGTTCTTCTGTATGTAGTTATAGGAAGACAACTTATATGCATAGTCAGTAAAACATGGGAATTCATATCAATCGGTAATAGCATCAAACGAAGTGTCTAATTCAGCTTCTATGAATCAATCTGTTTCTAAAACCTCTCAACAAAAGAATTACAAACCCTATAAATATATCCCAGTAGATGTTAGAGCAAAAAAGATTGCTAAGGGTCTTTGTTACTACTGTGATCAACCTTATGAGAGAAACCATAAGTGTCAATTTAAAGAACCACAATTGTTTACAATAGATCAGAGTTTCTTGGGAGTGATAAGAGCAATGAGCTGATAGAGTTGGAAGAAGTTGATGCTATACAGGGAGCTGAGCCTTGTATTTCTGTGAATGCACTTTCTGGTAATCAAAACTTTCATACCATGAGATTAGTGGGGATGGTAGGAGGAACACCCTTACATATGTTGATTGAATTAGGAACTACTCATAACTTTCTTAACTTGGAAGTAGCTAAGAAGTTGGGTTGTCAACTGGAAGATTTAGACTCTCAAGTATGACAATAGCAGATGGTAATCATCTAGTATGTTATTATAAGTGTAGAGAGCTTAAATGGGTCATGAATAAAGTTGAGTTTTCAGAAGAATGTTGATCGCATTACAAAGTTGTGATCACTTGGTACTTGGAATCCAATGGTTGAGTACTTTAAGGCAGATTACTTAGGATTTCAAGAAGTTGTATATGGACTTTGTTTTGGATGGGAACCACTTTTCACCTTACATGGTATTCCACCAAAGAAAAGTGAAAGTTGAGGAGGCCATGCCAAGTAAACTATGGAATTGTGCTTAATACAAGTTGTGGACAGATATATGGCTCGGGGATTGGAGTGTTTACCAATTGAGCAAGGACAGTGTTCTGATAAGTTACTACTGCTAAAAGAAAAGGTTCAAAGTGGCAATTGTTAATCCTATTGTAGGCATCAATTGAAACGCGCCTAATTAAGCATGTGGTGAAGATGCTAAGCAGTTATAAGGAGTGACATTTGACATTATACGATAAGGGACAAAAGGTAGGGAACCGCTGTATCACATTAGAAATTTCTTTCCTTTGAAATATCTGTTTTACCCTTATGTATACAATTTCCAACAACTTAAACTCACTTTAAACAACTTATAATAATTTGAAAATTATTTTAAAATCCCCTAATTAATCTCTCTTCTAATAATGGGTTATTAAACCCTTTAAATAAAATCACACTACTTTAAATAAAATTCCAGCAATATTACGTGATTAAAAACCCCTTAAAACTTATTAAAACTCTATCATTATGCTTGATTAATACTTAAAATCAATGAGTATATAAAAGCCCCAAATTAATTTATACGAGAACCCTAATCATGTCTTAAATAAATTAAAAATCCTAACTTTAATCATATCAAAATCTGAAAATAATACTCATTATAATAATCTAAAAATTAAAGGAAAAATTGCCAAAATAATCCGACCTTGCCTCATCCACTCAAAATAATCCCACAGTTTGATTATTTTTTAATAATCCGACCTTTATACCTAATTCGTTCAAAATGGTCCCAACCAGTCATGTAATTTTTTATAACAAGTTACCTGATACATGGCGGCCTATGATTAGTCCAAAAAATAAAGATAAAATGAAAAATATCAAAAAGTTAAATATTTGTAAAGAAAAAAATGAAAAAACGATTAATTATTTTAAAACCACCCCACCGGTTGCCAAGCTAAGCCACACTCCCCAATCCCCATCGCCTGACTCCCCTGCCCTACGACTTTGACTAACTAGACCCCTAACCCCAACACCGGCGCCGACAACGCGGCCGACCCCCTTACCTCTTAACCACCAACCACCCTCGAAAAATCCCTTCCTTGTCCCAATCCCGACATCCCACCTATACTTCCCTTGCCACGTTTTTCGGCCCTTCCCCTTCCCCGGTTCCTTTTTTGGCCCCTCCCCTTCCCTACGCCTCGATTTCGGCCCCCATCCCCTTCCCACACCTCGATTTTGGCCTCCTCCCCTTCCCGCACCTTGATTTTGGTAATGGTTGTGTTGGTTTATTTAGTGGCGATGGAAGGGGGGTAAGGGAGGGTCGGCGATGACGCGATGGATCTGTTCGCGGTGGGGCTGGCGGCTCTGGGATTTGTCTTGGCCGATGGTTGGGGCAGGGAGGTGGCTAGGGTCGTGGTGGGGCTAGGGTCTGGTTTTAATTTTTTTTGAGAAAAAAGTTAATTAATTAAAATTACTAATGGCTAATGCTATATATAACCCTTAGAGTTGCATATAAGCATTTAATATACTTCCTTTTTTAGTATTAAGTTGGGAATTTATCGACAATTCACAAGTAAATCGTTGTAATAATTGTTTATTTATTGTATATTATTTCCACTTTTAGCTTCTTATATGCAGCCCTTACTGCATTTATCTTTTTCCATTACTAATAATTATTTCCTAAAAAAAATTAAAATTAAAACTTTTTTTGGACTAATTACGTGGTGACACGTGTAAATTAAGCTTAATAAAAAAACATACATATTCAATTGGTTACAAGTCACTTGGGACCATATTCAGCGGATTGAGTATAAAGGTCGGATTATTAAAAAATAATCAAAAGGTGAGATTATTTTGGGGGGATGAGGCAAAGGTCGGATTATTTTGGGCAATTTTTCCAAAATTAAAACCTATAAAACATGATTTTATACTAAACAAACATGTTTTAAACAGTTAAAATAAAAAATAATCATGTATACATAATTATCTACTAAAGAAATAAGGAGAAAGGAGGGAGAGAAGATCGCTTATGAAGGGAGGTGATAGAGATTCTATATGGCTGGCGACCATGAAGCATTGTGAGTGATAGAGATTCTATATTCTTGAGTAATTTCTAGAAGAATTTATTCTCTTTACATGGGAAAGAGTTCAGATTATCTTTTGGTTATCATCCTCGGACAGATTGACAAACTGAAATAGTGAATAGGTGCGTAGAGTGTTATCTAAGGTGTATGTGTTGAGATGAACCAAAATCTTGGTGTTTATGGCTCTCTCTTGTAGAATGGTTGTACAATACCCACTTTCATACTGCTACTTAGTTCACTCCTTATGAAATTGTTTATAATCAACCACCACCTTTGCATTTACCATACTTTATCTGGGGAATCAATTGTGGATATAGTAGACATAAGTTTTCAGAAGTGAGAAGATATGATCAACGATCGAAAGCTTCATTTGGAGAAAGCTCATTACAGAATGAAATGTCAAGGTGAAAATAGAGGACAGAAAGACAATTTGATGTTACAGATTGGGTTTGGCTTAATCTTCATCATTTTTCTAAGTGCCCCACTTTTGAAAAATGATCGTTTTTTAAGTGCCCCATTACCAAATCTAGAAACCTAACATACATTATCCACTGTATATTATATATTTCCTCTTCCTTTTGACCCACCATCATCATATAATATTTTCCCACTTACATTATACCTATAGTGGTCTCCCATTTATATTTGGAAAAATTGTCATGATTAATCCCAACTTTACCTCATCTGCCAATATTAATCCCAACTTTGAATTATTTTATATTAATCTGAACTTTATACTCCCTCCTCTCATAACACTCTCAAAGTGACGGGTGACCTATTGAGTAGGTAATTTTTATATATAAAAAAAAAAACAAAATCACCAACCCAGCCACCCACAACCAGCCCGCTGCAACCTACGGCCAGCAACCATATTCGAACCCAGCCACCTCTATTCGAGCCACCAGACACCTTCATTCGAACCCAACCACCTTTATTCGAACCTAGCCACCAACCACCTCTATTCGAATCCAGCCACCTTTATATATTCGAACCCAGCCACCAGCCACCGCAATTACCACATCAGTCTAGCCACAGATTCCCTCACCATTACAGCAGTCTTGCATCTCAAACGCCTACCACCGCAACTCCGCACTTTGCCCACTCAACAGAGTCCGCAACTCTGCCAACAATAGCATAAATTCAGCCACCGCACCGCAACAATCACCAGCCCAATTTCGTTCACCAACACCACTCCCTTTACCATCGTTGATGCCGGAGATCGAAGGTTAGGGTTAAGGTTAGGGTTTGGGATTTGGGGGATTTTGCTGGATTTCGTGGTGACTGAAGGGGAAAGGGGAAGGTGGTCGAGGGAGGGAAAGGACTCTGGGCGGCGACCGGCGCCCCGGGAGGAAGGGGTTGGGCTGGCCGTGGGTGGCAGCGGGCTAACCATGGGTGGTTTTGGTTTTTTTTATTTTATTTTATTTATTTCTGATTTTTTTAAGCCAGTCATACACTGACACATGTCTTGTAACCTTAATATTAGTTTGGATGACCGGTAGAGAGTGTTATTGGCGGACAAGGTATAAAGTTCGGATTAATGAAACATAATTCAAAGTTGGAAATAATATTGGCGGATGAGGCAAAGTTGGGATTAATCATGACAATTTTTCCTTTATATTTCACTCTCTCATTTTTCCTAATTTCTTATTCCTAATCATATCCACTTATGTATTATTTTACTCTTTTATCTGAAACTCTATGCACACTCCAATGGGGCACTTTAAAAAAGTAAAAGGAGCTAAGTACTCTGTAATACTGATCCCGGTATCTTTATTTGGGCTAAGGAAAAATATCTTCTTGTATATGTAGAATAGAATATAATAATATTTTATATTCTATGTTTTGTAAGATAATTACAATTCCAAAGAAATTCATTAACATATATACTCCCTTGTTTTTGATAGTTCGACTCACTTAGCATTTGCACGGTCTCCAATAAACATCTTTGACCATTAATAATTTCGACTATGTATAAGTAAAATTTATTAAAAAGTTGATATTTGAAAATTTTATCATAAGGGAAATTTAATGTGATCAAACTTGTTAATTTATTTTGATTGTATAAATCATAAAATATGGTAAAAGTTATTTTATTTTGACCACATGAATAATAAGTAAGTCAAACTTTCAGGAACGAAGGTAGTATATCTTTTGTATATATTTTTATCTATCTCTGTTTTATTAGCTTATTACATTATACTAATATAACTTTCACAAGTTTCATATGTGGCTAGCCGCACCGTGTGGTCGGGGTTACTTATTGAAACTTACTAGATTAGGTCTCGTGCCATGAACGGTAATATCATTACATTTAATCATAAAAAGAAAAAATTTGTATTAAAAATAACATAGATAAGATAAAATACAAATATAACATACTATATTTATCATCTTCTTATTTTGCGTGTATAATAAAGGAAATTTTGTTAGAAAAAACCTTTTAAAAAAATTTTGGCAACTAGAAACCAGATTGTAATTTTTTTTGTTCAAGACAACCAAAGCTCACATTGCGGCATTGACTTGGTCATTTCCTGCGTAAACCCCCATGTGCTGGTCACATAACCTTTTTTTTTACTAATCCCACCCATTTTCTTTAAAATTTCCTTGTAACCTCTTTTGTTTTTAATCTTCCCCTTTTCTTTTAATTTCCCCCCATCTTCTCTCCCTTCTCTTACTAGCTAGGTTGTTCTCTTATTAAAGATCTTTCAAGCGGGGTAGTTTGAATTAATTGAAGTAATTGTTTTTGGCAATTAATTTTGACCAAGGATACACTTACATTGTTCTATAATTGTCACCCAGTTCATCAATTTTGCAGGTATTTGAATGCAGCATCCATGGCTCCATTCACGTATCTAGGTTTATGTATAACTTTATAATTGGACGCCCTTAGCTTCTTAGAACATGGCACAACTCCTTCCCTCCTTCCTTCCTTCCTTGATTTGTTCTTACCCGTGGTAGAGCAATTGCAGCAAAATTTCAGAAAATAATACCTAGAAAAGGAAATAAACATCATTTAAATAAAATAAATTAACTAAACTTACTGTTTAGGGTGGGTGTAAATTAACTTCACTTCATATCTTCATTGATTAATTTGCAGGTTTAGGGTGACGCCATGGCAGAGAATAAGTTGAAGATGATTGACTACCTCATTTTTGAAGAGAGGAGAGAGAAGATGGGGGACAATTAGAAGAAAAGGGAAAGATTAAAAACAATAGAGCTTAAAGGGAAATTAGAAAGAAAATGGGTGGGATTAGTAAAAAAAAAAAAAGTCATGTGACCTACATATGGGGGGTCAATGCCGGAATGTGAGCCTTGGTTGTCTTGAACAAAAAAAATTTACAATCTGGTTTCTAGTTGCCAAAATTTTTTTAAATGATTTTTCCCAACAAAAAAATTGATTTAAAAGGTTTTTCCTGACAAAATTTCCTATAATAAAATGAAACATGAATTATAACAGAAGTATCGATTAGACAAATGAATAATTAAAACTACATGTTAGACAATTTGAATATTTTAAAAATTCAATGACAAATTAGTATCAAATTAGATTTCTTTTTATTAACCAAATACGTTTTTAAAATTATGTATTACACCTAATGGGCAGGAATAGCAATCCTGATAAACTGATATTTGGTAAATTTAAAAAATATGATAATATATGAAAGTATTAGAGATACAAATAAAGAAGAATGAAATTTATTTAATCAAACTTTCTTACATGATTACATGAATTGATAAAGTGTTTATAATGTTAATTGTGTTGTTAAACTCCCTTCATTTTGTTAAATTTTTCGAATTAGAAATAGGCAACAATAAAGGTATTGAAAAAATCAAAATTCTCGTTTAATAATAAGAGGGGTGGGGGCCCAGATTGTATCTCGGCTCCCCATTAATTTCTTGTAAATCGATTGACTTTGTAGGTTTTTATTATTTTTATAAAAATATAATAATAATTAAAAAAATAAATAATAATAATAATAATAATAATAATAATAATAATAATAATGGCGCGTTGCAGGGCTATTGGCTATGGTTTTCTTCCTTTCTCCTTTTCTTCATTGGGGGAATTGGGGGAATTGGAGAAGGATGCTATTGCATTGCTGAAACGGGTTCAGGCGTTCGCTAGGACTCAGGATATTGGTGCTCGTGCGGCTGCTCACATCTTCAACAGGATTGGGTTCGCTATAGCTAGAGGGGTGGGGGCCCAGATTGTATCTCGGCTCCCCACTAATTTCTTGTAAAACGTTTGACTTTGTAGGTTTTTGATAATAATAATAATAATAATAATAATAATAATAATAATAATAATAATAATAATAATAATAATAATAATAATAATAATAATAATAATAATAATAATAATTCCAAAACCGGATCAGACCGAAATAAACAGGTCCAGACCGGAGCCTGGACCGGTTGATTACGGCCCGGTCCTCAAAAATAGGTTATTCTGGTTTCTGATCCATTCTGATCTCGGTCTTGCTTTGGACCGGTGCACAACCCTAATTGTACGTATATACTAAGCTTGTATAGTCCTCAAGTTGAGATTACAAGTCATACAACTGCTGCATTTACATAATATCTCGCTTAACTCGCTAGGGAAGCTAAGATCAATAACATACTAGTAAATTAGACATTAGGAATAACACGTGTCACTTCTTGGTACTGTTTTTTCCCTCTAAAACCATTTTTATTTTCTACTATATGTCAAATCTTCTTCAATTTATATTTACCATATTATTATAGTTTTAACTTTCGATCATTAAAAAAAATCACGCCATTTATATTATAGCACATATCTAAATCATCACTATGTTTTTTTTTTTTTTTTTTTTTTTTGTGGCAAACTTTCAACAAAACAATTTAGATTAGAATATATAATATATTCTTTCCATCCTGCCTATCATATCTTTTCCATATACACTCAATTAGAATTTTTTGCATATCTTTAAAATATTTTATATTGTTTATCTAAAAAATGAACAAATATTAAGTAAATATTAAATTAATACTTTTATCTATTTTATTCTATAATATAATCATTGTTTTTCCCTATGTTTCAATTGTACTACTTTAGCAATAAATATTATTTTAATTAAAAAAAAAGCTAGAGAATTCAGTTTGATAAAACTCTAACCCTTTTCCCATGTCTTGTAGAAATCAGTTAGCTTCATAAACTTATTTATTAAATTTGAAAAAAAAAAACCTCAAAACCCTCTTTTTCGTCTCTCACTCCTGCCAACAAATACATCATGAATTCATGATATTTGCAGCAACTAGCTATAACGATGACTTTGGTTGAAAATGGCATATAAAATTTAAAGCTAATATATGAAGTGCACTAGTGTAGAAGCAGAGATGAGCACAATAAATAAGATGCCAAATATAAGAATTGTATAGATACGTTAGAACTATCTTATAGATACTTAAACAATGCTTAATAGATAAAACCAAATTATTTTAGAGATACATCAAAGTTATTTTAGAGATATATCAATAGCATTTTCGTTTAATGTTTACTAAAACATTATCATATTAGATTGTAAAACTATAAAATAAAGTATTGAAAATGGAGGAGTATAAATAAACATTATATTATAAACATTATCACATTAAAAAGTGCAATAAAAATGGGAAGTATTTCATTAAATAAAGGGGTCTTTGAGAGTACGTAATAGACTACTGATTTCATTAATTTTTATTTTTATTTTTTGAGGTATCATATATGATGTTTAAATAATTAATTAAAGTATGAACATATATTTATGTTATAATTTAGAAATCATAGATATTACTACTTTATTTTTTATAAATTAAACGAGAGCATTAAGAAAAATAATAATTGGATGAATATAAAATATATATGCACACATTGACACATATAAAGCAAAAGTAAAAAAAAAAAAACCGAAAAAAGAGAACCTAAGAGACTTCTTGTTATAACAACCGGCCTCTTTAGGTTAAAAAACGGAAAAGAACGGAGCTTGATATTATTTTTCCACGGTAGCATCAAAGAGACCCGTTATTTACAAAAACCGGTCTCTTTGATAACAATTTTTTTTTGTTACAGATCAGTTATCAGTTAATAAAATGAATAAAAGCATGGATGAAAACCTTCTCTAAATCTGCTTATTGTTCGTGAAAGATTAATTTTGTGATATTGATGATCATATCATATGATCAAATATCTATATAAAGGCTCTTATTTATCATTTCATAATCCCGACCCATTTCTAAACAAAATTTTTGAATATTTTTCCTTCACATCGATCTTAACAGTACAAAATGAAAACAATTGTAATAATCTTATCTTCCTTGTTTTTTTCATTTACTTGTGTTTTTGCCTTCTCCCTGAATATTACCTCTACAAATGACATTGAGTTAGCTAAGCATAGAATCAGAGCAAACACTCAACCCCTCTATAATAATGTACTAGCTTTAACTTATGGCAAAGATGACTGTGTAACCAATGACATAAAATGTAAAAGAACTCCTAGTTTTCACGGGTTCACTATCCATGGGCTTTGACCCAATGCCATAAATTTAATAAATCTCGGCCATCCATTAAAACCAATAACTAATTTGCAATATTATGACACAAGTTCTATTTTAGTTCGGAGTGATGTAACTAGTATACTAGATGACTTGACAAATGAATGGCCTGATTTGACAAAGCTTGGAAATATAGTAGAATATGTAAGGTTTTGGAATATGGAATGACGCAAGCATGGAACTTGCAGCCAATGATTTTATCAACAAACCAATTTCTCCTTTTATTCAAACAATTTTATTTGCAATTTCTATAATTCTTTTGGCTATATCTATTGCTTTTCAAGCACATGAACTTGAAAGCTTTTTTTATACAGTTTATGCTAATGTGTTAGGTCAATAAAGATTCAAATAACATAAACAAATTATATAAAAATTATTCATAAATTAACAAATTACGTGAAACACATGTCCGCTCGAAATTCACATTGAAGAATATTTCCACCCCACCACTTTTAATAATCGGCCATGCAGCTTTTGAGCCTCAAGGCCAATCCAAACCCCACAAACCTTCACACAATTTGCATTAACTGAAAAAATAAAAATGAATTAACAAAATAATTTCCCTTTTATAAAATAAAAGTAAAAACAATCGAAATTAAATAAAATTTACCAATTTGGATGAATAAACTTTGTATTTTCTTGATTTCGGTAGCCCTAAATCTAAAAACTGGCGAAAATACACTTTTTGGACAAACCAACGTGTTTCACCCATTCTTTTCGCCATAAGGAAGATACTTTCGAGTATCGCATAAAATCTACCATGTAAACGACTAAAAGCTTTTCCATTTCAGATGTTAAATCATAATTCTGACAAAAAAAAAATGAAAAAAATTATATAAAAAACCAAAAAACTTTAAAAAGCATAAATACAAAAAAAAATTGAGTAAAAACTGTTGAATACATACAGTAAAAACAATTTTAGAAATGTAGGAGGATTTAGGGAGTTTGGATGCCAACGACCATGAAAAAAGGGTGCATTGTAGAGTTCTTTGGGTACTCTGTCAAATACTGGAATTTTGTTTGCCCCATAATAGAGGGCATAGTAAGTTGAAGAGAAAGAAATTGCTAATCTTTACTCCATTGATTTCTTTATCAAGGTTTTCTGGGTTTCCATTGAAGAAGAAATCAAAGTTGAAAATAGAAGAAGAAATTTAAATTCAAAATTGAAGAAAAATTAAAATGAAAATTAAAGAAGAAATTAAAATGTTTCGTACATCGGTATATTTATACCCGAAGTTTCATGGTACCCAGGTCTTGGACCCGCCTGATAAACCGGATATCGGGTCTAACTAGGTACTGGTACGATCTGTTTATTATCGGGTTGAAAAAATTCGAGGAAAAATAATAATAAAAAAAAATACCTTGATCTTCGCTTATAGAAGATCTTAAAAAGAGGGGAAATTTAGTGAAAAATAGAGAGAAGAAGAGAGAAGAGAAGAGAAGAGGAGAGAGGAGAAAAATATCGGCTGACGAGACCAGAACATTAGGGTTAAGTATATAACAAAGATAAATATTTGGGCCTGTTTTGTAAAGTAAAAAAAAAGCCCGTATTTAATAGCTATGTCCAATAACAAGAAGTACTAGCTTCGTTATTGAAAACAAGTCAAGAGGCACATACTTGTATTATAGTTGTCATACCTCTAATCTTCATTCGCAGTGCATCCACTGTTTTTTCCCAGCATAGCTATAGTGGCCTCACAAGCCTGATTAAAGAACCCACATCAAATTATGCACACATAAAAATAACATAGTGTAGGGAATATTTCAAACATCAACTTTGAGCCCCACTGTGATCATGCATTTAAGCATGGCGGCGTCCAAAGGGAAGGAAACTAGAGATAAAAGAATCGCCAACAAGATTTAGGAACTTGTAAACCGTTCACGGGTGTAAAAGTTACACCCCATTCACGATCACGGAGACCGCTAACTCCATAGTGGTCCGAAACCATGACTGGATATTCGGCACCATCAAATTTTGACAGGCTAAAGTTGTATCACCTAATCAAAATTAATTCCTAAAACCACTAACTAAAATAAATAGGGAAGTACGGTCGAATCCACAGGGAAACAATGTTCTTTTATTCCTAATATATTATTATAATCTAAATTATCAAGAAACAAGTGAGAATTGTGAGAATTATACTATGACAATAATTAAACTAAAGAAATAATCAATAATGAAAGGCCTAGGGCATAGGTTCACCAATAAATAATATTGCGGGATGAAAGACAATAATCAATTATCAATGCATAAATTAACCGGATTATAAAGGGCTTTCGCTACGCATTATAATCACAGAATTAACTTAGCGATATTAAATCGCATCACTCGAATCTTGACTTAACCATTTATAAATTAATTCTACCTATTGAAACTAAGCCTAAACATCAATTCTCATATGTCGAATCTCAAATCAATATTGCATAACTCATACAATAAAACCTGCGCAAATCTAATTGCATATCATTATAACAATCAATAGGAAATTAACCCAAAACATTAACAATCAATAATAATAAATCATCCCTTCATATTAATCATGGATCCCCAAGAACCCTAGAATTAAACTACTCGTGCATAATTAAAACTAAACTAATCAAAGCGATTAAATGAAGTATCAGTAAAACAATAATTATAAAACTAATATGAAAATAATAATAACAAAGACTAAAGAAAAGCAATAATAATAAGAAGACTAAAGTAATAACTGTAGTTTACGAATAACATTATATCTCCTCTAAACCAAAAACATGAAAGCTAATAAAAGAACAAAAACTAATAATGAATCTCTAAGCTGCTGATGAGAGAAAACTAAACTGAAGATAATATAAACTATCCTACTAAAGTTAAACTAAGAATTGAACAAGTTACGGAAATAACAAAACTAAGACTAAGGAAAAAATAAGGACAATTTCAAATTTGCTACCACTAAAAGTCATGCACCTCAATTTTGCTACCTCTTAATTTTTTTTTTTTTTTATTATACTACCACTCAAATCATTGTTGTCAAAATTCAGTACCATTTGACTGAAGCTGTTAAGTTTGCCGTTTGGTGGGCCCCACGTCAGTTAATTAATACCCCTCCAGTTCTTCTCTCTCCTACCTTAACTCTTCATTGTCTTCATTGAATACTCACAACCATCTCCATTAATGGCTGAGTAAATTAAAAAAAAAAAATTTAGGAACAATTATCTTTCCTCTGTCACCATCTCCATCTCCATCTCTCATCTCTACTTTTCTGCAAATTGGAGGTGAAAATTGAGTGCGTGGAAGGCAGTTATTGGAACAACGAAGCAGAGGAAGACAAAGCCTTGCGAGAAAGCGTCATCTCCATTGTTGTAAGTTGAAGATTCGCCTGACAACGACGCATTGGAAGGTACGTAAACCTATCTATTTATAGTGGTCCAACAATGGTGCTAATTTTGCAATAATTCTTTGTAGTTGGGGTATTTTAGGAAGAATATGCAGTAAACCCTAGATTAGTGAGCTTTGATTATTTTAAGCAATGTGGTTTGACTAATTAAAAATTGATGCTTTCACAGTCATGCGGTAGGGTATGGGGGTATACTGAGACGCCTTTTTTGTTAATAAATTGCATTGATTTAGTTACAGTTTATAATAAAATAGGGCTTGATGTATTTGTTTATTGCTCTTTAATTGTAGATAAAAACAAATGGCTGTTGTTGATAATGAGGTTGACATTTAGCTAAGAATATTTGGGGGTTTTCTGATTAAGAACCGTAAGGGAGGAGGGAAGTACCAAGTGTATGAAGGTGGGTTCACTTATTGGAAAAGGAATGTGCCTCTCAATTACTTTTCAGTAGGATACTTAAGGTATTTATGTATTGAAGGGATTAGGGACATGGGGTGGGATGTACCTACCCTATATGCTGTGTGGTTCAAAGAGAAGGGTAAGTCTTGGATGACTGGTAAAAGAAAGATAGAAACTGATGAGGATGTAGCAGGGTTATTAGAAGCCAAGCACAGGGATGGGTATTTAGAGTTGTATTGTACAGTTTCTGATGACCTCACCCCTAGTCAGAACCCACAAAGCATTGAAGCTGAAGCTAACAACCCCACCACAATCCCAGAAAATTCCAAAGTCATTGAAAGTGCCCATGTGTCTGCCCAAAGTGTTACTGGATCCAACCCAACCTAACCACATCAATATGAAACACAACAATGCTGTACCCCACCTCAAACCCAAGTGTCTGTCCAAACTATTCCTGGATCCAACCCAACACAGCCATCCCAAACACAAAAAAGCCCTATCTTGCTTGAAAAACAAAACAAAACACAAAAACCTACTGAACCTGTGCTGAGAAGGAGCCCTAGACTTGTTATAGTTCCTGAAACAGAACCTGTTGAGAACAAAGTGAGGAGAAGCCCTAGGTTTTGTAGATCTATTGATAAGGGGAAGGGTAAGGTTTCAGTAGAAAGTGGTGATACTGGTGTGAGTCTGCATAAGGGTAGAGGGAAGAGAATTAGGAAAGAAAAAGCAAAGAGAGCTCTGAAATTGGATGAAGAGGAGGAATCAGGTGGGTCATCAAGGTCAGATGCAACTGATATAGAAATTGATTGGGAGCCTTGGGAAGAAGAGGCAAACAGTGATGGTGATGATGAGTGCCATAGGAAAACTGGAGAAGGCATCCTAACTGCAGTGCACAGTAGCTTGGAGGTTGTGACACATAAGGGTGAAACTTCAGAGGGTGTTGGTGTTGAAAGGGAGGGGAAATTGAAACAACTGAGCAAGGACATTGCTTGGAAGGAAGTGGATGTGCATGTTGAAAGTTCTGAGTCAGATGAGCTTAGAAGTTTTCATGGGTCAGATGAGGAAGAGGATGACAGTCCATGGTTTCATAAGGAGACTGATTTCAAAAAACCAGTTGTGCTAGTGAATAAGTTGAAGTTCAAAAACAACACCATTCTAAGGAAAGCATTGAGGACACATGCTATAGAGAACAAATATGAGTAATACTATATTCACAATGGTGGTAACAGGATACCACATTATGTAAGAGAAGGTGTTTGTGTGAGTGGAACTATAAAAGAAGCAAAATCACAGGGGAATGTAACTGCAGTTCAAGGGTTAGAAAGTGCAAGTTTAAGGTGGCTGCTAGAAGAATGTACAACAGTCAAGCATGTCAAATCATTGATTTCAGACCAAAGCATATGTGTACGAGGAGTAAAAAGAATTCAATGGTGAATGCTGAGTATCTAGCTGAGAAGTATGTTGAGGAATGGAGGCACAACCCTAGTTGGGATTTAAAAAGTTTTAGAGAAAGGGTGTTGAGTGACTTGGGCATTATAGTAGGCTATTCCAGAGCTTGGCTTGCTAGAGCTAGGGCAAAGCTGATGATTTATGGGTCACCTATAGAGCAATATGCCAAGGTTTTTGATTATGGAAAAGCTGTTATCAAGTACAGTCCTGGCATTGGGGTCTGCATAGTTGTAGATGGGGAAGTAAGCAGCCCTCAACCACCACTCTTTATGAGGATGTACATATGTCTTCAACCATTGAGAAGTGGTATGATAAAAGGGTGCAGGCCTCCGATTGGTATAGATGGATTTCATCTAAAGGGAGCCTACCCAGGACAAATACTGGTGGCTGTTGGAAAGGATGGGAACAACAACATATATCCACTGGCCTGGGCTACAGTTGAAGTTGAGAACAAGGACACTTGGTGCTGGTTTTTGGAGTGTTTAAAAAAGGATCTTGGTGATGTGTGTGATGGTGGAGGTTGGACATTTATGTCTGACAGACAGAAGGTGAGCTACCCTAATTATACTACTAATTACAAGAACTACTTTGTTTTGACAAGCTATGCATTAATGTCTTGATTGTGGATACAGGGTCTCCTTGAAGCCTTGGAGGTGCAAGTCCCATTTGCTGAGAAGAGGTTCTGTGTAAGGCATATCTGGGCCAACTTTAAGCTTCAATTCAGTGGCTCAACCTTCAAACAGTTGTTCTGGGATGCTGCTAGGGCTACAACATTGGCGAGTCAGTCAACTTTAGTCCTATGTTTGATTAGTTTGTTCAATTTGTTTGAAGATGCATCAACTTTGATTAGTTGCTTTAAGTGGCATTGATTGCTTTCTTAAATTGAGATGTTGGATGTTGCCTAAATAGTTATGTTGTATTTTGTATGATGTGGTAGGCTGACTTTGAGGTGGCAATGGAATCAATTAAATTTCTGTCTAAGGATGCATTTGTTTTTCTTGATGACATTCCTGCTAAGCATTGGTCTAGGAATGCATTTTCTTCTAATTGCAAATCAAATATGCTGTTGAACAATGTATGTGAGACCTTCAATGTTGTTATAAGAGAAGCAAGGGATAAGCCAATACTCACTCAGATGGAGTGGTTGAGAAGGTATATGATGAAGAGGCACAATGAGAAATGGGAGGCTGGCAAGAAAATGGAAGGTAAGGTGACACCCTATGTCACTAAGCTTTTTGAGAGGATTGAGAGGGCTGCAAGGCATTGCATAGTGCAGGTTTCAAGGGGAGACTCCTATGAGGTTGAGCTAAATGGGGATACAGTGCTAGTTGACATAGGTGATAGGACTTGCACATGTTACCATTGGCAATTAACTGGTATTCCATGTGTACATAGGTTTGCATGCATTTTGGATAAGAGGGTGGACCTAGAAGACTTTGTGGATGAGTATTACACCAAGCAGAAATACATGCATGCTTATGAGGAAGCTGTTAAGCCCCTGCCTGGACCTAAGCATTGGGAGAAGCATCATTTTACACAGCCCTTACCTCCAGCAATCAGAGTAATACCTGGGAGGCCAAAGTCAAAGAAAAGAAAACTGGAGAGAGGTGAGGGAGCACCTGAAAGTAGTAGCAGACAACCAAACTGTAATCCCCCGTATTTTCTTAGTATATAATAATTATATATATTTTTATTATACGACTATTTTAATAATTTTATATTTATACAATGATTTTTTTATTTATACAAAATATTTTGGGAAGATTTCAGAAAATAAAAACAAGAATCTTTTTAAAACCCATAATTCCATTTTAATTAAGTAATTGACTCCATATTTCCCTCATTCACATTTTTTTTAAAGGAAACTTGCTCCTTATTTCCCCTTCTCAAAACCCTCAGATATTGCATTTACTGCTTCCCCTTATTACTCCTTCACTACCTCCCTCATTCTCCTTTCACGACTCACAAGCATAATAATAAAAAAAGTTCTGCTTCCTCTGTTGCGCTGCTGCTGCCTCATCCGGAACCCACCACCTCAGTGCCACCGGCGACCCTTGCCGCTGCCCTCAGCCCTGCCGCCGCCCAACCGGTTTCCTTCCCCTTCTCTTTTATCTTTCTCTCTTTCTTGTTTAATCCTCTTTAAAGTTTCAATCTTTACATGAATTTTTCAATGTTTAATAATTATTATAGTTTGATAATGTTTATGAGTTATGAAAGATTGCAAATTTATGAGTATACTTCACTTGATTTATGAAATAAAATTTCAGATTTGGTTTATGCGAAAATTGAAGGTTTAAATGTTGATTTTCATGATTTTAGGGTTTGATAACGTGTTGCTAAAGATATTTAATTTGAGCATGATTTTGTTGTGATTTTTCTATGACCATGATGATGTTTAATTCAGCAGCAAGTTCTTAATTTTTCGTAACTAATTTCTTAATTTCCGTTCGAAAATTTTCTTAATCACGTTTTAATCGCATTTTGACTGTAACTCGTCTGATTTTCGCAAAAAAAAAATAGTGTTTTTCGTGTGTAAATGATGTTCTAATGCGATTCAGCTTCTAAGTATGGTTTTCGTGCAGTTTTTGATTTCTATCGAAGGTTTAATTGAGTTTTCATGAAACTAATTAAATTATAATTATATATTTCAAGTTTAGATTGTTGTAATCCTATATTCTACTTTTAAACTAAAATTTCAGATTTTAATCTTAACTTTAAATAGCTTTAAGTCATGGTTTTATGATGGGTTTTCAAGTTCTCAACATACTAACGTACTATATAATGATGATTTCGAATGAAAATGTTTATGCGGTTGTTTTATAACTTTAAACTAATTCTTCAGATTATAAATCCACTTTAGAGTTGCTGAAATTTCATGCTACAAGCCATATTTTCATGATTTTAATATACAAGCTTGTAATTGAACTTTGAATTACTAGCTTTGGCTATTGTGAGCAACTTAAAGACATTATTTCAATGATTTAAGCGATTTTATAATAGTTTAGTATTGCTGTAATATATGTTGCTTGGGTATTAATTGAGTTGTTGTTGTTCTGTCTAGGAGAGGACTTCGTAGAGGGTGACTTCTAACCTTAAAGTGGCCAATCAATTTGTGTACTCAAGGTACGTACAAGTATACGAAGAACCTTGACTTTAGAAGCATGTTTAAGGACTTGGAAAAGACCTAGAATCATGTTAGGAGACTTGTGGATTGGTTGAAATTGTTTGGTAATAAGTTGATTGTTGATAATTGTGATGATTGCTTTAATTCATGTATGAGAAATTGCATTGATGTTTCCTATTGAGCATTATTTATGCAATATCATGCAAGAGAGCTTAGAAGCAAAGCTACAAGTATATATATATGGAATGAATCGTTTTAACTACTTATGCAATTGTATTGAATTGGAATGAGTAAAGAAAGAGTTAAAGCCAGATAAGACAGGATTGTGGATTTGAGGTGCCTTATGCACTTAAGGTGTTTATACACCGAGGTAGTTAAAGGATGCAATAATACATGTTGTTTGTCACTAATAAATTAAGAATTGAATTGGAAACTTGAATGATTTGTATGATTGATGTATGATTGGTTGTGTTGATTGCATGCGAGTCATCACCTAATCTAAACTGGTAAATCACGTAAAGTGCAAGAAGGATGAGCAATAAAACTCTGGATTTTTGCACATCTAGAGTAATGACAAACATGGGTTGGGGTTCACAGGGTATTAGCCGTGTACTTTTCAAAGGCCGTCTGATCTACGAGTCTCTTGTTTAAATTCTTTTAAAATTATAATGAGTTAGATGAGATCTCATACTAGCTATGGCCACGGAGTCGCGCCCGTCTGCCATTGGATGTTTATTAATGTCTTCCAAGAGGAGGCATAGGGTTTTCTTATTTATTGTTCCGGAACGGAGCACAGGGGACAACCCGGTCTATTGCTTAATCCAATCAATTAATGAAGTGATCAATGCTGTTTAAATAAAAACTTAGTAATGAGTAACTATTGAGTCATGTGTTCGAGTCAATGATAATATTGTGAGTGTATGGAATGCTTGTTAGAATCATGCTAGGATTTTTTACTATATTTCGTAGCTTGTATGTACTCAGCGTTGCTGATTGCGTGCTTTTGTGTTCATGGCCTTCGCCTTCAATGACCCTGTAATGATCCAATTATTACACTTGTAATATTGGGGAGCAGATTCATCACAGGTTTTTGCATAAACTGTCTTGCATCAGGGTGATGGGATTTGAGTGGAGAGTTGGTTAACCAGTTAGCTTATTTCATAACACAGATTGAATTTTATTTTGGTGTTGGTTCCATTACTTCCTATTTTACTGGATTTTGAATAAGGGCCGTTATGGTTCCAACTTGTAAGACTTTGATTTTTGACTTCCAGTTTTGAAACTTATATTCTTTTTAAAACTAAGTTAGTTTTCCACTGCTAATTTCTAAAACTAGCCTTAACGTTTGAACACGTGGCGGTAGCACTCCAATAATTCTCTTACAGGTTATACATGTTTTACAGGTTATACAGGCTTTACAGGTTATCAAAGGTTTTCTTTTAGAGAGAATTATTGGGGTGTTACACAAACCCTCATAAAAGACAGAAGAGGTGTGGCAACTGTGGCCAGTTTGGTCATTATGCCAAGACTAGTAAAAATGCACCAGTGCAAGTTCCAGCACCTCCACCAGAGGCCACCAAAGCATGCAAGCCTCTTTTGCAGAATGATTGGGTCAAGGAGCAAAGAAGGATGAAGGAGGAAAGGGCTGCTTGGAAGGTGTGTAATTTCTCCTGCACAAACTGTACTTTTTACACAAACTGTAGATTGTGTTCTTATTTTTCTATGTTTTTTTAAAACAGGCTGGTGGAACTCCTGGACCAAGGAGCATAGCTAACAAGAAATTCCCTCAAGAGACACCCCAACAACATGTGCCCTGTACCCAAGCATCCCAGGCATCAACAACTACAACTGCAGCACAGAAGCCAACAACTCAGGGGAGAAGGAAAGGGAAGAAGAAGAATTATGGTTTACTTTTGTTTCAGTACCTAGTCATGTACCCTGCAACTATGCTACTACTATTTTTAAGTGAACTATCTTTTGGCACAAATTGTCTGTAACAACTAAGAACAAGTTCAATTTCACTGTATGTTTGACATGCACTTTGGTCCTATGTAATTTGGCATTATGCACTTTGGTGTTGTCCAGTATATTAATGATTTTGGTCTACTTATATGTTAATTGCCATTGCACTGCAAATATTTACAAGTTGCATTGAATCTTGGTCATTTTTTTTGCCAACACAATCAAACTTCTACCATTTTATTCAAAATACTTCAAAGTCTTACATTTGCAATTTGTACTCATAAAACTACTTCTCCTAAGTACAGAAGCAATAATAGTACCCTAATCTCATTTCATTACAATTAACACACCAACAATCACAAATACACAACACATTACACTTGCTATCACACAAAGCATTCCTCCAACACCACTGTTCTGCCCTTCCTTGTTGTATTTCTTTATCTCAGAACTTAGAGCTTTGCACTTCACTATCAGGTTGTCATTTTCAGTTAGCAAACACCTTATTTGCCCACTTAAATCTTCAAGTTCTCTTTGCAGTGAGTTCATCTCCCCCTTCATCAACTTTTTATCAAGTAGAAGTTGATTGATGACATCCCTTTTCCACTCAGTGCCTTCTTCCTCATCCACCCACTCAAAGCACTTACAACCCCTACTTTTGGTTTTAGGATCATAGAATTTGCAGGCTTTGAACTTCCTTCCAGGGTTCTCTTTTGTCCATGAAGTCAGCCTAGCCATAGGAATCCCACAGTCACACTTCCTCTGTTTGGAGGGAGAAGACCTAATGAACGACATTGCAGCCTGTAATTCAACCACAATTATCAACAATTACATTCGTACAATCATTGTTTAACAAATATCAAAATCAATTTCACCCACTCATTTCCCAGCTTAAAACCCCTAATTTCAATTAGGTTATGAAACCTAACTCGATTGAATGAAATTAAGCACTAAATTAACACAATTGAAAAAGAATTATTGTATTATGCTTCATTCCAATTGAAATCACCCATTAACCAGAAATAATTTCAACGAAAAACACCTATTTCGTCTCCTAATTGGTGTCGCATAAATGAAATCATTGGGTTAAATAGCAGTGCTCACCTTAACACCAGTAAACAACAACCAGCAATTTCACCTTCTCTGCTATTCGCAATTGATCCAATTTGACAAATTCTCCAACAACATAGATTGATTTTAACAACTTACGTTTTTTTTTGTAAGGTAACAGCTTTGGAGAAGATGGGGGTACCAACAGTTACTTATACTCAGGATACTAACAAAAGTACCGTTGAAGTGGGGCCCACCAAACGACAAACTTAACAGCTTCAGTCAAATGGTACTGAATTTTGACAACAATGATTTGAGTGGTAGTATAATAAAAAAAAATTTAAAGAGGTAGCAAAATTGAGGTGCATGACTTTTAGTGGTAGCAAATTTGAAATTGTCCAAAAAATAAAGCTGCCAACCCCCTAAGCTAAACTAAGTCCTCAAATGTATATAGTTGCGTGAAATGGAATAAGGCTAATAAAAGTTGGAAACCGACATTAAGTTGAACAGCCGGAGTAAGGCCCAAGGATAATGGCGCGTCCATCTGTAGTACTCTTCATCCAATCGGGCCTAGTTTCTTGGAGTAAACTCGCGGCCTAGCTCTTGAGCGTGAACGTGACTGGGCCTCTAACTTTGGCCCAATTCTTCTTCCTTGGTTGGTCTGTGTTAGTAACTTGAAATCTTGAACCTCCTCACGTATCAGGCCCTTAATCACCGAACTAAATTTCTTTAACTCGGTCTTAGGCTATAAATATACGGTCATATAATACGATCCGACTCTAATATCTTTGTAGTGGCTAATAACTGGGAATTGTCATAATTCTGCAAATTCCTACAAAATAATACCAACTCTACAAAAATACTAGAAAACGTATATTAGTAATAAAAATAGCTCCGTAGATCTCAAATAACCACAAATATGACCGTGGGACGGGGAATAAAATACATATAAAATAGACTCATCAAACTAAAAAACTGTAGAGAATATTTCAAACATCAACTTTGAGCCCCACCGTGATCATGCTTTTAAGCATGGTAGTGTCCAAATGGAAGAAAGTTAGAGATAAAAGAGTCGCCAACAAGTTTTAGGAACTTGTAAACCGTTCATGGGTGTGAAGGTTACACCCCATTCACGATCACGGAGGTCGCTAACTCCATAGTGGTCCGGAACCATGACTGGGTATTCGGGGATGATGGTACGATCCAACCTAAAATAGATTGAACTCTCCCTAAATCGGCCTCTACTTAATTCTTATGATATTCATGTGCGCCTTCCGATCAACACACATACAATAAGTTAACCCAAAACCTGTTTAATCTATGTTGGTTGATTATTAATGCACAAATAAATCTATTATTGGCGATCACTTAAATTAAAATCATATTTAGCCTAAATTAAATTATTAGTTATCTTATTAGGCGTGATTTCAAGTACAAGTTCCCTTTAAACCTGCAAAAAAGGGCGTAATCAAGTAATAACAATAAATCATGAATAATCTAGCAACATAATAATTAAACGGAACAACAAACATAATCAAAACATGATTAATAGCATGATCCTAGGCATGATACTAAATAGATTAATAACAAACCCTAGCATGTCACTAATAAATCATAGTCGAAGCAATAGCCTAAACATGATACTAGGAAGAATGATATTAGAAATATTAATTAACACCCTAAACATGATACTAGGAATCAATATCAACATCCTAACATGATACTAGAAATCAAAATAATAAATATTAGGGAGATCAAATTACTCACTTTGATGCCTCGTATCTCTTTCTATCAAAACAATACACACGTTAGTAACTTCGAGAAAGATTAAATCAAATTAAATAAATCAAACAAGAATTGAAATATAGATTTGGGACCAAACCCTCAGAACTATCAACCTTTCACGTCAAGGTCGAAGGCAACTACGAGATTGGCTTAAGTATTCAAAGCTCGTGAAGGACGTATGATGTATGATATCAAGAAGGTTTTGGTGAGTGAAAACGGGGTAAAATGACCTCTATTTATAGGGGAAAACGAGGGTCAAAGATCAGAAAAGAGTCAGAATTTGACTCGGAGTAAAACAAGTTTCTATCGTAACGCGATAGATTTATCGCCGCGCAATAGGTTTATCGCAGCACGATATTTCTATCGCATAGCGATGCTTTTTAGAAGATAGAATCCGTATGGGATCCGACTCCAATCAAATTGGGTTAATCGAATTTCCGTACGTATTCTAATTTTATCAGAATTAAAATTATTGAAAAACAAATGTTTTATCCGAAGTAAAATTCTTAAATTTTTATCTTTTTGAAAAAAACAGGATAAATTCGAAGCTAAAAATAAATCCTAAGGGATTGAGGAATGATGTTAAGGTTAATGGACCCTCCACATGGTCATTGGGTCGTAGGTAAGGCTCGGTTTGGGCTCGGTTTAGTATTTTGGCCATAACTTCTTCGCTATAACTCGGATTTGGGCTTATAATATATTTTTGGAAAGCTCTTTTTAAGCCCCATCCAACTAAGATATAATTGGACCATAATTATGGACCAAAATAAACTGGTTTGACGTTTTTATAAGGAGGACACGAAATGAATGATTTTGGCTTAAAACATTTAAGGAAATGTTATAAATGGTTAAGGCTAAAGGGAGTTCACGAGACTATTCAACTCTTCACCAAACTCGATAATCAAAGACGTGAAAGGTACTCATCACTGAATTTGGTTTTTGGGGAGACACAATTAGGTGTCTACACATAGTGCTAAAAAATAACCAAAGATAGCCTGGCTGCCTTCTTTTTTTTTCCTTCTTTCTCCACATACAGAACACATTTTACCATCAAGCATTACAAATTCCCTATCCAACCAAACAACAGCAGATAATAATAGCATCAATTTTATATGGTACCAAAATTGCTAGAAATTAATATGGAACCATATTAATTGAGACCAATTTTACACTGTAACATTTAGTCCAATTTCAAAGAACTATTTACTTAAGTACTCATGTCACATGCTCACATAGCTAAAATAACTGGATATACCACTCACATCACCAAAAGGAAAAGGAGAGAAAAATCATACTTTGCCTTTCTTTTCTCCCACCAAGCCACCAATGCAACACCACCCACCGCCTCAGCTTTCCCTCACCAGCATCGCCACCTCCACTACTCACCACAAAATCACCAACAACTACTCATAACCTGTCATTCACACCCATCCCATTCCACAGATAGACATCTGCCTGTTGTTGCATGTTGGTGTTGGTTGTGAGCACCCTCCTTTCTCTGCTCACTCCTGCTGTAGGTGTAGAGGATGAGTGGTACGGACACTACAGAGCACCATCCTTAACACAACACCCTCAAACATCACTTGTAGCCACTCAACGCTTTCCCTTCATCACCATCATTACCCTTACCAACAGTCTGCAATTTACACTAACCACACGTCCACACCACAACCATCAACTTCTTCATCACCACCCAACCAGAACACAAATCAGCGGAGGATAGAGGGTAAAGGCTGTGAATTTTCAGAAGTTGTACATAATAGAAAGAAAAGGTGAACATATGAGTTTTGGAGTTTTTGATCTACCAAAGAGGTACCACGTAGATGTTCTCGACATTTTACTATGTTCTCTTAAAAACTTCAAAGTTGTAGCAAACCCCTCTTGAACTAACAAGTGCAAATAAATTAACTCTCATTCACATATATTATGAACATTTTGCAAGTTATATACCAGTCACACCAGAATCACGGCATTCATATCTATAGAGGATGAAAAGATATCATGGCTAACCGTAAATAAGCAATTTTATCATCCATGAAAATAAACTTAGTAATGGTATTTATCTTAAATCAGTTCTACAATTCAAATTCACAAATAAAGACCCAAAACTTCAGTGATATAAAAAGGAACACTTGTGTTTAACAAAAAAAAACACTCATTCCACATGTAATCTACTTGAAAAATTATGAGGTGATTAAAATTATACTATGTTTCTGCAATACACAGATCAACTTGTGACTTTTTGATTGACCATATCTAGCCATTGCAGTGGCGTATCCAGGAACTTCGAAGTGTGGGTTCGAAATCGTGAAAAAAAAATGAAAATATACTTATCAAAGATTTAATAGTTGAGGTATTAACTATCGAACCCTTGATCTCCGGCTACCCAATAATAGTTTGCAAGGTAAATAATACCACGGAGTAACACTTCTATATAACACTCATTTTAACACAAATACTTGTTTTAAATGTTTTTTTTTCATGAAAATCAGTGGGTTCAATGAACCCATTTGAACCCATCATGTATACGCCCCTGAGCCATTGTACATCCATCTGACACAAAGACAAAGCACTATAGTCTAAGAACTACAATCACACGAAACCATACTAACTAAGAAAAGGAATGATATGAATGAAGATAAAAAGGAGAGTAAATAAAACACATTGCTCTAAATACTTTACCTTGTATTCATCAATAGCTTCCTGTAAAAATGCAATGTCAACATTTTTTCCCTACAATAACATGTAACTCATAATCACAAAATGATACATTGTGTAAATTCTAGTTCAGTAATAATCATAGGCATTCAGAGTAATAGAACATATTACAACTCATGAAGCAAAACAATCTGTAATGTAGTCTGTCCAGAAATCTTATGCACCTGAGCAAAATACCAACAACAACTACAAAGAAAACGGGAAATTCCCTGTTTCTCATAATGAGAAACGAAATTTGTTTCTCATGGGGGCATTTTCGGGAATAAATCAATAACTTTTTCATTATTGTGGGCTCCACAATTGAATAAAGTTGAATAAAGTTGTTCGTTTATTTACAAAAATGTCATGTGAGAATCAAATTTTGTTACTCAATATGAGAAATTGGGGCTCTCTCAAAGAAAACACCATGTCAGGGCTCAATAAAACTTTGTTATTGGAAGATCAAAATGCACACCACCTCAACTCTACCTAGCCATAACTGATTAGAAGTTGTTTCAATTCCAAAAGATTTGTATATCAAGAAAGCACGTGCACGTGCACGTGCACACACACACACAAATAAACGGAGGTTAAAAACATATCAAGCTTATATATATAGCAATACACAAACACTTACTAGGTGGCTTTTGCGTAAGATAATCCGTGCCACTTCCCTGAGCCATCTTTGTTGATCCTATCAGCAATTATTCGCTCCACCTATATATGCAATACACAAATATAAATCTTTACATTTGCAAACAAGCTTACACCAGAGGTAAATGTAGAAATACAATATGTCATATCTCATATACGGAGTTGTAAGCACCAAGAGGAAAGCAAAATTCAAGGTCTATGAGAAAATACTTGACAATTTTGTTTGGAAATATCCAAATCCATTTCCTTGCTCACGAACCTAACAAATCATGCAGCAAGATAACATTACAAAGAGGTATGTTAACCATATTAATAAGGCCTATTTCCTATTCCCGTATAGTCGTAATAATTTGATTACTGGAAATGACTTCCTAAACTGGCTAAGATTTTTTCTGGGTTGAGTTATTCATACTTCCTTTGCCCCCTAAATATTACTCCGTGCTTTGTACTGGGGTATATTATTTACACTTTTGCTAGTATTTACACTCCTCCCCAATTGCATATTGTGATTCATACGTGAGGAAAAATTGTTATGTGAGGTTTGATTCGTCTTGAGTGTACACTTTTCATAATTCTATAATTTACTATATAATTCTAGTTTGGTTTGTTCAAAAATAAATATTCTATAACAAAAAATAAAAATCAAGGCTAATAATTTAATTTTTTTTTAAATTTTTGTGAAGGCTAATAATACGTATTGAGATATGTAATATATAAACTCTCTTGTGTGCAATATTTGGGGAATAAGATAAGTTTTTTTTTTTTTTACAAAAAAGTACCTTGTAAAATACTAACTGGCCTAGGCCTAAAATAATTCCTGCAAGACTTCAAAGGCAAAGGCCAAGACATAAAAAAGGTTGCCCAGGTCATCACAATATATAATTGTGTCTTAAAATGGCCCATGCAATCTTAAACCATTTTCGAGGGTCCATAAGGAAAAATTATGAAAAGTTATGGAATCTTGAATTATTTGTACGTGAGTATCCCTTATAGGCTTATAGATAAACAAAAAAAAAATCAATTTATAAGGTAAGAAATTAAATATGTTTATAAGGTTAATGAATATTGATTAACGAGTACTGTTTTTTTTTTTTTTGAAGACACGAGTATTTCTTTTATTGATACAAAGTATATGGTTTTGGGGTAACCTGTTTAAACTTATGAACCAAACTCTCTCTCAGTGATATATATTTGAGTCAGGTTGGCTAGTTCGACACTCAACCAAACCAATGCAAGCCGCAAAAATACGATTTGGAATTTAGCATTAGCATTTTAGCTAAATTTGATTTGTATGATAAATACTTCATTTGTATCTGAATATATAAGTACATTATATTGACTGGGTGTCAAGCACAAATTTAACCATTAGTATTTTTTTAAGACATATTTTGTATTAATTTAACTTACATGCAAAAATTTGATATTATGAAAATATTCATCGTGATCAACAAAAGTTTACTATAACATTTGATTTTCTTTTGTTTTTGAAGGAAACATTTGATAATTTTTTATCAACAAACCAATTTATATATTTTTATCTATTTTTTTTTTTTTTTTTGTATTTATGCTTTTTAAAGTTTCTTGGTGTTTTTTATATATATATTTTTTCATTTTTTTTTGTCAAAATTATGATTTAACATCTGAAATGGAAAAGCTTTTAGTCGTTTACATGGTAGATTTTATGCGATACTCGAAAGTATCTTCCTTATGTCGAAAAGAATGGGTGAAACACGTTGGTTTGTCCAAATAGCGTATTTTCGCCAGTTTTTAGATTTAGGGCTACCGAAAATCAAGCAAATACAAAGTTTATTCATCCAAATTGGTAAATTTTATTTAATTTCGATTGTTTTTACTTTTATTTTATAAAAGGGAAATTATTTTGTTAATTCATTTTTATTTTTTCAGTTAATGCAAATTGTGTGAAGGTTTGTGGGGTTTGGATTGGCCTTGAGGCTCAAAAGCTGCATGATCGGTTATTAAAAGTGATGGGTGAAAATATTCTTCAGTGTGAATTTTGAGCGGACATGTGATTCACGCAATTTGTTAATTTTTGAATAATTTTTATATATAATTTGTTTATGCTATTTGAATCTCTATTGACCCCAACACATTATTGTATTAAAAAAAGCTTTCAGGTTCATGTGCTTGAAAAGCAATAGATATAGTCGAAAGAATTATTGAAACTGCAAATAAAATTGTGGAAATTTTGTCAACAGCTACCAATTTTTTAAAACAATTACCACAAAAATGTAAAAAGTTAGAATAGCACTACCACATGTAAAATTTCGGCAAGAATCTCCAACAAGTGGGTCTCACTTTCTACATTTCCCTCCAATTTTTTGGTATGCATAAGTTGTCCATACGGTTTAGAGTCTCATGTATGTGGATATTTGGTATGCGTATTTAATGATTAACTATCCGATATATAGGTTTAGAAATCAGTTTTTGCTTAAGCATCGAAAGCTTACTTTGACTCGTGAGATCTTCCATGACTCTTTCAACGACAATGGGTCAATTAGTCGTTGTGTTTAATTGATTTGTTTTACATTATTTTGGTATCATACCTTGGTTTTTATAATCGTTATTCTCGATTTAAATATATTATTCTCTTCCATTAATTCACGATAAGTTGTTATTTACGGAGTTTGTCTTATATTTAAAAAAATTATGCATACTACGCTTTGTTCCATTATTTATTTTAATTTTTTTTTTAATATAATGATAACCTTCAAACAAAACATATACTTGATTACTTTTTTGTAGGAACTTATAAGAGACACGTTTGATTTGATGAATGTTATGCGACAATTGAATGCTTAAATCAACAATCTCAATACAAGTCAGGTACAGGCTAGTCATTGCAATGTCAATGCAGTAGCAGGACAACCTAGTTCATCTGCGGTGATCAGAAACAATGTTGCTGGTTTGCCCTTAATATTTTGCAAATGGTTCACAGCTAAGCTTAAGCATAGAACAGTCAGACCAGTCTAGATACAGTCCAAGCTGTTCATTTCTTTCATGTCAAAATCCATATTGGTTATGTAGTACTCCCTCCGTCCCTTATATTTTGCCCCATAGTGTAATGTTACTTATCAATAATACCCTCCAGGTTTTGGCTTTTTATCAATGATTCACATCATTAAACTTTCATTATCACCGGTACACCTAAACTTTTCCCTAAATACCTACAGTGACCTTAACGTTAACAAAACGTTAATTTGGCTGTGTTGTCAGCGTTTTAAAGGTTAATTAGGCTAAACCCCTCTCATTTAATTTCCCTCCAACTTTCCCTTCCATTTTTCCCTCCTTTTTTTCCCCTACTTATACCCCCTCCCTTCCTGTTTGCACTCCCCCTTTTCCATTCCCATTCACGCTCTTCACTCTCTCCCCTGTTCTTCTTCTTTGCTAAACCCCTCTCATTTAATTTCCCTCCAAATTATTCAATTGATACTAGAAAACTAGGAGTGTGGAATTTGGGATTCTACTTTTTACATTTTTGGTATGTTTTATGTCAAATTCCACATTAATCAGCTTAAAGGTTAATGGGAAGTAAAATTTGTCTTTATATCACAGAGAATGGGAGTTCGCCGGTGCCTTGAAGTGTAGAAGCTGGGCACTGTTAACTACTTGAATGCACTTAAGCTGCAGGAGAAGTTGGTATCTGATAGAAAGGCTCGAAAGATAACAAATACTCTTCTTTCTTTGCAACATCCTCCTACATATACCCTTGGAAAGCATAAAACAGATCACAATTTTCTAGTTCCCAAGCCTGAGTTGATACATATGGGAGTTGAAATACATTACACTCAAAGGGGAGGAGACGTAACCTTTCATGGTCCACATCAAGCAATATTATATCCTATCATATCTCTTCGTGGTATTGGAGTAGGTGCTCAGAGTTATGTGGAGAAACTTTAGCAAACAATGATCGAACTTGCAGCCATGTATGGATTTGAGGCTCACCCTGGACACAAAGGTGAAACTGGGGTATGGGTCAGAGATGGAAAGATTGGTGCAATTGGTGTTCGTATTCAATCTGGGATTACATCTCATGGTTTGGCATTCAACATTGATCGTCCCCTGTGGGATTTCAGATAAGGAAGTTACATATTTGAAAAGAGAGACAAATTTGGAACTTCCTACCGAAGTGATTCAGGAGCAGTTAATACATTGTTTTGCCAGACAATTTGATTTTAATCCTGTTTTGTTAAATAAAAGCAACTATGACTTTTGTATTCACCATTGATCTAATTCTGAGAATTTTCCATGCATCATACACTTACACAGTTACACTTGTTCTTGAGTATCTGAAATTGTAGCTCTTTAGCTTTTTGAGCAAGTAGTCATCCCCAAAAATGATATAAAGGGTACAAAAAAAAGGGGGAAATTACAGAAGAAGAAGAGCAGGGGAGAGAGTGAAGAGCGTGAATAGGAATAGAAAGGGGGAGTGCAAACAGGAAGGGGAGGGGTATAAGTAGGGGAAAGAAAGGAGGGAAAAATGGAAGGGAAATTTGGAGGGAAATTAAATGAGAGGGGTTTAGCCTAATTAACCTTTAAAATGCTGACAACACATCCTAATTAACGTTTAGTTAACGTTAAGGTCACTGTAGGTATTTAGGGAAAAGTTTAGGTGTACCGGTGATAATGAAAGTTTAATGATATGTATCATTGATAAAAGCCAAAACCTGGAGGGTATTATTGATAATTTCCCTATTAAGTTTTGATTGGAAAAAAGTAATGAGAGAGAAAAGTGGTGGGGTTAATGGGGTGGTTGTGAAAGTAGAAATGTGGATCCATATGTCCAAAAATAGAATGAGGCAAAATTAAAAAGACAGACTAAAACGAATATTGGGCAAAAATTAAGGCACAGAGGGAGTACTCAGTAAAATTATTGTTGACATAGCTTACAATGAGGCTACCGACTTAATGATACAATACGTAGCTTACAACGTGGCCACCGACAAAATTATAGGTCATGTTACCAATTAATTTTTAATCTTCATTTTATTGTTGTTTTATAAGGCCCTTTTGGCAGCCTGATTCACACATTTCTTTGTGGTTTGGTTGGTTCGTATTTTACAACTGTAATATTCACGGCCTTAATGTTACTCATTTCTTTACCGGCATAAATTACAATACATTTACTATATTTTACCTAATTATGTTTTTAAAAAACTACAAGTTGATCGGCGTTGGTATACGCGTTGTTTCCTGATGATAAAGACATAAACAATTAATATTTGAAAATATTTTTTTATGTTACATAATGATTTTGTAATATCTTAATTTCTATTTTTTTTATATAACTTGTCATAACAAAATCTCTACAAAAAAAATATAATCTTTTAAATTAATTTTAAAAGGTATACTCCATATTTTTTAACCTACTGAAATTATATAGATTGTCCATATTAATGCTTGGATAGGCCAAGTTTACTGTCGTGTACTCGAGTGACCAGAACTCGACGTAATTTATTATGATATATTATACTACGTATATTAGATTCACAACGTATTCTACTACGGAATGAGAACTTAGCTTAAAAGTACATTCCATTTAGTATTAAATGATTTTATAGTTATAGTTCCATTTTTTTAAAACGACCTAAGGTATGGTATCAATAGAAATATACTTCAACATACCTCTATAAATTAATCGCCACGTAATTATAACCACCAATTGTATCATCACAATGAGAATTTTAAAAGTCATTTATATTTTATTTATTTTAGATAATTTATAAAACCCAAAATTTAAATAAATTTAAAACCAGAAAATTATAGGCTTTATAGCCCATGTGCTAATTTTCCGCATACTATAGTAACAACTGATGAAAATTTAGTTACCTACCTAGCCTTCTAACATTTAGCCAAGAGTTACAAGTTTTTTGGAACATTTTATGAATGGCGAAAGCAGTCAAACGAAAACACAAAGAGGAATACTTAGGCATTTGTTCATTATGGCTACATAGAAATCCCGCCGACCGCATAACTAAATGTAATCAAGCGTCAATGTAAAAAGTTTGTCCGAAAATGAAGTTGTGGAAAGACTGATACATTTAGATAAAATTGATTTAATCTTCCAATGGATCAACTTATACCCTCAAGTGCGTAAAGTAAATATATGTGCACCTTGATCGAACACTAGAAACATGAACGTATTCTACAGTAAGCAGATTGTTGTATGTAGTCCGAAGGGATGTATTATGTAGGAAGCAGATAGTTGTATGTATTTTTTAGTATACATGAGCGCATTTTGTAATAAGCATATATTTTTGGATTTTAAATATTTTAAATCTTGAATCACTATTCGTTGTTGATTAAATTCTCAAATCTCATTCACTAATTTTGCTAACATGGCAACTGTTTTTTTAATTCTAACATAAAAATATAAATCTCTTATTTCATTCGTTGCCCAGATGGTTGATAAAATTTTAAGATAACATTTTTACTTGAATGTTAAATACAATCAAATAATTCGTTCTGATAATGTAGGATATTTAGACATACGATATCATATGGAGTGTACTTTGTGTAGTTTTGTTTGTAAATAGATATCTATGTTATGTCTTGAAATTATTTTTATTGAACTTAAATTATTTCCATTGAACTGAAATTATTTTTACCAAACTAAAATTATTTTTACTAATTAAAACTTATTTTACTGATTCTCTAATATTTTTTAAATTAATTAAATAACAATGCATTTTGTATGCAACAAACAACAGCGTCACAAACTAACCCTTATAAAACTGATCGAGTAACCCCTGTAATACTAACTGAGTAACCTCTAACACTGGCTAAGTAACCCCTATCTATAACACTGATTGAGTAACCACTATAACACTGACCAAGTAACCCCTATAGCACTAACGAAGTAACTTTGATCTTGTAATGGTTGGTGACACGGTTTGTCCAGCTACATATAAAAGTTTGTGATTAAATATATTATAAATGGATCTTATTTTAAAAAAATTTCTAAAACGAATTTGATGATGGAAATAGAATTGAGTCATAGGATATTTATTAAAAATTATGATTAGTTTTGTATATATGAAATATTAGAATTTTATTGATTATAAAACTCTATGCAACAATTTTATCTTAAAAAATCTATCCAAAAATCGCTTACTTAACATCATATGTGTCACAATAATACGTATTTATCTCCTATGTGGCGTGACACTTGGCAAAAAACTGGAATGCCAAGTGTCGCTGTCTCGTGGTCTGGCTGCGAGACCGGCTTTATTTATTAGTGATATGAATATGATATGATATTAGTTTTTTTTGATAAAATAATGGATAATAATTACTTGCGCATCATTTTTTTTACATAGTAACAATTTTTGATTTATTGGTAATCTCTTTAAAATCACAATTTTACAAATTACATTCGGGACATAATTAAATATTTGTATAAAAACATATACTTTTTAATTGGTATCATTATCTAATATACAAGTTAATTAATATCTAAATAAAGATAAAGTTAGTAACATGTCCTCCTAATGTTGATTCAATATTTTTTATTTAGTTGCTCTATGGAAATAATTCATGGTATAAAATTTCCCACATATGTAACAAATTTGAAGTCCTTAATTAAGCCAAAATGAAAATGTTCGAAAATGAGAAATTAAACTCAATTATGATTTGTACTATTTTTCCCAAAATGTATTTTTCATAATATAGGTGATCAGCACACAATTGCCTATTTGGTTGATATTTGTTTTTTTTTCTTTTTTTCTGTTTGTGTGTTTGAAGGATGATGAGATTGCAGAAGAACGAGCAGGGAAGATTAGAGAGAGAAACAAACCCAATTATTATTCAGATTGAAAACTATTAGTAACATTTCCCCATCATTGGATTATTAATAAATCCTCATAAACATGCTAAACCATAAAATACTTAAAAACAAAATTAATTGGATAGTAGTTTATAAGACAAAAATACTAAACCAAAAGCAAAATTAATTGACACAAATTGGAATAATTTATTAGGCTACAAGGAATAAAACATCCTTGAAATATGATTCAAAAAAAATAAAACATCCTTGAAATTGTAATGGATTAGCCGACATCTCAAGTAGACGAGAATCGTCACAAAAGATACAGCGCGGAAAAGGAAAACGAATGCAGAGGATAAACTAAAAACATAAAGAAATCGAGACATCAATATCCATCTACGCAAACAGTCACATCTGCTTCTTCAATACATATTCAACAAGAGGGTCCAAATATTTCCCTTGTTAGCGTTGCTTTTGTCTTTCAATCCCCCATGAGTCTTGGTGTAGTATTCAACCCCTTTGTTGAAAGCGTATGTCTTCCAATTCGTGGACCACGAACAAACCCTGCATTTGTAAACCTGTACAAGGGTTTTGTGCATATTTGGACACGACATCACGGAGTTCTGGCATAATATCTTCTCAAGATTGCTCCAGTCAACGACCTTATTGGAGTTTATTCTTATACCTACCTTCTCCTTCCAACATTTATTTAGTTGCTGAAGTTTCATGATGTCAAAACATCCTGTAATTTTGGGGTAGATTTCGTGTTCAAATATTTCTTCCCATTTACCATAAGCTTCGTGGTCTGGGTAGTATGCATCTTCCTCAACAATGTCATCCACGCCCGACATTATTTGTTAATTTAATTTGCTGTACGTATGGTAATCAAGTGATTATTAGTAAGGTGATGGAATTTGTTCTTCATCTGAGTTTTCTATTTATGTAGGAGGTAAATAAAAAAAGACCTTTATGTGTTGGAATTTGGAAAGGTTCTTGGGAAAACTGTATACTATTAAATGTATACTACACGCCTATGAAATAAATATTTCGGTTTTAATTTCTTCTTAGGTAAATGTATGATTTCATTCGTTGGGTTATCAACATAAAATTAAAAGATTACGATAAAAATAAAAACATTTCATTAACTGATTTCACTTGTATTCTATAATTTGTTGAAGTATGTCCTTTTCCTTAAGGAAAACAATATCAAAATGTATTCTAATTGTAAGTTTGATGATATTTTAGTAAGCACAAGTGATTTGAAATTAATTTTTACTTATAAAGAATTCTTTTTTACTAATCAGACTCGTTTTGGTACATGATTAGTTAACATATTAAGCTTTTATACGTATAATTAAATCACAGTAAGAATTATCATCAAAATGTTTACATCCCAAAAAAATTCTTATACGAAGGATTCTATTTCAAAACTAATTAACATTAATTTCAAAATGAAAAATTTAAATATAATTAAAATTTATTTAAATAGATAAATTCCCAGTAACACCAATGACATTACATCGATATCGATCAAGTTACTTTACGCACTTGAGGGTATAGGTCGATTTATTGAGAGATTAAATCAATTTTATCTACCGACGCTTGCATAACCAGAAGTCGATATGTTGTAACTTGTTAGAGCCTTCCTTTTGCCTTTGAGCATAATTAAGGCGACAAACAAAACTTGGTTTGTATTTTGGGAGTTTTTGAATTAATTGTTGCACCTATATGAAACGATTAATTTTACCTTACCTAGCGCTAATTATGTAGTTACTGCTAAAACTTATGTTGTTACCGAACTCTCACGATTTGGTTTTTGTTTCCCACGACAGGATATTAAACGAAGTTAAAAAAATAAAAGGCACATGTATCATACCCCAGACAACAAGGCTAAAAGAAAACCGTGTAGAATACAAGCGATATTTTCCGATGACCAAAAAAATACGTCCACATTCCTAAAGCAAAGCTTTATTCCCTAACGAATTTGTAACCGCTTGAAGTTGTGAAGTTGTATTCTGCTTCCGATGCCATGGTTAAATCATAACAAAGAAACCTCTTCAGAACACATACAATAACCAAAAATCAAATCAGATTTTCCACAGCTTCATTTTCGGACGAACTCGTTACATTGACGCTTGATTACATTTAGTTATGCGGTCGGCGGGATTTCAAAGTAGACGGAATGAACAAATGCCTAAGTATCCCTCTCTGTGTTTTCGACTGCTTTCGCCATTCGTAAAATGCTCCCAGAAACTCGTCTCTCTTGGATAAATGTGAGAAGGCTAGTTAGGTAACTAAATTTTCATCACTTATTACTATAGTATGCGGAAAATTAGCACATAGGCTGGTTCAGAACCTCCCCTTTGCCTTTGGGCCTAATTGAGGCAACAAACAAAACTTGGTTTGTATTTTGAGAATTTTTGAATCAATTGTTGCACCTATATAAAACAATTAATTTTACCTTACCTAGCGGTAATTATGTAGTTACTACGTACTAAAGCTTATTTTGTTACCGAACTCTCCAATTCCTTGTCGTATGGCAGTTCATGGGGGCGCTCATGGGGACCACATGGCAAGGAAATAGCTCCACATGCAGCATCTGTAGCCAATATTACGGGATATAAGCATCGGAACCATTTGTGAAATTAATCGATAAAACCTTGATGTGGCCTTAAATTTTAATTTAAACTAATTCCTTGAATACGGATACTAAACCCGAAGCTGCTGTTACTATGACTAGGCTTATAGCCATCTAAGGTCACGGAAGATAATCAATTTTGTTGCTCATTTAAGTGACTAAGCCTATAGTCATCTAAAGGGAACATGAAATAAAACGTCCCTTCGGAATACGAACAACTATCTGCTTACTGCAGGATACCCTCACACTTGTTTCTAGTATTCGAACCAAGTGCACAAGTGTTTACTTTACGCACTAGAGGGTATAAGTCAATTCATTGAGAGAGTAAATCAATTTTATCTACCGGCGCTTACATAACCTAAGTTTTGAGTAATTATCTCAATACTTGTCTCCTCCAAAAAAAAAAATTAAAAAAATAAAAAAATTATGGAATTGAAATTGTGACAGTCAGAGCACAAATCGAACAAGGTAGGATTGCCCCTACACTTATTATTGGCTAAATATAAAATACTCCTTTGTGCTCCTTTGTGTTAACCGCCAATTTATCCTTTTCCAGTGGTCAACCCAAGCTATTAATATTAATAGTTATTGTACTGCATCGTCGGTTATTGATCTTAGCATTACTAATTTTGAAGTTTTTGTTACCGATCAATTTTGAAATTACAGCGTTCGACTTATCCTTTTCATCGTCATGCCTGTAAATCTACATTTCAGCCATTTTTAATCGCTTGAATGTTCCTTGAAGCTTGAATATTTAATTACTAAGATAAATTTTAATGTTATCCATTATTGACGAATCATATGTTATTTTTATGTACAATATAAAAATTCAGAAATTTATCTTTCAACATTTGGGGAAAAATTTCTCCATTGAATTTTAATGGATTAAAAAAAACAAATAAGACGAAAAATTAACAAATCCACAATAAAATTAATAAATTAACCATAAGTCAGTGTTCAAGACAAGATTCAATTGTTATGTGGAATGTAAATTTCGTTGATTAAACACCAACAAAACTTCAATTATTCTGAGTGAACATTGAGAAGGAGACGAGTATTTGGCATATATATATATATATATATATATATATATATATATATATATATATATATATATATATATATATAAAAGCATCAAAGAAGAAAGGATGAACAGTAGGAAGAATGGGGAACAACATCCAAACGAAAAAGATGAAGATTAAAAAAATTAATTCTGGAGCAATTGGAGAAGATAGTCGGCGATAAAGAAAAAACACAAATTAACCTCTTTTTTTTGGGATGCAAAAAAAAAAAAATTAAAATAAAACAAAGTAATTTTCTGTCAAAAATAAAAAAGATAAAAAAATAAAATAAAGGGTAATTTGAAAATAACCACCCAAAAATAGGTCCATTTTAAAAATAACCACCCATTTAAAATTTATTTGTATTTAACCACCCATTAAATTAATAAATCACACAGATGACCACCCAAATCTAATTTCCGGTGAAAATTCGTCAGTGGGCCCCACTTTTTTTTTTTTTCTATTCTCTTGCTTTCTCACTCTCTCTCCCCGATTTTTTCACTCTCCTTCTTCCTACCTTCTTCCTTTCTTCTTCCCAACCACCACCACCACCACCATTCCATCATCATCATCAACAACAACAACAATAACCATACTACAGTACTACTACTCCCTTCTTTTTTTCTGCGTATACCAAATGCCCCCTTATTTTATACGGAGTACTAATCATTTTGAGGCTGTGATGATTTTGTTCTTTCCATTGTTGTCAATTTCAATTTGGTATTGTGTAGGATAATAGTTTTTGAGTTGGGTAATTTACCCATTTGGCTTGGCAGCAATTTAATTGAGATGGCTTGGCTGCAATTTCCCACCCCATCGACATTCCTATCCGCAATTAATCGAGGAGATTGGGGGTTTTCTGAAATTAGGGTTCATGCTTCAATTGATTGGGGGTTTCTTAAATTAGGGTTCTTATTTTAATTGAATTGGGGGTTTTCTGAAATTTCGAGCAAAACCAATTATTAAAAAGGTAGGTAGTGCTAGTTGTGTCCCCTATTCATATTGTATTAACTTTGTAGAAAGATCTTGCATGTATGTAATAAGGTCTTGGTCAGAAGATATTCAAGTTTTTATTTTGGCTTGGCTTACAATATTTGCTACATCTACAGATGCCGAGGTTGTTTGGTGCCAGGAAGAGCCAATGAACATGGGTGCTTACAGTTACATTGCTCCCCGTTTGTCTACTGCGATGAAATCTGTTGACAGAGGAAGTGATGATGACATTTAAATATGTTGGGCGTCCTCCATCTGCTGCAACTACCACTGGCTTCATCTCAGTCCATGGGAAAGAACAAACTGGGCTCGTACAGAAGGCATTGGTGGTGTTGGTGGTTGGGAAGAAGAAAGGAAGAAGGTAGGAAGAAGGAGAGTGAAAAAATCGGGGAGAGAGAGTGAGAAAGCCAGAGAATAGAAGAAAAAAGAAAAGAAAAAAATAAAAAAAGTGGGGCCCATTGACGGAATTTTCACCGAAAATTAGATTTAGGTGGTCATCTGTGTGATTTATTAATTTAATGGGTGGTTAAATACAAATAAATTTTAAATGGGTGGTTATTTTTAAAATGGACCTATTTTTAGGTGGTTATTTTCAAATTATCCAAAAATAAATTTCAAATTCAAATTTTGCTGTTTCAAATTTTGGTGAAATATCAAATGTAAATTTGGTTTTTAGTGAAAAAGGGCCCCAAAATGCAAACCAATCACAAACTGCCAACAATGATTGTATGTGGGTCACCACATACAACCATTGTATGTGGGTCACCACATACAACCATTGTATGTGTAGCCTTTTTGTGTTTATAGGTAAGGTAAGGGGAAAAGTAAGGGAATCCCCACCTCATAATACTCCCTAGTGGGGTTGATTCCATTATTGCAATATTACGAAATGCAAATACTTTTAGTAATTTAAGCCTAGCCTTTTCCTTAGCTTAGTAGGCCTGATTTTCTATTTTAATCCTTGTTTATCAGTCCAATTCTGTATTTAGTAAAAGTTTGTTAAATAAGCCTACCTCAAATCTTAAGAGTCTTAGATAAATCCAAATGACGTCTTGTCTTTTGAAAAATGAAAAGAAAAAAAAAAATTAATCTCACATATTTAGAAAAGAAAATTAACATGAAATTAACTTAGTTAAAAAAAAAAATTGGGTTTTTCTATATAGTAACCTACTAACCTTGTTAATTTCGTTTTTCTACGTTGTGCCCCAACATATATAATTTTCCACACTGTAACCCCAATATACATTTTGTTTCCATACGGTAAACTTGCCATTAAAAAATTCCGTCAATGGGGCCCACTCTCCATTTATTATTTTTTATCGATTTGCGCGTTGGAAAATATTCTGTTAAAGGTTTTGGGGGCTATTTTGGCCCTTTTGGGTCCAAATTGAACTCAGATTTCACAAAAGAGTAATGTAAGACCACTCTCAATGGTGAGCAAAAAAAATGCCCATCCACTATCTCTCTACCCACTTTCTCTCTCAACAAATCTGTTTTGTCCATGGGCAAATTCATTTCACAATTTCTCTCCCAATGATGAGCAAAAAAAATGCTTGCCCACTACTCTCTCTCTTTTACTTTTTCAATACCCACCATTACTTTCTGTCTCCTACATAACACTTCTTTATTTATTAATTTCATTTATATTTTAACAATATTACTCCAAATAAATAAAAACTAGTCTAAATTTGTGTAACTTTTTTTTTTTTATTTGTGTCGTTTTTATCGTTAAAATAAAGAATATAGAGGATTTATGGTATTTCTGAAATTATACCAAAATGCATGTCTATTTATAGAGAATTAAATTTTATGATTATTGGTAATTTTAATTATTTTTTTTAATAAATATTTATTTCAGAATTTGCATTACAAAAAATATAACCACTGCAAATTGTGGGGCCCACCAGAGCACTATTCATCTTCAAAAATGCTCAAGTCTTGGGCATTTTCAGAAATGCTCATGAGCATTTTTTGGCTTTTTCTCATTTGCTCACCATTGTAATGCATGAGCAAATTTTATGCCCACCCAAAATGCCCATGAGCAAATTTTTAGCTCACCATTGGTAGTGCTCTAAATGCCTCGTTTTGCGTATTAAAACGTGAACACGTAAATCGAGACAATTTTTAATAAGCAAAACGAGGCATTTAAGTTTTTTTTTCCAAATCTGAGCTCAATTTGAACCCTTAAGAGCTAAAATAGCCCCCAAAACCTTTAACGAAAGGTTTTCCAATGCGCAAATCGATAAAAAATATTAATAAGTGGAGAGTGGGCCCCACTAACTTAATTTTTTAACGGCGGGATAACGGCAAAGTTACCATATGGAAACAAAATGTATATTGGGGTTATAGTGTGGAAAGTGATATATGTTAGGATACAACGTAAAAAAGTGAAATTAATAGAGTTATTATATAGAAAAACCCAAAAAAATTAAAACTAGGATAAAATTTAGAAATGCACCACAAGCTCCTTGATCATTCGAAGTCTTCATGGCATCTAGCCACATTAATGCATGATAACTCTCCTAGAGATGTCAAAAACCTACCCATTGACCTGATTCAAATTCGAGTTTAGAGTCAAATAACGATTTAGGGTCAAATGAAATGAGATGGATAAGAAGGATTTTATGTGCATAATTTTAGTGTTGAATGTGCATTTGTTAAAAAAAAAAAAAAAAAAAAAAAAAAAATGACTCAAATTTGATGTGCATATATTTTGAACATAATGTGCACAATTTTTGTTTTTTTAGAGAATTGAAATTTTTTTTGTTAGCTCAAAGATCAAATTTGCACATTTAATGGAAAAAACATGCATATTTAATGAAAAACTTTTGAACATTTTCTTCCCTCTCATTGGATCTCAACCCTTTATATATATTCTATTAAACATTGTATTTATATATTTCAATATCAACATATTAGTATATTCGGGTAATTAGTACCCTACTTGTTCCGATTCAAAACTTTGAAAATCAAGATCAGTTGCATCGAATTTTGGATTTTATTACCGAAAACTAGAACCATATGGTTAGTCTAGTCTGAATTTGGTTTAAGAGTTGTTGATTCCTAATCAATTCTACTTTTGACTTTGGGTATTGGAAATATTTTGATTGGCCGTTAGTTTGTTGGTATAAACGGTAGTAATGGTAATAATTTTATAAATAAATTTTTGAAGAAGATTTCATGCTAATGGCCATGGTAATGCTAAGCCATGTCTTCACAAATTTTCATTACCATCCATTACCATTTTTATTTTTTGTACAACATCCATTACCATTTTGGATGAGATATTGCGTGGTAATGAAAACTTGTGAACACACGTAAACATGTTCATAGGTAAAGTTCTATTGACGTGATAATGACCATCTGATTTTTCTTGTAAAATTACATTATAAATTCATTATTATTCACACAATTTATGACGGTTTACCAAACGTGCTGAAGAGATATAACCCAAGCTTAAAGCCCCTTTTGTTTTTCTGGAAATGAAAACAGTACTACTGATGTAAAATATTTTGTATTTGGCTTAGATTTTGAACTAATGTGTGTCAATATTGTTCGTAATCTTAGAAATCAATTTGGGCTGGGTTAGTGCTTAAGATTGACTCAATTATTATTGTCTTGGCCATCCAAAAATTTATTCGACTTGACAAAATTGGACTGGATCAAATTTGACACAGCGGATTAGATTCATTTCCCATTAGTTAAGCAGGCTAATTATTTTAAGTAGTTGTTTTATGATGGACCCAATTTGCAAGTGGGCTTATTTTGTTTTATAACAAACTAGCCTTTTGGCCCGTATCATACACGGGCTATATAATGGAAATTTTGAAAAAGAAAAAATGTTAAACAATTTTTTATCCCTAGGAATTCCAATGAATTTTAAAACATTGTAAGACCGTTGTGTGATTAAAATCTATCAATAAATTTAATAAAAGTTAAGGAGTAGGAGAAGAAAATAATCAAGGAATTTAAATGTTGGAGATGAATGGAAAAGATAGTGTTAAGGCAAGAGTAATTGTAAAAGTTTTCTCATAAAAGAAATTATGATATAATTTATGAAAAATATATTTTAATAATTCCAACTATTGACGATTTACTTTTAATATTCTCAACTAAAGTTTATTATCTAATAATCCCAACCGGTCAACACCAAGTTAACGATTTGTTGTAACAGGTAACCAATTGGTCAAAAATTAAAATAAAAAAAATAAAAAAGAAAACTTTACAGCCACCACCCCATCATCGTGAAACCAAGGCAAAACCCCCAGCTCACAGGAAAACAGTCGGCCGCCTTCCCTAACCACCGAAAACGTCCGGTCAGCCCCTCCCAACGCCCAAAACCATTAGCCACGATCCACCCCACCACCTAAACCACCCCCTCCCTTCCTTCCCTCCTCGCCGCAAACCTAAGAAAGCAGACCACCATCTCTCTTCTCACGCTCAACCCCAAATAGCTACCATCAATCAATCCCACAATCACATAGCCGCACCACCAATCACCAACCTTCAACAATCAACCCAGCAACCCCAGCCAGTCGCAGCTCTAACCACCACCAATTACCAGCCACGCACAGCCTCCACATATCCTTAATCGTAAATTCCATCACAACCCAAATAAAAAGAGCCACTAAATGCCGCACTTCGCCCTAAACGTTGCATAAATCCAGCCATCATAGCAGCCCGCATCACCACTCAACAAAGCCGCATCCAACTCCACCACGCCTCAATCGTATCTATCCTGGCTGATGGTTTTGGGGGTTAGGAAGGTCGGCCGATCATTTTCGGGGGGGGGGGGGGGGTTAGGGAGGTGGTCGGCCGGTTTTCAGTGGGCTGGGGGTTGGCCTAGGGTTTCATCATGGTGGGGGAAGAGATGGAGGGTGGTTGGTTTTATTATTTTTTTTTTTAATTTTTTAAACTATTTTTATTAATATTAGACAATCACGTGCTGACACGTGGCTTTTAAAAGACAAAAAAAAAAAAGAAAAACAAAAACCTTTAGTAGGTTATTGGTCATTGAGAGTTTGAGACCATTGGAGGCAAAGCCATAGCATAATTGGGATTATTAGATAATAAACCTTAGTTGGTGATTAGGGGATTTTGCTCCCACCAATTGGAATGCGCCACGTGGGCCAATCAGGTCCTGCCAAGTGTCCCCCAGTTGGAACTGTCAGGGTTTTCCACGTGGCACACGTCTATTTGTCCACCCTGGACCTATTATGTCATGACATGTGGCATCCTCCATGCCTAATGGAGAAACTGGCCACCTAGGCCCAACTTCCAAGGGAAGCCCAATCAGCCCTAGGTTAACCTAAACCTAGGATTGACACGTTTTTCAAGGTTATAAATACCTCCATTAATCCTCATTAAGGGGGATTACGCACATTTAACACTCTCACCTAGAGAGACCCAATCACTTTTATTTCCGCATTAATTACTCCTTAATCAAGTACTAACTTGACCGTCGGAGGCGGATCTCCAATCATCCGGAGCATCCGTTTGTTTTGCAGGTACAGGCGTCCGGTTCCAGTCTCGGAATTGTAACTCTCCCGCAGGACATCAGAAAACCCCGAAACTCTTGGCGCCGTCTGTGGGGAGAGTACTTCTAAGATGGCATCCACGTCTGTACCGACTCCTGAAGAGAGGCGTCCCCTAGACGACTCTCAAGTTCAGTCGGACCATGATACTGAGGAAGAATTTGAAGTTGAAGCTCACCAAGCTTCAGACGGGACCCTAAGGGCCCGACGCACCCATCATACCGAAAGGAGGGAACGGGAACATCTTTAAACTGGACTCAGTGATCCAGCCGGCGCACCGCCTGTTCAGCAGCAGCCGGCTGATGGGTCTGCTCCCATTACAAGAAACGAACTCATGACCTTCATGAGGGGCTTCAAGGGAGAGATTCAAGAGTTGCTCAACAAGAAGCCTGCTCTGGCCAAGGAGCAGTCGGCTAAGAAACCTTCCACTTCAGGGAAGAGGAAGCCAGTTCAAGGGCGAGAGGCGACCCCTCATCCTAACTCTAGGAAGTGGGAGCCGCCTGCCCTTGATTTCACAAAGCACCGCTTTCCTACTCCAGGAAAGAGGAAACCTGTTCGTCATATTCAGGCGTACGGGTCGAAGAAAACATACACAGATGCTCGGCTATTGCTAGAACAGAAGAAGAATGACCGATTGTCAGAGTCAGCCTCTACTTCAGACTTCCAAGACAGTCTACGCAATACCTCGATGAAGTATACTCAGTCGTATCATGAGAGTCAGTCAGGCGGCACCTCCCGTCAGTCCGGCTTTCATAGTGACCAGGCGGTACCAAACTTACCATTTGTACCGCAACAACAATATTTTTTGCAGCCACCTTTGTTTGGTGGGCATGCAGCAAAGAATTTCCAACCTATGGACTGGCAGCTACGGTTGCTTAGACTTGGGGAACAGCCGTCAGCCTTCTCCAAGGAAATTGCTGAAGCCGCTCAGCCGGCCAAAGTGAAAAATGTATTAGTAGGCGCCTATGACGGCACTACTAACCCAAAAGACCATTTGATGGCATTCACCAACCTGATGTACCTTCAAGGGTTGGATGATCCCACTTGGTGCAAGTGTTTCCCAGCGACTCTCAAAGGAATCGCACAACAATGGTTCGGCAACCTGCCGACTGGTTGTGTGAATAACTTCAGGACGCTTGCTTACTTATTCACCTCCAACTTTTCCATGAGCATACCTGCGAAGAAGACGACCCTTGATTTAGGAACGATTCAGCAGGGCGAGAAGGAGGGGCTTCGTTCTTACATCAGGCGGTTTAACCTGATGAGAATACAGATTCAAGGGTTACCGGATGAGGTAGCCTATACTGACTTTTTCAGAGGCCTCAAAGACGGATCGACATTCAAATTTGATTTGGTCCGAAAGAGGGTGGCGACTCTTCAAGAGGCCTTGATTGAAGCGGAAGCCTATATACAGGCGACTGATCTTTGTAGTACAAAACAGTCGGACGGGAAAAGGTTTGACAAAAAAGAAGGACGACAGAAACAGTTGTCGAACAAAGATGAGAAGAAAAGAAAAGAGGTCTGGGCGGCTGATTCCTCTAAACAGCCGGCCCAGAAGAAGAAAAAAGAATTCAAACCATACTCCCCAAAGTATGCGTTTAACAAGGATAGCCAAGCTATCCTAAAGGAAATCAAGGGACGGATCTCAATTGAGAAGCCGGTCCCCATGAAGGGTTCTGCAAGCAACCGGAACCAAGAAAAATTCTGTGATTATCATGAAGATGTTGGTCATCACACCAACGAATGCATCAGTCTCATGCGGTATCTGGACCGCCTGGCTGAGCAAGGCGATCTTGACTCTTATGTCAAGAAATCTACGGGGAACACTTCCTCGAAAAAGCAGTCGGCCAAAAAGAGTCAACAGGCCGACAACTCTGATACAGATGATGCAGTCGTCTACACCATTGCAGGCGGCTTCGCAGGAGGCGGTCCCACTATTAGGGGCAACAAAGACAATATCAGGCGGCTAGATGTAAATTCCATTCACCAAAAACGGCCCCCCAAATATTCATTTCCTGAGATTGTCATCACTGAAGAAGATCTAGGAGGGGTAAGGGGGCCACATGACGACCCTATCGTTATTGAATGTAAAGTGGCCAACCAGAGAGTTGGCCGAATCCTTATAGATACTGGAAGCTCCTCAGATCTTATCAGTAGCAAATGTCTGTCAAAACTAAAATATCAGACTGATTGCATACATCCGGCATCCCACCCTTTAGTAGGGTTTGGAGGAGGAGTCGTCCACCCAGTGGGACAAGTGGATTTACCCATCCGCCTGGGTGAAAAAGGGGAAGGACGACACATGGTAGTCCGGTTCCTGGTAGTAGAAGAACTCTCGGCCTACAACATGATTCTGGGACGACCAACCCTGAATAATTCCAAGGCTGTTATAATCCCATCTCTTATGTTGCTCAAGTTTGAGAGGGATAATGGAACAGTCGGGTCCCTAAGGGGAGATCAGAGGATGGCCCGAGAGTGCTATCTCTTGGATATCAAGCCCACTGTTATGGCCGCTGGGTCAAGTGGTGGAAAAACAGACCTTGACAATGTCAAGGAGAGTGCGCCTGTTCAAGAAGCAGGCGGCAAGAAGAGAAAGGCAGCCCAGACGGGGGCCGCAAGAAAGGACATAAAATAGCAATCATTGACAGAGGAGCGGTCGGATGAATTCCGCCCTCAGCCGGCCGGTGAGCATACGGACTTGATCTTAGACGACTCACGTCCTGAGCGAACAGTCAAAAATGGGACGACTGCTCTGAGAGTCCTGGGTGACGATTTTCACAAACTATTGAAAGAATACAAGGACATCTTTGCATTCGAAGTCCACGAAATGTCAGGCGTTAGTCCTGACCTGGCGGTACATAAACTGGCTGTGGATCCAAAAAAGAAGCCGGTAAGGCAGAAGAAACGGAACCATGGCGAAGAAAGAAGTCAGGCGGCAGCCGCCGAAGTTAAAAAATTACTTGATGCAGGGTTCATTTGGCAATGTTACTTCCCAGACTGGGTTGCAAATGTGGTGCTTGTTAAAAAGCCGAATGGCACCTAGCGAATGTGTGTAGACTACACAGACTTAAACAAGGCGTGCCCCAAAGACAGTTACCCTCTGCCTAAAATTGATAACCTGGTCGACTCAACAGCCGACCATGCTTTGATGAGTTTTATGGACGCCTACTCTGGTTTCCATCAAATTCCTCTATGGAAAAAAGATCAGGAGAAGACGGCCTTCGTCACTGATCAAGGGTTATACTGTTACACGGTCATGCCGTTCGGTCTTAAGAATGCCCCGGCCACCTTCCAACGAATGATAAACACTGTGTTCTTTGATCAGATTGGGAGAAACGTCGAGGCGTACATTGATGATATGATTGTCAAGTCTAAGCTTCAGATAGATCATCTGTCGGACCTCCGAGAAACTTTCGCCACACTCAGGCGGCACCATGTCATGCTCAATCCCAAGAAATGTGTATTTGGAGTTGAGTCTGGGAAATTTCTCGGATTCCTTATCAATCAGAGAGGAATAGAGGCGAACCCTGAGAAGGTGCAGGCGGTCATCGACATGCAGTCGCCTCGTACCGTCCGAGAGGTTCAGAAGTTAACAGGTTGTCTGGCGGCCTTGGGAAGGTTTCTAAGCCGATCAGGCGACAAATGCTTATATTTCTTCCAAGCCATTAAGAAAAAGGCAAGGTTTGAATGGGGGCCGGATGCTGAGGCGGCCTTCCAGAAATTGAAAGTTCACTTGCATTCCTTGCCGAGGCTGGTTAACCCTTTGCCCAAAGAAGTACTCTACATGTACCTGGTCGTCTCTGATCATGCGTTAAGCGTTGTTCTTCTTGCCGAAAGAGACGGTTGTCAGCTACCGGTCTACTTTGTCAGTAATGTACTAAAAAATGCCGAGTTGAGGTATCCTTTAGTGGAGAAATTTGGTCTTGCGCTCTTCATGGCTGTTAAAAAATTAAAGCCCTACTTTTTGGCACATGCAGTCGTTGTGTATACAGATCAACCTATCAAGCGGCCACTGACCACCATGGAGTCGTCAGACCGGATGATCAAATGGGCCATAGAAATACAGAGCCTCGAAGTTACTTTCGAGCCTAGAAAAGCAGTGAAGGGGCAAGCCTTTGCTAACTTTATTGTTGAGATGACTCGTCTCCCTGATTCTCGAGATCCAGACCAAGTCTGGAAGGTATATGTGGATGGAAGCTCTACTTCAAATGGTTGTGGAGCAGGCGTCATATGTCAGTCGCCAGAAGGCGACAGGTACGAGTATGCTCTATGCTTCAGTTTTCAGGCCTCAAACAATGAGACAGAATATGAAGCTTTACTAGCCGGAATCCGCATGTGCAAGGCGGCAGGGGCACGAAAGATAGACGCCTGTTCCGATTCACAATTGATAGTGAGTCAGTATAATGGCGAATATGAAGCAACCCATCCGGCCATGATCAAGTATTTACAGGCGGTACGACAGGCAGTCGGATCCCTTGAAGATTTTCATCTGACTCAAGTGCCGAGATCAGAAAACAACCAGGCGGATGCACTTTCAAAATTAGCATCGTCTGCCTCTTGTGATACTCCTCGAACTGTTTTTTGGGAAGTAATGGAGAAGAGAAGCATCAAGGAAGACCCTATTGGAATCCTAGACAGAAGCTCAACCTGGATGGATCCGACGGTACCCTGCCGGATGATCATCACCAGGCGGAGGCGCTGAAAAAACGGGCAGCCAGTTTTGAAATGATAAAGGGAGAACTTCACAAAAGAGGGTACCTTCAACCCTACTTAAAGTGTGTTACTCCAGAAAAGGGACGAGAGATACTAAACGATCTTCACTCTGGTTATTGCGCTTCCCATATAGGCGGTAGGTCGCTTGCTCAACGGACAAGGCGGCAGGGCTACTTTTGGCCTACTTTAGAAGCAGATGCAATGGAGATGGTGAAAAAATGTGACAAGTGTCAAAGGTTTGGCAAACTAATTCACCGTCCGGCTACTGACCTTACTACCATTCATAGCCCACTACCGTTTGCTAAGTGGGGCATGGATATTCTGGGTCCCTATACGCCTGCTACAGGCGGAAGGAGGTACATACTTGTTGCAGTCGACTACTTCACTAAATGGGTGGAGGCGGAGGCTGTAAAGGGAATCAAGACGAAGGATGTAATTTCATTCATCTGGAAAAATGTCATCACTCGGTTCGAGGTTCCAATGTCTATGGTTTTTGATAATGGTCCCCAATTTGAGACGCCTGTTCTCAAAAGCTGGTTGGGTGACCAAGGAATTGCACACCACTTTGCATCAGTTGGCCGTCCACAAGCAAACGGCCAGGTAGAAGCCTTTAATAAAATCATCTCAGACGGTCTCAAGAAAAAGATTGAACGAGCAGGCGGCCTATGGGCGGATGAATTACCACATGTTCTCTGGGCCATTAGGACGACTGAAAAAGGGGCGACTGGAGAAACTCCATTCCTCCTAACTTATGGTGCGGAAGCTGTTCTTCCAATTGAACACTACGAGCCGACTCTTTGAGTAATGCTATATGACGAAGAGGCAAACTGGGAAGCCATGCGCCTGGCATTAGACTCACTCCCAGAAAGGAGGGGCAATGCTGTCTTGCGCCATGAAATTTACCACCTGAGAATGACTAGATCATACAACAAAAAAGTACACAGGCGTCCACTCAAAGTGGGGGACTTTGTACTTAGAAAAATGGAAGCAGTTGGTAGGGCTAATGAGTCTGGCAAATTAACTCCCAACTGGGAAGGACCCTACCGAATCTATGAAGAGGTCAAGGACGGTACCTACCGTCTGGAAACACCAGACGGCCAACCATTGCCTCGAACCTGGAATGTAGATAATCTTAAGAAATATTTCTTTTGAATAATGTAGATAGTCGAGGGCTACTTAATAAAAGTTTGATGTTTCATTCAATTTTGTACTAAGAAGGGAATGCCTACTAACAAACAGTCGGCTACTCTCCATGTTTATTTTTCATTCTTAACTAAGAAGGATATGCCTACTAACAAACAGTCGGCTACTCTCCATGTTTATTTTTCATTCTTAACTAAGAAGGGCATGCCTACTGACAAACAGTCGGCTACTCTCCATGTTTATTTTTCATTCTTACTTAAGAGGGGCACGCCGCTTGTTTCATACAACTGGCTACTCTCCCATAACACAGTTCACCAAGAACTATCAAAGAATCATAGCTTAAATGATCAGACCAGGCGCCAAGCCAACTGATCCATATATAAGTTCAATTCGACCTGTCCCAACATTATAGCAGGCGTCCGACGACATCCATCTGGATGAAATTCGTCGCAGAGAGCAGCTCCCTTTTGGGTGGAACATTGTTCTATAAAATCATTACACGACACCTATACGACTGTCTAACCAAGACAACCACGTAGCCGTTTCCCGGACAAGGCTACCCCTCACTTAACTGACTAATCAGGTCAAACAAGTGTTCGCAGTAACCATCCGTGTCAACCAACCAACTGAACTACTTGGGATAAGAACAGTCGGTATCTTGTGAGTTAATAGCCAACAAACATTGGCAAATAAAGGGGAGAAACCGGTACCCACCGCTTGATACCTCTATTACTCAGTTACCCGGCGACTAGGTAACAATCATGTTTACTTGGTCACTCCTTAAAAATTTAGTATGAGACTAAAAAGGTGTTCATACAGCGCCTGTTCACAATAGGTTAAATGTGGCGGGAAATAGTCGGCCTGGACCGACTAGAGTCTCTAGCTTAAAAAAAAAAAAAAAACAACAAAAGCAAGGCAGGTAGGAAACCACCTTCCTACTTGGATAAAGGGGATCCAGTCTTTAAAGTGGCCGACTGATCGCTTAGCCTGGAAACAGACAACCAGTCGTCCAGGAGCAGAGGTGGTGTGATTAACTACCTTGTACATGTCCGCAACTATCGGCCATGCAAAACAGTCGGTATAAGTATGCAATTGGATATCAGAGTTTTGATACTTAACAAATTTTAACAAATTCAAAACGAAACAAATTCGAAGGACTGGCATAAACATTCATACCCCCGACCCCTTGGCCGGGTAAAAGATACAAAAGGAAGCCGGTCATGAAGACCGGCAAAATATTCAGAACCCCGGCCCCTGGCCGGGTAAATGGAAACAAATGGCACGCAGGCCGTGAAAAGAAGACATAAAGCTTAAGAAGGGGGCAGATCTTCAATAATAGCAGCTGCCGCCTGGTCAGCACTCTTTTTGCTGGACTCGGCTTCAGCTGCATCCTTCTTCGATGCATCACCCCCAAGCGGCACAAGCGCCACTACCGACTCCTCCTCCTATAACGCCTCGTCCTCAGCAGCCGCCAGGATCTCTTGATTATATCTATCAGAACACTGGCGGTACGTTTTTTCCCAGGAGGAAAAGTCGGCATTGGGGAAGAGGCGGCCCCAGGTCAGGCGCTGGATTTGAGCAGAGTCTTCCATCATCTCCTGGACCAGCTCTTTCTTTTCTTGCTCGGCCTTTGCCGAGAGCTCCTGAGTAAGACTCTTCTCCTGGGTCACCAGGCGTTCCTTAACGTGCGCCAAGGATTTCTCCAAGGTGTCGTACGAGGACATTTTTTGGCGAAGAGGTCTCAGCTCGGCCTTGATATTGTTGATGGTCGTCTCCAGCTCATTATTTTTCTTCTGGGCCGCCTCTAACTGAGCCCGGATGGCAGAAGTAGCCTGCGCCTGATAATAAAGAATATCAATTGTCAAAATCTCATTTTGGGCAATTTGAAACATTGCCTTATCACAGTCAGAGGCGGCCATAGCTTTTGCAGCCTTTACCTCTTTGTTCTTCCTGTCAAGCGGCTTGCGAAGGCCGTTCATTCGGAGCAGGGCCTAAGTAAAAGGGAACATGCGTCAGTTTCCAAACAAAAAACAGGCGTCCTGGAATTTAAATAACCAAAAATATGTCAAGTATACCTCAGCAAGGACCCCTGCAATCCCGTCTAGGTCAAGGGTGCCGACACCCTTGACCGCCTCCCTTTCAGCTGGAGGGACGGCTTTGATCATAGAGTTGGCCACCTCGACCAAGTCCGGCTCCTGAGGGCCGGCTGCATCAATCATAAACAAACGAGTTAGACCTAGTAAAGAAGGGAGCGAGTCTAAATTCACAAGGACAGCTTCATACTTCTAGGCGGCCCGATTGGAGTTTTAGAAGGAATGAACGACTGTTTCTCAGCCGCCACATGTTTCCTGGCAGAACCAGGAGAGCTCGCAACAGTCGTTCTCCAAGTCTTGGAGTCCGGCTGTTGGGAAGAAGAGGCTCTTGGAGTGCCCGCCTAAAAAAAAAAAAAAAAAACACACTCGGTCAGTATATGCATAAACCCAACTCCAAAAAGAGAGTGAAAGGTTCGAAGCTCACCAAGGGCGCCCCCTTGTTGGGGGAGTCGGTTGAGGACTGTTGCATGATGGAGGCTCGCAACATGGCCGCCGCAGTCTTGGAGGCGGTAATTTTGCTCATGGCGTCCGCTGCAAAAACAAATAGCAAAGTTAATAAAAAGTAATGCATGGAAAAACAGAGTATTCGGCAGGCCGGCTACCTCTTGAACACCGACTGCTAAGGCCACAGGCGGCCAGAAAGTACTCGTCATAGAGCCATTTGAAGCTCGGGACGCAGTATAGGGGTACTTGCTCTCGTACCCTTGTAGTAGAGTCGACCCTCGACTCTACTTTAAAGAGTCCTTTATCCAGGATCTCTTTCTTGGCTTTGGGGGGAACAGGCGGCATGCTGCGGCCGCCTGCAAGAAGAGGCGGATTCCTGTTCCACTTGTTGAAGCGCTTGTTCAGCTCTGTGTCTGAACTTTCAATGATAAGGAAGGTGTTTCGCCAATCCTTCCACTTGTTTGCTTTACCTCTTGTCATGAGGTAGCCTCTGTGGCTCGTCAATTGTACCAGCCGGTGCCGCCTGCCTTAGGGGTCCGGCTGAGGTAGTTCATGTGGGCGAAAGCCTCGAAGTTTGGCTCCACCCCGTGCAGTTCGCACCCGGCCACATAGCCGAGTACGTTGACCCAGGAGTTTGGGGCTAACTGCCATAACCCCAACTCATACCCATCCAAGATCCGTTGAACAGCCGGATGTAATGGGAAGCGCAGCCCAGCCCTGATGGCCGCCTCGTAGCAGCCAAAGCAGGCGCCATCAAAACTAGTACCAGCCGGCCACACGACTGTGTCTTCTGGATCCGGCACGAAAACTAAAAAATCGGGGCCCATTGTGTGGTTCGCAATAAAGCTCCCCACTTTCTCTTGCATGGCCGTGATCCGGCCCCGTGGGACAGTGCAGTAGTAGGGGGTATTTTGCTCTCGCTAAGAGGCGGATAGCTCCGCCCAATTGTCCCCCTTCTCAACTGCGTGAGAAAGCCTCGCCTCTTGTAGGCGGCTGTTTTTCTCTTCTGTGTCCAGAGAAGCATGACCAGAAGAGCTAGACTCGGATTCGTCCTCTGACGAGTCCGAAGAGGACGACTCCTCCCCTCTCCCAGAGGGGCCCGCCTCCTCTCCTTCAAAAGGAGCAGGAGATAATGTAGACTTGTCAACTGTAAAATTGGAAGGGGTCACTTTGACTCCTCCCTCAGAACTGTCGGCTTTCAAGCCCCTTTGGTTCACTACCACATCTGGCGCCTGGTCAGATGTTTCACTAATCGGCACCCTGTGGGAGGAGCCGTCTGAGTTCGAAATCCTAGCAGTTCTTTTTGTTCTGGCCATCATGTTCTGCATAGACACATAGACAGTCGGACTTTGTATAAAGGGAAAAGATGGGTCCGAAAAAGGGCAGGCGGCACTCTTAGTCCTAGATTCAGCCGTCCCCGGTGACCGGCTGATCACTAACCTAGGTCGTGTCGTGTGCTTCCGTGGTGCCATTTCAAAAAAGAATAAAATAAAAAAAATTAAGAGTAAGAGAATCGACGGTTACCTGAACGAGTGAAGTTGACGGAGTTCTGGAAATCTTGTGTAGTCGGCTTGTCAGAGCAGGCGGTAGGCAGAAAGGGTCCGAAATGTCAGAGCAAGTTCAGGGGTCCGAATGTTCTCTCTAAAAAATGTGAAAATGACTGAAGTCAACACCCCCCCTTATATAGGCGAAGTGAGAAGTCGAAGGGTCATTTCCCAAAATTCAAAAATTGGGCGGGAGAATCTCTCGGCCTTTCGCCGAGTGACACCTGTAGTAGGCCGTCGCCTGTCACAGTGCGACACCTGTCACAGGTAACACGTGACCAGTCACGTGCCACCTGTGAGGGGCAAATGATTAGGGGATTTTGCTCCCACCAATTGGAATGCGCCACGTGGGCCAATCAGGTCCTGCCAAGTGTCCCCTAGTTGGAACTGTCAGGGTTTGCCACGTGGCACACGTCTATTTGTCCACCTTGGACCTATTATGTCATGACACGTGGCATCCTCCATGCCTAATGGAGAAACTGGCCACCTAGGCCCAACTTCCAAGGGAAGCCCAATCAGCCCTAGGTTAACCTAAACCTAGGATTGGCACGTTTCCCAAGGTTATAAATACCTCCATTAATCCTCATTAAGGGGGATTACGCACATTTAACACTCTCACCTAGAGAGACCCAATCACTTTTATTTCCGCATTAATTACTCCTTAATCAAGTACTAACTTGACCGTCGGAGGCGGATCTCCAATCATCCGGAGCATCAGTTTGTTTTGCAGGTACACGCGTCCGGTTCCAGTCTCGGAATTGTAACTCTCCCGCAGGACATCAGAAAACCCCGAAACAGTTGGGATTATTAAAAGTAAATCGCCAATAGTTGGTATTTTTCCTAAAGCTTATTCGAAGGGTGAATGAGAGGAGGACATGTGGTGTAAATTTGTATTTTCATATAACTAATCTTTTGAGACATGTGATGCACGGGCTGTTAAAAGTAAAATTGGGATAAACTTATACACCTTATGTTTTTTCTTCATATATTAATTAAATAGGAATTAAAAAGTTAGGGAGAGGAATAATAGAGCTGAATGTTAAAACATTTTAATCAAAGATAATAAATAATGACTAATGAGGAATGTGAAATGAAGAAGAGAAAAGAAAAAAAAAACATCATTACTCTCATTTAAAGAGTTTAATACATAGGATTGTTTTAAAAAAGACAGGGGTGGAAGATCAAAGGAGGATGAGACAAATATTGTTGATGATTTGAGTTTTTATATACTAAGTATAGATAGGTATAGATTGTAGAGTATTTTAAGGAAACTGTTCAGTTGTTGTACTTTGACAATTGTCCTAATACTTGACTAATAGAAATAGAGTAATATAATGGTAATTTGTTTATAATTCCCTGGTTTTTTGAGCACATGCCAAAATGGAATTTATTAGCAAAATATAAGTTATGAGGATGTTACAGCAAAATATTGTGGTGAATTCTTGAGTATATGTGTATCTGTTAAGATAATAATTAGGACTATTATATAATATCGTTACATTTCCTAGTTATGTTATTTTGCCTAGGTTAGAAAAAAAAAATTGACGTGAGGAAAACACAGAGGGTCGTGAGAGATGGCAAAGGATGATGAACAACCTCCACCACCACCGGTTGACTTGGACTATCATATAGGGTCGAGTGATCATCCATGAGTGGTTATAACCCATGTAAAATTGAAAGGACCATACTATGACGAGCGGGCTAAAGCGGTTCGTCGTTCGATGATCGCAAAGTTCAAGTTTGATTTCATAGATGGCTCAATATTAGAGCCAACTGATACGTTGAAGAAGAAGCATTGGGTTGCTATAAACTCCATGCTTGTTTCGTGGATTACAAACACACTTGAGGATGGCTTACGTTCACAAATTAAAGATTTTAATATCGCTAGTGATTTGTGGATGCATCTCAAGCAAAGATATTGTGTGGTGAGTGGTACTCGTATTTCACTACTACAAAAAAGGAAATAGAGAACGGTTGAAATAGGCCTTATAGAACGCCTTAAAGGCGTTCTTCTGCTAAGTGATGTGTAAAGTTTACAAAACGGGTATGAAAGGCATTTTATATGCAAGAGAAAAGAGAACGGTTCTCTTTTCTCTTTCATAAGTTTATAAAAAAAAAAGAATAAAAAGAGAACGGTTATCTTTTCTCTTTGTCGAGGTGTTTTTTTTTTAAAAAAATACTACCTCCGTTTTTTGTTATTTGCAACAAACGTACTTTTCACGCATGCCTAGGCAAAACTTTTAAGGCATGATTATTAAAAAAATAAGGGCACTTGGTTAAGTATTAATCCAACTTTAAAAAAAAATAAAAATAAACAAACATTTAAACAAAAGCATATCACCACCAAAACCTATAACCACCACCGCCAAGCACCAGAACCACCACCGACAACCACTAGAACCACCCCAATACACAGAACACACCACCGAAAACCACCACGAAACACATAACCACCGAAAACCACCACCCCCCTAAAGAACCACGAAACCCAGAACCACACCACCCATAACCACCACGAAACCACCCACGCCACCCCCACAAAACCAAACCCACCCACCACGAAGACCCATCTCCACGAATTAGATCTGAAACCCCTTAAACCACTCCACGAACCAAATGAACCCAATTCCACAAACTCAAACCCACGAACAAGACGAACCCAAACCCACGAAACCCACAGATTTGGAAGAAGATGAAGAATTTGATGATGAACGAAGGGAGATTTGCCCAAAACACCACCCACGAACCGCACAAATCACCGAAAGTCACGAGATAAACCACCAAAATCCACCGAAATTCACAAGATGAGAGATGAAAGATGAAGAAGGAAGAAGATGAAGGATGAGAGATGAAGAAGGAAAAAGATGAGAGATGATGATGATGATGATAGGAAGAAGATGAAGATCAAAGAACATGAAGAATTTGATGATGAAATGAGAGATGGTGAGGAGATGAAATGAGAGATTGATTTGATTTTTTTGGGGGAAAAAGTTTAGAGAATTAAGTTAGATTAGGGTTATAATAATTTGTAGTTATGAGTAGTATTATGTGTTAATAATTTTTAAGTGAGGGTATTTTGGTCATTTTACCATAAAAAAGTTACTATATTAGGAAAGATTTAGCTTTGTTGCAAATAATACGAAACACCCAATTTTAGTAATTGTTGCAAATAATAAAAACGGAGGTAGTATTTAATTTTAATTGCACGAATCAAGGAGGTTACACATTTACTAATTTACATCATCAATCAATAAATTGAATTGAAATTGTAAAAGTCGAAGACAAATACCAAAGTAAAATAAACTTTATTATTCTTTGTATTCAATTAATTACATCTCTAGGATATTTTGATACAATTCAAGTGCACAAAATAAAAATAAATAAATAAATAAAATCGAAGAACATGATACAGAATTGAAAAATGATTCCATGAAGATATTTAAGAATTTCTTCTCCTTTATATCCGATTAACCTGTATAAACAAACAAAAAAGTTATAATTGTATAAGATACATTGATAATAAAAATAAAACATCTTTAACAATAATATATTCAATCATATATTTACCAGTCAAATTATTCCTAATATCCTAAAAAAATAAAAAAAAATTAGAAGAATCATCTTACCTACGGAGTATAAGAAAACAAAACAACTGAACACAAAACTGTCGAGGGTCGATCTTCAACATTTTGAAATTAATCAACAAACATAAAAGTTCATTGATTAAAATCATAAAATTTCACATTAATAAGTTGAGCAATCAACAAAAAAGAAAACCAAAAAAATAAAAATAGATCTGGGAAAAGAAGAACAAAGAATACATTATAATTAACAATGAACTAATAGAAATCCATCCTAAAATCACAACCCTCACAATCACATATTCATATAACAATCAAAGAGAGAAGAGATAATAAGTTAACCTGCATGCTTGATAGAATCCTCGATTTAAGGGTCAATGCCATCGCAGGGGAATTGGAAGTGAGTGTCGGTGATGTGAATAGTAGTGAAGAATTGACGATGGAGTGCAGAAGAGGTAGTGTGGCTTTCCGATTGCCCGACACGAAAATTGGGCAGCCATAGTTGTCCATAATCGAGCTTTGTCTTAATTTTGTCCTATTATTCCATTGTTGAAGCTCCAAATTAGGGCTTTATTATTTTTTATTTTTTTTTTCCTGAGGACGAGATGGGTGTTCTGAAATTAGAGAAGATGATGGAGAGGAGAAATTGTTTATTGAAGTTAAGGTTAGAGTAATGGAGGAGCTCTAAACCAGATCCGAGGAGAAGGAGAGAGAAAGAAGAAAAATTTGAAAAGAGTCAATAGAATGAAGAGCCATGAACGGCTGCTGAGAAATTAGAGAATAAAGAAGGGCGTTCAAATCAAAAGGGAAATACGGTTTGCCATTTTTATTTTTATTTTTCGTTTTTTTTTCAATATGGGGAAATCAAATAGAACGATTAAGTAAGGAAGGCGTTCTATATACTAAATTCACAATTTAATAAAAATAAATAAATAAGTTTAATAGAACCGTTAACTTAGATAGGCGTACTATATAATCCTAGAGATCGCCTTATTCTAGTTTTTGTAGTAGTGTTTGTTAGTTGAAACATCGTTGGGGGAGTGTAAAGTGTAAATAGTCATCTTCCGAGTCTATGATTGATTATTTGGGTTGTTTGTCGGAAATTTGGAAGGAATTGGTGCAATATTGTTGTGTTCCACAGTGTTCTTGTGGTCTTTGTAAGTGTAATATTGCATGGCAGGTTACGGAGATTCGAGAGGAGGATTATCTCCATTATTTTCTGATGGGACTAAGCGATCCGTATGAAGCAATTCGAGCTCAATTATTAGCACAATCACCATTGCCTTTTGGTGGACAATGCATATCAAATGGTGATTAACACCGAGAGATTACGACTTCGAGATGGGAAACCGAAGGAGAATGTCATGGCATTTAAGGTGGAGTCTCGTGCTAATTAAAGAAGATTTAGGAGATGGAGAACGACCTTTTTGCACTCATTGTAATCGTATGGGGCATTGGAAGAAGGGGTGTTTCCAGATCAACTGCTTTCCAAAAGGATGGGATGAGAATCGAAAAGGAGGGCGAGGCCGTGGTAGAAGCGGCTCTAGCACTCGTGGAGGTAAAGGAGGCTATGGTCGTGGGAATGTTTCGTCAAGTACACCACTTGCTGCTACTCGTGCTAATGCAGTCCAAGGAGCGGGGAATTCCAATACTGGGAGCTCCACCTCTTCACAAACAAGTCCTACACAAGGCCTTGTAGGTGTTTCCTCAGATCAAGCACAACAAATCGTTAATATTTGTAAGCCACGGTTGGAAGGTAATACAAGAGTATTATGGATTGTGGATACAGGGGCTTCTAATCATGTCACTAAAGACATATCACTCATGAGAAATGTCAAGACCATACAAAATTGCCCGGTTGGTTTATCGGATGGTCAAACGGTGAATGCGAATCAATTGGGTTCGGTCACCTTAGATGGTGGTTTGGTGATTTATAATGTTTTATTTGTGCCTAATTTGAATTGTAACCTAATTTCTGTTACTCAACTAAGTGATGAGTTACAATGTACAATTCAATTCACTAATAAAATTGTGTTATTCAGGACCAGTCGAAAAGGATGGTGAATTACGTGGGTAAACGACAAGATGGACTTTATTTTTTCTGAGGTGTCGCAAGTGAAGGTGCTAGCAGTGGAGTGTACACTGCACATTTGGCGCTATTATATTTGGCGCTACATTGCACATTTGGCAAACATAAACGATAGTCGTTGCCCCAAATCGTTTTGGGTGACTACAAAATTGTTGCCTATATTATTGTCCCAACCTGCGAAACAACCTTTTTGGCGGCGATTAATATACTTCCGTAGCCCAAAAAGAAATTGGGCAACAATATAAGTCATCGCCCAATATAATTATGGGCGATGAAAAACATGATTATGTGTAACACCTTGAACCGTCGCCCCAACCAGAATATGAGCAACGCAAGATAAAGTCGTCGCACAAAGGCTCAAGGGCGTCGACCCTTGCGTGACGAGCCCACGACGATCTCCTGGTCGTTGCACAAGGCTTTGGGCGACGACAATTAGTGCTTGGGTGACGAATCCCTTTGTTGCCCAAAAGCTTTTTCCTTGTAGTGTGTGGTAGATCTTTGGCATCAACGTATGGGTCATCCGTCGTAGAAAGTTCTAAAGTTACTTCCGCCGATGAGTAACTTAATTAGGAAAAATAAAAGTGTTTGTGATGTATCTCCACGTGCAAAACAAACTAGGGATAGTTTTCCTATTAGTGAGAATAATGCTAGTACTTTATTTGAGTGATAAGCTCATATTTTATATACTTTATTATATTATTCTAATGTTATTTTAGAGTATATTTTATATATTTTTAATGACTAGTTGTGGTTCCGCGCGCACCCCAATGGCGGTGATTGTTGTTGCTTAATACCGTTTTCGTTTTTTTAACGGCAATTAGGCTTGCGTATAGTGTGTTTCGTAAGAAGTTTAAATCATAAATTATGTTATTTGAAAGTTGTTATTTAATACCGTTTTCGGTTTTTTTTAACGGCAATTAGGCTTGCGTAGCCATGCCGAGGTGGCGACGTTGAAGTTTTAGTTTATGTAGCCGAAACCTGTGTGTATCGTAGCCAACTCACGCCCATTTCTTTTTGTGCAAGGGCATTTTGGATTTAGTTTGCCACACGACCCATGCATCATATGAGTCAAGACATGTACCATGAACACATAGCCGAGGCACCACACGGATATATTCTCACTGATAACGCTGCGCTGAAGGTAAAAGCCCAATAGCTGAGGTTATCAGTGCCGCATTTGTAAGCTCAATACCCATTTTTACATACCAATTTACGCCCATCCCTTTTTATGTAAGGGCATCTTGGAATCAGTTTTCGACACGGCCCATGCATCATATGAGTCAAGACATGTATCATGAATACATAGCCGAGGCAAAAAGCCTAATAGCTGAGGTTATTCGTGCCGCATTTGTAAGCCCAATTCCCATTTTTACATACCAATTTACGCCCATCCCTTTTTATGCAAGGGCATCTTGGAATCAGTTTGCGACACGGCCCATGCATCATATGAGTCAAGACATGTATTATGAACACATAGCCGAGGCACCACGCTGCACACGTATTTATATTGCCTCGCAAGAAATAGTAGTTGGTCTCTTATGTTAAATCAGTCACAACGATCAAAAAAGCAAGTTTCGAGTCTTCAGCAACGGTTTATATAACATGTTTCAGTTTACTATCTTCGGTTGTCGGGGTCTAGATAAAGTAGTTCTAGTCGCCGAAACCGAGGTGTTTCGGATTCCGACGGTATTGTCTAAGGTTTGACATTTGTTTAAAATTAGGAAGTTATGTATACTGTGATTTTGTTTCTTGTTAATTCAATTTATTAGTGGAATAATCTAAGTAATGTATACGGTGATTGTGTTACAATTATTACCTTTGTTTGTTTTTGTATTAGAAATGTTCGTGAAATAATGTAAGAAAGTAATGTTGTAAAGAGAGAGATTAAAGGGGATTATCATCAATTGGTTGATCCAATTGGTTAAATTTAATTGTTAGCTGTAATCTAACCACAAATCTTTAAATAATTGCATAAAGTTTTGAGGTTTTCTTTTTTAACTCCACTTTAAAGTAAACCGAAGCTACCAACGTCGAAGCGTCGAACTTCATATCCGAAACTGATGTCGCCGATGTTCAGGTTTATAAACTGATTTAATTAAAGAGGAAGTGTCAAGCAATATGTGATGGCCGAAAGTGGAACTGTACTATCGATGCTAAATCTACTGAAGCATCAAGTCATGTCGAGAACCCTTTTTTTTGTTTTTTTTTTTTTGCGGAAATAGTTTTAATATCAAACTTGGACGACGCGTTACTTGTTAGTAATGTTGTGTAGGACATCATTGGATATTTACATAAGGCCATTATTGTAAAACATTATTAATAAATATGGTAAAAATCGAACTCAATTTAAAAACAATAATCTTGTTGTACAAAAAAAAATATACAAAATATATAATTGTACTGATATATTCGAAGTTATTCTGAAAAAAGTACATTAAAATCATAATATTTACAAAGTTTATCAAACTCTCTCAGAATTAGTTAATACTGTTGTTATTTTTTATGCGGATGACCCAGTTGATCAAAATTACAGATAATATGGTCACATAAGAGCATTGCAAGTAAGATTGCTGATAAAAAACTCCCACATCGGGTACCTGTAAATATAGCATCTCTTTTCAAATCTAATTACGTCATTTTGGTTATATCCCCCTCAAATTTCGGTAACCAATGTTCAGTTTTTTCCATCACGGTTGTTAAATTCTTTTACTCTATAATTAAATCCTCTTTTTCTTTATTTAGTTCCTAAACTATTCCATCTTTCTCTTTCAAACTTCTCCATTATCTCTTTTGTGAAACCTCTGTAACTTCTTCAATTATGATCAAAGGAGGTTTTAGAGAGAGAGAAATGGGGACGTTTGAGAGATAAGATGAATTAATCTAGGAACTAAATAAAGAGAAAGAGGATTTAGTTATAGAGCAGAAGAATTTAACAACTAAGATAGAAAAAGCCGAAAATTGGTTATCTAAATTGGAGGGAGACATAACAAAAAATGATGTCCTTGGATATCGAAAAAAGGTGCTACATTTGCAAACACCCAGTGTGGGAGAATTTGGACGCTGATTTAGATATAATGGACTTTGTTTTGGGTTCCATTGTTGAAAAGAATGAAGGTTTGAGGCAAGATGGTGAAATAGGTGGAGACAGAAGATAGAGGAAACGGTGGCTTAAATAATGGATGAAGTGATTAGGTTAAGAGGAGTGAGAAGGTGAATCGGTGGAATGAAGAAGTGTAATTTGACAGTTCGATGCATGTATCTGGCAATAGGGATATGGAAAAACACTTTGGAAATTCGAAAGTATAAATATAAGAAGTTATTTTCGAAAAGTATTTTTCAGAATCTTATCTTAATTAATATTAATAAGTATCTAAATATTTCGTTTTGACATAAATATAAGAAGATATTTTCAAGAAGTAATCTCTAAAATCTTATTATATTTATTATTATTCATACACAAACAGGTTGTTATGGTAATATCTCTAATCGTTTTATAAAAGTGGTATGTTATCCACTTACCTTTTAAATTAAAAACACGATTAGAACTACCGGAAAACTTTAAAACATAATAGACATAATAGCGCTTAAGAATTTGAAGTTCAAACAGATAATGACCTATTTTTTACTATATATACTACTACACTCATCATCATTCAATAAATCTTAAAATTAATCAGAATACACAGTACATTTATCTCACGAAACATATATATATATATATATATATATATATATATATATATATATATATATATATATATATAAACTTAAAAATCACACTATCTTATTCAATGTATCAGCACCTAAAAATTGCCTATTTATTGTACTCCAACAACACCAAATCAATTTTCTCCCTTTCCTTCTACTCATCTTCTTGCAACCTTTTCAACTGCGCAATACCTTCGTCTGTAACATGCTTCAACCGATTTAAGAACCTAACAAAAGCAGCTACCGCAATTGGTGCTTCGTCAATTGCACTTTGCACACCTTCAGCGACATCCTTCAACACCAAATCAACCCCAGCCTTCTTGCGTAAAACATCCTTTTGCATTTCCATAGTGCCTAATTTCAAAACCTCCAAAATACGATTATGCACTCGACAAAAATCTTCATATTTTTCAATTGCCAACCCAACTTCTTCTGCATCCTCCATTACTATATATTACCAACTGATATATATAATGTCCAACAAAAAAAAGCTTAAATCATTGTCATTATCGAACCTTACATCTTTTCCTTAAAAAAAAACCTCATATTTACAATAAAATTACAAACAACTAACACATAACGCCATCAAAATAAATCTCAACACAAACTCAAATAATCCCAAAATCTTAAAGAGCTATAAGTTCCTCAAATACAAATCCTCTAATAATGTAAACACAATTTACCAAAAATATAATGCTCAGTTTCGACTACCGCACCCAAAACTGAAACCACGAACAAATCCAAACCCCAAAATATAACAACACCCAAATCATATGTAATGGTACCTCAATCTCATTTATCATTTACCAATACCTACAACTCCACATATATACATATATATACATATATATATATATATATATATATATATATATATATATATATATATATATATATATATATATATATATATAAATAACTGATACCACGGCTTAGAAAAATTAAAACAATTTAAAATCAAACTACAATGACAAATAAACAAAGAAAACAGGAAAAGAAAAAACAAAAACATTCAAAATAAAGTCAAATAGTCAAACCCAAGAAGACAAAACGAAGAACAAAACCCCAAACAAACAAATTACAAAAAGAAAACAAATAAACAAATTACAAAAAGAAAAATCGAAACACACAGAACGTAGAAATGACCACGGAAAACGAAACACAGAGAAACAAAGAAAAGAAAAACGAAAGAATAGAAAACTCACTTAATAATAAAGAATGAATGAAAGAAGAAACTGCAATTAAACGAAGCAAAAGAACAAACGTAGGAGAACCGAAAGGCCGCAATGAACAAAGAAATGTCAAGGAGAGAGAAAAAAGATTAATTAAGAAGAAAGAGAAAAAGCGCAATATATATAGTAACGAAATGGGGATGGGGACATTGTAATTAAATAAAAAAAAGCCAGGGTAAAACCGTCAACACACTATGGGCACTGTTCATAGGGAAGGACACATTATGGACACTGTTCATAAGACAAGACCACTCTCAATGGTGAGCAAAAAAATGCTCACCTACTCTCTCTCTACCCACTTTCTCTCTCAACAAATTAATTTTGCTCATGGGCAAATTTTTTTTCACATTTACTCTCCTAATGGTGAGCAAAAAAAATGCCCACCCACCACTCTCTCTCTCTTACTTTTTCAAATACCCCACCATTAATTTCTCTCTCCTACACAACACTTCTTTATTTATTTATTTCATTTATATTTTAACAATGATACTCCAAATAAATAAAAAGTAGTTTAAATTTATGTAACATATTTTTTTTTTATTTTTGTCTGTTTTATCGTTAAAATTTGTCGTAAAATTAAGTACGTTATATAAAAAAATTGTAAAAAAAAACTCAAAATTTGTTAAATGTTTTTATTTATTTTAAAAGCGGTACAATACTAGAAACCAATTACATTTGCAACGTCATGCGTGATTAAACTTAGGAAATAAAATAAACACAACAACTATAAAATAATATTTAGTTGCGTACGGAAATGTAACTACGCCATAGTACTTGGCTTTATTTAAGTCGTCTAATTTCTCCCTAATTACGTGGCCCGTATCGTTGCCAAATATGTTCGACTAAATCACGTTTCAGAGATAGATGAATTTCTCTGTCACGGAGGGAAGCTTTTCGCTGTAGAAATGCGTTAAAGTCAAAGTTGGTAGGTCGGCCTACGTTGAATTCAAACGGTGGTGTTGTAGATGTTGATGCTGGTGTTGATTCTTGTTGATCTTCTTTATAGAAGGCTCTTAGGACTTCGGCTCGAGTGTAGTTGTGGCGCTCATCTTCAACAATCATGTTGTGCATAATGATACATGCTTTCATTATGTCTCGCAGTATGTCCTCATCGTACGCTAGTGACGGTTTTCGTATTATTGCAAATCGAGCTTGCAAAACACCGAATGCTCTTTCAACGTCCTTTCGAGCAGCAGCCTGGTGGTCAGCGAACAATTTATCTTTTTGAAGTTGAGGGGTTGTGATACCCTGAACAAAAGTTGCCCACTTCGGATAAATACCGTCGGCTAAGTAATATGCCATGTTGTATTCATGGCCATTAACGGTAAAATTTACCGGAGGAGCTCGACCATGCAGAACCTCATCGAACACTGGGGAACGGTATAAGACATTAAGGTCATTACAAGATCCAGGAATCCTAAAGAAGGAATGCCATATCCATAAATCATGATCTGCAACGGCTTCCAGTATTAGCGTTGCTTTCTTGTTCCTACCGGCGTACTGCGATTTCCATGCCGTTGGACAGTTCTTCCATTCCTAATGCATGCAATCAATGCTGCCTATCATGCCTGGAAAACCACGCAGTTCATTTTGATGCAGTATTCTAGCCAATTCATCAGCTGTAGGGTTTCCCATGTACTCGGTTCCGAACTGATCAATGACCCCGGTACAAAAACGTTGAAGGGCAACTCGAGTGGTTGACTCACTGATCCGAACGTATTCATCCACGGCGTCCGCAGCCATGCCGTAGCCTAACATTCTTATCGCTGCTGTACATTTTTGGAGAGGTGATAAACCTAACCTTCCAGTTGCATCCCTACGCTGCTGGAAGTAAACATCACCTTCAACGACCTTGTTCATTATACGTACAAACAAAGGTCGTTGCATACGAAATCTTCTTCTAAATTGGGTTGTGTTGTACACAGGATTATCGGAAAAGTAATTATTAAACTACCTGGAATGTCCAATTTCCCTATTTCTTCTATTCGTACCCCCTCTAGGTTTTTTTGAAGTGTGTTGGGATTGTGTTTGGGGCATGAGGACAAATGGTGGTTGGTATGTGAAGAGTTCATCAACAAGTTGATCATATTCTTCAGTATTTGAAGAAGATGAGCTTGAACTTGAGCTTGATGATGGTCTAGAATACATCTCGTATTAATATTGTTACTTGATGAATGGGTGTGGTTGTGGATATGTGCCATGCCTACTATATATAGCAGAAATATCAAATGAATATGTGGTTACAAATCTGAATGACCACACCAAGTAAAGGAATCAAATTTTCAACCACGGAATAGGTATACTATGCTAGTTGACAGTGACAAGTCTGGAGTGCAATTATGTCGGGATAAAGTTAATATAGCAAAACGTGGTTGTACAATGACAAAGATTTATTGATATTATGTCGGTATCAATGACACAAAATTAAAGCAATCTGATAAAGTGAAATCAGAAAAATGTGACTACACAATGACAGAGATTTAAAGCAATTATGTCGGTATGAATGGCAACTTAAATCAACTTGTTAAACAACTTGTCATTCAATATTGGAAAATCAGAATACAAGTGTACATCTTTCTTACATTGAAATTAACCACGCCACTAATACAACTTAAAAATAAAAGGCTAAATTGCGCTTAATAAATAAAATACTACAACCAAACATGCTTAAAAGCCTTGTAATTTACCCAGTAAAAAATTCTTATACGACTCTTCTTCGGGAGTGAGTGGCGTAGGCGAATTCTTCATAGCTTGCACCATATCAAACCAGGTTTTCATCTTATGAATGTCAAGTTCCTCCCTTTTCCTCTACTCCTTGTCTTTTTCAATTTTGATCCTCTCTTCCTTCAGAATGGCCTCCCTCTCGCGAATTGTAGCGAAATCCTTCATTCGTTCGCTAAGCTCAGACGAACCACTTTCTGTTGCTACTGCTTTCCCTTTACGCTTCGCCTTTGCTTTCTTGACACCCTCAGGTTGTTGTAAACCGCCAGATGAAAAACCATCCGTAGGGGTTTCATCCTCTACATCATCTCTGGACCTCTTCCCACTTCCAGCACTACCTTCTTCCTCAGCATCACAAGCGGCTTTTCTTTCCTTCAAGGACATTGACCATCTCAGCTTTGGTCTCCACTTTGGATCCTTGTTAAGCATTTCAATTGCGTGAGGAAAAGTGAAATTGCGACCTTGGGCGACATGAAAAAGCTTCACCGCACTTTTCATACGATCAGCTTCATTGTAACCACTCCCTCCCTCCGGAAGTCTACCTGTTTCATCATAGCAAGATATCCATTGCAGTGTGTCCGCTGCCAACCTTCTCTAGTGCGACGTCAGACTCTTAATAGGCCTTGGCGGAATTATATGCGGCTTCTGCGTATGCAAAGTTTGATATGCTGCGTATACATTGCGCCATAGGCTAGTTGCTTTTTGTCTTGTACTTTTAATAGCATCCTCGCTAATCTGCAAGTACAACCCAATCAGAGCTTCATCTTCCGCAACGGAACAAATACGGGTAGCTCGTGCAGGAACCCGGTTGGGTTCCAACAAGCGAACTGGTGGAGGAGGATACTGCGGCGTCTCTGGTACACTTTCCTCTTCGCTCTCATCGAAGAGTGTGTTACTACCAAGATCAATTTCAGGTGTACGAACTTCATTAGCAGGGTTTTGTAGGGGAACCTCAGTGGGTGTCTGATGCAGTGGAGGTGGTTGCGACGACATATTTCCCATTCTTTGCAAGAACAATTGAAACTCGGGATTAGTTAGGAAATCATCACTAAAACCCGAAAATTGTTGACGGAAATTTGGGTTGTTTGGATCCATTAAAAGATTCTGCATCAAAAAACAAAAGATAAATATCGTTACAAACATTTACTCAAAAAACAAATTAAAATGATAACAAATCCAAAAAAATATCAACAACTTTCTTCAATTGCATAATGCAATTACATTACATGCCATACAATATTTTTTTTTCCTCACAAAATAACATATATACTAATTTTAACACATAACTACATGTACGTATTAAAAAAAATAATTAACCAATACTTGCAACACTTTAAGAACTATAAATTTAGAAATTTATTGAGAAAATATACACAAATTTGTTTAATTACATAATGCAATATAATTTCGTGGCCTATAATATTGATTGTTTTTCAAAAAAGCACATATATACTAATTTTATTACGTAATTACATTTATATATAGCAAAAAAAAAATTAACCAATAATTGCAACACTTTAATAACTACAAATTTAGTTATTTATGGAGAAAATATACACAACTTTGTTTAATTACATAATGTATATTAATTTCGTGGCCTATAATTTTTTTTTCCATAAAATCACATATATACTAATTGTATTACGTAACCACATTTATGTATATAAAAAAAAATAACCAATAATTGCAATATAACTACAAATTTAGAAATTTATGGAGAAAATATACACAACTTTGTTTAATTACATATTGCAATATAATTACATGGCCTACAATTATATTTTTTTTTTAAAAAAAACACATATATACTAATTATATTATATAACTGATTTTAAAAATTAAAAAAAAAAATTATTTACCTAAATATGGCTGAATTCCAACAACAATATTCTTCTACAAATTAAAAATACTTTTAAGAAAATTAAAATGTGGAGGATTTAAAGTGTTTTTACGAAATTATATCAAAATATATCAAAATGCATGTCTATTTATAGAGAATTTAATTTTATGACCGTTGGTAATTTTTTTTTTTTACAAAATATATTTTTCTAAAAATAGATTATAAATAAATAACCGTTGCAAACGGCTACTTTTTTCTGATTGGCTACCCCCCTGCAGTTGCCACGCGTCGCCTCCTCATTTGCTGCCCACCTGCACGCGTCAGACGCACCCACCTTTTTTTTAAAAAATTCCGGAAACTCAAAACGACGCGTTTTGAGTTGCTTTCTTTGAGGCAGCTTCACAAAACGCGTCGTTTTGATGGAGAAAGGGCGAAATTTTTTGAGTGCGTGTGCCAGGTGTGGGCCCCACTTTATTTACTGTTCATCTAAAAAAATGCTCAAGTTTTGAGCTTTTTTGGTTTTGCTCATGAGCTTTTTTCCCCATTTTAACAAATGCTCACCATTGTAAGACTTGATCATTTTTTTTCCTCACCTAAAATGCTCATGAGCAAAAAAAAAAACTCACCATTGCTAGTGCTCTAAGCGAAAGCATAATACCGGTTGCACTGTTCATAACAGAGAGGGGTGAATTCCTCTCTTTTTAAGGGTTATAGATTTAATGTCTTATGACGAGATTTTATTTTGTCACACTCAATTCATTATATTTAGTGAATTATACTCAAAATAAGCTCGTTTTATAACATATTGATTGATGATTTTAATTCCCCTAGTGTTTCTTACAATGGTTTATTTATGTTTTTCAATAGATTAATTTAACGAGCATTCTTCTTTTCAAAAAAAAAAAAAAATTTAATGAGCATTCTATTTATATTATTCTTATTTTAGGGGAAAAAAAAAACCTTAAAAAGTCATTGCTCATTGTGAAAGTGAAATTGAAAGCAAAGAAAGTAAATAAAGAGAAGCCCACTTGACTTTCACACTTGCTGCTTGGAGCAAAGAAGTAAAAGTGGTTGAAAACCCACTAACTCAAAAACCCTCACTGTTGCACGCAAGGAGCAGCAGCAAAACCCACAAGAATACCTAAGTTCTACTGATATAAGGAGCCAAGCCTTACACACGGATACACGAAGAGCAGCTCGAGAGGCGGAAGCAAGCAGCAGCACCTCGCATCGCTGACTGGACCAAGCCTTGAGCAGCGTCCAAGTTCCGAAATTGGAGTTTATTCCTTTTCTCTTTAAGTTTATGCAATTAACAATGTTATACATTATTGATTGTGTTCTATTAATTATGATGTCTGGTAAACTTGTTTATTCTAGGTTAAGGAGTAGTCTTTTATATTTCTATTAATGAATTGAATTATTGGTTGGGTTTGATTTATGTAATTGCAATTTGATAATCTTGTTTTATTTCGTATGATTAATTTGGCCAATTGATTGTATGTTTAAGGTATTGATTTATTAGCGGGAGTGAACTTTCAATACTAGTTCGTGGGATTAACGTCAAGTAGTATAATTTTAGGAATAGTTATACACTTGGGGTGGTCTTTATTAATTCCTATTCTTAATGAGTTTATTTCAATTGTTGTGATCACAAGAATAGACATGAGATTGATTTAAATATACGTTTTATACCTTGGGAGAGGAGATAACATACTATTGGTAATTCAACCGTTGTTATATTATATTTGTTCAACCCTGCAATTAGTTTAATTTCATTATAGAGACTATTTGACGAAACCCAAAATCTAGAAATATTTCTCATTCTTGTCTATCATTTTTATTAGTTTACTACTCTTATCGTTTATTATAGTTTAGTAGTACTTTTCTCCTATTTTCCATCGTCTAAATAATATTTTAGTTTCTTAACTTGGTAATTGTTTAGTCCTCCTTGTGGATATGATACCTTGATCACCCTATATTTACAGTACTTGCATTAGTAGAAAAAACTTAATAGGCACCCCCCCTATAGCACCGGTTCTTGAAAACCGGTGCCAAAATAAATGGGCGGGACTTAAAAATTCATAGTTGGCACCGGTTCTGATTTAAACCGGTGCCAACTACACTATTTAGCACCGGTTCAAACCGGTGCCAACTGGTTTTTTTTTTTAAAAAAAATAAATAAATTAAGAAGGTTAGAGTTGGCACCGGTTTAAAGCGAACCGGTGCCAAATACGCTGATTAGCACCGGTTCAAACCGGTGCCAACTGTTTTTTTTTTTTTTTTAAAAAAAAGAAAAAGGTTAGAGTTGGCACCGGTTAACCGGTGCCATTTAAAAAAAAAACCCGGGTTTTTTAGGGTCCTGTACAGTTCAATTCGTGGTTTCTTCGTTCTTCAATTCATATTATTGCTCAGGCGCGTTTCTCATTCATCCTCCTCTCTTCTCCTATTCCTTCTCCATTAAAGTGTACTCTTTGTTCTTCCATTGAAGTGCCGCGACATTCTCACCTCCATTGAAGTAGCTAGTTCGTGGCATTGCCCCCCCTCCACGTACAAGCAACTCCAGCCATATAACTCCCTCCATTGAAACGACTTCAAGCTAAGGTAGGTTTTACTTATATGAATTCCTTTGAGTTTTTGGTGGATTTTTTTTACAATTTAGTAATTATATGGCCGTTGTAATCTAGGGTTTGTGAATATACACACGCATTGCCGCCGCCCCTCCACGTACAACAACCTTCTTGCTCGCTCTCATTGTGGGTCTAAGGCGCCATTTCAGGTAATTGAGAAGATTGTGTGATGTTTTGTGGTTTCTCAGGCAACATAGAATGGGCATGCATCCTTGTTTGGTTTGTTAGAAACTAAGGTGAAGGGGAAAATGTTTCTGTTAAAAATTATTTCATTGTTTTATAAAGATTGCTTGCAGAGACAATGTTAAGAATCTTTGCCTCAATAGGAACAACTAACAAATCTTGTTAAATGTTTTTTTTAGCCCAAACAACGATTAATGTAGATTATATTTGATCTCATAATTTGAGTTCCATTCCTTAATGTTGAGATGATATGCCCTGCTAACTACCTCTGTCTGCTAGTGCTGTTTTTAGAGGGTCTGCCTGGTTCTTATTGGCTTTTCTGGCTGCTGTCTTGTCCCTGTATACTGGCTTCAAGTGCTGCTGTTGCTGCTGTGTTTTTTGTTTTGTCAGTTGAGGTCTGGCTGGCCTGAGTTTCAGTGCTGTTTTTTTTTGTTTATGTTTTCAGCTAGTTGTCTGTTTTTTGTTTTTGGTTGTGTGGGTTGTTTTCCCTGTTTGCTTCTTGTTCTAGTCCTTGCTCGGAGTACCCTTCCTAGAAGGTGCCTCCTTGCTTGAGTCTAGGTCCCCCTCCTTGTCTTCTTGCACCCTTCCTAGAAGGTGGCTTGGAGTTTGGAAGGTGGGTTGGGGTTGGTTTTCTTGTGCCCTTTGGGTTTGTGTTGTTGTTTTTTTTTTGATGGTTGTTTCAAGCTTTTTAGCTTGTAAGTTGTAATTCTTTTATTCTTTTATTGTTAATCATGTATTTATCTCCTAGTTTGTAGTTATCATGTATTTATCTGTCATGATTCTAGCCAATTTAGTTCCTACTTTGTAGCCTTAGAATACGAGATGTACTATGTATATATTCTGGGACATTGAATGATAAAGCAACACATTACATTCTTTCAAGTACGATGCACTATTTAAGAATGGGGTTAAGATTTCAATGTTCTCAACTCAAGTTTCAACTAAACTACCAAGAATTCTAAAAAAAATCTCAATTTACATATTTATGTCAATAAATATTCTTATTGGTTAGAATGAACCATTTAGGGGGGCATAGTTTCACATTTGATTGCTAACTTTAGAGAATCTCTCGTTCTCTTTTAGCTTGTAAGTTGTAATTCTTTTATTCTTTTATTGTTAATCATGTATTTATCTCCTAGTTTGTAGTTATCATGTATTTATCTGTCATGATTCTAGCCAATTTAGTTCCTACTTTGTAGCCTTAGAATACGAGATGTACTATGTATATATTCTGGGACTTTGAATGATAAAGCAACACATTACATTCTTTCAAGTACGATGCACTATTTAAGAATGGGGTTAAGATTTCAATGTTCTCAACTCAAGTTTCAACTAAACTACCAAGAATTCTTAAAAAAAATCTCAATTTACATATTTATGTCAATAAATATTCTTATTGGTTAGAATGAACCATTTAGGGGGGCATAGTTTCACATTTGATTGCTAACTTTAGAGAATCTCTCGTTCTCTTTAATCATATGCCCCTATTTGTATTTATTATCCATTTCTCATACATACTTACTAATAACTTTTAGTTTATTTTTTTCTTTTTATAGGTTCATATGTGAATTGAAGTTAAAGTGTAGTTTGAAGACTACACATTAATTTAGCTCAACTGGGAAGTTAGAAAGAATACATCTATTGTGTTGGTATGAATTATAAACTTTTCTAAGCTATAAATATTTGTTTCTCTCTATTATTATTTTAATAAACGTTTTTTCATGCTAGCTATTAGATTCGTGTATTATATAATGACAAACTAAATACAACAATAAATATATGAAATGTTTGCATCATCATATGCCTAGATACCCGTTCAAGGCTTTCTCATTAGGAGAAAGTCTTGAATAGTCCCCGGTTGGGACTGTTCTTGAACGTTTACTCTCACTTAGGTGGTGAATGTATGTCTATTTTTTTTCGATTTTAAGGAACATCTTGGCTTACCATTTCCTCGAACACCATGTTCTCTGGGTACATATGTGGGTAACTTATTACCTACATCGTGTACTTGGAGAACTGGGGGAAAATGCTGCCGGATTTTCCTTAAAATTGGAAATTTGACATACATTCACTAGTGAGAGTAAACGTTCAAGGATGGGTTAGGTTGGAGTGATAAGGACCCTTTGGAAGCATATATGCATTTTTGTATCTATATGAATGTTATATGCATGTTGTGTGTTTGAATTTGATTTACATATATAATAGATGGTAGCAATTATACATGATTCGTAATATGTTGCCATGTTTAGAGACAATTTACTTAATGGAGAAGGATCGTGGCTGGATGTATGGTAGACGTGATACATTGGAATTCTTTTATGGGGTTCAAGAGTTTTGCGAGAGGGCTTCATCTTACAAGCGCATAATGGGTTTCGATTGCCTCTATTGCCCTTGTGTTGATTGTAATAATGTGAAGGTGGTCAATAGTGTTGCTATCATTAGAGATCATGTAGTTTGTCGTGGGTTTAGGCTTAAATACCATGTGTGGATTTGGCACGGTGAAGAAGGAGAATACAGTGTGGATGTTATTGGGAATGATGTGCATGATGATAGAAGCAATGACATTTGTATGGATGAGGAGTACAAGAATAATGATGAACATATTGTTTATCATGGTGCTGAGGATGGATTTGAGGATGATCATGTGGATGAGGTCGAGGATGAAGGGGTGGATGAGATGATGCGTGGTTTTGAAGATGATGTTTTTGAGTCATTATCGAAGGCTTCTAAAAAGCCTTTGTATCCTGGGTGCAAAAAATACTCTAAACTATCCCCCGTGCTAACACTTTTTAACATTAAGTCGAAGCATGGGTGGACGGACAGTAGTTTTACTTCTTTGTTGAGCGTGTTAAGTGAGATGTTGCCTGACGGGAATGAAATTCCTAAGTCTTACTATTACGCTAAAAAGCTCATGTGTCCATTTGGTTTGGAGTATAAGAAGATACATGCATGTCCTAATGATTGTATTCTTTATCGAAATGAATATGAAAAATTGGAGGAGTGTCCACGATGTAAGAAGTCGCGCTACAAGCGCATGAGTTGCAATGCTGGTAAGCAGGGACCGCCTGCTCAGGTGTTGTGGTATCTTCCCATTATTCCAAGGTTTAAGCTTCTATTCTCAACACCAACAGACGCTAAAAACTTGAGGTGGCATGCAGAGGGAAGAAAGAAAAACAGAATGCTGAAGCACCCAGCCGACTCCCCGCAATGGAAGAACCTTGATATGAAGTTTGGGGAATTTGGTGATAAAGTCAAAAATTTAAGGCTTGGTTTGTGCACGGACGAGATGAATCCATTTGGCACTCTTAGTACCCAGCACATCACATGGCCGGTACTTTTAGTGATCTACAATTTGCCTCCTTGGTTGTGCTGGAAACGACATAGATGTTTATCTTGCGCCCCAATAACTAAGTGATATTGACATGTTATGACTATTTATGAGTTCACTAGACAAGAAATGTAGGAAATAGGCATCCTTGTAGTGAAAATGGCCTTACTCGGGCCATTTTGGTTGAAATTGCGTTCCAAAACGCCTTAATTGCTCGTTTCTTGTAATTTCAAGCCTTGGCCACCAATAACTAAGTGATATTGACATGTTATGACTATTTATGAGTTCACTAGACAAGAAATGTAGGAAATAGGCATCCTTGTAGTGAAAATGGCCTTACTCGGGCCATTTTGGTTGAAAATGCATTCTACAACCCCTTAATTGCTATTTTCTTGTAATTTCAAGCCTTGGTCACCAATAACTAAGTGATATTGACATGTTATGACTATTTATGAGTTCACTAGACAAGAAATGTAGGAAATAGGCATCCTTGTAGTGAAAATGGCCTTACTCGGGCCAATTTGGTTGAAAATGTGTTCTACAACCCCTTAATTGCTATTTTCTTGTAATTTCAAGCCTTACCCACCAATAACTAAGTGATATTGACATGTTATGACTATTTATGAGTTCACTAGACAAGAAATGTAGGAAATAGGCATCCTTGTAGTGAAAATGGCCTTACTCGGGCCATTTTGGTTGAAAATGCGTTCTACAACCCCTTAATTGCTATTTTCTTGTAATTTCAAGCCTTGCCCACCAATAACTAAGTGATATTGACATGTTATGACTATTTATGAGTTCACTTAACAAGAAATGTAGGAAATAGGCATCCTTGTAGTGAAAATGGCCTTACTCGGGCCATTTTGGTTTAAAATGCGTTCTACCACCCCTTAATTGCTATTTTCTTGTAATTTCAAGTCTTGGCCACCAATAAATAAGTGATATTGACATGTTATGACTATTTATGAGTTCACTTGACAATAAATGTAGGAAATAGGCATCCTTGTAATGAAATTGGCCTTACTCGGGCCATTTTTGTTGAAAATGCGTTCTAAAACCCCTTAATTGCTATTTTCTTGTAATTTCAAGCCTTAGTCACCAATAAATAAGTGATATTGACACTTTATGACTATTTATGAGTTCACTAGACAAGAAATGTAGGAAATAGGCATCCTTGTAGTGAAAATGGCCTTACTCGGGCCATTTTGGTTGAAAATGCGTTCTACAACCCCTTAATAGCTGTTTTCTTGTAATTTCAAGCCTTGGCCACCAATAACTAAGTGATATTGACATGTTATGACTATTTATGAGTTCACTTGACAAGAAATGTAGAAAATAGGCATCCTTGTAGTGAAAATGTCCTTACTCGGGCCATTTTGGTTGAAATTGCGTTCCAAAACGCCTTAATTGCTCGTTTCTTGTAATTTCAAGCCTTGGCCACCAATAACTAAGTGATATTGACATGTTATTACTATTTATGAGTTCAGTAGACAAGAAATGTAGGAATTAGGCATCCTTGTAGTGAAAATGGCCTTACTCGGGCCATTTTGGTTGAAAATGCGTTCTACAACCCCTTAATTGCTATTTTCTTGTAATTTCAAGTCTTGGACACAAATAACTAAGTGATATTGACATGTTATGACTCTTTATGAGTTCACCTGACAAGAAATGTAGGAAATAGGCATCCTTGTAGTGAAAATGGCCTTACTCGGGCCATTTTGGTTGAAAATGCGTTCTAAAACCCCTTAATTGCTATTTTCTTTTAATTTCAAGCCTTGGACACCTATAAATAAGTGATAAATACATGACAAGAATTTTAAGAAAAAGGCATCCTTGTAGTGAAAATGGCCTAACTCAGGCCATTTTGGTTGAAAATGCGTTCTACCACCCCTTAATTGCTATTTTCTTGTAATTTCAAGCCTTACCCACCAATAACTAAGTGATATTGACATGTTATAATTATTTATGAGTTCACTCCTACTAACTTACGTTTTGTGTATGTATTCTAAGTTTTGCAAGGGAAAAACGGGAAATCCGTTCACGAGCGAGAAACTCAATGTAATTCAAGACATGTTGGCGGCCTACATCACATTTAATTTGTAAATATCATTTATTTCTGTTTTAACAAGCTTAGTGTACTACATTATTATTAATTAATTTTGTTTGTTTGTAGTTATGACACAATTTTCTAATTAATATCATATTTTGGGATTGTTATCAATATTTATGTCCTTGTTATTATTTTCATTTATTGTTATTATTAATAATATTAATTATTATTAATATTATATTAATAATAATTATTATTATTAATTATAATAATAATACTTATTATTAAAATTAATAATAATAATAACTATTATTATCAAGAAAATTAGTAATAATAATAATTATTATTATTAATTATCGGTATTATGTGCAGGATCTCATGCGTATTATGTGCAGGTATTAGTATTAATATTAATATATATTATTTCCGGAAAAAAAAAAAAACAAAAAACAAGTCAATGGCACCGGTTCATGCTTAAAACCGGTGCCAACTACATTGAAATTATTAAAAAAAAAACTGGCGCCATTATAGTTGGCACCGGTTAACCGGTGCTAATTCAAGCTAGTTGGCACCGGTTAACCGGTGCCAACCTAATGGCGCCAGTTTTTTTTATAATCAAAATTAAGGTAGTTGGCACTGGTTTTGAACCGGTGCCAAATTTTTGAGGATTTTGCATCCCTCAAATCCCCAACGGTTCAAAACCGGTTCCTTAGGGGGGGTTTGAACCGGTGCCAAATTAGTATTTTCGTCTAGTGTTGACCCGTACACTTGTGGTAGATTTAGGCCCGACCATTGAGTTAGTTCATATTAATTTTTAGTGTCCCTACAAGGTGCCTTCGTCTTGTGGGGTGAAGTATTTTTTAACAATTATTGATGATTACCTAGAGGAGTTTGGATTTATTTAATTCGAAATAAAATAGAGGTTGAATTTACTTTTCTTAATTTTCTTGCTTTAATCCACCGTCAATTTGATAGACTTATCAAAGCTGTTCGAAGCGATAATGGTACCGAGTTCAATCATCTTCAAGATTATTTTATTCGAAATGGGATTATTTTTTAGTATTCTTGTGTGGGTATTCCTCAACAGAATGGGAGAGTAGAGTGAAAACATCAACATATCCTTTATGTGGTTCGGGCTTTGTGTTTTCGGGGAGAATTGCCTATAAAATTTTGGGGAGAATGTGCTTTAACTACTTGTCACTTGATTAATCGTATTCCGAGTCTCGTTATTCATAATAAAACTCCATATGAGATGTTTGGGAAAATCCCGTCATATGATTCTATTAGAGTGTTCGGTTGTTTGTGTTATGCGCATAATCAACGAAGTAAGGGGGATAAATTTGAGTCTCGAAGTGGGAAATGTGTGTTTCTTGGCTATAGAAGGGGTGGAAATTATTCAATTTAGAGACATGGGAGTATTTTGTATCTAGAGACGTGAAGTTTCATGAGCGGGTGTTCTTGTTTAGGGAGAGTTTCGATGATAGAAGTGGGACTTCAGATCGGCAGCTTCGAACGTGACTGAATTTATAGTTGATAATGATGAATTTGATGTGTGGAATAGTGGTGAATTGGTAGGAGAGTTTGAGGATGTTGGAGTATAATTAAGTCATGAGTTCGAGGGGCAAACGATGGACGAGAAGGCTGGTATAGTCGACCCAGTGCCTGCAGCCAGCCCACAACATCCACAGACTGGGGCGTCTGATAAGCCCATTGGAAATCAAACGTCCGCAAGCTAATTAGCGCTTGCAACCACGCCACACACACCCCCGGATGGTGCCTTGGAATTCCAGTACACGCTGATTGTGCAGCTACCCCAGGCAGTCCGTAATGCAGCATCCCACAGCGTGCCAGCTTCGAGCAGTCTTCACAGGAGGCGAGTGTGGCGGTACAATAGTAGGATCGGGACGAAAACAAGGGGAAGAAGAAGGGGGGAGATAAAACACAGGTGAAGAAGAATTGGGTCGTGAGAAGAGAGTGAAGTTTCCTTCGACATAATTGCGTGATTACGTCACACACCATTCGGAAAAATAAAGTCTCATCTTCATCTGCGGCATCATCTTTCTCATTTACTCCCTATCCTATAACATATTTTTTTTAATTATGATCGGTTTTCCAAAAAACACGAGAATTATAATGCCGCAGTGACAAAAGCTCGAATTTCAAGATCCTATAAATAGGCAATGCTACATGAAGGGTGGAAAGATGCTATGGCATCTGAAATCAAAGCTCTTGAAGATCAAGGAACATGGATCTTAGAGACACTTCTAGAAGGAAAGAAAGCCCTTGGTAGCAAGTGGGTGTATACAGAGAAGAGAGATGAGGAAGGCAAGTTGCTTAGATTGAAGACGAGACTTGTGGTTTTTGGGAATCATCAGGAGTAAGGTATTGATTACAATGAAACATTCGCTCCGATGGAAAAATGTCTACGGTGCGTACTTTCTTAGCTGTTGCTGTAATTAAAAACTAGGATGTGCATCAAATGGATGTACATAATGCGTTTTTACATGGTGATTAGAGGGGGAAATCTATATGAAAGTGCCACCGGAATTTCAAAAAGGTAACTCTTATAAAGTCTGGAAGATGAAGAAATCCTTGTATGGATTGAAGCAAGCTCTTAGATGTTGGTTTGAAAAATTGTCCACAACTTTGAAAAAATATGGTTTTAAACAGTCATATTCCGATTATTCTTTATTCACTTTGTTGAAAGGTGGATTGCAGATGAGTGTCTTGATTTATATGGAGGATATGATAATTGCAGGAAATAATACATTTGCATTGGAAAGTTTTAAAGCATACTTGAGTGAGTGTTTTAAAATGAAAGATTTAGGAGCCTTGAAATATTTTTTGGGGCTAGAATTGGCATGTAGCAAACATGGTTTCTATGTGTGTCAACGTAAGTATGCTATGGATATTATTTCAGAGACAGGGTTACAAGGAGAGAATCCTGCAGATTTTCCGATGGAGCAGAATCATAAACTAGTTTTGGTAAGGGGGAAGGAGTTTGAAGACAGTGAAAAGTATAGACATCTAATTGGGTGTTTGATATACTTGGCAGTTACAAGGCCAGATTTGGCTTATTCAGTGCATATTTGGTCACAATTTATGCAATGTCCGAAAGAGGATCATTGGGAGGCGGCATTGAGAATAGTAAGATATTTGAAGAAGTGTCCGGGTTAAGGTATTCTTTTGAGGTCTGACAATAGTTTTCAGTTGGAAGGATGGTGTGATTCGGATTGGGCAAGTTGCCCCTTGACTCGTAGATCATTGACTGGTTGGTTTGTGTTACTTGGGTTGTCTCCTGTGTCCTGGAAGACTAAAAAGCAACACACAGTTCCTCAGACTTCTACAGAGGCAGAATATAGGTCAAATGCAACTTTAACTTGCGAGTTCAAATATATGGTTGAAACAATTACTTCGAGATTGGGTGTAGAACATAAGCAAGGTATGGATATGTTTTGTGATAGTCAATCAGCACGTCATATTGCTAATAATCCGGTGTTTCATGAGAGGACAAAACATATTGAAGCAGATTATCATTTTATTTTAGATGCAATTAAAGGAGTGATTAGGCCATCGTATGTTTCCACGAAGATTCAATCGGCGGATATCTTTACAAAAGCCTTAGGAAAGGCGCAATTTGAGTTTTTTCTTGACAACATGGGCATTCGAGATTTACATGCTCCATCTTGAGGGGGGATGTTAAGATAATAATTAGGAATATTGTATAATATCTTTAAATTTCCTAGTTATGTTAATATTCTATCTTATTCCTAATCTTGTTAGGGTTAGGAATCGATACATGTGAATGAGAAAGGTTGGCCGTTCTATTTATTTTGACAGTACCACATACGAATCATTAATTAAAATATTGTATGTATGAAACTATAAGAATGTCCTTGGTTTTTATTGTATTGAACAATGTACTTATGAGTATGAGCTTGTTTTTTATCAAATACAAAAACTGTAATATATCTATGTTTCAATCTGGATACATAGTTTGATTTGACAAGATAAATGAACTTTTGCATAATCCTACCACTGAATTATTGATGTTTTCAATCTCTTTAAATATTTTATTGCGTAAACAACTTGTTGTCCATGAGCAAACCCATATGCGAGTGAAATTATTGTCCCACATTGAAAGAGTATAAAAGTGTTGGGAAGTGTATCCCACATTGAATAAACGAGAAAGTTGTGTCCACTTTATAAGGCTCATTGCCATATGGTTTTGAGGTAGAACCTCCTTGGTCGTATAAAGTGGACATTCGTGACGGGTGTGGCCCAGGCTTGTTTATTGTATAGTTTGTACTAAACTGTTTGTACAAACAATTTAAATTGGTATTGGTGGGATAATAATTAAATTGTTTGCACTAAATCGTTTATTAAATTGTTTGTACTAAATTAATATCGGTGGGATAATAATTTTGAGAAGGTATTGTGTGCGGACTGTCGTACGCATAATTACGTGCGGTAGGCTTGACTGATATGTTTCATTTGTTAGCTGATATGTATCATTTGTTGGCTGATCTGTTTTTTGTGTTGACTAATATATTCCTTTTGTCGGCTAATATGTTTCTTGTGTTGGCCGAAGTGTTTAACTGATATGTTTCTTTTGTTGGCTGATATTTTTTTTAATGTCTGACATGTTCCTTTTGTTAGCTGCTATCAGACATCAGTTGGCTGATGTGTTTCTTTTGTTGGCCGATATCTTTATTTTGTTGGCTGCTATGTTTCTTTTGTTGGCTGATATATTTACTTTGTTGGCTTATATGTTTCATTTTGTTGGCTGATATGTTTATTTTTTTGGCTTATATGTTGCTTTTGTTTGCTGATTTCATCCTTTTATTGGCATATATGTTTCATTTGTGGTTGATATGTTTCTTTTGTTGGCTGATACTATTTTATTAATGTCTGATATGTTGCTAATGTTTGCTGATACGTTTGTATTAAATATATTATACAAAAATATAAAAAAAAGTAACACAAATTCAACATAAATTGATGAAAATCGCTGCTCGCTATATCCTCCATTGTTGTAATTACTTCCATTTCTCTTTCTTCACAAACCTTCAACTCTTCAACAGTGGAAGCTTCTCTCATGGAAGTCATCTTCCGCATCTTCGCTCTCCTCATCGTCACCATGGCCGCCCTACCTCCGCCGCCGAAATTGGTTGTCGGAATAATTCTGGGGTTAATTTATAAAAAATTCTGAAATTGGCTCTTTGGGATTACAAGAGAGTTCTAATTCTAACTCTGGGGTTTTGAGCTTCATTATCGTCATAGTCAATGTCGTCGTCATTGTCATTGGAGTCAGAGTTGTTGGTTGATGCTTTAGCTGTTGTATCATCGGTGTTGCCGCACGAAACATTGGGTGCGGACTGCCGCACCCAATAGTTTGTGAATAATTTAAGGATGTAAATGAAACAAATGAGAAGTACACAGTGAGAGAAGGGAGAAGGTAAAGACAATTTGAATATTTCTATCAAATTGGTATCGGTGGGATAATAATTTAAGGATATAAATGAAACTAATGAGAAGTACAGAAGGGTAGAGGTAAAGATAATTTGAATTTTTTTATCGTACCTTATTATATCTCAATGTAAACAAAAGAGAACACACTTTAGAAACTTATTACTTGTATATGTCAATGTAGAATAAAGAGAACACACTTTAGAAAATTATTTGATCACCATTTAGCATTTTCGACGAACATATTCGACATTAGGAATCCATTGTGTTCTAATTGGCCAAAGACAATTGAATTGAAGACTAATAAAAACATGAATAATTACACCACTCAAGCGCGTTATTTGATTCACATATGAAGTGGTCAAACAAAGAATAAACTCACCATAATTATACTAAAAGCTTTTTGGTGGGATCTGTAATTAAAAAATTTATTATGGTCGGCATATTATAGTTTGGTGGAACCAACCAATATCTTGTAGTAAGCATTGCATGCTAGTATTATGAATACTTCTTTTAGCAGAAACCGTGAGTGGCTAATTATTACCTTGTTCATGTCTATGTCAATCCTCCTTTATATTTTTTTATTTTTATGGTATCAATTATATTACAAGGAGTACAAGAAGATAACTTTGAAAGTGGCATTAGGGTAAATCTATGTGGCTCAAAAGTTGGATACCTTTTTCTTTTTAAATTACTACCTCCCTTACTAAAGATAAGATGTTCTTTTTTTTTACAGCGTAAGTTGATCGATAACAACATATATTTAACCATTAGTATCTCTAATTATATATTAGTAAAAAAATAAAAATTATACTACGTCCATTTTCTTTTATTTGCAACAAAGACGTATTTATGTTAGACATAAAAATTTCTTGCAAATAAAAAGAAACAGAGGTATATATAATTTTTTATTTTTTTTAACAAAAGGTAGTATTATTAATTGGATATTTTAAGCTAAACTAAAACTTTTAATATAATTATCTACTTATCAGCTAAATATTTATCTATTAATACTTCTTCTGTTCCACAAATATTGCAATAAGGATGAAATTACGCATCCCAAAGCACATTTTATATGCTAAATATCTATAATAATATAAGGGAAAATTATAAAAATTTGATATTGTGAAAGTATTTTACAAGACGAATCTAACAAGATCCCACATGACTATATTTTACTTAATGTATAAATCATAATGTGTGGTCAAACAAGCGTGATGAATAGTGTAAAATTCCAGTTGTTGCAATATTACTAGAACGGAGAAAGTATTTAAGAACCTGTCAAGTTTTGGAGAAGGGCTTGAAAGCTTGCCCCCCTGATTCATTCATTCATTGATATATAATTGTACAATCTTTTTACTCCTAAGATATCAAAATCATCTTAAGATATACATTGACCAAACAATATCACCAATATCCTATAAACAAGGTAAAATATAAGATAAGCATATCAAGTAATATCTTAACAAATCCCAACACCCCCTCCCCTCAAGTTGGAGCACTTGGTGTAAAGGTTCCCAACTTGTGAATTAAAGACTCGAATTGCGACTTGCCAAGCGCCTTGGTGAAAACATCTGCCAACTGTGAGTTGGTATGAACATAGGAAGGATCAATTAAACCATCGTTAATCGCATCTTGAACAAAGTGACAGTCAACCTCTATAAGCTTTGTTCTCTCATGAAAGACAGGATTTTTAGCAATATGAACTGCAGATTGACTATCGCAAAATAGCTGGATCGCTTTTGGATGTTGAACACCCAAACTTAAAAAAAGACCTTTTAACCATTTCAGCTCACATGTGATAGCAGCCATTGAACGATACTCCGCTTCGGTGGAAGAACGAGAAACAGTATATTGTTTCTTAGTTTTCCAAGATATAAGAGAATGGCCTAGCAACACAAGCCATCCTGTCAATGATTCATGAGTAATGGGACATGCAACCCAATTAACATCACACCAACCCTCTAAAGATAACTCATTGTCTACACGTAGTAATATGACTTACCCGAGAGTGCCTTTCAAATAAGGCACCACCCGCGAGGCCGCTTCCCAATGTTCAATTCTCGGCTCCTGCATAAACTGTGACAGAATATGAACTGAATAAGCAAGATCCGGTCGTATGACCGCCGAATAGATAAGTCTTCCCACAAGTCTCCTGTAAACTTCCGAGTTAGAAAGTGTAACTCGCCATTAGCCAAACCAAGTTTTTGATTTTGTTCAATCGGGAAATCAACTGGTTTGGCTCCCAACAATCCTGCTTCAGAAACACTACTAGAAAACATGCCATTTTCGACGGAAAAATTCCGTCGGTAACATCCTGAAATCAGTCGGAACAAGTTGTCGTAAACCCATTTGTTGGAAAATCGGCCTTTTCCGTCGGAAAGGAGTTTTCTGACGGAATTTTCTCGTCGGAAGAGGAGTTTCGGCCACCAGAAAAGTCCGTCGGAAATTTCCAACAGGGTACAAATCCGCCGGAAACTTCCGACGAAAATTTTGTCGGAAACAGCATTAAAAAAAAAAAAGCAGCACCACCACCTTCAGCCACCCAAAAACCCTTTTCAACACCACCAGCCCAAACCGGCCCACGTCCACACCCACACCCACCACCACGCCTAACCACCTCCAACCCATACATGCACACCCACACCACGCCTAACCCCACACCACCCAACCACCTCCACCTAAACCACATTCGGACAACCACCACCTTCACCAAGACCACCGCCACCCTGAAAAAAAAAACAAAAATTCATAAAAAAAAACAAAAAAAAACGGAAACATATCTTATAAGCAAAATCAGCAAAACAAAATAAAAAAAACAAAATTGAATATACAAAAACAAAATCAGCAAAACAAATAATACAAAATTGAATATACAAAATCAAAAAAAAAAAAAAAAACAAAAAAAAGTGAACTAATACTCAAACAGAAAAATTGAATATACGAAAATCAAATTCAGCAAAACCAAACACAGAAATTTAAAATAAAAGCCAGAAAAAAAAAACAAATCACAAATAAACCCACAAATTCAAAATTAACTCACAATACTAAATAAAAATAAACATACCTTTTGAAATTTCATATTTGCTGGGTTTAAATGGTCAAACTCGACCATGAAAATTCCAGATCTGGAATTTTCAAGGTCGAGTTTGAACAAAAAAACCATAAACTTTGAATGAGAGTGGTACGGTGGTGGTGTACGGTGAGCACGGTGCTGGTGGAGGTGACGTACGGTTAGCAGAGGAGGGCGAGGAGAGGAGAGAGAATGAGAGAGGAGAAGAGAAACGTGAGAAGAGGAGGGAGAAGGGCAAGGAGATGAGAGGAGGGAGAAGGGCGAGGAGATGAGAGGAGGGAGAAGTAGAAACCAGAAGAGAAGGGAAAGAGGAGAGGAGGGAGAAGGAGAAAAGAGGCGGAATAGAGGAGTGAGAAAATATGAATGAGATCCGGCTTTTAAATGTAGGGTTTTTTTTTTAACCTGAATTTCGACGGAAAATTCCGTCGGAACATAAATTTTCCGACAGAAGTTTCCGACGGATTTTATTTCCATAGGAAGTTTGATATTCCGATGGAAAAATCCGTCGGAAGATTCCGACGGATTTTTTTTCCGATGGAATAATCCGTCGGAAATCCTTTATTTTCCTACGGATAAATGTTCCGTCGGAAATTTCCTACGGATAAATATTCCGTCGGAAATTTCCTACGGAATAAAAAAATCCGTCGGAATTTCTAATTTTTCCGACGGAAATTCATGTCCGTCAGAAATAGACTTATTTCTAGTAGTGAAATAATATCAAGTGTGTATTTCCTTTGACAAAGAAATAAACCCGAGGAACTACATGCCACTTCAATGCCCAAAAATATTTCAGAGAGCCAAGATCCTTCATGTGAAAACAATCACTGAGATAAGCCTTGAAAGCTCTTAAAGCAGCGGAATCATTCCCAGAAATAATGAGATCGTCAACATGCACAAGAACATTTATTTGAATTGTGCCCTTAGTGTAGGTAAATAATGAATAATCAGAGTAGGGCTGTAAGAAACCGTACCCTTTATCAAATACTAGTTTAGCAAACTAACATCGGGGTTCTTGCTTTAGGACATAAAGAGATATACGAAGATGGCATACCTTGTTGGGTTTGGAAGACTCAAAACCAGGTGAAAGTTTCATGTACACCTCTTCATCAAGATCACCGTGTAAGAATGCATTGTGAACGTCCATTTGATGGAGTTCCCAATTTTTAGAGGCCGCTATAGCAAGGAAAGCTTGAATTGTGACCATCTTGGCAAATGGAGCAAAAGTTTCTATATAATCAATGCCTTCTTTCTGATGATTGCCAAGGACAACTAATCTAGACTTCAATCTCTCAATAGTCCCATCGGAGTTGTACTTGATTCGATACAAGCACTAACTACTAAGAGCTCGTTTCTTGGGAGGAAGAGTTTCCATGGTCCAAGTTCCATTGTTTTCAAGAGCTTCTATTTCCTTTTTCATCGACTCCCTCCAACTTGCACTTTTCATGGCCTCTTTTAAAGACCTAGGTTCTTGACCTAAAGTAATTGCTGCAAGAAAATTTCGATAATTTGCAGAGAAATTATCACAATTTATATAGGGTAAGGAGTACCCGAGGATGTGTTAGATGTTTGAGATGGATTGTTTGCAATGATAGTATGCGTCACATAGTCACGTAACAAGACCGATGGAGTTTTATGCCTCAAACCCCGACCTAACTGCTGATTTGTAGTTTGCTCATCATGAGTTCCAACCGTGGACTGATGTGTGGCAGTTGAACCTGTGAGCTGCTCTTCACTAGTGTTGGTTACGGGCTACTGTGACTACAATGTAGGCTCGACACCAGTGGTGTATTTAGGGTGGGTTCATTGAACCCAGTATTTTTTTTGAAAAAAAAGGTTTTTTTTCTTTATTTTTGTATACAATTAATTTGCATAACTGAGAACAGATATATAAAAGGTTTTTTTAAAAATAAAAGAGAAAGGATATATATAATTAATATGCATAACTGAGAGAAGAAAAGTAACGTGGCTTGTTGGTATTTTTGGTGTTCACATCAGTGTACCTTAGGCCCCGAGGTTAGGGGTTCGATTCTATGTACATCAATTATTAGCCTTTTTAATATTTTTTCCCCTTTAGCTTTAATAACTTCTCTAAACTCTCAATAATATAGCCTTTTTAATATTTTGTTCTCCCTTTTCTTTTAACTATTTTTCTAAACTCCCAATATTCAAACAAACTCACCAAAGACTCCTTTGATCGTTTTTTTGTAATTAATATGTTGGAAAAAAAATGTATATAGTTAAGTAGATCTTGTAAGATTTGTCTTGAAAAATATTTTTATGATATCAACTATTTATAATTTTTACAAAAATATAACTTAAAATGTTTTAGTAATAAAATGTGCAATAGCAAGTTTTTTAACGATTGGTTTAGTATACCAACGTTGCAACTAAAAAAAATTAAAAAAAAAATAAAATAGAAAAAAAAACAGATGACCTATATCTTATGGAGTGTTTTTTAACGATTTCAACCCCACACAACTGAATTCCTGGATACGGTACTGCTCGGCACCTCCTTTGGCAGCACACTCCGCACCCCCCTACGGTCTACAGGCATTCGTCGCGGGCTGCTTACGGACTGCTCTGCCTGGCCATGGGTATGTAGGGGTTGAGTGGGTTATACGGGCTTCTCTTCATCCCCATCAAGCGGTGGTTCACAGGCTGGCTTGGCAGTGTTCCCGACACCCATACAACCATTACCATCCGCAAATTCACCCTTTTGTTGCACCATTACTTCTTAAGAGTACCCATCATGTGCATAATCATCAAAGTCGTAATCCACATCCATACGAATTGGCACAATATTTTCAGGAGTAATATTAGAGGAATCCGGATCAAGAAAGGAAACACATCCTCAAGAAACTTACACTAGGCGAAAAATGTAATTTAGCACCGGTTCAAAACCCCATTTAGCACTGGTTTTGAATCGGTACAGATTTGAGGGATGCCAAAAAAAAACCTTTAGCACCGGTTCAAAACCGGTGCGAATAATGGCCCAAAAAAATAAAAAAAAACTTTTAGCATCTATTTTGTTTCAAAACCGGTGCCAAAAATGCCCCAAAAAAATTATATATATATATATATATATATATATATATATATATATATATATATATATATATATATTTTTTTTTTTTGCATTTTTTTCACTTAAGTTGATATAAGAACACTAACATATATATAAAGTTACATATTTTCATTAAAAAAGGCTGTAATATTACAATTTTTGTCCAAAAAAAAAATTACAAGGTGACACACAAATAAAGTAAAATTGAAAAAAAAAAAACAAATTTACAGTAGATTCAGCTTTAAGCTTTCATCATCATCATAATCATCCAATCCGTCTCCAACATAATCAAAATGAAGGCTGTGAACAATTCAAGCACAACTCAAGACTAAAATACACAACTCATCCAATCTACCAGTTCATGCAGAGAAAGCTTATTGTATTATAATTATAACAAAAACACTACATTCCTGATGAAGTATTCAGTACAACGCGAGCATAAAAAACAGTCACATAACTTAAGACAACCATATATTTGCTCACACAATCTGCGATCAAGATACATGAAGCTCATTGCATTTGCAAAATAAACAATACATTCCTGTTGTACTGTCTTCACCAAATACAAAAAAAATTCACACTCTCCAAGTTGACAATTTATAAACAAATCAGTTACTGATACTACAAGAAGATTACTTAGTGTCTTGGTTAGCAAGCTGTTCTCATGAAGCAGTATGAAACTATTAGTAAAGTGTGTGCTTTGATGTTTCTTTTTTATTTGATCATCTTTGGCAGTTTGGCCAACATAATATATGGGATATATATTTATGAGAAAAGATGAATAAATAAGATAAATATTAAGATGCTAGAACTTTACTAACTAATGCAAGAAATTATGTATGAGAACAATGTGCACATTTAAAGGTCTCAGATGTCCCTATGCATCGTTAATAACAAACCCATAAATCAGTTCACAAATCTGCCCAAAAGTCTCAACAAATCAAACATAAAATGTAATGATTGGAATCTAATGGCAAATAGGTGATGATTGTCATTTGGGTGTACTATCTCATATATTGGACTTTCATCATAGACATATGGACAGGAGAAAAAAAAAGAAAAAAGGGAGGCCATTTAAGAGTCTCATCAGTTCCCCCATAACTATCACTGACAACCCACCTTCTTCCATGACTACCAATTCTGCCTAAAGACTACAATTCCATAACACAAATGGTTCATGGGAGGTCAATGACAAATATTATTCATAACTTCACCAGAAGTTGGGCTCTCTCAAGCAAATGTTTCATCATTGACAACAGGGAAAGACATATCGATAGTCAATGGGGTAAAATAGGGATAGACATTGGGGTGAAACAGGGACAAGCATTGGTTTGTTATATTGGGGTCAGTTAAAAAGGGACATAGTGAAGGAGTATATTCCAAGCAACATTAATCAAGGGACATAATCAAGGAACATATTCCAAGCAACATTAAACAATGGACATACTTAAGGGACATATTCCAAATGACATTAATCAAGGGACATTAAAAAGGGACATAATCCAAGAAACTCAGGCCACACACCAACATCAATAGCAACAATAACATATCACAATCATACATCCCCTGGCCAGCAACATATCACAATTGTTGGCAACCATTTATCAACTAGCAACACACAATCCTCCATCTCAGTCAACAATAAATCAGAACAACAACAATAATCCAGCATTTCATAACCAAAATAGGCTAACTTCATCACACTCCTGCATTTCATAACCAAAACAGAATAACCTCAATAGCAAAATCAGAGAAAAAAACTAGAAGCTGCCTGCATTGGTCTTTGCTGGTGAAGAGCCGGATGAGGAACCCCACCAAGCCGTATTTGAGAGCCTATTATCCCCATGCTCGTCATTCCATGCATTATAGGCCTTGCTTGCAAAACATTACCACAAACAACTGAGCATATGGTGATCACAAAACATGAAATGAACAATAATTAAGAATGATCAAATATTTTTTCATCAATTTCGATTTCTAACATACAAACCAATTCTAGCTAAAACTACAGCAATCTGTAAACATCATATATCTAGGCTTTCCTCAGCAAAATATCAAATTTCAACCAAAAATCTAAAGCAACCTTCAACTTAGACTCCCACACAAATCTAGCATCGACCAATCAACAACAGAAACCCGAATTCCAGTACTCGACATAGATCAATGAAAAACAAATCAACCCAATTTATGAAATCACAAAACATAAATCAATCAAAATCACAAACATGAACTAATTACCGAAGAGGGGGAGGAAGAGGAGACAACAGAAATCGCAAACCCTAGACGATGAACAACAACAACAATAGTGAGGAACCACAAATCTCATTGAATTTCGAATATAAACACAACAAATCAACTTGATTCACAAACATTAAAACCCCCAAAATCAGAATCAATCCCGAATCAAGCTTCAACTCCGCGCAACCCAACGTAAAATCAATTCGTGAAAAACAACAAATCATTATATCTTGAATGGAGAATACAAAGCAGCAGATTAAAGAGGAAGAGATAGTAAAAATGGTGGGATTCGAGCCCTCAAAATCGGCTCCAAATCGCAGACCTCATAGAAGATGAAGAAGAATAAAGGAGGAGAAAGAAGCTAAGGTAGGGCGAAAAAAAAACACAAGTATGAAACAGAAAGAGAGAAGAGGTGAAAGAGAAAGAAAGAAAAGGAGATCGAAGAAGAGAGAAGGAGTTTGAGGCTCCATTGTTGTAGATGAGAGAGTCTGAGAGAGGTAGATGAGAGAGGAGGAGATATCGAGGAAAGAGAAAGAAATAAGATATAAAAAAGACCGGTTTTTTTTTATTAGCATTCGCACCGGTTCAAAACGAACCGGTGCGATTAACTCATTTTTTGCACCGGTTTGGTTTGAACCGGTGCGAAAACTCTTTCCCTCAATCCCGCCTATTTTTTTTGCACTGGTTTTTAAAAACCGGTGCGCATTATGCGGTGCTCATTTAAGTTTTTCTACTAATGTTAATATCACGGGATACAAAAATTCTTTTTTGTCAAGATGAAATAAATTCTACCCTTTCTTTCCATTGGGATACCCCAAAAAAAAACATTTTCTGCTTCGACCTGCAAACTTATCTCCCTTTGCTTTTTGGTTATGAGCAAAACAAAGACAACCAAATGTGCGAATGGCATTATACGAAGGAGACACTTCAAACACAAATTTCATATGGAGTTTTATTATGCAACAAAGGAGGAGTACGGTTTATTAAATAAACGGTAGCAAGAACACTCTCCCCCCAAAAATAAATTGGCAAATTAGCTTGAAATCTCAATGCTCTCGCAACATTTATAATATGTTTGTGTTTTCTCTCAACTCGCCTATTTTTTTGTGGAGTACCCACACATGAGGTTTGAAACAATATACCCATTATAGAGAAAAAATCAAGTAAACAATTAAATTCAGAGTCATTATCACTTTGGACCACTTTAATTGTTTGAGAAAATTGTCTATCAACCATAGACACAAAAGACATGAACATACGAAACACCTTAGTTTTATCTACTAGCAAATAGACCCAAACTGCCCATGAAAAATCATCTACAATAGTAAAAAATATCTAGCGCCACATGAAGAAGGATGCCTATAGGACCCCCACAAATCACAGTGTATTTTTTCAAAAATTCGTGATGCCTTATTTTCACTTAAAGGGAATTTATCTCTAGGGTGCTTAGCACGAAAACAAATTTCACAATCTTTATGTAAACTACCCTTAAAATCACTAACCGGAGGAAGCAACTTTACTACTTTCTCAGACGAATGACCCATTCGTTTATGCCAAAGTTCCAAAGTAGAAGTGACTCCATTTACCGACACATGTTGCACTGAGTCCACACCTCCGAAGTAGTACAATCCATCCTGTCTAACACCCGTTCCAATCAGCTTTCCTGATCGGTCCTGTATAGCACACATAGAAGAGTTAAATTGGACAATACATTGTATATCATCATTTGATTGAGAAACCGAAATCAAATTACAACTCAATTACGGGGCAAAAAGAACATGTTTGAGAACAATTTTCTCCGACAAACGGCTCGAACCCTCCTTAGTGGCCATTACAGTCTTGCCATTTGGAAGCCCCACTGGATAGTGAAATATGTCTTGAGTGTCATATAACCAATCGGATGCACAAGTGACGTGGCGAGAAGCACCAGTGTCCACAATTCACATGTGATCATCGAATTGACCTCCATTATTGGAAGTTTTAACATTACCAATTAGGCTGGTGATAGTTGTCCATTGAGGAGCAGTGAATTTATGAGTGCTAGAGATTTTTGGTTGATCTGCAATATTGTGAAAAATTGTTGAGAGTTGATTGAATGAGGGTGATGGCGGCTCTTGATCGCCTGCCATGATCTTGTGTATGAAATAAAAAACCTATGCGACTGATACCATGTCAAGTTTTGGAGAAAGGCTTGAAAGCTTGCCCACTGATTCATTCATTCATTGATTTATAATTGTAAAATATATAAAATCATAAGATATCAAAATCATATTAAGATATACATTGACCAAACAATATCACCAATATCCTATAAACAAGGTAACTACCCAAAAAATATAAGATAAGCATATCAAATAATATCTTAACAAATCTCAACAGAACCTTACCTTTTTTCTATTTATTATTATTATTATTTATTTATTTTTTGGAAAAATTGCATTAAATAGTATGACCTTTGCTCCGTCCGCTAAAAACAAGTTGACCTTTTGTTTATTTCAGAATAATACAACCTTTAGAGGTACTCCGCTTTAAACAAGTTATTTTACCTACAACCTGAATAACCGGTTAAAATTTTCAAAAAATTCGTTTAATAATCTAATTTACACTTAATTAAAATTTAATTATGGTTAATAAATAATTAAAATAATTAAAATCTTAAAAAAAAAATACCCACCTCCACCACCAGCCACCCTTTCCCCTTCCCCGGCGACCTTCCCCTTCCCCTTCCCCGGCGACCTTTCCCCTTCCCCAGCGACCCTCCCCTTCCCAGCCCCAACCTTTGGCTCCCAGTCCACCCACTTAACCACCCCCCTCCCCTGTCGCACTACCGGTTACAACCCCCTCACTCTCCCCACCGCCGAAGTCGCCTCCCTTCCCAACCCACACCGCCGAATAAAACCACCACCACCTTCCTCGTAACCCCCTTCCCTCCCCTCGAAACCCCTCCTCTACCCCAACCCACACCACCAAAACCGCATTAAGTCTGCTTTCGGCTGGTGGTGTTGTTGTGGTTGCGCGGAGATAGGTAGTGCGGTGGAGCAGATGGCGAGAGGTAGGACTTTGAATTGGTGCGTGATTGTGGAGCTGTGAGCTGTGAAGTTGTGGCTGAAAGCGGCTGTGAATTGAGAGTTGGTGGTCGAGCTGAGAGTTGGTGCGCTACTGGAATTTGCTGCTATTGGCCGATTTTGGTGTGGCGGAGATTGCGGGGTGATGGAGTGGCGCATGGGAGTTGCGGAGGCAGCGGCGAATTGATGTCGTTGTTGGCCAGCGGTCTAGTGGAGATGAAGGGTGGTTTCGGTGGTTGGGCGTGAGGTTAAGGTGGCCGGTTTTGCGGGTTGTGATTGGTGGTATTTGCGGTGGCTTTGTGTGTTGAATGGGCTGCGAAGGTTGTAGGTGGAGCTGGTTGTTGCGGTGGTTGAGGGAAGGTGGAGATGCGGGCTGCTGTGTTTGAACTGGAGCAGGGGAGACTGGAATTGCGTGGCTGCTCTTGGAAGGGAGTAGGGCAGCAGCTTGGTTGGGGAGGGAGGTTTTGGTAGTGGGAGGTGGGGAGAGGGGGCTGCCAGAGGGGGAGGTGGGGTTGGGTTGGGGTTATTTTTTTCCTTTTCTTTTTTTTTTTAAAAAAATTAATAATCTTTTAAAAATTAAAAACATCTAAAAAACAAATAAAATTTTCAAACCAATCAAACAATGACACGTGTCCATATAACCTGTTAATTAAATTAATAACCGGTCATAACTTGTTTAAAGCGGACACCCCCCAAAGGTCGTATTATTCTGAAATAAACAAAATGTGGACTTGTTTTTAGCGGACGGAGCAAATATCGTATTATTTAATGCAATTTTTCCTTTTTTTATTTTTTTATTTTTTTTGGTTAGATTGAATTACAGCAATATCCAAATCGAACATTAAATAAATAATTTTTCTTAAAAAAAAAAACAAACCTTTTTTAAATCCAAAATGGGACTAGAAAAAGAAGAAGAAAGTAGCAACTTGACACATATGACATAACACTAAAACAGTATATAATAGTAATTAAAATTTTCAAATGCCAATTAAAATGAAGTCTTCCCCTCCTCTCTCTCATAAGATGAGATTAAAATGAAGTTTACTGATGTTCACCAATCACCACTATACAGTCTACCAATCCTCTTTAATTTTCTTATGATCCACTTGCTAAACAAGATAATGTATGATAACTTGATAAGTATTAGACTTCTTGTAGTACGTGCAAAAAGTAAACACCAGTACCTTCTATCCTGTTATAGCTCGAAGCAATGCCTCAAACTAGCTAGTAAAGAATCAGTTTAAACTTTTGGTTGAATTAACCCTCTAACAATTAACATTGTATAAGAGTTCGCATAGTAGCTGAGACCAACACAAATTCTTCCTCTCTATAACTTCTTGCCTCAAATTGTAATTTTTACATGCATCATATGTTCAAGGAATGCCTATAATTTTGCAACTAAATATCTAACATACGTAGTATAAATTTGTCATAGTAGTTGATTAACTTTCAGGGTTTGTTATTGATGTTCACTATAATACGCATTATATGCAAAATTGAACCTGATCCTGAACTTATAAATAACTTGTTTTCTTGAAATAATATATAAATGCATATATGGTAATGCGTTGTTTATCTGGTTGTAATGCTAAAAGAGAGGTTTAGCAGTAGTGTGCATTGGTAAAACTAAAACTTTTTTTGTTTTTTTTTTTTTTTTTTTTTTGGACATAACGATGGTAAAAGTAAAACTTATATATATAATCTGTGGAGCTTTGATATAAAAGCAATAAGTAAAACAAACTTATAAACAAGGAGGAAATCCAAGTTACTCAATATGAGTAACAAAATGTGTTACTCAAAGGGTATTTTTGTCTTTTCTATACTACCATTCAACTTTCTCTCTCCTCACTCCTCTTCTACCTCGGGTCCTCAACCATGGCGCTGCACCCCGACCTCACTTCTTCACCACCACAACCACCATCTCTCCGCCGAACACATCACAACAGCCACCACCATCATCACTTCTTCGCCCATCTTCGAAAATTAAGCTCAATTGAGGGAGCTTCAACGGAGGACATGGTCACCCCTCCCCTTTGGAGTTGACCACGCCCTTAATTTCACCTTTCATTCATAGGGTTTTCGTTTTGTTCCGATGTGGGTGGGTGGAGATCGGGGGAGGTGGGTGGAGATCGTGGAAGGTGGAGATGGGGAAGCTTTCGTTTTGTTCCGCCACGACGTTATGGGCTTGAAAGGACGAAGAAGAGGAGGTCGACGGGGGAAGAAGAAGATCGGAGGTTGACGGGCTTGAGAAAGGACGGAGGTCGACGGGGAAGAAGAAGATCGGCTTGAGAGATGGTAATTGTGTCGACGGAGAGATGGGGGCTGTGATGATGGTGGTGGTTGTGGTGGCTGTGATAATGGGAAGGAAGAAGGACGAGTCAGCAACAAAAATAATAAAATATTGTCAAAATTACAATTATTTACAATTTGTGCCATTTGAGTAACAAATTTTGTTACGCAAAATGAGTAATTGGGGCTAGCCCATAAACAAGTAAACTTATAAACATACGAGTTCTTGTACAAACCTTTTGTTGTGCATTGTTTTTTTGGTGTAGAGCGAGAGATTTACAATGGAAAATAATGTATAAGGATTGGAATTTGATCTCATGTTTTGAGTAACATCCCTTCTTTATAGGCTTTGAAACCTGTTGAAAGTATAAACATGGCTAGAGGTGTAAAAACTGACCTAACCCGAAAAAAATCATATGTATCCAGCTGTAACTGATCTGATTTAATCTGAAAAATTCATAACCCAAACTCAATATGTAATCGATCGACCTAAACTCAACACGAATTGGAATTTAATCTGATCTAAACTTAACCCGACAAAGATTTGACCTGACACGAACTCAACTCGGAACTGATTTGACCCGACTTGAACTCAAACCGAACCGGTTTGACTCGACTTGAACTCACCCAGACCATGAAATTGACCCGAAAAATATCCAATTTAATCTGATCTGTTTGTACCCAAACTGATATTAACCTAACCCGATTTTAACCCCACCTGATTTTCACCCGACATGATTTCAAACCAACCATAATTTTAAACCTTATCTATAAACTTTATCTAATATCTTATACAAATTGAATTAGTAATATAGAAAACTAACAATATTCGTAGAGTTGTAGCCTCCTAAAGATCGTACGACAATAACCTTAAAAAGATGACATTCTTTTGTGTCTATATCATCATTCATTTACTTATCGTTTCACTTATGTAAGTATGATAAGTCATCGATAACTCGATTTAATTTGGCTTAAATATATATAAAAATGACACAAGAATCGTTGATTTAATGAGAAATCTAATACTCCGTAATTATATATTAATGACACGATATTAAAACTTGTTTGGGGTAAAAATAGCCCTTGCCACGTGGCCCAATAATATCATGACACGTGGCAGCCCACCAGAGGCCCGTCGGGATCTAACCGGATGCTGACACGTGGCATCAAAACCCTAATCAGGGGACATGTCTTCCCCACTATAAATAGGGGAAAAATCCTCATTTATGACCCATTCATAAATACACACACCAAAGCCGAGCAATATTAATTGCGGAATCTCCCGGAACCCGAGAGAAAGACCCGTTTACTTTCCGCACGTAATCTCATCCGGAATCATACTAACTTGATCTTCGGAGGCGGAACTCCACCCAACCGGAGTTTCGTGGTTTTGCAGGTACAGAAGTCAGGCGTGCATTCCCGGTGTTGTAACTCTCCCGCAGGACACCTCAGAAAACCCCGAAACATTTGGCGCCGTCTATGGGGAGAGTACCACTGAGATGACATATGAAAATGTACCAACTGCAGAGGGTAGCCGGCCCACAGCTGACCTAGAGGTCCATACGGACCACGAAAGTGGAAGCGGTGACGACTACAATGTCGAAACCTATATGGCCCCAGACGGGTCATTCGGTTCTAGGCGCACCCGTTCCAAAGAAAGGAAGGAACGGGGCCAAGACAAAGCTTGCCCCAAAAACCCAGGCGGCAAGCACCCTAGACAACCCCAGGCGGCGGAGGGGGCTGCCACCGTCACTAGGGACGAACTCATGACTAGTTTCAAAGGGGAAATCAAGGACATTATCAAGAATTCAGCTGGCTCTAGCAAGGGCCAGTCGGCCAAGAAGGCTTCCGTGAAGAATCCTATTAAAGACCGGGTTCCCACTCCTCACCCGAAGCCCAACGGCGCGGATGGGCCCCTGATCGATCTTTCAAAAATTCGTTTCCCTAAATCAGGGCAGCGAAAGGCCATCCGGCACATACAACCAGATGGGTCAAAGAAGACCTTCTCTGATGCCCGGTTGTTAATCTAGGAGAAGAGAAGTTAGAGCATGTCTCAGTCGGCTTCTACGTCGACCTACCCAGACAGTTTCCGCAATTCTTCGATTAAGCATTTGGAAACCCACCCAAGGAGCCAGTCACACGGCACGTCCGTTCGTACTGCTGCCCATGTGATCCATTAGGTCCCATATGTGCCTCAACAACCATATGGAATCGGATCACCCTATATGCAGCTGTCTCCCTTTAGGGGAATGGCGGCAAACACCTTCCAGCCCATGGACTGGCAGCTCCGGCTGCTAAACCTAGGGGAACAGCCTTCGGCTTTCTTCCAGGAGATAACTGAGGCAGCACAGCCGGCCAAGGTGAAGAACGTGTTGGTAGGTACCTACGACGGTACCACCAACCTGGAAGACCACCTGATGGCCTACACCAACCTCATGTACCTACAGGGGTTGGATGATGCTGCCTGGTGTCGATGCTTCCCAGCAACGCTGAAGGGTATAGCCCAACGGTGGTTCGGCAACCAACCGGCTGGGTGCATCAATAACTTTAAGACGCTTGCATATCTGTTTGCGTCCAACTTCTCCATGAACATCCCTGCCAAGAAGAAGAGTCTCAATCTAGGGGCTATCCGGCAGGGAGACAAGGAGGGACTTCGGTCCTACGTCAGGCGATTCAATCTGATGAGAATTCAGATACAAGGACTGTCTGACGAAGTTGCGTACACAGACTTCTTCAAGGGTCGGATGGATGGGTCAACATTCAAGTTCGACCTGGTTCGCAAGAGGGTTGCTACCCTCCAGAAGGCACTAATGGAGGTTGAAGCCTACATACAGGCGACGAAACTCTGCGCCATCAAGCACTCCTTAGAACCTAGGCGGTCTGACATAAAAGAGAGTCGGTTCCAACCGTCGGCCCAAAAAGAAAAGAAGAAAAGAAAAGAAATCTGGGCAGCTGATCGCCCAGGTCAGTCGTCCCAGAAGAAGCAAAAGAAATTGGAACCGTACGTCCCCAAGTACGAGTTCAACAAGGACTGCTCCTCCATCCTCATGGAGATAAAAAACCGGTTGACCATTGAGAAGCCGGCTCCTTTGAAGAGTGCTGTCAAAAATTGGGACAAGAGCAAGTACTGTCAATTCCATGAGGACATTGGCCATGACACCAATGGATGTTACAGCCTCAGGCGGCTATTGGACCGATTGGCTGATGAGGGGGCTTTGAAGTCCTATCTGACGAAGTCCCAATGTAACCCCAAAAACGGTGGACAACCGTCAAAGAAGCCGGTTGTAAGCTCAGACACTGATGAGGAGCAAATCTACACCATTGCAGGCGGCTTCGCTATCGGTGGACCCACCATCTGGGGTGTCAAGGACAACATCAGAAAGTTTTCCACCTTAGAAGACGAGGGACAGGCGTCGAAAGACACCTTCCCTGAGGTCTTTATCTCTGAGAAGGACAGGGGTACGGTCAGGCGGCCCCACGATGACCCTATTGTCATCGAATGTAAAGTCGCCAATCAACGAGTTGGCCGGATCCTAATCGATACTGGGAGCTCGTCTGACCTAATAAGCTATCGCTGCTTGGCAAAGCTTAAGTACAAGCCCAGCAGTATGCACAAAGCTCCCGACCCCCTAGTCGGCTTTGGAGGTGGGTTAGTGCATCCGGTGGGTAGGATTGACCTACCCATCCGGCTGGGAGGCAAAGGGGACACATGGTCGTCAAGTTTCTGGTGGTCGAGGAATTGATTGCCTAAAACCTCATATTGGGCCGTCCGACCCTCAACGAGTCCAAAGCTGTAATCATCCCCTCTCTCATGCTGATAAAGTTCGAGAGGGATAATGGATCAGATGGCTCCCTAAACGGGGACCAAAAGGCGGCTAGAGAGTGCTATCTCTCAGACGTCAAGCCGACTGCCCATGCAGCCGGCCCCAAGGAGGAACCTACTGACCTCGTTGACAAAGAAGTCGGGCCTGCCCCCAAGGCAGGCGGCACAAAGAGAAAGGCGGACCAACTAGCCCCCGCCAGAAAAATGAAATAGCAATCACTAGCCGGGGAAAGGCCGGATGACTCCCAGCCCCAGCCGGCTATTGAGAGTCTTGATGTCGTCCTGGACGACAGCCGTCCTAACAGAACAATCAAGGTTGGGACGGTTGCTTTTGAAAAGTTGGGGGCAGACTTGCTCCAACTTCTGAGAGAGTTTAAAGGCCTCTTTGCCTTTGAAGTGGAGGAGATGCCAGGCGTCAGCCCGGATCTAGCCGTCCACAAGCTAGCCATTGATCCCAAAATAAAGCCAATTAGGCAAAAAAAGAGGGATCATGGTGAGGAGAGATCTCAGGCGGCTGTCGTTGAGGTCTAAAAGCTTCTGGATGCTGGGTTCATTCGGCAGTTTACTACCCGGATTGGGTGTTGTCCTCGTCAAAAAACCGAATGGTACCTGGCGGATGTGTGTAGATTACACAGATCTGAATAAGGCATGTCCAAAGGATAGCTACCCGCTTCCTAAGATAGACAGTCTGGTTGACTCTACAACCGGTCATGCCCTGATGAGCTTCATGGACGCCTACTCAGGCTTCCATCAAATTCCTCCATGGAAGAAGGATCAGGAGAAGACGGCCTTCGTCACTGATCAGGGGTTGTACTGCTACACGGTGATGCCGTTTGGGTTGAAGAATGCGCCTGCTACCTTCTAACGAATGATCAACACGGTTTTCACCAATCAAATCGGAAGGAATGTAGAAGCGTATATAGATGAAATGATAGTCAAATCCATGCTCCAGACGAATCACCTAGCCGACTTCCGAGAAACCTTCACCACACTCAGGCGACACAAGGTCATGCTTAACCCCAAGAATTGTGTTTTTGGTGTTGAGTCTGGGAAGTTTCTCGGATTCTTGATTGATCAAAGAGGCATAGAGGCCAATCCGGAGAAGGTACAGGCGGTGATTGACATGCAATCACCCCGAACCGTCAAGGAGGCCCAGAAGCTAACCGGTTGCCTGGCGGCATTGGGAAGATTCCTAGATTTGAATGGGGAGAAGAGGCTGAGGCGGAATTTCAAAGGTTAAAACAACACTTGCACTCATTGGCAAGACTAGTGAGCCCCCTGCCCAAGGAGGTTCTCTACATGTACCTAGCCGTCTCAGATCACTCCCTCAGTGTTGTTCTCCTTGCTGAGAGAGACGGAAAACAGCTCTCGGTGTATTTCATCAGCCACATTCTCGGAAATGCTGAGCTCTGGTACCCAATGATTGATAAATTTGGGTTGGCTCTCTACAAGGCAGTCAAGCGGCTGAAGGCATACTTCCTAGCCCATCCGGTGACTGTCTACACGGATCAGCTACTCAAGCGTCCAATGACTACCATAGAGTCATCTGACAGAATGATCAAGTGGGCTGTTGAAATGCAGAGCCTAGAGATAACTTTTAAACCTAGGCAGGCAGTGAAAGGTCAGGCGTTTGCCGACTTCATTGTTGAAATGACTAGGCCGGCACAATCGGAAAACACCGACCATGTGGGGAAGTTATTCATAGACGGAAGCTCTACGGTGAACGGCTGTGGTGCAGGCGTAATTTGCAAATCTCCGGAAGGGGATACATACGAATATGCACTACGGTTCAAGTTTCAAGCTTCGAACAACGAGGCTGAGTATGAGGCTCTGCTAGCCGGTATACGCATGTGTAAGGCGGCAGGGGCACGAAACGTTGATGCCTGCTCGGACTCTCAATTTATTGTTAGCCAATTCAACGGTGACTATGAGGCCACTCATCCGGCAATGATCAAATACCTGCAGGCGGTCAAAGATGAGGCAGGGACATTTGACGAATTCCATCTAAGTCAGGTGCCCCGGTCAGAGAACAATCAGGCGGATGCTTTGTCCAAAATGGCCTCATCCGCCACTTGTGACACGCCTAGGTCAGTCTTCTAGGAAGTCATGGAAAAAAGAAGCATTGAACATGATCCCATTGGAATTTTTAACTGAAGCTCTACCTGGATGGATCTCATTCGGGATTATTTGGTAGACGGCACTCTGCCGGATGCCCCAGCAGAAGCGGCAGCACTTAAAAAGAGAGCTCTGAGCTTTGAAATATACAAGGGAGAACTCTTCAGAAAGGGTTACCTCCAGCCACTGCTGAAGTGTGTTACCCCGGAAAGGGGAAAGGAGGTGCTAGAGGACCTACATGCAGGCTTCTGTGCGTCACATATAGGCGGTCGGTCTCTAGCAAAGAGGGCCAGGCGGCAAGGTTATTTTTGGCCCACCGTTAAGGTAGACGCCTTGGAATTGGTGAAGAAGTGTGACAAGTGCCAGAGATTTGGCCGACTCATACACCGTCTAGCAACAAACCTGACGGCTATCTACTACCCGGTTCCCTTCGCAAAGTGGGGCATGGACATCTTGGGTCCTTATACGCCTGCCACAGGCGGCAGAAGATACATTCTAGTGGCTGTAGATTATTTCACTAAGTGGGTTGAGGCCGAGGCGGTCAAAGGCATAAAGACAAAGGACGTTATCTCCTTCATTTGGAGAAACATCATCACCCGGTTTAGGGTGCCTATGTCTATGGTGTTCGACAACGGTCCTCGGTTTGAAACGTCTGTCCTCAAGGATTGGTTGGGAGATTAGGGGATCTCACATTGTTTTGCATCTGTTGGCCGGCCCCAAGCAAACGGCCAAGTTGAAGCCTTCAATAAGCTCATCTCAGATGGCATAAAAAAGAAGATTGAAAGGGCTGGCGGCCTTTGGACGGATGAGTTACCTCACGTCCTTTGGGCCATCAGAACAACTGAGAAGGGGGCAACCGGTGAAACCCCGTTTCTCATGACATACGGCACTGAAGCCATCTTGCCAATCGAGCTATGTGAGCCCACACTTCGAGTCATGCTCTATGACGAAAAGGCAAAGTGGGAGGCCATGCGTCTTGCATTGGATTCACTCCCAAAACGCAGGGGCAATGCTGCCTTGCGTCATGAGATATACCGTCTGAGAATAACAAGGGCTTACAACAAGAGAGTACACAAGCATCCCCTCAAAGTTGGGGACTTTGTGCTACGAAAAATGGAAGGTACTGGTAGGACATATGAGCAGGGTACGCTAACCACCAACTGGGAAGGCCCCTACCGGATTTTTGATGAAGTCAGAGGCGGCACCTACCGCCTGGAAACTCCAAACGGTAGAAAGCTACCCAGAACCTGGAATGTAGATAATTTGAAAAAATACTACTTCTAGGAATATTGTAAATACTTTTTGTAATAAGTAAATGAATGAGAGATACATTGCTTCAGTTTTTTTCTTATCTAAGTCCCTTGTGCAATGCACAATCGGGCACCATCTAAGTCCCACGTGCAATGCACAACCGGGCACCGTCTAAGTCCCATGGGCGACGCACCCGCGGTCACTGTCTAGGTACCGCGTGCAACCCACAACCGGGCAATGAAAGCTAGGTACCTAACTTGGCAAAATTTAAAAGGCCCAATGCCAGAATATTTTAAGCTTGCCTGCTTTAGACCTATGCAGTCATCCGGCGACGCCCATCCGAGTGAATTCGTCGAAGAGAACATCTCCCTTTTGGGTGGTACATTGTTCTATGCGTCATGAACTCAAACGGCGTTAACCGGCCAGGTTAAAGATAACCCACGCACGTTTGAATGACCTATTGCAAACGAGATACACCCGGCTGTTGCTCCATGGCAACACAGGCGGTTAATAAAATCTTGTCCAGCAGCCGGCTTTTCCCAAAAGCATCACAGCCGGACCACGCTTCTCCCCTACAATTTAAATTTAATCAACTACGAAACCATACCTTAAAATTATCAACCGGCTGCTGCCCCAAGGTAATACAGCCGGAAATCCTGGACGTAGCTACAACCGGTTATTGACCTAAGGCAATACAGCCGGATAATAGCTCCATAAGTTACAACCTGCTATTATATTCAAAGCATTACAGGCTACTGTATTGATAAGTCCGCAACCGGCTCTTGCAAGAAAGCAATACAGCCGGCCAAAACGCCAGATACAAGGCCAGACCTTGTTTCATAGCTAACAAGTGTTCACAACGCATGCCGGACAACTATGGACGGCTGCCTTCTTAGGCTAAGCAGCTAAGTAGCCAACCGTCCAGGGGCATACATAGGCAAAGAAAATTGCGATAATTCAAAAAGTACAACAAATTGAAACAAATTGAAGAATGCAAAACAAACCGACACGGTCGGTATATATATTGAAAAGTGTTAAATGTTAGCCGGACTCCTATCTGGGAAAAGAGATACATGATTACATGGCTCACAGGCCGGATGAAGTTAAAATAGAAAAAAGAAAAACTACTGCTGTTGTTGTTGCTGCAGGGGCTCCTTGGGATTCCAAGGCTTGGGTATCCTCTGGCCCAACCGGCACATTCTCTGCCTCCTGCTCTTCCAGTTTGGCCCACTCGTCAAAAGGTGCCGGCTGTGGTAGCCCGAGAACTTGAGCATCAAACACTTCAGTAGCGTATTTGTACCTCAAGTGGAAGTAAGAAAAGTCGGTATCCGGGTGGATCATGGACCATGCCATCTTCATGCGCGCCTCATAGTCGCGCTCATTCTCGGCCACCAGCCGGTTTTGTTCAGCCGACAGCTGGTCCGGGTGCTCTTTCTTGGTTCTCACCAGTTCACCCTTGGCCTGTTCCAGCTCTTTCCCCAGCCGGGAAACGTCATTTTTAAGACCATCTCTTTCCTTATCAGCCTCCTTCAAAGCATTGAGGTCTACTTTGAGCTGATCATTTTCGAGCTTCTGGTCCTCAGCAGCTTTGTTGGCCTTGTCAGCAGCATCCGTCAGTTCCCGGATGAGTTCCTCCTATTTCATCTCCCTTGCTTTAGTTTTGACTTCAAGAATTATGGAGTTATATTGACATACATCAATTAATTCGGCTGCCCGTTTTTTAGCATCCCTTACCTCCTCTTGCTTCTTCCGCAAGGGGGTTTTCATTGCATCAACCCTCAGCAACGCCAGCAGTGTCATCCGGAAAAAGAGTCAGTTCAATACATAGCAAATACAAACTCTGCACAAAAGCACCCCATCCGGCGCTTGACAAAATAACAAGAAAATACCCCAACCGGTATTCTTACCTCAGCAAGCAGAGAGTTAATCTGGTCAAGATTGACCTTGTTGATACCCGACATTTCCTCCCGTTCAGACCGGGTGAGGGTCCTCAGCATCCACCTGGCGTAGTTTTGCATGTCAGGGAAGCAAGAGGCGGTATCTGCATCATTAGAGATATTGGTTAAGTGTTGGGTATAGGCGGCCCCTATATTCAGCCGGGTGCCAGAGGGCTCTCCTGATTGAGAAGTATGAGACTTGACTCGAGCTGGCCCAAGCGGCCAGGGGGGGTCAAAAGGGGAATCCATACCTTAAGTTATAGGCTGCGGGGTGCCACCACCCCCAGCCGCATTAGAGCCAGATGCAATAGCAAGCACCCGGCTAAGAGGAACCTCAGGCTCCTTAGTTCTTGCCCCAGCCAGGCCAGAGCCACCACTCGGAGCTTGCAGACTTTTGCCTGCAGTGGTAGGTCTCTCGCCGGTTGAGATGGGAGCAAGGTCGGTTGAGGTCCTTTGCCTTTGAGAGGCCGGCTAAGGAATTTCCTCTCCGGGTCTTCTGACCATCTGCCTCATGGAGCGGGGCACATTCTGGCTCCCCATCTGCAAAGGATCAGAAATCACAAAGTTAATATCAAATTGATTACAAGATATACAAACGGTATTAAATACCAGCCGGTATTTACCCCACCGACCTTGGCCGCCAGTTGGGCCCGCTTGGCCTCCAACTTCTCCTTCCTCACTTCGGCTGCAGACTTAGCCAGTGTTAACTCGGGAGGGGCCATCTCGAATCCTTTTTCTGCAAAATAACAAGGAAAAATGTGAGAGGCATTCAAACATCATACAGGCGGCACAACATGCCGGTTAGGCAGTAAACCTACGTTTGTCTCAAAAGGTGCTCAGACCGCAGGCGGAAAGGAACGCCTCATTCTTGAGCCAGTCCGGATGAGGGACCCATAATTTAGGGACAATGATTTGTGTCCCATCATCCAATGGCTGAGTTGTTTTCTTAAATAAGCCTGGTTCCATGATGGTATCCCAAGCCTCAGCCGGTACCCGGGGTATGGCACACTTCCTTCCCAGCAAAGCCGGCTTCTTATTATAACAACGCATCCGGTGATTAGCAGCCCTAGAGGGGGAAGAGACGTAATAGAACTTGCTCTTCCAGCTAGTCCATTTGGAGGGCTTCTCCAAGGTCATCATGTACTCTCGATGCGTAGTAAGAGTGTACCACGCATCCCAGCCACCCGGTGCCCGGCTCAGATAGTTCATATGGGCAAATGCCTCCCAGCTAGGCGTCACCTCCTGCATCTCGCAGGCGGCTATATACCCTAAAATGTTCACCCAAGAGTTGGGTGTAAGCTGCCAGATTCCCAAGTCATAGCCTCTTAATATGGCTTTTATGCATCTGTGCAAGGGGAACCGGAGGCCGGCTTTGAATGCCGCCTCATAGCAGCCGAAGTAATTGTCGGAATGCTTAAGGTCATCTTCCTAGACTACTAAGGCATCAGCCGGTGGAACGCCAACCTCCCAGTCCTCCCCAACCGGACGTTTTTTCAAAATGCCGGGAGAGTTGCATTTAAGGTCACTACATCTCGGGTGCTCATGTGCGCCTCCATTGTATTGTTTATTGAAGGCCAGTTGTATGCCTCCTCATTCTCTTCAGGGCCATCCGGTGTCATGGTAGACTCCGTTGATCCAGACTCCTAATCGGTTCCCCTGCCGCTTGAGTCTCCGGACTCTTCTATAATCTCATCACCAGGCGTACTTGGAACGCCTGGTTGATCAAAGGGAACCTCCTCAACCGGGGTTCCGGCTGAATTGTCTGACTTGTACTCGGGGTCAATAGCCGTCCACCTTGTCCGAGCCATTTTGTCCTGCACAAGAGCAGAGACGGTCGGTTTCGCAGGAAAGTAAGAGTGTTCCACACACCCCCAGACGGAATCCCCAGTCCTAAATTCAGCCGTATCCGGTGACCGGTTGACAAATGCCCTAGGCCGTGCCGTGTGTGTATGGGGAGAGTCCATTATTCTTTAACCTATACAACCGGTAAACTCAAGAGGTTACAAAGGGGCAAAAGTGATACCTTGACTTTATGAGCACGGTTGAAGAAGGCTTGAGTGTTGAGAATTCCAAAGTCTGACCTGAAGATGCCACAGGCGGAGAAGTCTGTTTGAGTTTGAAGAACCTGAAACACAAATACAAGCAGTCAGACATTTTGCGAGAAACCCATACAAAGATACCCCAAACGGTATCAAAAGATCTTGACCAAAAGTGTCCCAGACGGCATCTAGAAAGCTTGCCCAAAAGTACCCCAGACGGCATGAAAGACGCCTGAGGTTCTAATATGCTAGGATGGCAGAGCATCGTTCAATAGCCCCACAGGCGGGATCAATGAAGACTTCTTGAAAGCCCCCCAGGCGGCAGTAGTACCGGCTGAGGGCCTTATGAATGCAAACAACTACGAAAATAACTCCGAAATACCCCAGGCGACACCTAGCTGTCTGAGGGTCTAAGTCCAAGGATCTGTTGTTTGGAGATACCCCAGACGGCACCTAGCCGTCTGAGAGTCTAAGTTTAAGGATCTGTTGTTTGAAGATACCCCAGGCGACACTTAGCCGTCTGAGGGTCTAAGTTTAAAGATCTGTTGTTTGAAGAATACCCCAGGCGGCACCTAGCCGTCTGAGGGTCTATGAGATGCAAGTTCATGAAGCAATTGTTCAAAAATGACCCTGGCGAAATATTACCGGCTGGGGGTCTACTACATGAAAAGCATTATAGTTATCCGAAAATAACCCTGTAACCGTCTGGGGGTCCTTTGAATATAATGCTAAAAATAAAAAATAAAAACAAAATGATTGAATAGAGACCACAGGCGGTACGTCACCGTGTGTAGGTCTATAAGGTGCCTAAAAGGGAAAGCCCCTTGTTTGAAGAAACCCCAGACGGCCCATTGCCGAAAAAAAAAAAAAAAAAAAGAGGAAGGCCTCAAGATGCCCCAGGCGGTTTAAGACCGTCTGTAACTCTATGCAAATTAAAAATAAATCAAGTAGCAGCCAGTACCTGGGTTAGCTGAATGAAGGAATACTCAATCGGTATCCGGGTGTATCTAATCAAGATAGCTGAGTGCGATAAAGCAGCCGGTATCAGAGCTCTTGAGAATTTCTTGCAAAATTAGTAAAGTGAAGAGGAGAGAGGGGTATGGCTTTATTTATAGAGATGCCCAGAAGGCGAATCGCCACCTTCTGCTTCAAATTTTCAAAATTCAAAGCCAAGAGAGAGAGAGGGAGAGGCAGGAAACAACCCAAGCGTCGCCTCCCCTGTGCAAGACACCTATCACAGGTGACACATGGCTACGCCACATCACACCTGCGAGGGGCAAATGTTTGGGGTAAAAATACCCCCTGGCCACGTGGCCCAATAATATCATGACACGTGGCAGCCCACCAGAGGCCCAGCGGGATCTAACCGGATGCTGACATGTGGCATCAAAACCCTAATCAGGGGACATGTCTTCCCCACTATAAATAGGGGAAAAATCCTCATTTATGACCCATTAATAAATACACACACCAAAGCCGAGCAATATTAATTGCGGAATCTCCCGGAACCCGAGAGAAAGACCCGTTTACTTTCCGCACGTAATCTCATCCGGAATCATACTAACTTGATCTTTGGAGGCGGAACTCCACCCAACCGGAGTTTCGTGGTTTTGCAGGTACAGAAGGCAAGCGTGCATTCCTGGTGTTGTAACTCTCCCGCATGACACCTCAAAAAACCCCTAAACAAAAATGACATATGAATGACCTGATATCGACCCAATAATAAGGTGATAACTCAATAATTATTCTAGTTTAAAAATGATCTTATTTGAATATTGAATTTGGTCAACCCGACCAAAATTCCACCAAACACGTAAAGGATCTGAATTAGAATTGACCCAATACTGAATCAACCTTATCTTAATCAAACTAAACTTAACCAAACCGAAATCAACCGAATCGGAATTTACTTGACCCAAAGTCATCCGACCCGAAATTAACCTGCTCAAACTCATTTTGAACCCGATCCGAATTTATCCGAAATGAATATGAATTGATCTAAAGTTGACCCGATCAAAACCCGATCGTGACTCACCAGACCCTGACCCTAAATTGACCGAACCCGAAAGTGACTTGACCCAATCCAAGGCGGGTAAAAAAGGTAACCTTGACTTGAACATACCCAATTCAAACAGACCTAATTTGTCGTGAGTCAACCCAAACTCCATCTGTTTACCTAAATTGACATCTCTTAACATAACAATATAAATAGGGTATAATTGATCAAAATAACGTCAATTATTTATGGTTAGGTGCACTCAGTAGCACAACCTAATGTGGCTGGGTGCATTCTGCATTGCCAATAATGTCCTTTTAGGCTTTCACAATGTTTCCGCTACACTAACTTCACATCAAACTTTAATTTCCTTTTATCTTAAGTAAAGGAAGATTATCATTAATAACTAGGTTAGGTCCCGTGTTATGCAGAGTAATTCTCAATAACTATTTTTAAATTAACATTAATTACATTATATAAATTTTTTTGACTTTATATGTTACTAGCTTAAGGTTTTTCCTTAACCTAATTATAAATTACTATGTTAATTTAACAATAATTTTTTTTAAAAATCAATAATTTTAATTGAACAAATACTTGAATTTCTTTTAAAAAAAAAACTAACTTGAATTTTATGTTATATTGATATCAAAAGTTACTCTTATTGATCATTAAATATTTAAAAAAAAATAAAAAAAAAATTAAAAAAAAACCGCAAATTTCATGATTATAAGATTTTATATAAGAATGAAATTTTATTTTATTTATAACCCGTGCAATGTACTTATATATAATAAAAGTTAAAGTGTTAATATAATCCTGGTTGGAGAAAAAAAAACTTTCAAAGGAAACAAATATGATGTAGAATGAGTAATGCATGGTTGGTGCACTCGGAAATAGCATTAGGCATATTTTAAAGAACATGGGCGAAAAAAAGAACGTTATAGACATTTATAAAGAGCGCGAGTATAATATGTTCTTTGAGTTAGAGCTATATGTTCCTTACATTATATAATATGTTCTTTAATGTATGTACATAAAAAAATGTTAAATTCAACAACATGATTAACCATGAAAAAGAACATGTTCTTTAATGTATTATCATGTTCTTTTGTAAAGACTTTATGGTCTATGTAATGCCATGTTCTTTGTTAAACACAAATATTTTCTTTTGTCAAATATAGGGTTCTTTTTCAAACACATTCAACCACCTGAGTAACCTTGAAAAAGAACATATTCTTTAATTTATTATCATGTTTTTTTTGTAATGACTTTATATTCTTTGTAATGCCATGTTTTTTGTCAAACACAAACATGTTCTTTTGTCAAACACAAGTATGTTCTTTTTCAAACACTAGTATGTTCTTTTTTTTTTGCCCATGTTCTTTAAGATATGCCTAATGTTCTTTCTGGGTGCACCATGCGTATGGTGCACCCGGGTGCACTATACTATTTTCATAATATAAAACGATATGGAGTACGGGTTTAGTACATTATTCTAATAATATTACCTTATATACATAGTATATATTTGTTTATTATAGAAAAATACCTATTATAAAATATATGAAAGATATGTACTGTTAAAATATTTTCATTAAATGCATACAGAATATAATTATAATATAGTTGTCAAATTGAAAGTTAGATATTATAGGATATATAAAGTAATATGCATGAAGATTTGAAAAAAAAAATAAAAAATAAAAAATAAATGTGAAAGTGATGGGTAAATTTTTAATCTGAACATGACAAGTGTCATATCAGATTTGCTTTTAGTATTATGTTATTGATATTCATATCAATTGAAATGCTAGAAAATAATAAAAATGACCGGAAAACATCACACTAAGAATTATCAACATGTGTTATTGGCAAGTGTTATTAAAGTATCCATAGTTAATTATAGAGTATTAATTGATTGAAATTCTAATCATAAATTATTCAAGGAAATAACAAAAGTATCATTTGTTGATTTGATATTCGCATTTCTTTATTGATTAAGCATGTAGTTTCTATTACATATATAATTTAAATATAAGAAAATCAAGAAAAAAAAAAATATATATAATCTTGTTGTAATAACGTATTACATAATATTTCTTTCCTTACAAAAATAGTCCATATGTCACAAATAATGTTAAGAATATTATATTTTATTTTTTTGCTTAAGTTTACAGTTGCCAATATTTTTTTTTGGAAAGATACATCAAATCTTCTATTATACTTTATTACTTTATATGTAATTTTTACTTTATATATTATGTAAAAGTTTTGTTTCTTAAATAGAATTTTTTTTTCAAAAAATGGACACACCAAGTGTCATTGCTGGTGTGTCTTTTAGTATATAGTTATTAATTGATTGATGATTAACAAGCTTAATACATACATACATACATACAATATATATATATATATATATATATATATATATATATATAGAGAGAGAGAGAGAGAGAGAGAGAGAAAATGGTTCTAAAAATATATTATATACGGAGTAGATATGTATTTACTCTGTGTTAAAAAAAAAAAAAAAAAATGAAAGATATGTATTTACCCTCTCCAGTCTTCAACCTCTATACATGGATTGCCCCAATGTAATTTTTGTATTAATCCTTTAAGCTTGATCGATTTCCTCTTAAGTCAATACTAGGTTAAAATCCCGTGCAATGCACGATTGTTAAATATTTTTTACAATAATATTACAAAATACTACATAAAGTATATAAAAGATATTTGGAAATATTTCATTTGGTTATATATGGAATATGATTGTCAAAATGGAAAAAAAAATATCATAAGGTATACAGAAAAAAAAAGAAAAAAAAAAAAAAAAAGGAGAGAAGCGAAAAAGGCGGGAAAATTTTTCACATGGTAATGACAAGTGTCATGGAATGATTTGCTTTTAGTATAGGTTAATTAATAGATGGTGGATTTCCCTAATTTAGTTTTTGATTTGTTCTAAGGTTACAGTTTTCCCAATTAATAAATTTTTTTTCAAGTTAATATGGTGCCTACAATTGCTCTTCTTTTTTCCTAATTAAGATGTTAAAAGATAAATATGGCTACTCAATATGTTCTTGGAATGTTCTTCACCTTATTTCTCAAGCTTATTGCTTATTCTTATTAAAAAAAATAGATTGAACATATTATTCGGAACAAAGCAAACCACATCTTTTTACTCCCTCTATCGCTTACTAATTTGCCCCATTTGACTTGTCACAATTATTAAAACACATCTGAAAATGTAAATATCTCCTAATTAGATAACTAATAATAATAATAATAATAATAATAATTATCTGAAAATAGATGCCTAAACTCCTACTAATTAGGAACTTGGTACCTATAAAAAAAATTATATTCAGACTAATAAAAAAAAAAACCCTAGCCTCCTCTCTCTCTTCTCTCTCCCAAACTCTAGCCTTCATTGTTAATTTTCAAGGGACTTCCATCGGATTTCACCGGTGAAAAGCCCCAATCTTTATTTCTTTTATGTTTTCTTTATTTTTTAGATTCTAATAATGTCTCCCTCGAAAAATAAGGGTTTATCTCCTTCGAAAGACAAGATTTTTTCGATCTCTTTCGAAAGACAAGGTTTTTCGAACTCCTTCGAAAGACAAGGTTTTATTTGCGCTTAATAGGGTCTCTAGTTGTGTGGGGCTACGGTTGATGATGGCTTGGATACGGGTTATGAAATCAGCACAAGATTTTTCTTTCTCACAAAATTATGAAGCAGAGACGAATCCACTCAAAAAGTTGTATGAGACAACGAATCGAGAATGTGCCGAAGTGTTATATCTATGTATTTGAATTTTTAGCCAGGGCGGGCAGGGCTTCCGCAAGGGCCCCCCTCTTCCCGGTCAAGATAGATGGAAAGGAGCCCTAGAAAGCTTCCCAAATTAATTCTTGTTTGATTTTGTTAACTCTATTTTTATTATCGTTAATTGTCAATTGTAGATGCCAGATGCCTTTATTTAATGATATCTAATGTCCTTTAGAACTTCTTTCAAAATAAAAATAATAATTAAAAAAAAAGAGAGAGAAAATAGATGCCTAAAAAATCCAACAAAATTTCACATAACCATATTATTTCTTATACATTAGTAATAATTTATGGTCAAATTTTCAAAAATTTTACTCACAAAAGTGCAATGGGGGAAATTAAACAAATAGGAATAATGTTGTAACAATGAATATTGTGATTGTGCTCAAATTTCTATCAATCTACGAAAACTTCATATCATACTAGAAACATACATTTAGTACTTACGAACACATCTCATATCACAAGCAGGAACATGGGAGGACAGCTGTCCCTCCGTTGTCTTTCTTTTTTCTTTTTTTTTTTTTTTTTTTTTTTTTTTGCTTTAAAACAATTTTGTAAGACGGTATGAATAAATTACGCATGCAATATATGCTACACAGAAGAATATGGTTTGGTGGTTGAGTTGGGAATAAGGCTAGCTGCTGGTCGTTGGTTTGAATCCTAATTTACCAATGTACAGCTTTTTTTAATTTTCTTAATCCTACTTATTGTTTTTGGATTACTCTAATGTATTATAAATTAAAAAAAAGGTATTATATAAGGTATTATAGTTTATAAAGTAGTTAGGGGTTTGAAGACTCATAATACCTTATTAATTTGGGAAGGGCTAAAAATTCATAGCCCTTCCCAAATTAAGAAAATTATAAATTAAAAAAAGGGGTTATAAGGTATTCATTTTATAGTTTATATAAGGTATTATGAGTCTTCAAGCCCCTAACTACTTTCATTTAACTATTTAATCAAGTAATAGTATACTACTTTGTTGATAGTGATTATTAATGAGTTCATACAATATATTAATGAATACATATCTTCATTTTTTTTCTCTTAATTAAGTGTGCTTAAATTCAATCTACTCCATTTTTTTTATGTTTTTAATTAATAGATTACCATTTATTAATTATGTATAACTAAGTTTAAAATTTTATTTATATACATGGAGTACATTTGTAACAATAAGATTGATTATAAAAAGTTGTGTTTATTTTTTTCGAATGTAATCCAATTCCCTTCATATTTATCATCAAATTGTTTAAAGAGTAATTATTTAACTTTATGATAAGGTAATAGATTTTTATTTATCAATTATTGGATTACATAATTAACTTGGAATTGGGGTTTACAAACAAACATTTATTCATTTGTTGAATAATTTTCTTAATATACGATGAACATTTTTACTCCTCTTTTGCCATATATGATTTCAAATAAATATTAAACAATTTTTGTGATCTTTTTTTTTTTTTTTTTTTTTTGAGATTTTTGTTGAAAAATTTAACCTCCGAAATTTGTCCCCCACAGATTAGAATTCCTGGCTCTACCACTGATCATAAGAAAAAAAAAAATTATTTCAAATGAATAGAATATAGTGTTATTTTTTATCATAAAATTCCTAATAATTCAATATTTAAAGGGCGGAAAGAGTATGTATTGTACTTCATGGTGAGTGCATAGAAATTCTCTACTTTAAACTAGCCTTAGTGAAAAGTACTTTGAAGATAAGAAAAACTTTTAGTTTAAGAAATTGCACGATAATAAATAAGGACATGATAATCAATGTCACACCAGTACATTTGGAATTCATCATTAGTATCATCATGACTCAATGCATTTTTTGGGGTTATTTTGTCCCTATCTTTACCAACATGAATTAAACATCCCAGGCCAAAAATGCCAAAAAAGGAATATAGAATAAGTTGTATAATGATGATGAAATGAATGATAATTGTTTAAAATTAAAGTAAGCATGACAATAACCCAATAATGATGTCTTTCCAGAAGAAAAAGGATACTAATCAGCTACCAAGAGAATAAGCTGATTGATAGTTGCATGAGGAGAGCTGTCTCTCTCAATCTTCATTAACCATAAAATCAACAATTATTAGTTTGAATGATCATTCCTTTTTTTCCTTTTTATCCTACTATGGCCTAATATATTTTGCAATCATGAGCATGATATATATACAATGGCTCCAAAAATAATTATCTAGAAATTACATGAAAAATACATTGTCTTTATTTATTTGCTCCATATTTTCAAGCCCGTATTTGAATCAAGACAAGTGGGGCGGCCGCCCAAGGCCCAAATTTTGAAGCCTAATTCAAGTGAGATCTTGTTAGATTCTTCTTAATAAGTATTTTTCATATGTTAAATTTTCATAATTTTTGCATATACAAAATTTAAAATAAAAAATTAAAAAAATTAAAAAAAAAAATAAATTAAGAAGATCTTATCTTAGTCTACGTTGACTTGATTTTAACAAGAATAATAAGAAAACAAATCCTAATATTAATTGGATGTTGGGGTAGTGGTGATAAGGGCTAGTCTTGGTAGGGAAAACCGCGTGTTCAATCCCTCGCAACAACAATTGGGAGGGCACTGGAACTTAATCATCTAGAATTGAGCCCCGAATCCGGATTAGCCCAAAGGGTGAACCTGGTGGAACAAAAAAAAAATTCTCATAAGACCAAAAAACATCCATCTATTTAAAAAAATTTCATATGGTCTCTTTTTCAAAAAAATGGAAAAATTACCTAAAATAATCCAATCTTTGCATGATTCTCCCAAAATAATCGAAAGGTGAGATTAATCTTATGGGAGAACAAAAGTGAGAAAGAAGGCAAGGAAAGAGAGAGAAGCAGGGGTGCATCGCACGGGGTTAGATCTAATATTGTAATATACATAAGACCATAACCGTGCAATTTAGATTTTTTTAGGAAAAAATTAAAAAAAATAACCCTTATTTACATCAACCTGCTCCAAACGAGGCAACCATTGCGTAATCTGGAATCGAGCCAACCTTTGCCTCAGTTTTCTCAAAACAAACCTTTGCCCGTTTTTAAATTTAGTAACCAGTTTTAGAAAGCGACTTGCCATGTGTCACCTTATAATTGGCCCGTATTTAAATAATTAAAAAACAATTTAAGTAAAATAAATTTTTTTTAAAAAAACGAAAAAAAATTATAAAAAACCCAACAGCCCCCCCCCCCAAATGCCACCCCTTCCCCACCGCCTAGCCCTTCCCCCTAGTCTTCCCCTTCACCGACAACCCCACCTCACCCATAATACCGTCTCCGTATCCCCTTTCCCCGGTGCTACTACTTCTAGGATGGAGTTTTTTTGGGGTGGCTGAGTGTAATTTTCGTGGTGGCTGGGTGGGGTATTGGGGTGGAGGGGGGTTTTTGGAATGGATGGGTAGAGTTTTCGGAATTGTTGGGGGGTTTTGTGGAGGTAGGTAAGGTTTTCGGGGGTAGGTGGTGTTTTCGGAGTTGTTGGGGGGTTTTTCGTTGTGGTGGGTAAGGTTTTTGAGGTGGCTGGGGGGTTTTCGTGGTGATGCATAAGGTTTTCATGGGTGGGGTGGGGTTTTCAGGGTGGTAAGGGGGGTTTCGAGGTGACTGGGGGTTTCAGGGTAAGAATGCTAGGAAAGGCAATTGGGGTGGGGTTGTCGGTGTTGTAGTGGTTGGAGTGTGAGGAAAAAATTAAAGGAAAAAACTGACAAAAAAATTAAGGGAAAATTCACTTTAATAATTCCAAATATGGGCAATTTATATCTAATAATCCCAACTAAGGATTATTATCTAATAATCCCAACTATGCTATCACTTTGCATGTAGTAGTCCCAACCGGTCAATAAGTGGTCAACAACATGTTATTCCAGGTTACCAAGACACGTGTTAATACGTGATCAGTCCAAAAAAAAACCAACCATCCTTCCCCACACCAGCCACCCCCCTGCTACCCACGCCCAGTCTGAGCCCCCTGCCCCTAGCGCCGGCGCCAGCCAGATCCCCTTCCTCTAACTAGCGTAACCTTTCACGTAACCCCCTCCTTTTGAAAGACCTTTATAGCACCTGTTTGACCATCAGAAACACCCAGCCACCCCTCCCCCCCACCCCTGAAACTATAACCTCTAGAGTTTTGGGGGTGAAGGGAGGGGTGGCTGGGGGTTTTCGTCGATCGGAGAGGAGTTTATAAGGGGTTTTTCAAGGGGAGGGGAGGGGTTACGGGATTATGGGGGTTAAGGGGAGGGGGAAGGGTTGCGATGGTCTCAAGGATTGGGAGGGGCCAACCGTTTTCGGGGGTTAAGGCGGGAGGTCGGCCGATTTTTGGTGGGAAGGGGGGAGGGGGTGGCTGGGATGGGTCTTTTCTAAATAAAAAAAAAAATTGGAGCAATCACATGTTGACACGTGGCTTTAAAAAAACGGTTATTTTCACCCAATGCCACTGAGCAATTGCAAAATTCACCAAATGCCATAGCGTTTTTCAGAATTCACCAAATGCCCCTGAGTTTTAGTATAATATCACCAAATGTCATTTCCGTGAGTTGACCATCACTGTTCGTTAGTTGACCCCACCATTTGCCACGTGTCACCTTCTAATTGGTCCGTTTTTAAAAAAATAATAAAAATAACCAAAAATAATTTCCCTATCAGCACGCTACCGGCTGAATTTTGCAATTGCTCAGTGGCATTTGGTGAAATAACTGGAAAAAAAAATTACCCTATCAGCACGCTACCGGTCATTAAACTACTAGAGGCAAAGTGATGACGAAGTTGGGATTGTTAGATAATAATCTTATGTTGGGATTCTTAAGCTAATTGGCCATAATTGGGATTATTAAATGAATTTTTCCAAAAATTAAAATAAAAAAAAAAATTAAATTGTTAAACAGGTTTTCCAAAAAAAAAAAAAAAAAAAAAAAAAAAAAAAAAAAAAAAAAAAGTATGGCAAACAGGTTATAGGCAAAAAGGTTTGTTTTGAGGAAATAGGGGGGCAAAGGTAGGTTGTTCTCAAATTATGTAAAGATTGGCTCGTTTTGAGTAGATCATGCAAAGGTGGGATTATTATTTTCAATTTTTCATTTATTTTTATAATTTAAATTTGTTGATGATAAATTTAATTAATATTTTAAAAAATTAAAAGATGATAATATGCAAAGAAATTTTTTATTTGTGACTAGGTACATGATAAGATTAAAATACAACTAAAACAATAACAAACAATAGAATACTTTTGATCAAAATACAACAAAAATAGCAAATAATAGTATACTTTATATTAAAATACAATAACAAACTCTTTGAAACAAAAAAAAAAAAAAAAAAAAATACAATAACAAACAATTTTATCAACCAAAAAATTACAACAATCAATTGTTGTTATCACTATCGTTCCAGCGGTGTCTACAATACATGTAATTTTACATTAAAAATTATATCAAATTATTGTTATTGATAATATTTCTAAACGAAAAAAAATAAAAGCTGATAATATTCTTTCACCAAAACTCTGTGTTTTGGTATGCAAAATACACCAACAACAACAACAACAACAAAAATAAAATAAAATTAAATTAAAAATAAAGTACAACAATCAATTGCAAATAAACAAACACTTTACTTTTTTTTTCAAAAATAGATATGTTGACTTTTACCGCCATAAAAAACACGAAATTGTTTTATACAATCAAAACTTCTAAAAGTTTTATTTTACCAGTAAAAAAAATTCTAAAAATTGTTTTTAACCACCTACTGTTAAGACTTAAGAGAACCATTAAATCTAACAGTTTAAAAAAAATTTACTCTCTTCATTTCGTAATAATCGCAATTAGAGGTGCTTATGAGACGAGACAACTCGCCTGCTACTCGAGCTCGACTCGGTCAAAACTCGAGCTCGAGATTGACTCAAAATGTTAATGAGTCGAGTCGAGTAGCTCAATACTCAATTCGAAAACTTGTGAGAAACTCAAATTCCTTCATTTATTATTATATTTAATAAAAATATAAATATTTTGATTCAAAAACTTTATATATATATATATATATATATATATATATATACTACCTCTGTTCCTGAAAGTTCGATTATATATATATATATATCATCACATGTATATTTTTTATAATACAAAAATAAAGTGAGGGAACAAATGTTACACTAAAAAGGGGGTTCTACTAAGACCGAATCACTTAGCAAGCTACTCGAGATCGACTCGCTCAAAACTCGACTCGAATAAGCTCGGCTTGATATGTTCACGATTCGAGTCGAAATACCCCGAACTCGAAATCGAACTCGACTCGCATCATAAGCACCCCTAATCGCAATAATAGGATGGGCACAAAGTTTTAGGAAAATCATAGGATAGGGGCCAAAAGTGAATTTTATAATATAAAGTATAGTTAGTGGGGATACATTTGATTGTAACTAGGAGGAAAATAATTTTTAAAAAAAATTAGTGTTAAGTGAGGTTGGTAGGAAATAAATATTAAAATATTAGAGGTTCTTTACCAAATAAGAAAGTGTTGTAATTAATATGATACGAATGAATAAGAAAAGTGTTGCAATTAATACGAAACGGAGAGAATATTCGATTTCTATGCCAAAAAAATGCTCTTTACTTCTTTAGTAGTTTTAGAGGTAATTTTGGCCCCTTAAATTGATTTGAGGTTAAAATTATAAATAAAATAAAATAAAGGATTAATACTGTTTTTTAATCCCAACTTTTACCAATTTATTTTGAATAATCCCAATTTTTGATTATTCGTAATAATCCCAACTTTCACCCGCGTTTTCTTTCTTCAATCCCGTTTACTGGTTACCTGAAGAAAGGGTCAATTTTCTTTTTAAAACAAATTATATGACACGTGTTGCACTCTAATTGGTTCAAAAATATAAAAAAAATTAAATTAAATTAAAAAACAAAAAACAAGGAAAAAAAAAAGAAAAAACCAAAGACCACCAACGTTGGGTGTCTGGTGGCCGCACTTCCTCAACCGCAGAGACCCACACTCGTTACCCGCTATGATCCCCCAACCCCACTTTTCCGACCTGCCAAAAACCCTCCCATCACTCCCGTTGATTGCGTTATCCGGCAATTAGAGGAGAGAGAAAGGGAGCGGACTGCGGTTTTTAGGTGGTTTCAGGGGTGGGGGAGGTGATTTCGAGGGTTTACAGGTGGTTTCGGGAGGGGATGGGGACAGTTTCAGAGACGTGGGCTTTGGTTATGGGTGGTTTCGGGTTTTATGGGTGGCTGTTTCGGTGCAAGGGTTTGGCTATGGCTGGTTTAGGGGGTGAGGGGAGGTAGAGGGGGCCGGTTTCGCGGGTTTAGTGCGGTTTCTGGGGAGGTTTTGGGGGTTGGGGCTAGGGAGGCAGTGGTTCGGGGTTGGCTGTGGAGGAAGGGGCCACCGCCAGTGGTTGTGGGCTGGTGGTGGCTCGTTTTGATTTTTTGATTTTCTTTTTTTGTTAATTGATTTTTTCTTTAATTTCTTTTATTTTTTTGGACCACTTACAGCTTGACACGTGTTAAGTGGCCTAGAAAAATTAGGTCATTGACTTTTGTTGACCGGTTTGGGTATGAAGAAAGAAAGACAACCTTAAAGTTAGGATTATTGAGTAATAATTCAAAATTGAAATTAATAAAAATAAATTGGTGAAATTAATCCTAAAATAATATTAAATGATGGTATGAATAGTTGTCATCATCATCAAAGAATGGGAGAGAGGATCGCTTATAAAACTGACAAAAATTTATTCTTGGAAAACTCATGATTACCCTACTTGACCCGCAACTAGAGGTGGCCAGTGGGCCGGGTTGGACCCCAGCCCACCCTAACTCGCACGGCTGGTGGGTCACGTGGGTCCGACCCGGTTTCAATCCGGCACAGCTCGGATTTAATCCGGGTTGTGTCGTGGGTCCAAAATTTTCGACACAACCCATTTCAACCCAGCTCAGTTTAACCCGTTTGATTCGACCCAAATCGCACAACCCGTTTTGACTCATTTAATTCGACACACCTAGCCCGTGAACCCACCTAACCCGACCCACCTGGCACAACCCAGCCCGCACGGCCCACCCGCACGAATGACCCACCCAACCCGCACGAGCCAACCCACCTAACCCGCACGCATGACCCACCCAACCCGCACGCATGACCCACCCAACCCGCACGGCCGGCACAACCCGCACGGCCCGCACAACCCGCACGGCCCGCACAACCCGCACGGCCCGCATAGCCCGCACAATTCGCACGACCCGCACGGCCCGCACGGCCTAACATCCATTTAAAAAAAAAAAACGGCTAGTTTTTTGTATCTAACGGCTAGTTTTTTGTATCTAACGGCTAGTTTTTTAAGTGTATGATCATCCATTCTATTTTTCCTATAAATACCAATTCCATTTCACTCAAATTTCCACACAAATTCAAGCTTTCTTTCTCTCTTACTTAAAAATTCTTATTGTTCTCAAATTCTCAAGTGTTATATAGAGTTATATTTTTGTTAAAAAAAATCTCCTTAATATTATTATTAGTATTCTTAAGATTCTAAAAAAAAAAAGTTCTTCTCCATATTATAATTAGTAATCATACAAAAAAAAAATGAGCTCAAGAGGAGGAATGGGAAGGAGTCAAAGTGGTGGTCGAAGTGGTAGCCAAAGGAGTGGTGGTGCAAATTTTTCGTATGAAATTAATACGGAAAATTTAAACCAATTTGTCAATGAATATGGAGATTATGGTTTAGGAGATAGGCAAAATATTCAAACGTCTCCACCACAACATTTCTCCCACGAGTCCCACCAATCATCAAGTTCAACTATGCCACCTCCATCGCAACCAACATCTCAACCTTCATCTCAAGGTAATTTCTAATTAAATTTTTATTGTTATGAATATTTAAAAAAACTATTATTAATGATTATAAAGTTAGTTTAGTTTCCAATTTTCTATGATTTACAATTAGTTAATTACCATAAGAAATGCGTTTAAATAAGTATAATTAAAATATTTAAAATTTAAAAGCTTATTTTCATGAATAGCATTTAAAAATTAATTTTAATAATTTGATTTATGAAAGGTGGTGGCGGTGAAAGTAGAGGTCGAGCACATTTTTCTTGGGTGTGGAAACATTTTGAACGAGTTGAGGTCACACCCCCGGGATGGCAACCTGGTCATCCAAAGAGGTTCACGTGTACATGCCTAGTTTGCAAGGCGCTAGGTGCAAATGTCAAGTCATATAATTGGAAAACGGGAGATGGAACCGGAACCTTGAGTCGGCATTTGCAAAATAAACACGACTTGTTCGAAAATGGCCCCCGTCCTTGGGGGGGTGGCGTCCAAACACAATTGGGTGGATACATGAACCAACCCGGCGGAGGTACACCTTTCATTTATAATAAAGATAGAATGATTGATGAAATGAGTACTTTAGTTATTGCTAATGAATACCCTTTTAGTTACGGTGAAAATGCAAACGTTGAGCATTTTAATAAAGTTGCATTACAACCTGCATTTACTCGTGTCCCCCGAAATACCCTAAGACGTTATACACAAACTTCTTATTATAAGTATAGGAGTGGTTTGATTGAATTATTTCGTACTTTTGATGGTCGTGTTAGTTTTACAAGTGATACATGGACTTCTAGTTTTGGCGAACCTTTTCTTTGCATTACTGCTCATTGGGTGGATGATGATTGGTTTATTCAAAAACGTATACTATGTTTTCAAGCTATGGAAGAAAGGCATACCGATTTTAACATCAAAGTTCGTATTTTGGATTGTTTAAAAGAATTTCACTTGAATAATAAAGTTTTTTCTTTGTCTCTTGATAATGCAACTGCAAACACAAAGTGTATTGACTATTTGAAAAATGACTCCGAGTTGAATTTGTTGTTGGGTGGTAGTCTCTTGCATGTTAGATGTTGTGCTCATATTTTGAATTTGTCTGTTCAAGAGGGTCTCGCTGAGTTGCAACCATTGCTAAACCCAATTAGAACAGTTATAAAATGGATTAGGATTACTCAGTCAGTTAGAAGAAAGTACATAGCTATGTGTAAAGAGAGAGGTCTTAAGAAAAGACAATGGTCTATTGATACCCCTACCCGTTGGAATTCTACTTTCAAGTTGTTGAGTGATGCTATAAAGTATCGTGATATTTTGACCCAACTTTACAATGAGATTCGTGTTGATCCTACTGAGTTAATAACCGAAAGTCATTGGACTAATGCTTCTTTTGTTCGTGATGTTTTAAATGCTTTTGATAGTGCAACTCATATTTTCTCTTATATTTATGAGCCTAACGTTCATTTAGTCATAATTGAGTGTGTTAAAGTTGTTCACACCATCGAAGAGCATATGAAGATTGATGGACTTCGTCCCGTTCTTGATAGCATGAAACGTAAGTGGCATACTTATTTTAGTGAATTTCCAATCATTTATGGAATTGCTGCTATTCTTGACCCCGGTGTCAAAGCTGAAGGTTTGGAAAATCTTTTAGAATTTTATTATACAAGTTTAAGTATCGATTATGATGTTAGTGAATATATTAACAAATGCAAATCTGTTTTGGGAGACCTTTATGATCATTATGCATCTATTTATGGTTTTGATTTGGCAACACCAACTACTACTAGCACTTCCGATTCTAGATTTGGTTTTCTTGATAAAGTTATGAAAAAAAAACACAAAGCATCTACATCATTCTCATCATCATCTTCTTCAACACTTGCTATTAATGATTATTTGTCATATCAACATGAGACCAACAACAACTTTCAAATTATAAAATGGTGGCAAGAACATAAAAAACGTTTTCCTATATTGGCGAGAATTGCAAAAGATATACTTGTAGTTCCCGCTTCATCTGTTGCTTCCGAGTCTGCTTTTAGTGCAGGTAGAAGAGTGTTAGATGAAAAAAGATCTTGCTTAACTCTGGAAAGCATTCAAATTTGTGTTTGTAAGAAAGATTGGGATCAAGCTGAAAGAAGAACTCAAGGTTTAAAGGAAGACGAAGACGATGAAGATGATCCTGTGATGATATTGGAGTCGTCAACGGATGATGCAGCTTCCGGGGATGATGATGCAACAAACATGGGTGGCTAGAAAAGTCTAAATCAGGTACGCTAAGAACTACGTGGGCTTTGATTCTTTCGGGATACGTAGGCAACTTATTTTTCGAAAATTACAATTTAATTGCAAAATTAAATTTTAGTTTTCTAAAGATAGGTCCAAGCCCCCCCCCCCAAATTTCAAAAGAAGTACAATATAAGAACTACGCTGGCTTTGATTCCTTATTTTATAATATAAGGATACGTAGGCATCTTAATTAAGAGCAAGCCATCAAATTGTTAATTTTGTAAAAATTAAAACACCACACAACCCACCCGACCCTAACCCACGAACCCACCCGACCCTAACCCACAAACCCACCCGACCCTAACCCACCTAACCCACAAACCCACCCGACCCTAACCCACTAACCCACCCGACCCTAACCCACCTAACCCACAAACCCACCCGACCCTAACCCACTAACCCACCCTTCGACCCACCCTAACTCACTAACCCACCTTGACCCGTCTAACCCACGAACCTAGCTCGACCCACCCATGACCCGTCTAACCCACAAACCCAGCTCGACCCACCCACGATCCGTCTAACCCACAAACCCAGCTCGACCCACCCACGACTCGTCTAACCCACGAACCTAACCCTGGTGTGTCCAACTTCTCCGACCCAACCCACGACCCGGCCCACCCTACCCTACGTGTGTCGTGCCGTGTGTCATGAAACCCCAACCCGCGACCCACCTAACCCTAACCCAGCTCGCACGACTCGCACGGTGGACACCTCTACCCGCAACGCTCTCTCTATTTTCATTCACAAGGCCCGCAAGGCCCCAACTGAATGCTACTACTCCACTTAGAGATTTGATTTGATTTGTCTTGCTTTTATAATTTTATTATTTCTATCTTCAATTGTTTTTTCATTTTTGTCTTTGAGAAATTCTTCAATTACTCTTTTTAACTCGATCCGTGTATATGTCAACACAAAACTTTAATCAAAGCTAAATGAATGTTTAAAAACTATACATTATGACAATTCTAACATATACTACAATTATATTAGTATATTTTTTTTTAAGTGTTACGTTTTGACCGCAATATAATTTTAGGCAATTGAATTGACTTAAATAAACAAGAAGTAGGATAGTTAGAGTATTCAAAAATTGTACTACCTCTATTTCTTATTATTTGTAACTTAAAAATTTTATATAGTATCTCACAAATTAAATATACCCTAAAGTTACAAATAATATGAAATGGAGGTAGTATACATCAAAAAAATAGTGAGGTCATTAGTTTATTAAAGAGTTAATACCACAATAAGGTACCGAACTTTGGTGAAACCGTGAAAGTAGAAATTAAGGGGCTAAAGTTTCATTTATTGCAAATAAGATACTGAACCGATGACCGGAGGTAACATTACCAGCCATTACCTATTGTAACCAGTTATATGCAATTTTCTTTTAAAACATACTTCTATTTTTTTTTCTCTCTCTTCTTCCTTCCCCTTCCCTTAAACTTTCTTTTTTTTCTTCTATGGTAGGCTAGCCCTTCCCAATACCATAGTTCATGTCCATAGTTACACAACCTCCTAATTATTAATTCAACCACAATGAAAATTTATACAATAATATGATTAATATCCACAAAGAATCAACAATCAACTCAAATTTCGAATTTCACCACCTTCATTTTTTTAAAAAAACCGCACCACCACTACAACCTTGCCCCCACCCCATCCCACCCACTACCGACCGCCAGCCTCCCCCACCCCTGACCTCTTTCTCTTCCCCTTGTTAGCCGACCCCTTCCCCCATCCTAAAGGAACTCGAACTATACTTTAACACGTGTCGCTATATGGTTAACAATTTTCCCGCTTTAATTTCCACCCCTAAAATATCAACTAAATTAAAGATTATATGTGATAAAACAATATAAATATTTTATACTCCTTATTATTTACCAGTTACCATAATATACCTATAATCTCTGATTATACTTCCTTATAATATCATACATCGAATTATTTTTATTATCTTGAATATAATATTTGATCTTGAGATTATTGACATTTTTTTTTTTACTATATGGATGGTTTTCTTTCCTACTTTAATTTATATATATATATATTTTTTTTTAATTATTTCTATCCTCTCACATCTCTTACGGAATACTTTTAATAAACTATTACACATTATCTCTTTTGTATTATTTTTTTTGTAATTTTAACATCCCCACCTACATAATAATTTAATTATTTAATTCACCTTTAAGCTATTTGCCGGTCAAACTAATGCACTTTAGAAAAAATTACGGAAGCATTCTTTTACTAATTCTTAGGCTCTGTTTTTTTGGACTTATTATTATTATTATTATTGTTATTATTATTATTATGTAGCGTGGATATAATAATTACGATACTGTAGTGAAAAATGTGCAAAAATCAAATAGGATAAAATATTATTGTTGTTGTTGTTATTAATCAAAAACCAATAAAGCCATACAACTTACAAAAAATTAGTAGGAAATCGAGATATAATCTGGGCCCCCACTCCTCTAGTTATAGCAAATCCTATCCTGGCGAAGATATGAGCAACAACATGTGCCCCAATGTCTTAAATCTTTTAGAACATCTGGACTTGCTTCAGCAATGCAACAACATCCTTCTCTAATTACCCAAGAGAAGAGAAAGAGAAAGGAAGGAAATCGTACCCAATCGCTCGACAACTAGCTTCATACTTAGCCCGCTTACGATGAGCCGCATCAGTCACAATTTGCCCAAGTATAAAGTTAGACAACCCAGATTGAGTCAAAGGAGATGGCTTTGTCAATTCAACACACTCATTGCGACCTCGTTCCCAAGAGTAAAGTAACACATGTGTAGGTCTGAGGGCCCTGTCGTTTCCCCAGATAATCCAATGTCAACCTCCTTTCTTGCTGATATCTCAGACGATAGCAAACATCAAGAAGGGTATCCTGAACAACATTATGGCGATGTTTAATGCCCACCATACTAGCACATGACACCGCATGATCCCCAAAAATATCCCCAACAAATACCCTTGAGCAAACAAAGCACGGTGATGAAATACAGAACAAAGGAACCCCCCATCGATAACACAACACATAGTGATAAGTCCTAGCGTTCATCGTCTAACCTAACCCAGAAATAGGGATCGCCAGAAGCCAATCCAAGGTGTGTTCTCGCTGTTTAGACTTCCACAAAGCTGACTGGCGAGGAGATAAAGAACATGTGGATTCTACAGAAGCAGTAACCTTTGTAAAATATATCTACCAATTTCTTCGTAAGTTTTGAGACCTCACCAGGATTACGTAAAATGTTAGACTCCACAGTTCTATAAAATACACTCACCCATCATCAAAGGCACGACTCGGTTCAACAATACCAACATGTCGTAGAAGTTGAGTCTGCAAGCCAACAAACTATAAACAAGAATCGAGAAAAGCATAATATCGAACATCACTCGCAGATTAAACACCAAGCCCTCCAAACACAAAAGGTAAGGTGTCAAGACGCCATTTTTAATCACCAAATCCTGGTCCAGAAGCGGTAACAATACGCTCCAAAAGAAGACCGAAGAGCCCCATCAAATGTGCGCTGAGCCGCCTTAAAGACACCAGGAGGAGAAGTACGCAAAGTAAAGTAGAGTTTGGAAATGCCAGTACAAGCCCTAAGCAACAACAACTCACACTGGGGATCATCAAGCTTAGCAACACTCTCCATAAGGGCAATGGTCTTGGTCACTCTCTGCATCACAAACTCTCCACTAAAAACGGAGTTGGAATTGGTGGGAGCACCAAGCAAATTAACACCATGCCGAGGCCGAGCAATGTCGGGGGAGAAGACACCCGCAAGCCTACTATGAGGGTCTTCCACAGGCCAGAAAACTTCAGTCTTTTCTACATTTAAGCGTAGTTTGAAACGAGGATCGTCTAGCATAATCAACTCAAGAACTTTCCCCTACACCAAGGTATCACCAATAATAGTCCCACCATCCAAATACCATTCTTGAAGACATACGCCAAAAGAGTCCCTAATTTTACACACCAAGAGATGTAAAACTAGGGTTGGCAATACTTGACCCGACCCGAAGTTACTAAGAGAAATCCGAACCCGACCCGAATCGAACATGAACAACCGAATTCGACCCGATTTGACCAAATTTTCATATTTTGTAATAATATTAAGTTTTACACTATTTTTTATTGTTTCTAAGCACAACTCGAAATCTAATCCGAACCCGACCAAAGCAAAAAGCAGAGGACCAAGAGGATGACCGTGCTGCACCCCTTAAGACAACCATAAGGTGTGCTCCCCATAATACAATCTGGATGGATTAGAATAGCATAATTCAACCCAACGCGAAATGGCCGAACACCGAAGGCGAACCCCTCGCAACATAATTGCTTGATCTACCAAATTGAAGGCGTTTTGAAAATCCACCAACAACATGGAAAGACCATCAAAACCGTGATCCTCAATCAACCGATTAACAACATGAAGAATTGCCTCACCACCCGCAGGCACCCCAACACAAAATTGAATACCATCAAAATAACGACCCAATGATTATCCGACCAAAACAACACCAACCTTCGAAACCAAACGCCGCTAAAGAGTTCCTACGGCTATAGGGTGAATACTACCACCTGGCTTGACAAGAGATGTGAGAGGAGCACTGGAAATATACTCGCTCTAGACCCTAGGATATTTCCCAGCTAGAAAAAGATTAGCAACCTAAGAAATAGAGTTAACTAACTCATCCGAAACAGCCACAACAGCCCAACTCAAACAATCCAAAAGGTGTTGAGCACCTAAACTGTCCCTACCACATGATGTGCCACGTGGAAAACTCGTTATCCGATCCAAAACAACAGTAGGAGTAGCAATGAGATAATGCTGATCAATAGGTATATCAAACAATGATGGAGCTAGCGAAGAAGGGTGTTTGGACTGTAATTCCGCAAGAGTAGCATCAGTATAAGGAGCAATGCCAAAAGAAGAAAGAATTCGGACTACAGCAGTGTAATGACCATCACAAATCTTCCGCTTACACTGATTGATATTACGTTCATCAAAATCAAGGTCCTCATCATCAACCACCAACAAAGTAGGAGAATCCTCCACCAAGGTTTCCCACACAAGCTGCAAACTACCACCTGGAGCACTCCAAGAAATAATAGCTCGAACAATACTTTCCTCTTGACGTTGACATTTTATAGCAGACTTACACTCATGATTACTTCGTGGGCGGAAGGTTCTAAGGGTACAAAGAGGCAACACTAGCAAAGAAATCCAACTAGAGATGTCTTCGAGCTTGTAAATCACCTTATCAAGAGTTCCTTTAAAAACATGCGAGAACCCCAAACGATACTTGGGGGAATGGATTTCACTGTACGAAACCCCTTGGATAACAAACTATCAAGGAGAGCCACATGAAAACCCAAATGTTGATCACGCACTGAGCCGTCCACATGACCAAGCTGTGCAGGAAAAGAGGGAGGTAGGGGCTTGGAAAAATCATATAGTACAAAACGAACAATATCATCACCTTCATTCGGAGGTGACACATCCTCACCCTTGCCATGACGACACTTAGAACGAAGAGTATGAGTTTTGTAGCAAACCCCACATAAGTAAATTCCCATACGCGTAAAAGTAAGAATGTCGAGTGATATCCCGCGCACCAATACAACAATGGCGATCCCGAAGATGCGTGATTTGAGAACTTCTAGTAAGCCCATTGCCACCCCCATATTGAAACCCACTAAGACTAGAGTTGTCAATTCGGGTAAACAGGTCGGGTTAGTTTGGGTCAGGTCAACTTGTGTCGGTTCAGTTTAATGTCGTAACCTATGTGGGTTGGGTCATGCTTGAGTCGGGTCACGTCGAATCATATATCTTGTCGGGTTTAGGTCGGGTCAATAACAAGTCGGGTTACATTCGGGTCGGGTGAATAATAGATCGGGTTTAATTCAGGTTTTAACGGGTTAAAACGAGTTAGGGTCATTCTCGGGTTCGAGTCAGGTTCGGTTCAAATAAATAATTTGCGGGTTAAAGTTAGGTCGGGACATTTCCAGGTCGGGTCATGTTCGGGTTTGGGTTTGGGTCTCAAATATTGGGTTAATTTAGGTCTCACGATGATTTCAGGTCAGGTCATATCGAGTTCGGGTACATTTTTCAGGTTGGTTTGCTAACAATTCATGTATTGCCAATTTAATACTCCATTCTATAATATTAGCTTTACGATTCATATTACAATCCTTCTCAATTAACTAGCTTCATTGAGGGAAACATTTTAAAGCATTAATGTGCTGAACTAGATTACTAGCTATATTAGATAGGAGTATAAGAGTTAAGATATGTGTATGGTATGGGAAAGTTGATTTAAGGAATTAATGTGTAAGAAATGTTAAAGGTAGATTTGTCAATTTGAGTTTTTGGGTCGAGTTAGTATAGTTCGGGTTAATTTGAGTTAATTGCATTACTAGTCAGGTTAGGTTACATCAGGTTTGGGTCGGGTTAAAAACAGATCGGGTTGAATTCGAGTTGGATTAGTAACAAGTCGGGTTGAATTCGGGTTGGGTTAGTAACAGGTCGGGTTGATTTTGGGTTTCAACGGCTCAGAACGGGTTTCGGTCAATCTCGGGTTCGGTTCAAGTCAATAATTAACGGGTTTATGTTCGGTTCGGGTCATCTCAGGTTGGGTTATGTTCAGGTTCGATTCACTAATCCTAAGGTTAACTCGGATCTTGGGTTGGTTTCAGGTTGGGTCATATCGGGTTCGGGTCACCAAATTTCTCGGGTTCAAACAAGTCAGGTCATGATCGGGTTCTGAAAAAAATTTCGGGTCGGGTCAGCTTTTGACAGATCTAACTAAGACCCGCAAAGGGACAATGAAACCTCACAAGGGCTACCGATATAGCTACACACAATCGCCAAAACATACAGCAAAAACCAGCCGCATGAAACACCAACAAAATCGAAACTGAATAAAAACAACCTAAAACAGCAACCTGCAAACTGTCCAAGGGCTAACACACAAGAAAACCACTGCTGCTACCTGAAAACAACACCCAACCACACCCAAAACTGCACTAAAAATCCTTAATAAATGGCAGAAAAATACGCCTGAAAAAGCCTAATAAGTGTCATTTATGACACATTTTAGGGTGGTTTTCTCCCTTAGTTTCAGGTTTATTTTGGTCTATCTTGGTTATTTCTAGTCCTTTTAGTTTTTTTTTAGTTAATAAAGTCTTAGTTTATGTTTTTAGGCCTTAATTGTGAATAATGCGCTTTTTGCTAGGTTTCTAGCGTGATTTGCGTGCTTTTCTATGTGATCATTCACTTTTTTCTCTCTTGGTCTATTTGTCTAGGTACTTGGAACTTTCCTTGATGCTTGATGACCCAAGATAAGGTTGAAAAATTCATTAGAAGAAGCCTTGACGCTAAAAAGAAGCTAAGAAGCAGAGCATTTGCAGCGCCTAAGGCTAGAACCGGTGCCCGAGCAACCCTCCGCACAGTACAGACCTTTGCACCAAGAAAGCCCAAGCAGCAGCCAGACCTGCCGTGGTGTGGCAAGGTCCACCGTGGCGCGGCAAGGTCCACGGTGGTGCGGTAAGGTCCACCATAGCACGGCAGCTTGGCATGTCCCACCGCGGGGCGGTACTTCAATTCGTTTTCCAGATTTTTCTTCTTTCCTGGAGATGGCACGGAGATGCCAAAGAGAGGGCGCGGTCGTGTGGTGCGTGGACGTGGTTTTCTTTGTTTTCTTCGCATTTAATTTCCGGATTTCTCCTTTTTCTTCTTGAATTATAAATAAGGGTTGACCCTATTTTTTAAGAGGATTTCTTTTGGGCATTTAATTTCCGGTTTTCACCTTTTCTTCTTTTATTATAAATAGCGGTCGACCCTATTTTGTAAGAGGACTTCTTTCGGACAGATTTTTACATTTTTGCTCTCCTCTAATTAGGATTAGGCTTAGATTAGGAGCTTCTCTCTCTAGTTTAAGAGTAGTTTTAGAGAGAAAAATCTAGGGATTTCAATGGAGAATTGAGAGCTTGAAGAAGCAATTATGTGGATTCTCTTCTCAACTATTCAATGAGCATTTCTAACTTTCTCTCACCTTTTATGCTTTCTTTAATTCTTGTTTTTGCTTAATTCTTTGTTGATTAGAGTAGATAATTAGATTGCTTGTTTGATTCTTGTTTTAATTCTTGCTTTACCTTGTTTTCCATGTTTTTCTTCATTATGATTGCTTATATTTTGTTTTAGGGAAATGGATGAATGTTATGTTGATGAATTGAATGATTGATTGTGATTAGTATGCAATTAATTCTTGATTATTATGTGTGGATAATGTTTACATTGCTTAGAGTCTTGTTAGCTAATTAATTCTAGGTTTCTAATTGTGCTTTCAATCAATTGTGCGGAAGTGAGTTGTTTGAGAGTCTAGATTCTTCCATACCTATGCTAGGCTAGTTGCACGGGAGTGAATTAGCTTAGTAGGATAATTAGCATGTTTAATTGCGCAGGAGTGAGTTGAGTGTGTTTATTGTAAATCATTCATAATTGTGAAGGTTACACCTCATTCAACATCACAGAGATTGCTAACTCCATAATGGTCCGGAACCATGACTCAATGTTCGGGGATGATGGTACGAACTTAACCTTAAAGAAGCCAAACCCGCCCTATTCTTATTGATATTCATGCGCACTTTTCGATCAACATACACACATCAAATTAATCATAAACTTGTTTAATCTACGTTGGTTGATTATTAATGCACAATTAAATCTAATATTGGTGATCACTTGAATTAAAATCATGTTAAACCTAAAACCAATTATTTATTATCTTATTAGGCCTAATTTAAACTACAAATTCCCTTTATACCTGCAAGAAAGGGTGTGATCAAGCAGTAGAAACAAATCATCGTTAATCAAGCAACATATAATTAACATAATAATCCACACCATAAAAAAACATCGTTAGTAGTAAGATCCTAGGCATGATACTAAACAAATTAATATCAATCCTAGCATGTCACTAATAACAAAATCACCACGTTATCCTAAACATTATACTAGTAAACAAAATCAAATTGTTATTCTAAACGTGATTTCTATTTAAAAGAAAGTAATTAAATAATTAAATTACTTACTTTAATGCCTCAACCTTCTTGCTCTTAAAACAATACACACGTTAGTAAAATTCAAGAAAACAAAATCAATAAAGTACTAAATTAATTAAGAATTGAAATATAGATTTGGGACCAAACCCTCAGAAATATCAACCTTTCACATCGAGGTCAAAGACAACGTCAAGTATGGTTTGGAGTATTCGGATCACACAGAGGAAGTATGGTTAATGATTGGGATGAATAAAAGATGTGTTTAGACTAAGGCTAAAAACATGGGAATTAGGAATTTGTGGATTGATGATGATTGTAGCTAATTGTTGATGGTTGTAGCTGATTTGGAATCGGGGAAAACGACCTCTATTTATAAGGGAAAAAGAGAGTTGAACGATCCAAAAAAATCATAAGTTCTGAACGAAATAGAACTTCTCTGTCGCGGCGCGACAGGGCTGACGTGGGGCAACTGTCTTGACGTTATGCAATGGTTTCTAAAGATATTAAAGTCCATACAGAGTTTTTTTCTTATGGGTTTTCTATGCGAAATATATCCAAATGTCTTTGAATTCAAATAGGATAAGGATTATCACATGAGAAGTTTTATTCAATCCCAAATTTCTTTGATCTTTATCATTTCGGAAAAAATAGATTAGAACCTTTTAGAGGATGCTAGAAGCTCCTAACCGATTTAGGATTAGGAATATGATCATATGGGGCCTAAACAAAATACTTGGACTCCATATAATCATTCGGTCGTACTAAAGGTGGACCTAGCCTCGATTTAGGCTCAGATTAGTATTTTGGCCATAACTCACTCGTTTTAAGTTGAATTTGGGCTTATAATATATCGTTGGAAAGCTATTTTCAAACCCCATCCATCTAAATAATACTTGGACTGGGAAAACGGACCAAAAATAATCATATTGGACGTTTTTCTAATTTGAAAATGAAGTGAATGATTTTAAGGACACAAAATGAATGATTTGGGATTAAAAACACTTTAGGTAAGGTTAGAAAGATGGTCTAGGCTTAAGGAAACTTTGCGCGACCCTTCAACTCTTTGCAGAACTTTTAAATTAAAACGTGAAAGGCACTCATCACTGGGTTTGGTTTAAAGGGAATTTGTACTTGAAATCACGCATAATAAGATAATTAATAATTGGATTTAGGCTAATGTGGTTTTAATTCAAGTGATCACCAATATTAGACTTGATTGTGCATTAATAATCACCCAACGTAGATTAAACATGTTTAGGACTAATTTGATGTATGTATGTTGATCGAAAAGCACACATGAATATCATAAGAATTGAGTAAATGCCTATTTAGGGCAGGTTTGCCTTCTCTTAGGTCAAATTCGTACCATCATCCCCGAACAACCAGTCATGGTTTCGGACCACTATGGATTTTGCGATCTCCGTGATCATGAATGGGGTGTAACCTTCACACTCCTGAACGGTTTACAAGTTCCTAAAACTTGTTGACGACTCTTTTTCTCCAGCTTCTTTTCCTTCGAACGCCGCCATGCCTAAAAGCATGAACCACAGTAGGGCGAAAGTTGAAAAATTCCCTACAAACACTGCCGGGAACACGTCCCTGGGTGACATCTTGTCGACTCGAACTCAATTTGACGATCTCTTCATTCTTAGGGACCACCGTCAACTCTTAGACTTAAACTTAAACGATAGCCTCCTTATTCTCAAGGAGCGCTATCGAAGACAACCTCTACATTCTTAAGGAGCATTATCGAAGACTACTTCATTTTGAATTTTCTTCTCGAATTGAGTGACAACCTCCTCATTCGCAGGGACCATTATCGACCTGAATTGTGTCCATGTATCTTTGAACACATGAGCTTTCGAAAGAAATGTCCATGCGTCTTTGACCAAAAGAGATTTTGAAATAAATGTCCACATGTCTCTGAACAAAAGAGCTTAGAAGGGAATGCACACGTGTCTCTGAACAAAAGAGCTTTGAAGGGGAATGACCATGTGTCTCTGGACAAAAGGAGCTTTGAAGGGAATGTCCACGCGTCTCTGAACAAACGAGCTTTGAAAGGATGAATGGTGAGAGTGTTCAATTGACAGCAAACAGAAGCTACGATGATTTGGTGTATCCTGTAAAATCAAATATTGCCAAAGGACTTTGCTGATGGTTTTCTTGAGGTTGACCCAAGACTTGGTGTACTTGACCCATTCCGTATGACTCAATGTACTCAACTCGACTCGATGTGATATGACTTGACATGACTTAAGGTGCATGACTCATGTGTGCAGGCTCAACTAGATGTGGTGACACAACATGACTCAATGTGCATAACTTGTGTGCATTGTGTGGTGATTATGTCCGTGCAACTCAAAAATGTAGAAAAGCAAAAAAAATTTGTCATTTTTGTCATTTCTTGCGGAGGGAACCGGCTTTCTCTCGAAAAGAAAGACATGAAAAAGGATGAAGTGTAGGTCAAGGCGAAAATAGGTGAAAAATGAAGTTTTTGAACTTCCCCAAAAGAAAAAATGATAAAAAAAAAGGAAGAGTGATGACAGGAATAATGAATCGAGTGATGACGCATCTTGAATAAGTCAAATCATTTACATGGATTGTAGTATCTAGGACTATTTCAATTGATGAAGAAAGTATTTGGGTAACTTAGGCGTAGATGCTAAGTACCGTACACTTTGTGATGCAATGATGACTATGATAATGAGTGATTCGAAGATGACAAGGCATGCTTCAGAGTCGTATCAATATTTCATGACAAAGGGTTCCTAAGGGAAAGATTATTTGGCTACGTATTTGTGATGTGTGTGAGAGTGACACTAAGGTAAGGCTGCAAAGGCTAAGGGTAAGGAAAAATATTTTGAGAAGAGCCAAATGATGATGAATCTTAGTTTGGGTAGGCTAATGATGTAGGGATCAAGCCCCCAAGTCTAGATCTAAATGGATAAGGATGAGCATTGTAGATCCCTTGATACGATCATGCATGAATATGTGATGAATAATTATTAAAGCCACACCCCAATGTGAGGTTGCCTACGTATCCGTTAGGAATCAGGCCAGACGTAGCTCTAATCGAACCTCGCACAAGTGTATATACACCTCAAGGAGGTCTTTCAAGGGTTGTAACGGGGTTAGGCTATAGGTTAAAGAAGAAAGGGATAAAGGCTAAAGTCCTAAAATAAGCCCCCAAGGTGTGCAACCTTGAATTTGAATCTTGGTATTTGTATGCTTGAGATTTCTCACTTTTGAACTTGTTTTTGTTTTTTTACTTGAGATTTGTTTTTGAATCTTCTTTGGATAAGTTTGGGCAATCCCGATCATGCGGTCTATCACTCACTTGGCATTCATGTTTCTCAGGCACGGTGCTGAGCACTCAATAAGAGACGCAATCTGAGACGTGTTTATATCAAGGACATTAGAACACTTACCCTTTTGCACACTTTTATTGCTTTTTGAACTTTCAAAATTTTGGGACTTGGGTAAAAATCACTTAACTTTTGTACTTAGCTTTGAAAATTGCATAAGTTGCACATCGTCCCATCCCGAGGTTAGGTAGATGTGGGTAAAAAAGAAAGGTTAATCGTAGACGAGGCTCAAAGTGGTTTATCAAAAGAGATTGTATATTTGAAATGGTAAAGGTGATATGATGTGGCTTCAAGGGATGCCTCAAATCATTGGCATACCTTGTGTTTAGTTCGGCATGGTTTTTTTTTTTTTTTTTTGAAATGCAATGCAATGATCATATGCAAGGAAAGTATACGCTCATGTTATTACATGGAAAAGGTAATGTGAATACATAAGGAGAAATGTCTTGGGGATGCCTATACTAGACTTATTGGGGAAGGGGAAAACAAGAATAAAAAAAGAATCATGAAATCTTGTCGTTGGAGCCTACCTCGTGCTTTGTGTTTATCAACACTTGGCCGTCTTGCTGCTTGGAGGAACATGAAGCCAATTCAAATCAATGAGATCTTGAATGCGATTCTTAAAGGTGAAGCATACTTTGGTAGTGTGACCATTGCCTCGATGATATTTGCAATAGGAGTTTGGATTCCAATTAGGATATCGTCTCTCCGGTACTGGATCTTGGATTGGACCAATAATAGGAAGAATGAAGCCTTAGTCATGGAGATAGTCGAAAGCTTTATTATAAGTCATTCCTATGAGTATATATTCGTCTATGGTCCGTTTTATCTGCGGCTTAGTTGCATTGAGTTTTTTCTTTAATCTTTAATGGGAAGAAGAAGAAGGAGGATGGTCGTTCTTTTTATTCTTCTAATCATGGAGAAAAGTGTTTTTTCAATGACTAATATCCGATTCACAAGGTCTTCCACCATACTCAAAATTCTTGTCAATGGAATCTCGTAGCTTATCGATGTCTTCTTTTAGATTTGTTGAGTTTTCCTCGGTGGCATCTAAGAAAACTTCTTTGTCCTCCTCAATCATGGTCACTTCCTTAATTGCAGTTATATAGATTTCTTCGATCATGGGCTCATAAATAGGTGTAATGAGGGGAGAATGATCAAATATTATCCAATCTTTTACAATGGCTAGAACCTCAGAAAGTTTGTTATCATCGATCAAATCCTAGAGAGCATCTTTGAGTTTCCAATATTCCTCAGTATCATGACCTCTTCCTTGGTGGTACTAACAGTGTTTATTAGGATTCCACTTAGGTGGTCTGGCTTCCGGGACTGGATCTTTGATAGGTCCTACGGGCATGACCAGTCCTTTGTGGTTTAGTCAATCGAAGGTTGTCTCGTAGCTTATGCCAAGAGGAGTAAACACCCTTTTCAACCTTTGGATTTGTTACTTAGGAGTGTCTATGGCAAGTACTTCATCAATGGGAAAGGAAGAAGAAGGATGGTCGTTCTTCTTTCCTTTTGCATTGTTATTGTTGTTGTTGCTCGCCAATTCATCCTCGAACTCAATACCTATGTCATAGACTATCCTGAAAGTAGTTAAACTCAAGAATTTTAGGTGTTTTTGATACTTGCCCTGAAGATTTTTTATGAACATTCGCACAGAGTTTTTTTTCGTCTAGTGCCTTAATCATCTTAGCGGAAGTTTCCTTCCACCTATTATAGAATTCGGTGAAGCCTTCATTGTCCTTTTTCTTCAAGATTTCGAGCTCTCTGTGATTAGTTTTGACTAAGATGTTACTCTTGTATCTGTTTATGAAAGCATGCATGATATCGTCCCAGGTGAAAGTCTCCTTGAACTCTTCGGAAAAGAACCATTATTGGCATACTTGTTCTAATGAAAGGGAGAAAATCGAAGGGAAGAGTTGCTTGTCAATCCCCTTAATTTCCATGACTGTTTTGAAAGCTCTCAAGTGGAAGTAAGGGTTATCTGTTGGCTTGAACTTAGGAATGTCAGTGGTAGAGAACTTGTGCGGAAGAAGTTCCTTATCTATTGAGATTCCCTTGGAAATCATATCAAGATACTTATAGTCATTGGAAACCTAGCTTAACTTCTCTTGGATGCTCTTGATAGTATCAGGTGGAACTCGATTGTCAGTATCATCAACTTTCTCCATTCGAGTGGTGAGTCCCTCGACAACCTCGACAAGATTCTCCATGGTTTTTCGAAGAGCTTCAACGTCTTCCTTAGTGGCCGCTATTGGTTTCTTCTTCCTTCGAACCGGGTTTCTAAGGAAGATCTCTTGTATGTAGGGGTTGTCTCAAACTAATCAACCCTCTTTTCTTGACCAAACGTTGTAGAAAGGAAACCATGGACGTTTCTTGTCAATCACATGACTCGAACTAATTCAACATGCATAGATGCGGAAATTCCCGAAAGATCATAGTGTATTAGGGAGAATGATGTGGATGGGGAAAGTATGTAGGTGAAAAATATGCAGGAAGGTGTATGCGTATAGGGAAAGTATGGGAGTGTGGAAAGCATTTAAGAAGGAAAGTGTATTTATGGTAAGGTATGTAATGTATGGAAGGTTAAGTAAAGGGAAAGTATGTATTTGTAGAAAAAGATGGCCATCGCCATGCGCCACAAATCAGAAATGACGCGCCAATATTGGAGCACCACATCGATCTGTTTTCAGTCGCTCTTTCGAAGGTTTAAGCCTAAAGTCTTCTAGATCGAGCATATTTAGACTTTATAGGTTCATTTTAATTAACCAAATTAATAAATCAAAGCCTTTTTAGTCTTTGAGTTAGTATGTATTGACATATGTACAAGAAACAAATCAAAGCAAAAGGTTAGTTAATTTAATCACAAACAAGCTATGCAAAAGTATTCAAGTAGTCACAACATGATGCAATGAGTTTGCCACCTAACCATGGCTCTAGTTCTCTAAGGTCAAGGATTTTGGTGTCCAAGAGGGTCCATGGTTAAGAGTCCAGATGCATTGCGCGGAAGCCTTACCTTAGAAGGGTTGGTGTGATGGACGGGACCCCGCGAGTTAAACTCAACTCCATGGTTTGGTAAATTCAACAAACTTGGATGCACCCTTTTTGCACGGAGCATTTAATAGGGTGGACGGAGCATGAATTCCCAAGGGCTAAAACCACATGTAAAACAAATATGGGTTCAGAAAGGTCGAAAAAACTTAATCAGTAAGCAAAATCGTCGAGACAGTACTAGGATCAGGCAAAACGCAAAGACAAAGAACTGGCATTGAATCGCCACAAATTGTCGCTGGACAGTAGAGACCATCATCTGGCGTCAACCATATCGCAAAGAGACTAGGCTGTTGCCACGCGACAAATCAAACGCTATGCGGCAGATACAATCTTCGATATATTTTTTGATTTTTTGCAGCGTCTTTCCGATTTTATTTGTGAAAAATATTCTCGGCCTTTCCAACGTGTATTTCCAATGTTTTGACGCATTACGAATGGTCTTTCGCATACGTACCTTTTTATACTTATGCCACAATGTTAATCAAAATTACACGCATGAATACCTAGAATCTTCGGATTTTTCACCATATACCACTGAGTTCTTTCGTAATTCACCATATACCACACAAAATTTTCTAATACACCAAATACCACTGAGTTTAATATAAATGTCACAACATACCATTAATGACTAACGGACGTTAACACCGTTAGTCATTAAGGCTAATAATACCACGTGGCAAAATATAATTGGTTCCCTTTTCAATTATTTAATTTTAAAATAATTATTTAGTTAATTATCAAAAAAATATTCTTTTCTCTGTCCTTCCCCGCCACCAGTGCTCCACCCATTCCCACCACCACTGCAGCACTCCGGTTTCATCCCACCATCACCAAGGCACCAACCAGTCCTTATTCCACCCAACCCTTCTGCAGCCCCGATTCCACCCCTTCCCGACCACCACAGCCAACCCCCACCACCTTAAGATCCCACAAACCCCACCAACGAGCCTGAACTCCCCAACCCACCTAACCACAACTCCCTTCTCCTTCAGGAACAGCAGCTTTGCTGCCGTTGTCTCTCCTCACACAAACAATAAAAGCCCCGCCGCGGCGCCGCATCACCAATTCCCTAATTGCGCATCAAATCACAGCCAACACCGCCAATCGTAGGTGTTTTCTAATTTTATTTTTGCCCATTTCGTGCTTTCAATCTTGTGTGGTGAGATTTGCGAACAATTATATTATGGGAAGTAGTTATGTTAATGAAATAATGGTTTCATTGAAAAGATCAAAGGATTGATGATTATTAAAGCAATTGATTTGTTCGTATATACTTGGTACTACTTTATAATCATGATTATGTTTGGCTAACGGTTTAAGCTTTTGCCCCGACTCAGCTGCTTTTTGTAATCTTTATGGTTACATGGTTATATTTTTATTGAGGGAGTGAGAAGGGCAATATATATATATATATGTATATATTTTGATATGAATGTTCTTGAATCGGCTTGTTTGGTTATATATTGACAGAATGACAAGCAAATCGTAGTAGAGAATTGGTGATGCGCAAGTGGATTCGGGAAGGAGAGTGGGATTCGCAGGTGGTGCTTGGGAATTCAGCTAAGGTGTGGTGGCTGGGGATTTCGGGAGGGAGAGGGGAATTCACAAGTGGTGGATGGGAATTCGGGAGGAAGAGGTGGTTGGGGTCGAGAATGTCGTCGGCAGGGGGATGGTCGCGGCCAGCTAGCCGGGGGTGAAGGTTGGGGTTGGGCGGGGGCGGCGGTGGTTGTGTTGGTGATGTTTAATTTTTATTTTATTTTTAAAAATATTTTTTCTAAAGTTAATTAATTAAATACATAATATTAATTAGAACCAATTACAAGCTGCCACGTGGCATAATTAACGTTAATGACTAATTGAGTTAACAGAAATGGCATGTTGTGACATTTATGTTAAATTCAGTGGTATTTGGTGTATTAGAAAATTTTGTATGGTATATGGTGAATTACGAAAGAACTCAGTGGTATTTGGTGAAAAATCCGTAGAATCTTTCAAGTGTCATCCACTCATTCTAATCAATTGTTAAACAAATTAGGAATTAATTTAGAAAATCTCCCGAGCAGATTCGCCAAAAACTGTAGGGAATTTTTCATCTCCACCCTACATGTGGGTCATGTTTTTAAGATGGCGGCACTCTAAGGAAAAGAAGCTAGAGAAAAAAGAGTCGCCAACAAGTTTAGGAACTTGTAAACTGTTCACAATTGTGAAAGTTACACCTCATTCACAATCATAGAGATTGCTAACTCCATCGTGGTCCAGAACCATGACTTGATGTTCGGGGATGATGGTACAAACTTCACTTTAAAGAGGTCAAACCCGTCCTAAATAGGCCTCTACTTGATTCTTCACTAGTAGAAAAAGTCAAATGAGCACCGCAAAATGCGCACCGGTTTTTAAACACCGGTGTGAAAAAAAATAGGCGGGATTGAGGGAAAGAGTAATCGCACCGGTTCGAACCGGTGCGAATGTTAATGTTAAAAAAAAAATTCTCGCCCTTTTATCTTCTTTCTTTCTCTTTCCTCGATCTTTTTCCTTTTTCTTTTCTCTCTCCTTTGATCTCCTTCTCCACCGTCGGCCACCTACTATGTTAATGTTAATGCAATCGAAACCACCGCCGGCCAGATCTCGAAGCCACTGCAGGCCAGATCCCTCAGCCACCGCCGCTTTCCCTTTCCTTTTCTCTCTCCTTCGATCTCCTTCTCCATAACTGCGCCACAAGCAACACCGCTCTCCTTCTCCTTCTCAGTCCGAAAGTCGACCTGGTTTCTGCTCTTGGTTATTGGTATGTATATACTTTCCTTTTTCTGATTGTTAATTTGAATTATTTTTCAATTTCTAGGGTTTTTGTTGTCTTTAAATGTTTGTTTAATTTGCTTAGTGATGGAAATTTGGGTATCATCAAGGTATGTGGGTATCGTTCTTAAAAACTCGACCTTTCTCTCTCCTCTGCTGAAGTAGATTCATGAATTATTTGCTTTATCTTGATGAAATTTGCGGTTTTGTTGATGAATGTTGTTGAAATTTACGTTTTCTGTTAATGAATGTTGATGAATGAAGTTTCGGTTTTTGTTGATGAATTTCGGTTTTTGTTGAGGAATGATGACGAAAATTAAGATCTCAATTCACCAGGGTTCGTTTCCGAGGTTGTAACTGAACCATCAAAGAATGCCCAGAACCCAAAATGTAGCTCTGGTGCCTGTGGGTCAGTGAAACGTACCATAGGTTCCACTAACCCCAGTTTACGAAAGGTCCTGAAAAATGCTCTAACTGAATCTCCCTGTTCGAAATGAACTTGCTTGCTGACATTTGTTGGTAGATTTCTGAAACCCTAACCTCTCTGTTATTTAAGTTTTCTAAATTTATTTTAATTCTATAATTAGAAGCATGTTTAAGTGGCGGATGAACGATTCATGTTGTATACTAGCATACGTTGCTGGCGGGCTGGATTATTGTTTCTGGTTATTATTGCTTGATTATTGTTGTTGGATTATTGCATGCAAGGGGACTGTTATTGTTATGAATGATGAGCATGTGTAATATTAATGTGCCCAATGAACCTCTTTGAGCGGACATGTTGTGTGCTATAGGTATCATAATGCATTGAGTCCCTTCGCTGTAAATAGTTACACTAGGATAATCCATATGATGAAGGGATCCACTTTCATCGTACAGTTTCTCACTGTGATTTTCTCCGGTTTGTCCGTTGAGGTAACACAGTTTGAGAAGTTTTTGGATGATAAAAACCCCCTGATGGATTCATGAATTATTTGCTTTATTTTGAGGAAATTTGCGGTTTTTGTTGATGAATGTTGTTGAAAATTACATTTTCTGTTAATGAATGTTGATGAATGAAGTGAGGTTTTTGTTGAGGAATGATGATGAATTTTGCGAATTTTTGGATTAACTTTACTCGTAACATATACGGAGTAGTACATGTCATACATATAAATTGATAAAATCACAAGTTTTAACCTTTTTTTACGAATTAGTTTCGGGTTTAGCTTTTTTTATGAATTCATTTCGGTTTTCGCCTTGATCATGAATTATTCTTCTGATTTTGATCCAAGTGGTTGATGAATTGTCCCTTTAAATGCATACATTCTTTGAATTTTAAAGATGTGTGTCCCATCCTAATTGTAGATAACTCTAATTTGAATGCTTTATGGATGAAGCAGAAATTAGGGTGCTCCTTTGATTGGGTAACTTGATTGCCCTTTTATATGTCGTCCATTGAATTTATTGGATTATGTCCCTTGATGTTGTTGATGAAGTTTTTGATTTATCTTTTACTGAGATGGAGGATTGTGTGTTTCTTGTTGATAAATGGTTGCCAGCAACGGTGATCTGTTGCTGGCCAGGGGATGTATGATTGTGATATGTTGTTGTTGCTATTGATGTTGGTGTGTCTGTGATATGTGCATGAGTTTCTTGGATTATGTCCCTTTTAATGTCCCTTGATTAATGTTATTTGGAATATGTCCCTTAATTATGTCCATTGTTTAATGTTGCTTGGAATATGTTCCTTGATTATGTCCCTTGATTAATGTTGCTTGGAATATACTCCTTGACTATGTCCCTTTTTAACTGACCCTAATACAACAAACCAATGCTTGTCCCTGTTTCACCCCAATGTCTATCCCTGTTTTACCCCAATGTTTGTCCCTGTTTCACCCTAATGTCTTGCATTAGTTAGTAAAGTTCTGACAAGTTATAATTAATGATACATAAGGACATCGATGTAAGTTTCAGTGTTGTTGCAATCCATGCTGGCGTTCATCTCCCTTATGATCATCGTTTGCTTGTTCAGAACCTTACTGCACAGGTATATAAAGCTCTTTAATTTTCAGATTGATTTTTATGTCATCTGAGTTTGGAAGCATTATTTGTTACCCTAGGTTATGGTTATTTGGTAGATTGTCCTTTATGATATCATGTAGGAGCTTGCTTGTTTAGCTTGTAAAAATTTGGTGCATGATTCATGTTGTGATGAAAATATAGTATTTTGAAAATTTCAATGAATATTATATCTTATTTTCAGAGTTTCTGATTGTGTTTGTATCATTGTATGTAAAAATGTTAGGTATGAGTTACCAATCATCTTTAACTGAAGTGCCTAATCTTGCTTAGCCTACAAATGTGAACTTGCCTATTGCATAGTGCTTAGACTCCAAGATCATATTCTTATTGTGTTCTGCTCTTTTTTTATTTTTTCTTGGTGTTCAATTCTTAAAATTTACATTGTGATTGTGTTGCAGACTGCAGAGCGCATACTGGATTGCCCTGGCCTGATAAATGACTACTACTTGAACTTACTCGATTAGGGTAAGGGCAATGTTCTTGCTATTGCTCTTGAAAACATTGTATACCTGTGGGATGCATCCACACATACTACATTGGAGCTTGTGACTGTTTCTGATGATGAAGGCCCGGTAACTAGTGTGAGTTGGGCGCCTGATTATTGTCATATTGCCATTGGCTTGGACAATTCTAAAATTCAGGTTTGGGATTCTACCGCTAGTAGAAAGGTGAATAAATCTAACTTGCATACTTTATTTCTTGTTTTTGTTAGTAGTCCTGGTTTCTCATCTGCTCGGGTTTTATGTTTCGCTTGATTTCTTACTGTTATTGTTTTGTTCTTGCAAGTGAGAACATTAAGGGAAGGTCACCAAGCTCGTATTGGTTCACTGGCTTGGAACAAAAACATCCTCACCAACTGGATCAGCTGACAGCAGAATCATAAACAATGACTTGAGACTTAGGAGTCATATAGTTGAAACTTACAGAGGACATCGGCATGAAGTTTGTGCATGATTACAACCTTTTATTAATGAAAATATGTAACTTTATATATATGTTAGTGTTTCTATATCAATTTAAGTGAAAAAAATTGCCAAAAAAAAGTAATTTTTTTTAATTTTTTGGGGCATTAAGGGCACCGATTTTGAACCGAACCAGTGCCAAAAAAAAAATATTAATTTTTTTGGGCCATTATTAGCACCGGTTTGAACCGAACCAGTGCCAAAAGTTTTTTATATTTTATTTTTTTGGGCCATTATTCACACCGGTTTTAGGATTAGTAATATGATCATATGGGCCCTAAATAAAATATTTGGACTCCATATAATCACTAAGTAGTTCTAAAGGTGGACCTAGGCTCGGTTTAGTATTTTGGCCATAACTCACTCATTTTAAGTCGGATTTGGGCTTATAATATATCGTTGGGAATCTGTTTTCAAGCCCCATCCATCTAAATAATAATTGGACTGGGATCACAGACCAAAAATAATCAGATTGGACGTTTTTAATAATTTGAACACGAAATGAATGATTTAAAGGACACAAAATGAATGGTTTGGAATTAAAAACACTTTGGGTAAGGTTAGAAAGATGGTCTAGGATTAAGCAAACTTTGCGCGACCCTTCAACTCTTTTCCGAACTCGTCAATCAAAACGTAAAAGGCAATTATCACTAGGTTTGGTGTTTAGTGAGACAGGATTAGGTGTCTACACCCCCCAATTACGTCTGAAACAGACACACAACGTCGCCGGAATCACCAAAAGAATGTGGTTGAAATTGAACACAGACGTGATCAGAAACTTTACCTCACCGTTGCATGAAAACCGCCGCCCTACCCCGTGAAACTGCACCAATAAAAACCAAGAAAATCCAAGATAGCTACACCAGAAAATCGCACCCTACAGACACCTGAAACCGCCTAACAACTGAGTCGTCGTTAACACAACACCGGTGTAAAGCCTGCCTGATTATTAACCTGTCGAAAAAATCGCCCAATAACTGCCTCTAAATCGCCTTGAAATTCACTTGCAATGCGTCGATAAACTGCCTGAAATTAGCCTCACCGAAAATCCCTTTCCTGACCTAACAATTCGCCGAATAAGCTGCCAAAAAAGAACATGGAAGCCTAACACATAAGCCTACCCTACCCAAGCCTAATCGCCCCTAAACGAGAGGATTTTTGTGTTATTATTATTATTATTATTATTATTATTATTATTAATTATTTATTATTATTATTAATTATTTATTATTATTATTATTATTATTATTATTATTATTATTATTATTATTAAACGACGCCCATATTTTACCAAGTAACACCCGCATTTAAACATGAATGGACAAACATACCCTCGTGTGTATTCCACGTTTTTCTTCCTTGGCCTCTAACTCAATGTAACAGTCTCTCCTCCCAACAAACCACCACCAACCAAGGGCAAGGTCATCAAACACATTGCCGGAGTGGAGGCCAAACGCCTAATTTTTTCAAAACTATAGAGGTGAAATGCCTAGAATTTTCAAAAGTCCCTAGGAGATTCGAAAACAACTTGATTTCGACGAAAAAAATCCATCGGAAACATCGGAAATTCCGTCTGAAAATGGGCTTCCGTCGGAATGTGTCTGTCGCAACACCCTTTGTAGGAAATTCGACCTTTTCCGGCGGAAGGCTAGTTTCCGACGGAATTTTCGACGGAATTATTTCTGTCAGCGCTTTTTTTACTTTAATTGAAATTCCATCGCAATTTTCCGTCGGAGTTGGAGAGGTTTCCGACGGTAATTTCCGTCGGAAGAGGTATATTACGAGGGAAATTTCCGTCGGAAAAGTCAATAAAAAAATTTTAAAAAAAAAAACAACTTGACCCTCACCACTGCCCACACCCCTGCTCACCACCCCAACCTACCCCATTGCCACCTCCTAACCCACCACCACCACTTCCAACCCCTTTTCCCACCCCACCCACCACCACCTCCTAACCCCCCAGCACCACTTCCAACCCCTTTTCCCACCACCGTAACCCCAACCCACCACTACCACCATTTTTCCGAATACAATTCGGACCCAAAAAAAACGAAAAATATTGAAAAAAAAAACAGATCTATACAAATTGAAACAAAATACAAATTAGAATACAAATCTGAACCAAAAAATCGTATCCTATACAAATTGGAGCAAACGAACCACCAACACCAAACTAGCAGGCACACCACCCACCATAACCGTATATATTTCAAAAAAAAATTGATTAAATTACGAAATAAAATAAAATAAAAAACATACCTTAATTCGACCATAGAAAACCGCAAAATTGGGTTTACAAGGTCAAATTCGTCGATGAAAACTCTAGATCTAGAGTTTTCATGGTCGAATTTGACTTGAAAACCTTTGTTTTTGGCAAATTTGTTGATGTTAGTGTTGGTATTAGCGGTTTTGGGTGAGAAGGAGGACGAGGAGGGAGAAGGAATTGTTGTTGTGTCGGTGTTGGTGGTTTTGGGTGAGAAGGAGAACGAGAGGACGAGGAGGGAGAAGGAGTTGTTGTTGTTGTTGGTGTCGGTTATGGTGGTTTTGGGTGAGAAGGAGAAGACGAGGAGGAAGAAGGAGGACGAGGAGGGAGAAGGACAGAGAAGAGACGAGGAGGGAGAAGAGAGGAGGACGAAGGAAAGAGAAGAGAATAGGAGTGGAAGGAGAAGAGAATAGGAGAGGAGAGAGAAAGAGAAGGAGAAGGAGAAATAGGAAAGAAAGAGGCGCATTTCGTTTTTGAAGTTAGGGTTTCTTTTTTCTTTCTTTTTTTTTAAATTAGATTCCGACCGAATATTCCGTCGGAATTTTCCTACGGGATAAAAATCCGTTGGAATATATGGTGTTTCCGACTGAATTTCCGACGGATTTTAATTCCATCGGAAAATTAACTTTCCGACGGAATATTCCGTCGGAAACACCATATATTCCGGCGGATTTTTATTCCGTCGGAAAATTCCGACGAATTTTAAAATTCCGTCGAAAATCCGTCGGAATTCCTGATTTTTCCGACGGAAATACGTGTCCGTCGAAAACAGTCCGTCGGAATCAAGCTGTTTTCTTGTAGTGAAATTCTAGGCGTTGTTTTTCTCTGAGGGTTATTTAATTTGCTAATTAGTTTGGATTTATACAAGTTAGATTCAAGTTAAGAGAGAAGATTCAAGTTTAGATTCAAGCTGTTTTTCAGATTTGCAGGATTATTATTTCTGATTATAATTTTGTTTATTTAAGTTGCTTTTTTGGGCCTGATCTTGTACCCTCTTATTTATTTGGTTTTATTTTAAAATCAAACCTACTGAATCAAAGGATCAGTGTTGCACCTCATCCCGCACTCTTTCTCAAGTTGTGTTCTATCATGGCAAGGTTTACAAATGAATAATATACAAGTTGTGTTCTGAATTTTGATATTTGATTTCCTTTTTCAGGTTTCTGATATTGCATTTTGATTAGGTTTCTGATATATTTGATCAGAAATCTCTCTTTTTACCTCCCTCTCCCCTTGTATGTGTGTGTGTGTGTGTGTGCATGATCTTTGTTGAACTGCTGTAAACTTGCATGCTCCATCATCCTTCCTGACAGCTGTAGTTTCATATCTACTTGTATGCTTCTTAGTAAATATTTGCTTTTAATAAAGATAAATTTCTTCCACAGATTGTTTTACCCATAAATTTTTAGCCATGGATCGACCAAAATTTATCAAATAGTTGATATCATGTAGGATATGAATTTTGAAATAGATCTTGTAAAATAATAAAAGGGTTTACTTTGTGATAGGTTGTAGGTAGTTTGGTTATCAAAAGCTTTTCAAATGATTGAATTTAGAGTAATTTGGTTTTCCTTCATTTGGTGGACTTGTAGAGTTGATATCCTTGCTTAATGTCTTGTTATTGAGCTTATCTAAATTGTTGGTCGGCAAACTGGATGCGAATAAGAGTTTAGACAAGTTTTCTAGTTATCACTTGATTTTATTTCAGGATATATGCAATTGATATGCTAGGAATTTTTCACTTGATTGTTGAATGTATGCTGCATTTTAATCTTATAATATATGTTGCATTTTATCATATATGCTGAGATTTTTAAACGTACGCTGCATTTTATTCCTATTCCTATAATATATGCTGCATTTTAATCTTATTAAGATTGTTGAATATACGCAGCGAGCCTGGTCATTTTCTGAATTGTCAATCACATACATTAATGTTGATATGTATCAATTTTTTATTTTTTGAGGCTTGGGCTTGATTATGCAAATGTCTAGGGCAGGATTTCCTTCCTTATATGAGTAGTGTTATGCTTCTTCTTCTTCTTTAGTCTACTTAGCTTATACCTGATGCGACCATCTCCTCTGCAGACTGATAATGATATTGAATATTCTGATGATGAAAGGTACCTATCATGCTTTTTGGCTATAAACCTCAGGCTTTCAAGATTAATGGATTGTTTGTTAGATACACTTGCTCCAAATGTTTCTTTTTGTATTTTGCCTTAATTTTTTTGGTATTTGTGTGTGTGTCAATGTGCATGTATTTGTGTGCGTGTGAGAGAGGGGGAGAGAGAGAGAAAGAGAGTTGATGCTGTATAGGTTTAGTTCCTTGCTCTTGTTGAATGAAGTTTTTTTATTTTACAGTTAAATCTTTATTATTTTAACATGTGACTTTTCCCCCTCTATTTTTATTTACAGTTAAATCTAGGACTCTTTTGGATGAAGGACAAGTCTGAGCAATTGTGGATGAAATCAAGCAGGTCCTCACTGCTAGCTCAAGTAGAAAAAAGAGAGGTCAGAGAGGGCTAAAGTAGAGGACTATGATGCTGAAGAGAGTAATTTACTTAAAGAGGAAAATGAGCAGAAAGAAAATGAGAGAGATCAGAGAGGGCCAAAGCTTAGAAGTGAGTCCCCTTTGGTTGAAAACTGTAATCCTTGGTGTCTTTCAATTTATAACTTGTCGCAAATATGAGTAACTTGAGTTTCTTATTTGTAAATTTTTCTTATATGTAAATAGTTTACATTTTATTAAGATAATTTCCATAAAAATATTTTCTTTTGTGTACATTTTATACTATAAGCACTAATTATGCTTTAAAAATACAAATAAAAAAATATTTTCTTTTTATTTTATTTGAACCACTTAATGCTACGGTTCATACAAAAAACCGTAGCGTAAAAATAGCAAAAGGCTACGATATTTTCGAAAAAAAAAAACCGTAAATGCAAACACGCTACGGTTTTTTAAAAAAAATCGTAGCAAAAAACTTAAAATAGTTACTGAATCGTAGCATATAGTTTTCCTTATTCGCTACGCCCACTAGTTCTACGGTTCAAAACCGTAGCAAATACCCCTAAAAAACCGTAGCAAATGTCATTTTTTCTACTAATGACAACCACCACCCTGATAACCCTTGCCACCTGTAATGCATTGCCACCCCTATCCTACCTCCTGAATTACCCCCCCCCCCCCACCCCACCCTGAATTCCCACCCCTTCCACTGAACAACCCACCTTACCCTAAGAACCCCCTCCACACCACCATAATCCCCACCCCTATAAATCCCTACCTACCCCGACTACCCAGAATTCCCCATCCCAAAACCCTACCCCCACCCTGAAAGCCCCTCTTCGGCCGCCTTAGCTATTTGTATGCTTCCTTGATATCAAATTTGGAACTATGCTGCCAAAGTACCAACTACCAAGTCCAGTGGAGAGAAACTATTGACAAAATCGCATTAGTCAGCCTCACCAAAGCACAACATATTATCTTCCAAAATTGCAAATGCATGTAGTTGCAGAAAATCACATGGAAGAAGAACAAGGGGAAAAAATCTGGCTAAATAAAGGGAAAAAAACCCAAACCAAACCTTGTTCGGTGGAGGAAACAGTTTGGGTTTTGTGGGGCTTTGACCACCGATTTATTCAAGGTGGGTGGCGATTTTCTGGGTGGGATTGTCGGGGATGAGAAAGGCGGGGGGGTGGAGGCGGTGGAGCTACTGGGATGGGATTAGAGGGATGGGATTTTTTTTTTTTATTTACTAACTTATTTTTTAATAAATAATAAAACTGACTAATTAAAAGTTAACACGTGGAAAACAACCTAAGAAAACAAGTTACTAGTCGGTCAGGTCCGTCGAAAGAAGATCCATGTCAAAGGTGAGATTGTTTCTGGAATATTGAAGGTGTGATTGTTTTCAAAAGACTGAGCAAAGGCGGGATTATTATTATTATTATTATTATTATTATTATTATTATTATTATTATTATTATTATTATTTGTGTTATAATAATAACACATATTAATTTTAATATTTTCAGTTGAGTTCAGTCTAGCTCAAAAGAACAAAGCCTTATTATCTCACTTTATTACATAAACTATATTTTTATCCCAATTGCTTCACTTTAAATATTTATGCTATTTACAAATACTTAGTTTAACCCTACATTTTTACTAATAATTTCTATTATTCCTAAAATTTGCAAGTTTTATTCCCTATCAACTTTCACCATATATTTTCATAAATTTAATTAAATTAACAACTATATTTAAAAATTTGTTGCATTATTATAAATGCACTAGTATATTTTTATTGTATCAACTAAATTTAATTTTTAATATGTAGTGTATTAGAAACTAAATTATTAATTATCATTTTAGTTATTATTCTTACTTATTTTATGATTAATTAATTAATAATAATAATAATAATAATTTATTTTAGTTCAGTTTAGATCGATTCAGTTCAAGTTAGTTCAGATCAGATCAGGTCATTTTAATTCAGTTCATTTCAACTTATTTTAGATTGTTTCATTTCAGTTTAGCAAATTACAGTGTAAAAGAACCGAGCCTAAACATACACCAAACAAAAAAAAACAAAAAAAGTTTTTCTAGTGAGAATGGGATATAATATTATTTTATGTTGTATTGTATGTATAGCATTATTAATTTAGTCAGATTGTCACATACTCCAAATGAAAACACTACATACTGTATATGCTGGGAAGTGGGAAGTACTAGAAAAGGAATGTTGGTGGAGTAAATAAAAATAGGTTTGGTAGTTGAAAGTGTTTCTGATTTCTCACTCACGACCCCAATAATTCATTCAATCTCATTCTCTTTCTATCTCTAAAAAAACATATGATTACAAAAGCCTGCATGTCGACTAATAATTGCAAGAATCCCAAAAGCATGACAAATCTGACCAACTCACACACTCTAGATGAGTACCAGTATATATCTAGCTTTGCTTTTAAAAACAGAGTCTTTGTCCTGTGATAAATATAACCCCTCACGCGTGTACAACCCCTTCTATCAATATACAATTATACAAAGTAGAGAGGGACATTCCCTTTGCAACATAGGAGCTCATCATTGGATGCCCACATCAACTAATGCCTTGTTTAGTTTATCTTATTTTTACGTATTTTACATCATATTAGAAAAAATAAGTTTAAATTAGATAAAATCAGAAAAAATAAGTTTAATTTAGATCATATCAGAAAACTTTTATGTGTCGTAGCTTTTTATCGCTAAATATTGTATCTGATCTGATCACATCAGATCCGATGAGCAAAAATAAGGTGAACTAAACAAACCCTAAGTTTTAGTCTAGTGGTAAGAGTTTGATTCCATCATCATCATTATTATCGTTATCGTTATCGTAATCATTATCATTATCATTATCATTATCATTATCATTATTTGCTCATGTGACATCTAATCTGTTCTTCTCTCCTTTGTTGACATCTACTCTGCCTGCTGATAACTGTTCTGCTTTGCTCTACTCTGCTCTGCCCTGCTCAGTATTAATTAGTAATTAATTATTAATAATAACGATAACGATAACATCAACTACTACAATATATAACAACAACAATTGCAACAACAATAATATATAATAACAACACAGCTCAAACAAGGCCTTAAAGGTTATGGGATTAAATCTCACTGGATGTTTTGTTAGGGTGAGGATTCCCTAATCATTTCTCCTCACTTGCAATGAGTCTGACTTGCTATGTTGAACTAGTTGCGTCTCCACCCCACTGCAACCCCCCCCAGCAACTGCGTCTCAACCCTTCCCCCTCCTCCATCAGTAGTGTCGACCTAGCCCTCTCCTCGTCGGCTAAGTGTAGCCGAAACTCCCCCCCCCCCCACCCTGACCACAATTCCGATGGCCTTCTCCACCCCGCTCCAACCCCCTTTCCCCTTTCTCTCTTTCCCTCCCACCGCTAGTCCGCCACACCCCTGACCATTCTAGTTTCGAGGTGGATGCGTGTGTGGGTTCCAATGCTAAGATGGGGTTTTGGGATGGATGTGATGGTTTCTAATAGGGTGCAATGGCTAGGGTGTTATGGTTTCTAATAGGGTGCGATGGTTTATTATAGGGTGCGATGGCTAGGGTACAATGGTTTCTAATAGGGTGCATGGGGTTTTGGGGAGGGGGGTGCAGGCCAATGATGGTATAGAGGAGGGAGATAGAGGTTTCAGCAAGCCGGCGCGAGGTGGGGGTTGGTTCTGCACAATCAGCAAGGGAGGGGGTCTAGACTGTGGTGGTTGTTGGTGGAAGGGGTCTGTACAGGGGGGAGGGGGTATTTTCACAAAAAAAATTATTAAATAATTTAATTATTTTTTAAAAGATTCAAACCAATCACAATGTGACACGTGTGTGGTTTAATCTATTTAATAGGTTACCAACTGGTTACATTCTATTTTGGGCAGATGACCGGCTGTCAAAGGTCTTTTTATTTTGGAATGATCAAAAGGTCGTTTTATTTTTGGATGACCGACCAAAGGTCGTATTATTCTTGACAATTTTTCTTTATTATTATTGTTGTTGTTGGTCTTGTTGTTGTTGTTTGCAACAATTTACATAGTATTGTTAGAATGAATAGAATTGAACCGAACTAATCCAATAAACCAAATTGAACAATTGATATGTACTAAACTAATTAATCTGATAAATAACACTAAATAGTTTATTTTTATGGAACTGAACAAAACTTGAATTGAACTAAATCAGGCCTGATACATAAATCCAAAAGGAAGGTCCAATACAATTATCCAACAATTAATTATGGATCATGCATGTCTTTATTTATGATAATACATCTCGTGTAATGTTGATGTTAGGAAATTATGTGCATTAAGGCTCCGTTTTCTTCACCTTATCCAAATAAATTTCAATTAAATAATTTAAGTTCAATGAAAATTAATTTCAGTTTAGTTTAAACAAGTTAAGTTGAGCAAGAATAAGTTTAGTTTATTAAAAATAAGTTTTTAATCAATAAAATCCGGTAATTTTAATAATCATATATAATACGTTATAGATAATTCATCACAACAAGTAAAAATAATTCATTTCTAGATTTCGGTAAAAATAATTCTAAATCAGTAAAAATAGTTTATTTTCATGGAACTGAACTGAACTAGAATCTGGACTGATACATAAATCCAAAAGGAAGGTCTAATACAATTATCCAATAATTAATTATGGATCATGCATGTCTTTATTTATGATAATACATCTCGTGTAATGTTGATGTTAGGAAATTATATGGATTAAGGCCCCGTTCTCTTCACCTTATCCAAATAAATTTCAATTAAATAATTTAAATTCAATGAAATTAATTTCAGTTCAGTTCAAACAAGTAAAGTTGAGCAAGAATAAGTTTAGTTCATTAAAAATAAGTTTTTAATCAATAAAATCCGGTAATTTTAATAAAAATATATTATACGTTATAGATAATTCATCACAACAAGTAAAAATAATTCATTTCTAGATTTTGGTAAAAATAATTTCAAATCAGTAAAAATTTTATTTCAGCAAAATAAGGAGAAGATAATATGACTTACATTATTATCTTCCTCTAAATCCTGTTTGAGAGTTTACTTATTCAATAAGTCTTGTGTAAGGCGGGTGTACGTTAATTTTATATAAAAACGGTCAATTTGAGGGTAACTTTAATTATATTTATGGTAACTTTAACCCCTTAATGGATAACTTAAAATTTGCCGTTGATTTGAATTTTAATTTAATGTGTAATTTCTTATAGATTCATGATTACATACTATAAAAGCTAATATGATTAATCTAATACATTATAATTTTTTTGTAAGATAAAATTTAGTACTAGAAAAAAAATAATTTTTGTAGTATAAAGGGTAACTTCAAATACTTTTAAGATAAGTTTAACCAGTCTTACAATAAATTAACGTGCACCTACCTTTTTGGAGAATTAGTGTTACTTATTGCAATTATCTGATTTAATTTTCACAAATAGTTATCATTATGCTTGTAGTTTGGTTAGCTTCATTTCATATGTGTCTGGTTACACCGTGTGACCGAGGTTACTCGGTTAGGGGTTACTCAGTTGGTCAGGAGTTACTCAGTCAGGGGTTAAATTATTTGCCACATGTTGCATGTTTATTGGCCCAAAAAAATGAAAATAAAATAAATTAATTAAAAAAGACCCAAAAAAAAGAAAAAAAAAACCCAAAAAACCACTAGCCAATAGCCATCCCCTTCCCCGACCGACCATCCCCCTCCTCCGGACCACCCTCTTCGATCCAAACCCCACAATTTCGACCTCCCTCCCTTCCCTCACATCGAAAACATTCCCCGGTCTCACCCCATATTTATTTGCGTTTTTCGGCATATGGAGAGAGAAAGGGAGGGTTTTGGATTTTAGGTGATTTCGGGGGTAGGGAGAATGAGGGGAGGTGGCTTCGGTAGCTGGGGTGTGAGATAAGGGAGGTTTTGCGGGGTAGGGGAGGGGGAGGGGACGGTTTCGGGGTGGGAGTTTTGGTTAATGGTGGCTATGGGGTGGCAGTTTCGGGGACGATGGTTTGATTATGAGTTGTTTCGGGGGTGGGGGAGTGAAGGGGCGATTTCGACAGTGTGGTTGTGGAGGAGGGATGATTCCGGTGGTGCGGCGGGGGAGGGGATGGTTTTGGGGGTGAGCTGGATTCGGGGCTGCTGGTGGTGTGCTGTTTTTTGATTTTTTTTCCTCTCATTTTATTTGTTTTGTTTTTCTCTTTTCGTTTTTTATTTTTTGGACCAATCATGCCTCGACACGTGTTAGGTAACTTAGAATAAGAGGTCGTTGACTTTCGTTGACCGATTTGAGATTGAAGAAAGAAAACGCATGTGAAAGTTGATACTATTGCAGAATAATCGAAAGTTGGGATTATTTAAAGTAAATCGGACACAGTTGGGATTATTAAAGTGTATTTTTTCTTTTATATATATATATATATATATATATATATATATATATATATATATATATATGTATATATAAGAAAAAATATAATTAAATTTATAATATTTTTACAAGTATGATATTGGAAATATTAGTGGTCAAATTAAAGTTGTGTATTATAAACTGCGTAAAATGTAAATGAGAGGATAAAAAAAAGGATGGAATAAGTAATCCCAAAATCAATAAAATTGAACTCATACATAATATGATGTTCGTTTTTCCTTCCATTTCATCAACTCCCGATCCCTTAAAATTATTCTATAATAAATAATGATATCTTTTTTCTCAAAACAAAAATTAAATGAGATCTTGCTTGCTTTGCATTGGATCGTTGCTAGTGATTCAACTTTTAGTATGAAAAGATTTACTCCCTCTCATAATAATTAACACATTTGACTTTTTTTTTCACATTTATGTATTAAGTTTGACAATATTTTTTAAAAATTTTATATTAATGTATTTAAAACAAATTTACCATGAAATATGTTGTTAAATAAGTATTAATAAAAAGTTTGATAACCAACTTTTTAATAATTTTCTCACTAACATTAAATTATATGTATTTAAGATTAAATGTGTGCATTGACATCATTAGCGGATCTACATAGTAATAAGGGGTAACATGTGCTACCCCTGAAATTTGGCATAAAAGTTTTAAAACTACATATTTATACAAATTGTTAACCATTGCTGTAGTGGTAAAAGGAGAATCGCTTAAATAGGGTTTTGCGGCAAGCACATCAGGGGTTCGAACCCCATTGTTTCTATTTTTTCTCTTCTTCCTTTTCTAAGTATTTTTACCCATCTTTCTAAATACTTTAACCTATCCTTGCTCTTTGTTCCAAATCAAATTTTTCCCTATAACCAAATTTTCTAAGTATTTTTACCCATCTTTCTAAGTACTTTAACCCATCTTTTTAAGTATTTCTTTAACTATGCACATGTATAAGAAGAGCATTAATAAGATTAAAAGCAATTTAAAAGTTTCCATTACTCTTAATAAAGATTCTTTTTCGATTTTACAAGTTATTTACGGAGTATGGAGTATTTTATTAACCGTAATGATAATTTAGATATAAAAAGGAGTACAAAATTACTAGCATTAATTATAATAAAATAAAATAAAATAATTTGATACTTCATACTATTATGCAATTATTATTATTATTATTATTATTATTATTATTATGTATAATATATCTTAGTAATTGTTATCGTCAATTAATCCGAATGTACTAACACGTAGCATTGCATCAAAAAAATCACTCGGTTTATTATTTTGCTAATCGTTTTTGGGAATTTTTCAATATGAATTCCTAAAATAAAGTTCGGTTTTAATTTTAGTTTTAAATGTTCTTAAACAACTACGTGCGACTGCACTACCTCTGATTGGAAATTCAGGATCCGCCACTGATTGATATGTCAGCATATGTGCCAAATTTAACAGTGTCAATTATTCTGACAAAGAGAGTACAAGTTTTTTAATGTAGTGAAATAAAAATAAAACCACGTAACAAAGATGTAGCAGGGTTACTAAGGGAGATAAATTGTCCCAAACTTGCTTAACCTCGTTGTGGCCTTCGTCAAGGGATCCTCTCAGAGTATTTGTTTGTCCTTTGCATGGAGGTTTTATTAGCAAAGCCTCGTAGAACAGAGAGGCAGTAATTGTTTCGGGGACTCCGTATCTTGAGAGGAAGTTCTTTTATTTTGATAGAGTATAAAACATAATCATGAGCCTCAACCATCAGCTTAAACTTTTGGTTGAATTGGTCCTTTAACATGATATCACAGCTTTACGTTATTGATTTAGCTTTTGTAATTTTTCTTTATTATTTTTAGAAATTAAATTCTTGTTCACCGTTCCCACTGTGCTGCAATTCTTGCAATTAATTTCTTGGTAATTACATTGAGTTCTAGCCCCCTGTACTTTGACGAAGCTTTTAATCCCCTGATTTTTGTTTCACACCATGACAAAGGACAAAGAAAAAACACCTCCGCCACCACCACCACCTCCACCCTAGGAATACCATCTCACTCTTTCCGTCAGTAACCTCAAGAACGCTATCCCTTTAATCTTTGACCGAGAGAAAGTACAATATTATTCAATTAGGTCGAACTTTTCGAAGTTCATTGCCACGCCTTAAATGTTCTTGACCATATTGACTCATCTATTCCTCGACCTTCCGAGGTTTCCTCATCAATGTGGCTCCGTCTTGATTCCGTTGTCAAGCAATGGATATATGGGACTATTTCAACCGATCTTCTTCACTCTGTCTTGTGCAAGGGTGACTCGGCTTAGGCTTTCTGGAACAAATTGAAGGACCTTTTTCAAGATAATAAAACTACAAGAGCAGTCTATCTTGAGAATCAGTTTAATTCCCTTCACTTGTCCAATTTTTCTGATGTTAACGCATACTGTCAACAATTAAATCAAAGTTCTTGAAGGATCAATTGGCCGTCGTGGATCAACCGGTGTCGGAGCAGAAATTGGTTATTCGTCTTGTCTCGGGGCTCATTAATACGGACTATGACCAGTGGCGGACCCACGTGTAGTCATAGTGGGTCCGCGGACCACCTATTATTTTATAAAAAAAAAAAACACTATGTCTTAAGGATTTAGCTTGCAACCTAGTGGTTTTTTTCCCATCCTACCACTCATGAGACGTGGGTTCAAATCCCATTACTCACAATTTTTTTTTTTTTTTGCTTTAGAATGAAAACATAAGTCAGAACCCCAATTCCCCCAAATTAAAACCCTAAGTCCCAAACTCACCTAAATCGAAATCCCCAAACTTCAGCAACCCCGTCGCCGTTCACCGCCTCACCGGCCGTTTTTCTTGCTCCTTCTCAACTTCTCACCGTCGCGGCGTCCTATTAGCTTTAGTCCGTCACTCCGTCAGGCGTTGAGGCGTAGCATGAGAAGACTGAGAACAGAGGCAGCGTGAGACTTAGTTCAGTCCATTGCCCGCAACCGCAGCAAAACCACTGGCCAGCAACCTCGTCGCCGACCTCGCCAGCAACTTCAGTCGTCTGTCCCGGCGTCCCGCAACCGCAGCAAGGCTCCGCTCAGGCGTGAGTGTGAGGTCTTCATTCCGTACTCCGTGAATTCAATTTTGTTTTGAGGTTAGTTTTAAACTTTTAATTTACATAATTACATTGCAAATGATTAGATTCTATATCAAATCATCAGTTTAAATGTTTAATTATCAAAATTATCAGATTATATGTATATCACGATTCACGAATTTACTGTATGAGTTGTTGTTTTTTTTTTTTTTTGGTGAAATTTCTTGATTTTATTAGAGCTTGATTATTTGTATGACTTTATTAGAGCTTGAATCTTATGACTTGATTATCGTCACTTGATTATCAGTATGATTTTATTAGAGGTTGAATGTTGTGATTTGTGAATGTGAGTTGTGGCCGATATTTGACCATTTGAGCCCTATTATTTTATAGTATTATTTCTGTTTAATTGATAAATGATAATAGTTGTCCAACTTGCTTATTAGCTATTGAGAATGGTGATTGCTAATTTGGAGATTTTGGGTTGAAGGATGGATTGAAATTGAGGTTAATGAGCGTTCTTTTGATAATATTATTAGTTTTAATAACTTTGAGAGAACCCTACCTTCTTGTATGATTTATCTAATTCAACATTTAACTTCAATTTCAGAATGAAAAGAAAAACAACTCGAGATATTTCAAGTTTTTTTACTAAAAAAGTGCGTACTCTAAATCCTCCTCCTCCACAAAATGATACTCCTCCTCCACAAAATGATACTCCTCCTCCACAAAATGATTTACCCTTTCAAGAAAGTGAACCAAGTTCTCCTTTACATCATGCTAGTGAACAACATTCTTCCCCATCTCACAATTTCCCTCAAAATGAAGATGGGCAATCTTTTCCCCAAGGTGGTTCGGATCCTAGTGCTCAAATTGGTGAAGGAAGGTTAAGTGCACTTGATATTATTAATCAAATTGGTGATGGATGATATTGTAAATCGTTATCAAAATATGAAAACTCGTCGAGAGCAATTGTAATAAAATTAATAATTTTTTAGTTGTAATACGAATTTGCATTACTTTATGAAATGAACTTTTTTATGTAATTTTTTTTTGTTCATTATACAAGCTTTGACTTTTTTTTGATACTTTATGCGGTCGATGGACAATGATGGGACCACCTATTAATCAAATCCTGGATCCGCCACTGACTATGATACTGTAGCCACAATTATTCAACAAACGGAACCCCTTCCATCCTTCGAGACTGCACGCTCTTGTCTCCTTTTGGAAGAAACAAGTCGGTCCAATGACCAAGGCACACAAGCTTCATCGTTCGTGGCTCAACAATCCGCCGGTAACAATACCACAACCACTACCGCCCAGCCAATCACAGCAGCAGCAGAGGAATGGTGGCGACGACGACACCAGCAGGGGTGCTGGCCAAGGACGTGGTCGTGGTGGTAGCAACAACAAAGGAAAGGGGAGGGGTCGAGGTCGTGATAGCAATCAGCATCAACAACAATCAAATCCACCCATACTTTTAAAGTGGAATATTTCGCGCTGGTATTAGGGGTCCATGCTACACCACACTTTAAGCCTAACGGGCTCTCGTGTGAGGGGGCGTGATAGAGTATAAAAAATATTCTTGGGCCTCAACCATCAGCTTAAGCTTTTGGTTGAGATGGTCCACTAACATGGTATTGGAGCCAATGTGACATAGAGGTCACCAATTCGAATCTCATCCACCCCTCACCTTTAAGTGGAATATTAAGAGCCGGGTATGAGAAAGTCCCATGATGCATCCACACTTTAAGCCCAACGGGCTCTCGTGTTAGACGACGTGATAGAGTATAAAACATAATCTTGGGCCTCAACCATCAACATCAGCTTAAGCTTTGGTTGAGATGGTCCTTTAACATATTTCTCATCTTTTTTTTTCGAATGATTTGTTGTTATTTTCCAAGTATCTATGAGCTAATTGATCGATAACCAAGCACATGTTAATGCTCTTTTTTTTTTTTTTCTTGTTCAAATCAGAGCCTTTTGTTCATGAATTTTTATTTAATTACTGAATAAGAATAAATTGCTCCGTTTTTTTAAATAATAACCGCAACAAATTTAAGGTAGTAAAAGACATTTTTTTTTCTACTAGTGTTAAACATTTAGCTTTTTAGTAATAACATACACTCAGCTCAAACCACAACAAATTTAAGGTAGCAACTATTTACCAATGCAAACACTTTTATAGAACTCAAACCGCAACGAATTTAAGATAGTAAGTATTTACCAAGCACTTTTATACAACTAGTTATTTACAACCAGCTAGCTAGCTAGCCAAACAAGATATTACAACCAATTAATCAAACCAATTAATATCAATTAATCAAACCAATTAATATAACTACTTATACTCCCTCCATTCCTAAAAGAGGGTTACATTTGCCCTTTTTAGCGTTCCCCTTTAATGGTTACGTTTTGATTATTTCTTAAAATAAAATAATAAATTTTTTTTACACATTTTCCAAATACATACATATTTTTCATATAACTATCCCTATTTATCAAAATATTTACATATTCCCAATATAATTATTCTTATTCTAAAAATATTTACGTACTCTCAATACAAATATTCCTATTTTTAAAGTAAATTTAATGCTTGTTTTCCGTTCATGTATTTTCCTTATTAACCATAAAAAACCACCACACGGAACCTTATTTCGGAACGTGGAGTATCAATAAACTAACAACTAGGGAATTACGGAGTACCAAACAACTAAACATTTAAACAAAGCTTAACTTTACTAGAGTATTGAAAGGAGTAATAAAAATCCACCTTGATACGTGGTAAATTAATTAAAAATTTGTGAAGTTTTTAAGTAGAAGGGGAACAAAGGACCATAAATTTGTGTTACATTGTCGGAAACAATTGGTGGTAGTCATTAGTCAAATCTCATGCTAATCTAACCATGATTTATCTGTTTAGACTTTATATGCTTTTTTCCCATAGAGCCACATTACAACATTTTACATTAACTAAGCAACAACCAATAGTAACACAACACGTGTCCAACCAGTTGCTATCTGGTTGTTGGCGAGTCAGCGGTCTAAGCAATTAATCAGAATCATTTCCCTTCAATTGCGTCATTATTGAGTAGTTACTCTTTTCTAACCTTGGGAAATGTTTTATTTTCTTTCTTGTTATCATCAATTTATTACACTGATTTTCTTCAAAAAGCTTCATGTTATTTGCTTGTTAATTTCTCTTAAAAAATTGAAATCATTGCATGGAATTATATATCCAATTAGTTGAAAATTGTTTATGAAATTATATGGAAAAAGGAAAAGGTGATAAATATTGGCACAGTCACTAAATAAACAAAAGAAAATTGATGAATTTTGTAAACACATATAATTGTAAGTATAGAGTAAATTTCATATGAGATAAACTTTTTGAACTTTTCTAATTAGAAATCAAGAAGAACAAATAGGATTGAAAAGAGTACCCATTAACTAGCTAGATTTAATATATAATATAAATAGTGATAGAGAATATAAACTAATCTTGGATTTTAGCCATCAACATTAGTTTTTTTTTATTGAGATGGTTCTTTAATATAGTATCAGAATCAACGTAACACAAATGTTACGTGTTTAAATATCATCCAACCCCTACTTTCAGAGTGGAATATATTAAGCAATGGGTATGGTGGGGAACATGCCTTATCTACATTTCAAACCCAATGGGGCTCTTAAATGTGATGAGGCGTGATAGAATATATAAACCAATCTTGGATTTTAACCATTAGCTTAAACTTTTAATTGAGATAGTCTTTTGACATATAGGAATATAATATTGCCAAATTTGTGATTTTTAAAAATTTGAGTAGTCATTTTTTCGAAAGTTCTTATTCTATAACATATACTATATGGCCATTTGCACACAAATTTAAGCATAAGGAGAGATAGTGTCTATGTAGCAATTATGTGTAAGAACTAAAACAATGAGTAAGTATTCCCTCAATTCCTTTATTTTTGCCCCATTTAACTTTATGCGGTCTCCAAGACACATGTTAAAACGTGTATATCTCCATTTTCATACGCGTAAAATTTATAAACACTTGATATTAATCAAATTTACAATGAGACGAACCAAACAAGATCCCACATGACTATATTTCCTTTTGTAGAACAACGGGAATTTATGGTCAAAGTTTTCAAAGTTTAACCCATATTTTTGAAATGGGGTGAAAAATTAGGGGCAGAGAGAGTATAAGATAAAAAGTAATGAGTGTGTACACCGGGTTTTCTTACTCATCTTTCTCTTACTTTATTCACCGTTTTAATTATTTTGGTGAGTAAGTGATAAGTCCTATATTATACTTCCTCCGTTTTTTTTACTTGACTCGCTTTGACTTTTACACTATTTACCACTCCTCTTTTGACCGTCTTTTGTGAATAATATATAAGGAAAAACATATTCATGTGGGATATGTTTGAATTCGTCTCAATAAGTACTATCATAATATATAACTTTTATAATTTTTACTTATGGAGAATTAAAGTTATTGATCGTTAAAGTTTTGCATTGACAAGCGTAATAAAAGAAACAGGTCAAGTAAAAAAGAACAGAAGAAGTATGTGTTTCTAAGGTCTTTTTAGCTATTTTCAAGTACGGTTTTATGAAAAACTATTATAATAATAAAAATAAATAAAAATTAAACTTTTTGTTTAATTACAACTGTTAAAAGTAATAACCAGGGGCATCATCTGTGTCATACACTAGTTGGAGATTATAAGGGGATAGAATAATTACTACGAAGAATATCTAAGCTACTATTTTACCATCTTTTTTAAAAAAGGAAAATGATATACATAGCTCTTAGGGCTACATATAAGAAGCTAAAAAAGGAAAAAAAAACAAATGAAAATATAAGATTAATTACACTAATTTGCGCGTAATTTTGTCATGCATTTCTAAATTAATACCAAATAAAAAAGTTATTAAATTCTTATTCATAACCCTAAGAGGTTACATATAGCATTACTCTTTTTTTAAAAAAAACTTTATCTATTTTTTTTATTTTTACACTCACCAAACTCTCTTAGAAAAAAAAGAAAAAAAAAAGGCCCTAAATACAACTTTTAAGATATAACTTTCAATGCTGCAGTATTTATCCAAAAATAGTGTTAATTTTTACTCCTAAGAATTATGAAGTTAATTGAGCTTATCTCAGCTAAATTGAGCCTATACGAAATTTTATGAAATTGGTATGCTAATTAAAATTTGGGGGTGTTTGATTAGTGGCTTTTGAAATGACTTATGATTGTTTTTATTTGGTGAAATAGCCTAATAAAATAATCATGAGTAAACAACCTTTTCATCTTGGAGAAAAATTGGCTTAATAACCACAATAAAAAGAAAAAGTTGTTTGGAGTTGATATTGGCTTTTGGATTATAGGTATAATTAGCTAATTAATTAATTATTAAGAATAAGAAACATTAATTCACTATGAATTCTAATTATTGGTATTGTTAAATATAAATTGACATAGTTATAGGCATAAAGCCAAAAACTAACAATTGAGTTTACCAATTTTTTTTTTTTTTATTTGGTCAAATAGCAATGACAAACTAACAACCAATAGCCAATTATCACATTTTCTAATTATAGTTGTAATTTGAACTAAGTTATACCTTTTTTCTCCTTTACTGTATTTTACTTCACTTATCTACACCGATGAAGTAATTATATAAATTATGATCAAGAAAATTGTATTTAAAACCATTATGTGGAGACACTTCTTTCCACTTTGTTTCGTTTGTAGCTCATCTAAGGGAAAATCAGGTAAAAAGACGACATCCTAAACCATACATGAAACTCATATATTATATAATTTCTTCACTCCAAGAAAATGATTTACTAAGTAATACTTCCTCTATTTTTTTAATACTTGCAACACTTCTCTTTTTACGCTTGTCATTGTACTATTTAAATCGCTAATATCTTTATTTACCAGCATGTAAAATTATAAAAATTTGATATTATGAAAGTATAAATCGAGACGAGTCTAACAAGATTCCACATGACTACATTTTTCCTAACTTATAGATCAGCAAAGCTAGTCAAGATGAATTATGGAAATAATGTAAAGGTCAAATTGTTGCAATTAAAAAAAAAAAAAAAAAAAAAAAGGAAAAACGGACAAAGTAAAAAAGAAGCCGGCTTGATGACCAACATATGGAAAGAATATGCTAAATTGCTAATAATTAAGTTGATGACTGCAAAACCAGGTAAAATAAATTCAACATGATTTTTCCATGTCTGGTAGATGAAAAGAATGGCTTGTCTAAATTTGTTTGGTGTCTACAAATTCAAGCCCAATCAATTCAATATATGACAAACTATTACATATCATCTAAATAATTAGTTTTGGTCAAGTCTTAGAAACATGTTGAGTTGAACTAGTTGAGTGCACTATTGCAAATTGTCAATTTGTTTTCAAAGATATAATTAGTTTTATCTTTTAATGATTAAATGAAGAACAAAATCGAATTGAGAGAATATTTATTTCACAACCAACCTAGAGCGTTTTTCTCTGACAACTAATTGCTTCAATCAATAGTAGCACTATAATGAAACTAAACCCCATCTTTTGAAAAGGTTTTGTAACTTCCACTCATTCACTCAAGTAATGTGCTTTGTAATAGTATCAAGCTACCAACATCACATCAAGAGTTAATATTATCATTACTCCTAATGAGGATTAAACAATAGTTATAAAGTTCATCATATTCGAATAATAAGCTTAAATTTTGGGCAAGTCATTCTTTTAGTAGACCAGCATGTTTTGTAATTAGATAAAATTGATTTTATTAACTGATTTATCTTATTAGTTACATTAAATGTTTTGACGGACTATGTTACACACACATATATATATATATATATATATATATATATATATATATATATATATATATATATATATATATATATATACTAAACATCAAATAATTCAATATAGCTTAAACAATTCTTACAAATTAAAAGTAGAGTGTTGATTTTTTTATTTTTTTATTTTTTTTTCAGATCGGCTTATTAAACTCTAATTAAGCACTTTATATCATCTACTTAAAAAAAAAAAAAAACAAAAAACAAAAACCACCATGGTTTTGTATCGTGGCCAATCCATCTAATTGCACTTAAAATGCTCGGTCTAGTATGATATGTCTATTATTTTATATCTTGTTTTTTACACTTAAGGCATGCTTGGATTGGAGGTAATATATTAAAGGGGGTAATAAAAGTCAAACCTGAAAAAAAATAAGTAATTAGAAGTGTTGTTGTAGGAGACAAGGTGTTTATAAATGAGAAAGATAGTTGTGCCATGAGGAAAAGTGAGAGATGGAGGAATTATTATCTTTTTAATGAGGGTAATAGTTACCCACCCTCCCTAGTGTAACTATTACCCCCAAAATGAGGGTATTAGTTCCTCTTTCTTCACCTCATACTACACCATCACTACATAATTTTCCTTACTATCACATCATCACTATCTCCTCCTCCTCTGCATTCACTTTTATTTTGCTTAGTTTGAATTTTATTACATACCCTAATAATACATCTCCCTCAATCCAAACATGCCTTTAGATTTAAGCGTACATATTGTACCCAAGAGTTTCTTTTGTTAATTTTATTAGCTTTGCTCCTTTAGTAAATTTTTATAGGCAAAAAAAGCTTACAAACCAATTAAATTAATCTCTAAGTGTATCTGAGAATAACTAAGAATTTGTATTTATAGTCCCCTGAAAAATATTATAATAATTCTTACCTTAATAAGTTATACAATGTTTCCTCCTAAATTTAATTTAGAGGCCATATTGGTACAGCAACGTAAATTATATAGATATATATCATGGAATCGACGCATCGAGTGCACTGAAGCTGTTCACCAATCTATTATTATCTGACTAGAGTTTTACCTGATGTTTTGACTTGGTAATCAAAACTGACATAACCCGATATTCAATCATGATGAGTATATATATTGGTATGGTAACGTATATTATACTGGAATATTATGAATTTATGACCAATTTGTATAGACGCTTGAATTGAATAAGTATGTAACATTACATAGTAGGTGGCAATCGGCCGATTGATATATCCATTTCGAGTTAGGGTCAAGTGTTTTTTAGTCTATGGCTGACAAATCTATTGATTCAATTTCTTTCGAGTTCACTTTTAGGTTTGTCACCAATTAGTTTTATTGCGAAATATACACCAATTTTGACCTTATTAAAATATTTTTGGCTCATGTTGGTTGTGGATCATTCAATCAATTTTAGTTCATCTAGTTTTGAGCACAAATCAAATATGTATTCAGAGAATTCAATTTAAATCATTCAAGCTAGGTCAATTTTGTTAAGTTTAATCATTAACATAATCAAAATTCTATTTTCATCTCTATTGTCAAACTTTATTTCCAAGCATCACTACTCTTAATTGTTTCACTAACCAAAACGACATAAAGAGAATAAAAATTGTAAGCACTAAATGACACAAGTAAGATACAGAATCAGCATGTACTTAAATTAATTAAGACTTCAATTATGAAAGAATATGAATGATTTAGTGATTAATAAGTTGCTTAATTATATATATAGTCAACGAACCCCAATGTAACAACGAAATAAAAAATCGTAATTGTGTAAACAATCATTTCATTGGGTAGCTACGTTTGGACAATATGATTGAGCCTTCACCTTGTGATAATAGAGAAATAATAATGAAAAAAAATTTAAGTTATGATAATGCTAGGTTAAAGTTGATAATAAGGTTAGGTTTCTAATATTTTCAGATGATGATGATCAACATCGCATTCCATATGTAGTTATCATTCCCCCATTTGGGCACTAATTTTATGAGTATTGCAATCAATTTGTCCCAACGATGAATGTAATCATGCTGCCTCTAGCCCTCTAGGGGTATATACAGGATCTCATAAACTCCTTTTTCTTGCCTATAGATAGCACCTCTTCATTCTCTATGCTCTATCGGATCTATGTATTTATTACAGAGTACTACTATCGTCAAAGTTATTACTTTCTCCGTATCTAAAAGTTTTTCTTTAGACAATCACTGTTAACATTGAAAATTTTTGTAGAGATCAATGGATATGAAGTAACTATCAATAATTTTCTTGAACATTTCTAAATCAATCATTAGTAATATTTTATTTTGATCAATTGTGAGAAAATAATAATAATTGAAAACAACCCACATTAAAAATAAAATAAATAAATAAATAAATAAATAAATTTAAAGCTATGATACATTACTTATCATCATTTAAAAAAAAAAAAAAAAGTTTACATTAATTAATTAAGTCAAGAATTTTCATCAAATTTTCAAAAAAACTTTGTACTTTGAGACACATTTATGAATGATCATGAGTTCAGATAATTTTTAATAGATGATATTTCCAAAGGTGACTTTGAGTGTTTTGACGTGTATAATGAGATAACTTTTGATGTTGCATGGGAAATTATTGTAAATTTGCTATACATACGACTTGTTGAAATTTCATTTAAGAATTTTATGCAAAACCTTTAACTAAAGATTGTACTTGAACATTCAAATGGCGATTTGTAGGATTCTTAAATTAAATCAGCACGTTTTTCTTTTTTACGTGGCTAGACACACCATGTGGCCGCTTATAAAAAAAACAAAGTAATCTCTATAACATTGACCAAATAATCCCTATTATACAGATAAAGTAACCCTTGTAATACCGAATGAGTAACCTCTATAACACTAATCAAGTAACCTCATGATGGCTGACTACGTCGTGTGGCTAACCACATATAAGAATTTGTGCTTTAATTATATACTAGCAAAAATTTATTTTAAAAAAAAATTAAAGTTCTTTAATCCATTATTTAGTACGATTCAAACTATATTGTCCCATATGAGTAACATAACTATTGTATTTTTATTTTCTTATAAATTGAGAATAATTTAAAAGGTTGTCTCAAATTGTAGATAATTACAAGACTATTCTAAATAAGAACATAAAAAAGAAGCAAAGAGAGTGCATTCTATTTGGTTAATTTAACCTTCAAAGAAGATTATTACGTGTTTATTTTATTGATTGAAATTGGATGATCTTTTTTGTCGCCTTAGTTGCAAAAAGGTGAAGGAAAAGTACAGCTAGGCTAGCATATGTAGGATTGTAGGAAATGTTACGAAGAAAATAAAACTCCTATGACTCTAGATAATACAGTTACTAAAATGTTGATTGAAATGGAATTTTACAAATTACTATTTTTCATCAAACATGCACTCTACTTCGTTCACGTCGTTCCTAAAAGTATCTACTTTGATTTGGAACTTGCGAGTTGTGACTCACAAATTCAAAGTGCTTATCAATTTGGGCAAACTCTAATACGCGACTCCGTATTTCTTTTTCAATGCTAGATGCAATGGGTAAATTAGACGCTATCAATATGAGTCATTTTACACGTTATTAAATAGTTGTATGATAATATATACTTTACCATTATAAGGCATATAGATGATTTTAAAGAATAGCCAGGAAATCACGTTGTGCATTTTGTTACGAAGGAAAACTTTCTCTGATAGTGCCTAAAATTTGTCAATTACCAATCACTCCATATAGCTAAGCTATTCATTCTAGAAGCAAATTCGATTAAGAAATAAAGTGGGATTTTCTCACTTAAAATCATTAGATATTATAGATAATTTTCAACATCTTGAACAAATTCATATTACTAATTAATAGGATGACTTATATTTTCAGATATTTGTATGATATGAAATAATTACATGATCTATTTTGTGTATGAATTCAACGAAGAATAGTCTTCTATTACTCTTTATATTAACAACTAGTACGATTTATCTCATTCTTTCAAGCTTCCAATTATTATTAATCAATAAAAGGATGATAATGATTATTATGTTAACAAATTAAAAAAGTTAATCAATTCTTGATAATATATCTTTATGGAATATAAGCGTTAGGTGCAAGGTTTTTTGTCGTAATTAGCGTTTCTACTACTCATATCGTTGACTTCGGTTCCAAAGAAGGTTTGATAAGACCCTAAATTTTTACTATGAGTGCTAGAAAAAGTGACCAAGTCATACGAAAATAATCTAAGGTCCAAATCATTAGTAAGACTAGATTTTCTGATTGACATAGCCGAACATAACTTGATTCGTTTTTGTTACCTTTAAGCTTTAGGTGAGAGGAAAAGACAACAATGTCTAGTAGTGTATAAGATTGTTCGCTTAGCTATATGTGTATCGGAAAATTTTACGTATGCGTAGGGAATATATACTTGGGGTAGTTAATTTAATGTTTAGTTGGTTCATACGGAAAATAAAAAGGTAAACTAAAGTTTTTAGATTTGTTGGGTTAAATTGAATTTCACTTATTTTGTCTAAACTATGAGCTCATTGTAACAAATGAGACCTTATATTATTGGTTGGTACTAGCACTGTCAAAAACCGAACCGAACTGGTGAAATTGAACTGTTTCAACTAATCCGAATGAGAACCGAACCGATTAAAAATCGATTTTATGAAATCGAAAACCGACCCGAACCGCATGTTAGTAAAACCAAAACCGAACCTATCCGAGTAAACGTTAAACCGTTTAAGAACCGAACCAAATCTAAACCAAACTGAAAGGAAATCAAACCGAAAATGAACCGAACCGTTTCTAACCCGAAACCATTTGAACTGGCATAAAAACCGTTTACACCGAACCGTTAACAAACTGCAACCCGTTTGCACCGAATCGTTTATAAACCGAACTGATTATAAACCGAACCGCTTATAAACTGAATCGATTATGAACCGAATCGCTTATAATTCGAACCGTTTACAAACCACTTCCTACTAGGGGTGGTTATTGGGCGGGACAGTGCGGGTCATTATCTCCTCAATTCATCCCTCGTTATTATGACCTCAGTATGATGTCCACTATTAACTAAATGATCAAATAAGAAGCAAATAATAATCTGATAGTAAAACAATATTACATTAATGCACTAAACTTTTATAATCTAATTCGTAATAAACTAGTAAGATCAGTATGGCTAAACTAGAAACATAACATGATATGTATTTATAAAATTAATGAGAATTTGCATATAATATGATGCCTCAATACGAAGTGATGAAATCTCGGCTTGATATAAAACTTGTTAACGAGCAAAAAGTTAGAAAGTAGTATAAAATTTCAAACCAAAATCGTTTAATTGCCAGAATCCAAACAACTTGATAAAAAATCGATTTTTTGAAATCAAAAACAGACCCGAACCGTAATTTAGTAAACCTGAAATAAAATCGATCCAAATAATGTTAAATCGTAGAAGAACCGAACCCGTTAACGAACCGAACCAGTTATAAACCAAACTAAAATAAAACTGAACCAAAAAAGAATCGAACCGTTTCTAACCCGAAACTGTTTGAAGCGGGATAAAAACCGTTACACCGAACCGTTAACAAACCGCAACCCGTCTGCACCGAACCGTTTACTACCCGAACCATTTACAACCCGAACCGAATTTAAATCGGGATAAAAACCGTTTACACCGAACCGTTAACAAACCACAACCCGTCTGCACCGAACCGTTTACAACCCGAATCGAATTTAAACCGTTCAAGAATAAACCGAAACCGAATCGAATCGATAATTATTTAAACCGAATTGAAACCGACCCGTAAGACATTTGAACCGATTTCAAACTGACCCAATTTCAAACCGAACCGATTTCAAACCGAACCAAAACCGAACTGTAAAACCGTTTTGACAGTACTAATTGGTACTATTGGGCTATGTTGGAACTTATATATTAACCATATCTTAGCTAAACTTAAACTATGTATGTGAACTAATATGAATGAACTAAATAATTGATCCTTTGTCTATTCTTACATGAGCTAAACAAATTTCTAAAATGAACTTAATAAGTAAATAAGCCTAGAAGGTTGCACAAAATGATGGAAATACGTACTACAAATATATATATTCCATAAGAACTTTGACCTCCCACAATTTACCAAACAATTGCAAGTTGCTGCAATATATAAGAAATAGAGAACTTCAAGGGCAAACCAATTTCCATGGAATTGTTATTTTCTACATACATTCAACTAAATTACAACTTAGAGTCTTAGGCTCTGTTTTTCTCACTTTACATGCAACCTAAAATAAAATAAACAAAGGAATAATATAGAAAAAAAAATGAATTTGGGAGTGATTGTATGCATTTTGTGTAAAATACCTACACTATTTTATAATATAATAATGGATGGGAAATCTGAGTACTCATATAAAAATGTTAAGAAAAGCAGTAACTTTTTCACAAATAATATCGGATTATTAATGTGTTATACTTGGTATGGTATGTGTTAGCATTATAAGGCCCTTTTTTTTTAGATTTATTTTTCAAAGTTTCAATTTTTTTTTTAAAAATAAAATTAATTTATAAATAAAAGTCATACGACATCTACAAAGAGATTTTGATCTAACAAATACATATAATTGAATCAAATAAAAACATCTTGTCAGCAAAGCTATGATCGTTATGGAAAATCGTGCATTTTTCATACCCTCTTTCATATCGCTATGATTTACTGCCTTTTTCGGCAAGGGGGTCTATCGATCTGTTATAGCCGTGAAGAAAATTTTCGTCTGATTCGTTAGATTATACTAGAACAATTAACCTCTTTTTCGATCTCGCACAAAATTTTACCCATAAAACAACTCTATAGCAATCCATGAAATAAAAAAAGCAAATCCTCCCTCAAAAGAGAGAAGAAAAATCCAGTCTTTCGAAGGAGCCAAATCCTCCTAAATAAGAAGAAAATCCTTGTCTTTCAAGGGAGAAATGTTCATCCTAGAAGATGAAGAGTTATTATAAACCTAAAACAAGAGAAAAAGCACACAAAAACAACGATTGGGTCTTTCCACCGATAAAAAAACCGATGAAAGCCACTCCAAAATTCAACAATGGAGGCTAGGTTTTTAGAGAGAGGAGAGAGAGGCTAGAAAAAATTGTATAATTTGCTTAGATTAAGTTTCAATTTAATTTAGTTAAGCTCAGCTCCATTTATTTTAGCCACTTAATTCGTCATTATTATTATTATTATTATTATTATTATTATTATTATTATTATTATTATTATATCTCAAAAACAAACAAAGTCATACAGCCTACAATAAATTAGTGGGAAGTCGAAATACAATTTGGGCCCCCACTCCTCTAGCTATAGCAAAGCCTACCCTAGTGAAGATATGAGCTACAACACAAGCGCCAATGTCTTGCGTCGTCGAGAACCTCTGAACCCGTTTCAGCAACACAACAGCCTCCTTCTCTAATTCCCCAAACGAAGAAAAAGAGAAGGGAATGAAACCATATCCAATCAGCCGACAACTAGCTTCATACTTTACCTGCTTCCGATGAGCCGCATATATCAGCCACAACCTGTCCAGGAACAAAGTCAAATAGCCCTGTCTGTGTCAAAGGAGAAGACCCTGTTAAGTCCACACAAACATCGCGACCATGATCCTAGGAATAAAGTAACACATCAGCAGGTCTAAGGGGCCCGCCAATCCCTCCAGACAATCCTATGTCAACCTCCTTTCTTGCTGAAATCCCAGATCTGTAGCAGATATCAACAAGGGTATCCCGGACAACATTATGCCGATGTTTAATACCCACAATACCAACACACGACACCGCGTGATCACCAAAAATATCCCCAGTAAAAACCCAAGACCAACAATGCTAGCATGTTGTAAAAGTTGTGTTTGCAACCTAGCAGACTGTAACCGAAAAACAAGAAAAGCATAATGATGAACATCACCTGCGGAATATACCCCAAGCCCTCCAAACGCAAATAGTAAGGTAGCAAGCCGCCACTGCTAATCGCCAAACCCAGGCCCCGAAGCAGTAACAATACGTTCCAAGGAAGATCGAAGAGCCCCGTCGAATGTACGCTGATCCGTCTCAAAAGTACTAGGGGGACAAGTACGCAATGCAAAGTAGAGTTTAGAAACTCCGGTACAAGCCCTAAGTAACAATAGCTCACACTAAGGATCATCAAGCATGGAAACCTTATCCATAAGCGCAATGGTCTTGGTCACCCTCTGCATCACAAGCTCACCACTAAAACCGGAATCGGAACTAGCGGGACCACCAAGCAACTTAACACCACGCAAAGGTCGAGAAATATTAGGTGGAAAGACACCCACAAGCTTGCTTCGAGGGTCTTCTGTAGGCCAGAAAACTTCAGTTTTTTCCACGTTAAGATGTAATCCAAAATGAGGCCCTTCCTCCATAATCAACTGCAGAACCTTCCCCACCACCAACATGTCACCAATAACAGTGCCGTCATCCAAATACCAGGCCTGAAGACATACATCAAAATTGTCCCTGATTTTACACACCAAGGGTTATTATTATTATTATTATATGGAAAATTACAAGTTGATCTCAGAGACATACATCAAGATTATTATTATTATTATTATTATTATTATTTATGGAAAATTTCAAGTTGATCTCTGAGATAAATCTGTAAATATATCTCCTCTCACAATATAGTGTTTTTCTTTTATTTTTTAAATAATAAAAGTTAAATAATAAAGTGACACATAAATCAATGCATAAAGTTGTGAGAGGAGATAGACTGAAACTGAATTGTTAATCTCATAAATTAACCTGGCTTCCCTTTATTATTATTATTATTATTATTATTATTATTATTATTATTATTATTATTATTATTATTATTATTATTATTATTATATCAAAATTACAACCTATAAAAAATTAGTGGGAAAACGAGATACAATTTGGGCTCTCACTCCTCTAGCTATAGCAAATCCTAGTAAAGATATGGGCAACAACACGTGCCCCAATGTCTTGCGTCTTCGAGAACTTCTAAATCCGCTTTAGTAATGCAACAACCTCCTTCTCTAATTCCCCAAGAGAAGAAAAGGAATAAAGGAAGGAAATCATACCCAATCCACCAACAACATCAGCGATCCTCAATCAGCTTGATTATTAAGTAAGATATTGAACTATGTGAGTATTATTCAGGTCCCTAAGCTAGCTTTATTAAAAAAAAAAGTTACATTTGCAACTTGTTATCATCAAATTTGAAAGATTGGAAGATCGAAATGGGACCGTATGTAAAATAATCACCAAGATTATTATACATACCACATTAGCTTTTTTTTTTTTTTTTTTTTTTTGTTTGACAATACACATTAACTTATTTTATTGTACAATGAATAAATATCTTTCATTTCAAATGCTGGACTTGTAATGCTCCTGCATGCTTATGTATTTAGAGACTGTTTAGTTCACCTGATTTTAGCTGATCTGATCTGATCTAAACTTATTTTTTCTGATCTGAACTTATTTTTTCTGATCTGATCTGATCTGAACTTATTTTTCCTGATCTGATCTTATCTTTTCTGATTTGATCTTATTTTTTCTGATCTGATCTAATCTGAACTTATTTTTTCTGATTTGACCTTATTTTAATTATTTCAATATTCTACTTTTAATGTTAATTAATATTAATGTTTAATTATTATTATTATTATTATTATTATTACTATTATTATTATTATATTATATTATTTATATTATATTATATTATATTTATATTATTATTATTATTATTATATTACTATTATATTATATTATATTCTTATTCTTATTATATTATTATATTATATTATTATTAAAAATAATAATAATATCATTATTGTTAATGGAATTGTTTCTAAAATTTCAAAAGGTGAGGTTGTTTCTGGAAGATGGAGCAAAGGTGGGATTATTAGATTTCATTTTCCTTTTTTTATTTAATCTTTTATATTTAACTTGTTTCGTGTGTTTAAGTGTTTTTTTATTCATTTGTTCCTCTATTGAACCTTTTTTTTTTATATAAAGAAAAAGACTCTACTGAGTCGAAACCTCTCATAGGTTCTTCCGACCCATGTTAGCGTTAGGCTCCTCTATTGAAGCTTGGAAGACATGATTTGGGTCACGCACGAATTATACTCCGTAAGTAAATTAAAAGTGCCAAAAAAATAAAATTTTCCTTTTTTGACAATTTTTTCCATGTACAATGACTATTTTATCCATATTATTATAACATAATGAGCCCACATTTTATTTATAATCATAACTTAAATCAATCAACACAATATAACTATAACTTTATATTCTCAAAACTACATGTTCCCTTAAAAGATTATCCCTTAAAAAATTAAAAAAAGTAAAAAAAAGTAAAGAACAGAAAAATAAATACCAAAAGTGGCGATATTCCCCATGTTCTTACCATCTTCATGTTCTTTAATACCATTCCCATTTCCAGAATGACGGTTTTCAAAGTGAAAAAAAAAAATCAATCCTTACCCAAAATCGTCAACCGGATCTACCTGTTATTATAAAATCCCGTGCGCCGCTAATTTGTTCACGCCGATTTTCAGTGTTCTACTGAATGTTTGAGCTACAGTGAGAGGCAAACAACATTTTAATGAGATAAATTGAAAGAGACGACAATGAAAAGGACGATGATGTTCTTCTTGAAGACCAGCCGTACGGTATGTAATTTCTCAATTTGAATCTTCCTCTTTTAAAGCTTCCACGATCTATCCACCAACATCAGTTTTTCAGATGTGTTAATTTTATTATCCTAAGATTTTGATTTTTATCTGAACTCACATTTTTCTTTTGTTTAATTTATTTATTTTAAATTAATTATTCTGTAATCTGAACTGGGTTTTCTCGGTACTGTATTTTTACTGCCTGTCAATTCTAGAAATCTGAACTGGGTTTTCTCTAATTATCTCATTTTATAATAATTAATCTAATCTGATAACCGACAATTAATGGCGCATTGACTATATCCTAGGAAATGAATACCAGACATGTAATTGCATGGTGCATAGTTGACTATTTTTTCTTTACATATCAAGTATTGTTTTATTCCTGAAAAAGTATTGTTTTATGACTTTATCAGAAATCTGCATAGTTGACTGACAAAAATATTAATTGGGAGTGTTGGTAGTTTGGTACTACGGTTTTTTTGTGTATATATATTTTTTCGTATTGCAATATTTCTTACCTACAACACATCAATCTCTCCCAAATTTTGTCCTTCTGTTGGTCATTGTAGTAGCTTGCTCGTATACAATCTCGTTGATAGGTAAATACCTTAACTCTTTATTGTTTTTTTTATATTATATTTTCATAATTTCGTCTACAATCATCACTTCATCGGGTAATTTACTAGTTACGGAGTATATTATTGTTTCAATTGAATTTTTATCTAAGGAGGAATTATTTAATTTTCAATTTTTATGTTGTGTAGTCAAATTATTAGTCAAATTGATGATTGTATAGTAGGTGATAAGATGATATATCATTTTTTTTTTGAAAATTATCTATCGATTGTCACCTTGTTATTTAACTTTTACAATACTTGTGATTTGTGAATTGTTTACTTTATGGGTTTTATTGTTTAGAGTTGGGTCATGTATTATGCTGGTGGTTATGGGGGTGGGGCCGGTGGCGATGAAGGGGGTGCTCATGGGGAAAACTGGCAAAGGAGGAAAAGAATAGAATTAATCTAATATTGGAAATATTTTACTATACTTGTTATAAATGGTCCATGTTATAATTATTTTGATAACACTTTAATTATTTTGGTAATACGTATAGTGTCTTTTTTTTTTTTGGGTGACCATTTCTATAATGATTGATAATACTTTATTTTGGTTATACGAATAGTGTTAATACAGTAAAAGAAGAGATGAATTAGTAAAGAGCTTGTCCACTTATAATAGCATCAAGTAAAGAACTTATCTATTTGAGATTCAATTATTACCACTACTTTAGCCAAATTCAAGCTACCGCTATTATGTAGACATTAGTGATTTACAAACCCCCCTCCTCTCCCCACACGGCCTCACACACACACCAAGGAAAAAGGAGGATATCGGGGTTGCATGTCTTTTATAAAAGTAAATAAGGAAAATAATTTAAATGGTGGAGTTTGGTTGCGTTGATTTGAGGATAAATACTATATACATAAGAAACGTAGCGTATATATTTATGTACTTATTTTGATTATTTATATCTTTCATGCATGAAACTAATAATTTTAAAGTGCTCTTGATCATAGTGTAATGGCTGGTAGGATAGCATGGTCTGATGACAGCACATAATTTTATTTGGACATATGCTTGGAGATGAAAGCGGGTGGACTATCAAAGGTTAATTGGTATAGAATAGTGAGTACTTTGAACGTTAAAAGTGGGAAGAATTTCAATATTAAACAAGAAAGAAATCATTGGGATGATTTAAGGAAGAGGTTCAAAATTTGGAATGAAATGGAACTCAATTGGACCGGTCTTACATTTGATCCTATTACTGGTTGTCCTGTAGTTGAACAAGATGATAAGTGGAATATATTTGTGAAGGTATGACATTTTTTTTATCCATTTTGTTGCATTATGACCTCTACAATGCTAATATATTTTAAAATTTATTTAATCGAAATTTTGTGATTTATGCAGAAACATAAAGGTATGCCAGCGAGATTCCTAAGGAGACCATTGCCTCATCTAGAGAAGTTACGGGCACTTTTTTCAGGGTCTTTTGCTACTAGCAAATGGAGTTTTTATCCAGGATTAGGTGGGGAACAAATTGGTAAAGAAAATGAGGAAAGGTCTGGGCACAGTGATGAAAATATAGGAGATATGGAAATAAGTAGGGGAATAAATAATTCGGATGATGAACAGAGCATTTCACCTCCTAAAAGTACCTCGTTGGGGAAACGTAAGAGTGAAGGGTGTACTAGTAAACTTAAAAAAACAAGAGTAGTAACATTGACTCTTGTATAGAGTTGTTGAAAATGTCTATTGAAACTAATTTTAAGCAAGGGAGTGGTAATAAGTATAAAGATGTTTCAGACGCTCTATACAATATTGAGGCTATTGTTCAACAAGGAGAAGGATTTATTTACCAATGTATGAATTTTCTTCATCATGGCGATAATGCAAATTTCTTCTTAGGTCTCCGAAGTGATGATCAGAAGATAATGTATTTGAAGACAGCATTTCAAGATCCAACATTGGGTGGTCCTTAATTAGGTTTTTTGGGGTGATGAGTATTTGAAGTTAACTTTGTCTTATGTTTTCCTATGACTTTTTTTGCACTTTCATATGTTCTTTGTTAGTTATTTGATGTTGTTCTAGTTTTAATTAAGGTTCCACATATGAAGCTACTATTTTTTCTGACCTTTAGGTTTAAGTAGCTTCATATGATGTTATTGCTTTTCAGGTGATCTAATTAAGAAGGTTTAGCCTTTATTTTAAAAGTCATTGTTGATTTTATTTTACAAATTGAATAATGTTGGTATTTTGTTGGTTTATGTTGTAGAATGGATAACACACTTTCAATGTGCTTGACAATTATCGCATTAGAAGAGCTAAAGAGACTTCTTACACCAATTGAGAGATTGCCTCTAAGGTTAGGTGGAGAATCTGGTAGCGAATACATAAACAGACTACTACATGCCCATCCTGATTTATGCAAAGAACAATTGAGATTAGATAGAAACACATTTGTGGATCTTGTTACTTGCATGAAAAATAAAAATTTATTATCGGATGGTCGTTACATATCTGTGGCTGAGCAATTAGGAATATTTTTATATATCATGGCTAAAGGCAGTTCTTATCGTGATGCTGCCGGTCGATTTCAGCACTCTATTGCAACAATTGGGTTGTACTTTAAACAAGTACTGGAAGCAATGGTTCATTTGTCTACCGAGATCATAAAATCATACCAAAGTTTGACCGTGGTGCCAAAAAAAATAGGTGACAGCACAAAATATTGGCCATATTTCAAGGTATTAAGAAACATTATTATTATCTTGCATTGTCATTATATTATTTTATGCATATGCAATATATAATCACTTATAAAATGTATCCTAAATGTTAATGAACTATTAGGATTGTGTTGGAGCATTGGATGGGACTCATATAAATGCAGTTGTAAGCGATGATGATGGTGTGGCACATCGAGGGCGTAAAGGAAAATAAAACATGGAATGTTTTGGCTGCCTGTTCCTTTGATAGGCTTTTCACGTTTATCAACGTTGGATTTGAAGGTAGTGCTCATGATATTACTGTATGGAACCATTGCTTAATTGTACCAGAATTTCGATTTCCCCATCCACCTCCAAGTATAATTTTAAATAGTGTATGTTTTTACTCCATACATGACACTATACTAATATGTTGTATAACTTTATTTTGTAACAGGAAAATATTATCTAATAGATTCTGGATATCCGAATACCGTTGGATATTTGAGTCCAATAAAAGAAAAAGATATTAGAACCCATTTGCCTGAATTTCGAAATGGTCTACCAACACAAGGCATGCTTGAACTTTTTAATTATCTTCACTCTTCACTTCAAACAACGATCGAGAGATGTTTTGGACAATTAAAAGGTCGATGGAAAATATTGACAATGATGCCACAAATGGACACTAAACATCAATTGGCAATTATGGTTGCTACATTCACACTTCACAATTTTATTCGATTACATGAGTTGGATATACCCATTGATAGTGGTATAGAAATCGAACCAAGAGCAGATTATGATTTGTTTAACGAGAATCGTAAAGCTGTAATGAAAGAAGTACAACTTAATGTAGCGAAGGAAATTTGGAACGTCTTGTAATGAAAATTATATTTGTAAACGTTTATGATTTGGAGCTTATAATGAAATTTTAATTATTATCGTTTATTGTTTGTGCTATTTAATAACATAGACAATGTTGCTAGTTCAAACAAACGATAAAATCAAATCCGATACATCATAAATCAATAATAATAATAATAATAATAATAATAATAATAATAATAATAATAATAATAATAATAATAATAATTTGATCTGAACTTATTTTTTCTGATATGATCTGATCTGATCTGAACTTATTTTTCCTGATCTGATCTGATCTGAACTTATTTTTCCTGATCTGAACTTATTTTTTCTGATCTGATCTGATCTGAACTTATTTTTTCTAATCTAATCTGATCTGAACTTATTTTTTTTGATCTGATCTGAACTTATTTTTCTGAAATAAGTAAAAATAAGGTGAACTAAACAGGGCCTAAGTATAATAGTAAGTAATAAGTATGTATTAGATGGTCTCATGGTCAAGCTCTTTTTCTCTTCCATCATATTATTATCATCATACTATACTATAAAATATATATGACCAACTTTTCGGTTGTACGTATATCATTTATCAGTAAGGCTCAAGTTTTAAGTTTGGCTTTAAAGAAAAACTATTCGTATTTATATTCCTCGCCGGAGAGGGAAGTAAGATTTTCCACGGTGGTGGACAGAGGTAGGATAATATATCAGAAAAAGAAATTGATGGCTTGTAGAGTTGTAGATCGACATACATGTAGTGGTGCTACACTGCTACCGTGCTAGCTTAGTAATGGATGACATTTCATTTGTTTACATATAATGACTTATAAGCCATAATGATTAATCAAATTATACAAAAACTTAACATATAGCAGCATGCTATGTCAAATGATGAATTCCATTTCAATCAATGAGGTATTGGCCTAGTGATTAAGATTAAGAGCCTGTGTATGATAGGTTATAGGTTTAAATCCCCCCACCCCCTTATATAATTTGTGGTGCCCTTGTAGCTCATTCGCATAAATAATAAAAATAATAATAAATTCGAGTCCAATAAATTTACGTTACCAAATTTTATATGATTTTGTAGATAAAAATGAATTGAGACTAGGTCGGTCCAAGATCGGACAGGATCGAAGATGACCGAAAAATTGAATTTCAAGAACCGAACACCGGACCGTTTAAGCTAGGACCAAACCCGGGCCAGAACGAAAAAATCGGTTCAAAATTCGGATCGCACCGTTTTGGACTGATTTTAGAATTTTCATTAAAAAAATTTCTAAATATTAAATAATTTATGGAAAACTCGTAAAAAGATAAAGGAAAAACAATATTTTGACATCTTTTTTTGTATGTTTAGTACAAAAAAGCTCATACGACTAAAGTTTCCAAACTTGTTAAGGATAATCTTAATCATTATTAAAGGTTTTATGTATAATTTTAAGCAAAAAACCAGTCCGGTCCAAGACCGATTTTTATAGGGTTTTGGACTGGAACGAACCGAAAACCGGAAAAATAAATTTCTCAATTCGAAGACCGGACCGATTAATTTGGTCCGGTCCGATCCATTTCTTAGGTCCAGACCACTTTTTGAACACCCCTAATTGAGATAGTGTATGTGTTTTATTCACCTGATTTCAGTTATCTGAACTTATCTTATTTGAATTAACCTGATGAACTTATTAAACTTTATTGCAGTCGTAATTTGAAATTGGATAACCCTTCTAAAAACTTATTTTTCTTGAACTTGTAACACCTGAAATAGGTAGAAATAAGATAAAAATATTGGTAAAATTAAGACCTATATCGAATCTTGATATGATATCATTTATCCTTTTATTTAATAATCTTTACATCAAGAAAATAAAGAAAATCATTAGACATTTAAATGATTGATATTTGTTAGTGTGAAACTGTGAATGAACACTAGGAAATAAAATCAAATGGTTTAAATAATTTTAAATTATAATAGGATTTATCGGCCAAGATATTAAGACAATAATGTATAATGATTTATTTCCTTATGTATTTGATTGTGTTGAGAAAAATCATATATTGCATATATATATCTGTTTTTTTTTTTCCTTACAAAAATGTGTTTTTGTCAATGATACTCTTACCAATTCTGTAGAATATTGTATTTTATAAAATATATCCTGGAGATATTCACACAAATAATTCCAAGATCTTTGTGCCTAATTGTAATTGGGCTGAAATCAATCTAATTATTGATATTATTATCAATTATAATTATTCCTACACACTGATTATCCTATTCAAACTTATCCGAATTCTAATAGTCTTAAAAATGAAACGATCTTTATGACTACAGAAATTTGAAGAAAATCTTTCTCTGTATTTAGATGTAAAAAAAAAAGGAAAAAAAGAAAAAAAGAAAAAAGAGTACAAGTGTATAAATAATTCACATGTAAGGAATGCTATGATAAGATCTAGTCACTCCAAAACCATGCAATTGAAGTAATAATGTCCCATTAAAAAAATCACTCCCTCCTTAATTAAATTACAAAATTAAATAATTATATTGTACTACTTGTATTAGACAATATGATTACTACCTTAGACTAGAAGTAATTATTCTTAATTAAGAAATAAAATTTATAATAAAAATCAACAACAATAAAATCTAAAAACTAACGTATGAAAACGGTTGTCGTCGTAGAAGTGTATTTATATATATTCACGTGTGTTTGTCAAACAAGATTTGTCGGTCAATCTTTATGATTAAATATTTTCGTACCAAAAATAAAAATTCAATCAATAAATAAAATAAAATCACACTACTCGTATAGTCGTATGTTATAAAAACAATAATAATGTTACTACAAATATAATCATAATTGAATATAATAATAATATTATATTACGTAGTATATAGTTTCCTATATATAAAGCAGACCCCTTTTAGGGGGATTTGGACAAAAAAAAAACATTCAAAGTCTAGTCTTTAATTTTCTCTCTCAACTTTCTCTCTCTCAGAAAAATGGAGTTAGCATTGAGTTTGGGAAACAGGGGTGTAGAGAGTAACAGTGTGGGTTACTGCATGGGATCATCAAGATTAACGGCTGAGAAAGAGGAAGATGATGATCAGAGAGAAATTAACGGTGGAAATTCATCGTCCTCGTCAGATCCATCAAGGCTTCAGCTTGATCTGCTACCTTTGTCACCTGTTCCGCGTTCTATTCAACCACCTCCTCCTCTTCGCTTTCCTTGGCTTACTGATAATTGTAATTTTTCTTCCCTTCCTTTTTTTTTTTTAATTTCTTTCTTTAGGATTTTTTACCTTGGTTTTTATTCATTTTTTAAAATCATTGTTGCCATTTTTTAAAAAAAAACCTTTGGATTCATTTGCATCATTTATACAAATTTCTGCAAATTTTTGATTAATTTCAAAGATTTTTTATTTTTTTAATAAAAAAAGCCAAAGTCAAAATAAGTAGAAATATTCACACCTAAAAAAACTTCATACAATATTTGTTTTTATTCTATTCTCCGTTCATCTATTATTAGTTACATCCGGACGTATAATACGGAGTAATAGAATCTAATTTTGTCTGCCTGATTTTCTTTGCTTTCTTCGTCTCTAAATATTCATCCTGTTTTGACTGCAATTTTTTTTTTTTTTATTATTTTTTTTTAAATTTTTTTACGGGATACAGGGTTTATTAATCACATATGCATAGGAGCATATATTTTTTTGTCCAAAAATTTCTCGGGAAAAAAAAAAATATTTCTATGGTTTTTGTATGCGTTTCCTATTAAATAAATGTTTTAAATCCTAATTCTTTAATTTTGCTATTTGTCAATTTCTTCTTTGGATACCCTTGAATTGAACCACAGTAAAACATTCAAGAAAAATAAATTACATAAGATATAAGAAAATTAAATAACAAGTTATTTATGAGAGTTGACTTGTATATATGCACTTGGTAAAGTTTTTAGTGGGTTTATGAATCGGTAATCCAAAAATTTTGACTTTTAACAAATTTATTTATTTTCATTCCGCAAAAAAAAAAAAAAAAAGAAAAATTTATTTATTTTCATGTGGGACACACAGTGAGTTCTGAACCGGGTTCATCAGACGGACCGGGATCAAAAATCATGGAACCGAACCGGCGGCCCGCGGTGGAGACTACACCGGAGGAAGTGGAGGAACAATCGTCTCCGAACAGCGGAACGTCGTCGTTCATGGAGTTTTCTCTATATACTAGTAATAGTAATAAGAGAGGAAATGAAAATAATAACAATAATTATGGTCAAGAAATGATAGGGGCAACAACGTCAAAGGGAAGTGATGATGAAGAGAATGGATCCACTCGGAAAAAGCTTAGGCTTTCTAAAGAACAATCGGCTTTTCTTGAAGAGAGCTTTAAAGAGCACCATACTTTGAACCCTGTAAGTCAATTTTTTGTCCTTCTCAATTCCGTTTTTATTTTAATTCGATTATAGGAAGAATTTTTAGAGATGGAGAAAGTACTCGTTCTGTGTCATGTAATCTACCAATAATAATTGGGTGTCTTTGTATTACACAAAAATAGTTTTTTTTTTTTTTTGAAAGAACACAAAAATAGTTTTAAAATTATTAATGAAGGTTTGGTCCTATGACCTATTGGAGCCTTTGCACCACTTAAATTGCATGCCTAGTATCATGAGAAGGTGGTATGAGTCCAAATAAATTTTTAATTTTTATTTATTTTGACCAAAAAAAAAAAAAAAAAAAAACATGGAGGTGGTGGTCCAAAATTCTCTACAATCAATAATTGTCAATTACTATATGTTGAAATTTGTGGATCATGCTTTATGGTACAAGCCTATCCTTTGTAATAATTAAGTTGCACCTCCTAGTTTACTTTCAAATTATACAATTTGTATTAGAATTTGTCAATACTTTTTATGTACTCTTTGCCATTTATTTAATTTGGTCAAAAAACATGCAAAGATTTCATTTAATAATGGTCGAGTGTGACATTTTAATATAAATTTATTAAGGTAGTACATACACAATCCTTTGTCTCACTGGTCTACGGGTTTCGTTAATCGTGGTATTGATTTTTAGTTTATTATTAATTATGGCCGCCCACAATAACATTATCGGTATAACATACTTTCTCTTGTTCTTTAATTATGCGTCTAGATAACACTTTTAATCGCGATCGTTATTTTCGCGGCAATTACCTATGTTTTTACAAATGTTACAAATGAATTGCAGAAGCAAAAACTTGCATTGGCTAAGCAACTCAATCTTCGGCCTCGTCAAGTGGAAGTTTGGTTTCAGAACAGACGAGCCAGGTATTTATTTTAACTTTTTAAAAAATATTTTCTTTTTTGGGTAATCCGATAATAATATGAAACATAATCCAACATTATTATTTTATCTAAAAAATGTCACTACAATTCGTCTTTTCTTGTTGTCTTATGTGAATGAAATCTAAAGATGCTACATCCAAAAAAATTTACAGTTATCTTCTGACCCAAAATGTTTTGAGGTTGAGATTAAATTTTTCATCCCAGTAATTTTACAACTCGTATTATTTTATAATTTTGTAAGTTGAACAGTGACACGTGTGATGAATCTTTATTACAAAGTAGGTTGCCAAAATCTAATCTTTATTAAATGTAGGCTGCCAAAATCTTTTTTTTACTGCTTGACCTGTTGAATAGAACGAAAAAGTAAAATAAAAGTCAATTTTTAGATTGTTCACATGCTTTCTCTTGGTTTTTGGTCTTTTTTTTCAATAATTTTATAGATAGAGTAGTTTTAATTAGGTTGCTATTATTTGAAATTATGTAGATGTACTCTTTTTTTTTTTTTTTTCTTTTTTTTTTTATTTAAGTTAGGGCTAGTAAAATTCTTACCTTGAAGGATTGAATGAAAATACTAATAAAATAGTTCTTCCGTTCTTTTTTATTTGACCCGCTTTGACTTTTACACTATTCACCATTTCTCCTTTGATCGTCTTTGACGAATAATATGTAAGGAAAAACATATTTATGTGGGATCTTTTTGAATTCGTCTTAATAAATACTATCATAATATATAACTTTTATAATTTTTACTTATGTCAAATTAAAGTTATTGATCGTTAAAGTTTTACATTGGCAATCGTCATAAAAAAAAACAGGTCAAGTAAAAAAAAAAGAGTAAGTATATATGATATTGAATGTAGAATAGTGTAATTCTCCTTAGTTGGAGTATTCTCATTAATCAATATATATAGGTATTTACAAACCTAATTATGAGAACCTTAATTACACAAAATATATCTTTACAGTATATTAATAAGATAATATTAACCTATTATCTATCATTGAACAAAAATTTCGATTCGTAATTATAGGATAGTACTTTTAAGGGTTTGACCTAATAGAGTCGTTTGAAGTCTTGAACACTAATTTGATCATACATAATTCAAATCAACTCAACCTATTTAAGTGGTCTAATTTGTTAGTACAAGTTGCTTTAAAAAAGAGTGTGCATTTAATTAAAATCTATAATGGGTAGAAATTGAAGTTTATCATGCATTTTTAACTTTTTAAGGGTTAAAAATAGGCAAAAGGTTGGTAATTGAGACTTTGGCATGCAAGATTTATATTTATATTTTATAAAATTTAATTTTTTGTAAGAAAAATAAATGATAAATAGCAAAGGAATTTACCAAAAGAAGAAAAACAATGAAAAACAGTAATGGTTTAACCAATGACATTTTGTTAAATAAATTAGTTAATTTTGAAAGTTTTATTCTTTAATGGTCAAAATACATTCTTCATCTACCAAAAGTCCATCATTGTTTTGTTTATGAATTTGCTTCAATGGCAATTATGAAACATAATATATAGGCCCTACATTTTCTTTTTTGGCCCATCCCAAAATAATTTCTTTTATCAAATTGCTGCTCATTTCTTTTTGTCCATGGGATTGATCACAAAAAAAATTAAGAGTAGTTATATAAAAAAAAAGGGTTATAAATACTTTGTACTAGTATATAATACGAGTGTATGTTATATTAAGAGTTGTATTTTTTTTTTTAATAAATTAAGAGTTGTATTAACATTAATAACGAATTATTTTATAAATATCAATTTTTTTGATATATGCAATTGAGTTGCATACAAACATTAAATATACTTGTATTATATAAAATACAAGTATTAATTAATTGAAAAATGTAATTCTTTTGTGTCATGTTGTTCTTTCCACTTTGACTAAATTTATCTCACAAACAATATGAAACTTTAAGGACTGTGTATCACTCCCTTGTAATGTACTGTAATAATAAAAATGTGTATAGGAGCGTTTTTATTTATTCAAAATTTATTCTACTACCTCCGTTAACAATTATTTGCAACGATTTGACATAAAGTAGAGAGGAAAAATGTCTAATCGTTGCAAATAACTGTTAACGGAGCTAGTAGTATATTTCTCCTATGGTATTTATGTCTGGTTGTAAGGTCAGATCATAAAGTATAGCTGTTGAAAGCAATCCTTTGTGTTATATTCATTGGGATATGATATGATTTACTCTTTACTTTATAATCAGATACAGTAGTCTATACATATTTATTTTCATACATTATTATTATTATTATAATCAAATTTTTTTTTAAAAAAAAAAAAAGCTGTTGGAATGAATGTGGGAATTAAAAATGACACAGGACGAAGCTGAAGCAGACAGAGGTAGATTGCGAGTATTTAAAGAGGTGCTGTGAGACGTTGACAGAAGAGAACAGGAGATTACAAAAGGAGCTTCAGGAATTAAGAGCCTTGAAAACTTCACAGCCTTTCTACATGCAACTTCCTGCTACTACTCTTACTATGTGCCCTTCTTGTGAGCGTGTGGCCCCTACTTCTACTACTACTACGTCCACCGCCACCGTCGCTGCTCCTGCTCCTGCCCCGGCTACCCCTACCTCCGTTGTTGCTAAGCCCACCACTGCTGTTACTGTCACGACTAATAGCACCACCGCTGCTTCGGGGGATAATACTAGTACTAATAATGGTGATGATAATAATGTTACTTTGTCTCTTGGTAAGCCTAAGGTGGCCATGTTGCCCTTTTCTAACGGTAAAGCTCATCAGGCTGCTTCATGAGATCTTGTAGTGGCTATTTTAAGCCTCTTTTTTTCATGTACAAAAAACGAGAGGGTTTTTTTTTTTTTTTTTTTTTTTTTTTTTTTTTTTTTTTCTATCTAGAAATGTTTTTTTGGTTGGATTCTTTTAAATTGTGATGATGATAGCTTCAATATTGTTTGTTGCTTGATTGGTTGGATTGTTAGTTTGTGACCTTGTAGAGAATTTTAGATGCTTTAAAGTTGAAAAAGAAAACAAAAGATTAGTGATATGACAAGGGTGTTCTTAGTCTTACAATATTAACTTTTATTAGGAAATTATATTATCCCTTGGAATTTTGGCTTTTTAGGGGTTTCTTCATCATGATGCTCCCTTTGTAATTTACTCATGATGTTATAGTTACTACGGAGTAATTTCAAATCAAGGCTTTCAGCTTTGGCTATTTTGAAAGCCTTTGAACGATTATGAGTACTAATTAACTACGGAGTAAAATATTAGTTTCGAGATGATTTAAAAATATTGTCTTATGAAAAAACACTAGCTTTGAGATGATTTAAAAATATTGCCTTGTGAAAAAACACTTTATTCGCGTACAAACTCTTAAATAGATTTGGTTCATACTAATTTATTGTGGACCACTAACATCATAGACATTATAGTTGTTTTATTAAAAAAAAAAGGGTCACTATATTAAAATAAAAGTTATGATGTTGAAATAAAAGCCATTTTGTCCACGCAAGTTTTTTTCCCTTTATTCGAATCATTTTGACTAAATGTACTTGCTTATTTCACGATAAAAATTATTATAATCTCGCACTAAATTATTTTCTATCATAAAAATTTACTTGCTTATTTAACGATAAAAATTAGAGATACTTTCAATAAGATTGGTCAAAGTTGGGTCTTTTTCCTTTCCAAACAAAATAAAAAAATAAAAAAAAAGAAAAAAAGGGATCTTTTTAGTTATATAAATTTTCCTAAATTTTGACATTGCTTAGTGATATCTCTTAGAGAATGAAAATAATTTTGTCATACTCTTGAATCGCCAATGTAAGGAGCATGAAGGAGGAAAAAAAATATTAGACATTGTTTTCACAAAAATTGGTGCTTAATAAGGCATGACTGCATGAGTAGATAGCTGAATGAGCAAATAGGTGTTTAAACATTCTTATCAATCATTTACTTCTATATATTAACACATAGTCACATACTATTACACTAATAATTTGTTATAAGAGTTACTCCTTACAGAACGATATAATGTAATTTACAGTAATATTGTATTTTGTATACACAATAAAACTAAAATTAGTGATTATTATTTTTATGTTTAGGAATATGTTGTCTTGATCTTAATATTGTCCTGTGTATCCATAGTACAGTAAATACTTGTAGGATTTTATAATCTCTTCAAATATATTAAAATTTTAAAATCTTACTAATTGTAATTGATACTCACTCTATCCCTATCTTATAGTCACATATGACTTTTGACGGTCTCCAAGACTTATGTTAAAACGTTTATATTTCCATTTTCATACGCGTAAAAATTATATAAAAAAATTGATATTAACAAAATATACATTGAGACGAATTAAACAAAATCTCATTTGACTATATTACCTCTTGTAGAATAACAATAATTAATGGTCAAAGTTTTTAAAGTTTGACCCAAACTTTGACAATGGGGCAAAAAAAAGGACGGAGAGAGTACTAAACAATTAGTATTATTATCTGTATTTCTTATCGGCTGAGATTTAAAATGTAACCAAAGTACAAAAAATTAACATTGTTGTGGAAAATGGGTTTTAAATATCCACAACCTTCAAACATTTTTTATTTATTTTTAATAAGTGAAGATAAATTTCAAATAAAATAAGCTTATGACAATGTAAGTAAAATAAAAGAGAGTTAAAGGCTTTGTTTAGTTTAACTTGTTTCTAAGGAGTCATTTGGATGATAAAATATAATGGAAAGGTGAAGAACTGTGGGAATTAGTATCTTACATATTTGTTTGGTTAGTACAAAAGGCAAAAATGGAGGAAGCTAAGTGGAGAAATTAATGGGAATTTCAACTTCCCACTAAATATAAGAAGTAAATTATCAAGATCCTCCTTGGTCAATTAAAATTTATAAAAATTCAACTTTTCATTGTCAAAATCAAACAACTTAACAAAATTCCAAGAATTTCATTAAGGCATCCTCTCTGTTTCGTAATAATTGCAACACTTTTTTTGTATATCCGTTTATAATAATTGCTACATTTTCTTTTATGGTAAGGACCCACTATTATTTAATTGATTATCTCTCTTACTACCTCCACTTTTACAAATATTTTAATATTTCTCTTTCCTACCAACCCCACTTAGCCCCTGTTACATCACCTTAAAATAATATTTTTCCGTAAAAATCAATATCTTCAAAGAAGAAATATAACAGAAATTCAGTATAAATAATTTTTGTTCAGTAAAATTAATTTCAGTTAAGTAAAAATAATTTTAGTTCGGTAAAAATAATTTAAGTTTAGCAAAAATAATTTCATTTCAGTAAAAATAATTTCAGTTTAGCAAAAATAAAGTAAAGTGAATAGGCCTTACACTACTTTTTATTAGAGTATTTTTCACTCATACTAACCATACTTTATATTATAAATTTTTTTTCCACTTGTATTATTTTATTAAACTCTATAAGCCTACTATATATTTCTCTTAAACTTTATGCGCTCCATACCATAGTGATTATTACGAAATGAAAAAAGTAATAATTTACCATAAATTATAACTTAAAACAGTAATTTAATTTCCATATCAATCAAACGAGTTTTTGTATACTTTGAAGAGCAAAGATTTAAAGGTATGACATTAGAGAATTAAAAATGCTCCAATTTCTTCAATAAGATATCAAAAACATCCTTAAATACGTCCAAAACTACTTAAAAAGTCATTAAAAAAAAAGTGGACGTTATGCGGGAAGGACTAATTTGATGAGATATCTTTGATTGATAATCCTAGACATATTTTTTTGACGTGACATGCATGCAGTGGCGGACCCACGTGTAGTTATAGTGGGTCCGCGGACCACCTATTATTTTATATATAAAAAAAATATGTATTAAGGATTTAGCTTGCAGCCTAGTGGTTTTTTTTCCCATCCTACCACTCATGAGACGTGGGTTCAAATCCCATTACTCACAATTTTTATTTTTATTTTTTTGCTTTAGAATGAAAACATAAGTCAGAACCCCAATTCCCTCAAATTAAAACCCTAAGTCCCAAACTCACCTAAATCGAAATCCCCAAACTCCAGCAACCCCGTCGCCGTTCACCGCCTCACCGGCCGTTTTTCTTGCTCCTTCTCAACTTCTCACCGTCGCGGCGTCCTATTAGCTTCAGTCCGTCACTCCGTCAGGCGTTGAGGCGTAGCGTGAGAAGACTGAGAACAGAGGCAGCGTGAGACTTAGTTCAGTCCACTGCCCGCAACCGCAGCAAAACCACTGGCCAGCAACCCCGTCGCCGACCTCGCCAGCAACTTCAGTCGCCTGTCCCGGCGTCCCGCAACCGCAGCAAGGCTCTGCTCAGGCGTGAGTGTGAGGTCTTCATTCCGTACTCCGTGAATTCAATTTTGTTTTGAGGTTAGTTTTAAACTTTTAATTTACATAATTACATTGCAAATTGATTAGATTCTATATCAAATCATCAGTTTAAATGTTTAATTATCAAAATTATCAGATTATATGTATATCACGATTCACGAATTTACTGTATGAGTTGTTGTTTTTTTTTTTTGGTGAAATTTCTTGATTTTATTAGAGCTTGATTATTTGTATGACTTTATTAGAGCTTGAATCTTATGACTTGATTATCGTCACTTGATTATCAGTATGATTTTATTAGAGGTTGAATGTTGTGATTTGTGAATGTGAGTTGTGGCCGATATTTGACCATTTGAGCCCTATTATTTTATAGTATTATTTCTGTTTAATTGATAAATGATAATAGTTGTCCAACTTGCTTATTAGTTATTGAGAATGGTGATTGCTAATTTGGAGATTTGGGGTTGAAGGATGGATTGAAATTGAGGTTAATGAGCGTTCTTTTGATAATATTATTAGTTTTAATAATTTTGAGAGAACCCTACCTTCTTGTATGATTTATCTAATTCAACATTTAACTTCAATTTTAGAATGAAAAGAAAAACAACTCGAGATATTTCAAGTTTTTTTACTAAAAAAGTGCGTACTCTAAATCCTCCTCCTCCACAAAATGATACTCCTCCTCCACAAAATGATTTACCCTTTCAAGAAAGTGAACCAAGTTCTCCTTTACATCATGCTAGTGAACAACATTCTTCCCCATCTCACAATTTCCCTCAAAATGAAGATGGGCAATCTTTTCCCCAAGGTGGTTCGGACCCTAGTGCTCAAATTGGTGAAGGAAGGTTAAGTGCACTTGATATTATTAATCAAATTGGTGATGGATGATATTGTAAATCGTTATCAAAATATGAAAACTCGTCGAGAGCAATTGTAATAAAATTAATAATTTTTTAGTTGTAATACGAATTTGCATTACTTTATGAAATGAACTTTTTTATGTAATTTTTTTTTGTTCATTATACAAGCTTTGACTTTTTTTTGATACTTTATGCGGTCGATGGACGATAATGGGACCACCTATTAATCAAATCGTGGATCCGCCACTGCATGCATGCATGATCCTAGATTCCTACTCAATTAGTCAATTGTGAGGTAGTGAGAGAATAGAACTCAACGTGTCAACTTTCAGTTGGACTAATGATACATTATTACTAGAAAAAGGAGTTTGGACTTTGGAGCACAATGAAATTCCATCCTAAATTATGAGCCTTTTCATTACTGTATTTTCAAAGTGTTTCTCGTTAATTACAAGCTTTTCAAAGATAATATCTTCATAAAATTCATATTAGCTTAGTCATATTTCATATATGATCATATTAGTTGTATACTGTTGTATTTTCTAATCAATACCCGTATACGTATATTGAACTTTCTAAATTAATTAGCATATCGCCATGGAGCTTTAATTGTGTACAAAATTTATTAAACGATATTCTTAACCTACATATATAAATAAAGAAATATAGGAAATTATTAGGTATAACTACAAGCGATCCGAGTTGTTATCAGATTTGTAAAGCTCTATAGAAAATTCCTCCTACCATGACGGGTTTTTTTTTATAGGGGTAATGAGTTATCATTACTAGCTATAAAATTTGACATAATTTTTTAATTTGTAAAAATATACATGGGACAAAATACAATTAAATAAACATCGTTCTTTAGAGTTTTCATCTTAATTTATACGAAGTAATACATATAATTATACTACCTCTATTTCATATTATTTGCAATTTTTGTCAAAAATGAATGCTACACATTTTTTCTTTTCTCTTTAGGTTGTCATTTCTCTCTATCTCTCTCCTCATCACATGCATCCATATGTTTTTCTCTCCAATTTACACCAACAAACAAATTTTGTTTAAGAGTCCGTGTAACCTCAAAAGCTGTAAATAATATGAAATGGAGGTAGTATGATGCATGTATAGAAGTATTAGAACAATAGTCTAAATGTGTGAGGCATTAATAAAATGAATGGCGTCATTAGTTGATAAAAGTCCAAGCAATGGTGCACCAATAATGAGGTGCAAATGATGCAAGAAGTAGATTGTGACATTAATTGGTACAAACCAATAAATTGTTGCCCAAAAGGGAGTATATATTTAATGACAATGATCTCCTACCAATTGTATCATAAAAACGGTATGTGCGTGACCAGGATCACAAGCATTGGAGGTTGACATATATTGTTGTTCATTACCAACTTGTTAATTTTGGATATCATATCATTACTATGTATCTAACTTAATTGAATAATTTCACACATCAAGTACATGTTATTGTACGTGGGAAATTAACCTTCGAACGTATGTGTTGCATGTAACGACATGGTTGATTCAATCATCCTATATATATTACAGTATAAATAAAAATCAACTTTGTCAAGTTTGTTTAGTGAAATATGAAATACGTGTTGTGTAATCCTTCATATTGAAATGGTCTATAACAACATTATTTCTTTCCTAGTGTTCTTTAATGTGCAAATTAAATTGGCTAACGTTATATAATTATTAAGTTAATATCATTAATTTTAACCCAAAAAATACCCTAATAATTTTGAAAATTAAACAAAATTAAATTGAAATAAATCTCACAAAATATTTTGTAATACTAATTGCAAGAATTTAATTAATTGCAACATATTTAATTTCTTCAATGGATTCTAATACAAAATAAATTTGGCCATCACGCCATTAAAACCTTTAATTATGTACATATAATTAAAGATCAATAAAGTTAATAATGTTGAATACATATTGAAACACATGATATCACATATTCACATAATTATAGTTTATTTAAAACATTTGAATGGATCATACAGTCAAAAATTGTAAGTAAAACTACAAAAAGACATGTTTCAATAGAAAAGAGCAGAGAAATTCAATTAAAGTAATGTTCTTTATACAATGATTTAATAATTACAATCAAAGTTTACGAAATTCAAAAGCAAAAATTACACATATTTTTTAAACTCAAATGGAGTATATAGAAATCTCCAAAAACAAATCCCATGAATAATATAGGAAACTTTATGCTTACATATTCAAACATAATTATCATATCCACCTCAAAAAAATACTACATTATTTATAAAAAAAAACTACAAAAAAATCATAAGCATCAGTACTATTGATCACACGCATGCCCTATCATTATACATGCTCTATCATTATACGTGCTCATGATGAGCACGTAATTTTGCAGTTAAAAAGTATTGTTATTTTCTCCCAAAATCTTTCCTTTTCTTCTTATAATTAAAAAGATACTTATAATAATTATAACTATAATATATGGTCTGATTGTCGTATAGTTGTTGATCATATTATAGGATAATTAATTAATTAATGAGTCGGCTATTTCAACATGACTAAGCTAATGCATGCTTGTGTATAATATATATGCTCTTCACCAATTAATTGTTTCCTAAAGAGACGACAAGATCGTTCTATGTGTCTCTCTCTCCCTTTTTCATTATTTGATTTACATTATTTTTATTTTTGAAGAATATTGTGAATTTTGTTTAACCTACTCTCTTTTGATTTGTTTAACCAAAAGAGAAGTTAGCTACTACTTCTTGACAATCTAGCTATGAGCTAGGTTTGGGTGGTCAATTTTTGTTTTTTTCTAGGTTAGGAAATGGGATTATTGTTTGATTGCATCTTTAAAATTGGACAAAATTATTAAAATACATCGTGTAAAAGTTTGTTAACAAAATCGGTACTTTTTCTTTGTGACTGATCATACCGTGTTGAAAATTTTAAGGCACAGGCGTCTGTACTATGCTTGGTACAGACAAAAAACGCGAAAAGAACATGTACCTGTTTTGTAATGAACATACAACTGTTTTGTAAAGAATATATAGCTGTTTTGTAAAAAATATCCAGATTTATGTTTTTTTTTTTAATATCTAAAGAACATGATTATATTATGTAATGAACACTTGAATTCAAACAAATTCGAATTCTTAACTCTCTACGACGCCTAGGAGATAAAAGATTTTCGGGAGGAAACAAATCAAAATTGTTTTTGTCTCTTTTACCTAAAATTTTTTTATCACCATTCTCACTGTATCGTTTTTTATTATTGTGGTGTTTACTCTTATGAACTAACGAAATCCCTATGGTTTGATATAGAAGAAATTGCCCGTTGCCTTTTATAGCCAGACGAATCGGTTCAATAATCAATACCCCGTTTTTTAGCAAATTTGAACGAGTTAAATCTTTCCGATCCAGCATTATATCCATACTCAGTTCTTTTCTTTCTATCGAGGATAGAAGAATTTCTATTGGATTTATCAATCGAAGCACAAGACAATATACTTTGATATTATTTATATATACCCACCATAATTTAAATACAAAATTCAAAGAACATTTCACTATAAGCAATGAACATTATGTCACAAACAAAAGTACATTACACTAACAATCAAAGAACATGGACATATGTTCTTTTTACTCTTTTTTGGTGCAAATATGTTCTTTTCACTCTAGGTATATGTTCATTACATTTTAATAGTATGTTCTTTCCGCTTTTTTTTACAGAACGTATGTACGATGCGCATCGTACATACGCCTGTAGGAACCACGCACTGACACCGTGTATGATCAGGGTTACTTATTTAGGAGTTACTCAATCGGTCAAGGGCTACTTATTCTGGGCTACTCAGTCAGTTAGCGCATTTTCGTCGGGGTTACTACTTACTCAGGGGTTACTCAGTCGGTCAAGGGTTACTTATTCAGGGGTTGCTCAGTTGGTTAGTGTGTTTTTTGTGTGAGAGTAATCCCTGACCGACTGAGTAACCCCTGACCGACTGAGTAACCCCATGAATAAGTAATCCTAGCCACACGGTATGGCCAACCACCTGTGATGCACGGACACGTCACCTGACAGGCGTGTTCGAGTCGACACGCGTGTTAGACACGGACACGCATGGGACACGGGGCGATACGTGTCCGACACACAAAAATCCGTGTCCCTTTTTTTATTAAAAATTTCGATGCTTGGACACGGACCGAGTCACCCCAAGACACGGTCCGTTTTGTAGTGCACACGCGAAATATGTATTCCGGTATTCCCTCAAACCCTCATTGCTCTGCCTCTCTCAATCCTCTTATTCTCTCAAAACAACTAAAACCCTAACCGTCGCTCGTCGCCGACTCACCCTCACCGTCGCTCGTCACTGTCAGTCGTCACCGTCAGTGTCCCTCTCGAGTCAGGTCTCAATCCTCTCATTCTCGATTTCAACTGAAATCCTCTCTTAATCCTCAGCCGTCGCTCGTCGCCGACTCACCCTCATCGTCGCTCGTCACCGTCAGTCGTCACCTCCGGTGTCGCTCTCAAGTCAAGTCTCAATCCTCTCATTCTCGATTTCTCTGAAATTTGATTGTGTTGTTTGCTACGTGCTCTCAGTCCTCTCACCGTTGCTGTTTAGGGTTGCTGGTCACCGTTGTCGCCGTCGCTCGTTCTCACCTGTCTCCCATTGGCCGTCGCGCCGTTCAGGTATGTACACATACTCGTTAGTTTCTTGTGATTCCCACATTCCTTGTTCACTTACTGACTTTACTGTTGCTCTTCCATGATTTTTCATTTGTTGTTGTTCTGTTGTTTGGTGCTGTAAACGTGAACTAAAATCTGCTATTCTGGCATTCTACTTGCTAAACTTGCTGTTGGGCTTGTTACTTGCTACTTGCTAAACTTGTTTAATTTGAATTGATATGAGATGTTGGGATTTGGGAATGAAGAACAAAAATTTGCAGGAATGTCTTCTAGTATCACTACAAGAAAATAGCTAGATACCGACGGAAATATTCCGTCGGAAACATCGAAAAATCCATCGGAAGATGTCTGTCGCAATACACCTTGTAGGAAAATCGACGTTTTCTGAGGAAAATTTCGTCGGAAGGCCAATTTCCGACGGAATCTCCAACGGATTTCGTTCTGTCGGATCTGGATCTGACTTTAAACCAGAGTCCGTCACAATCTTTTGACGAAAAATAATCCGTCGGAAATTATAAGCTTTCGACGGAATTTTTCGTTGGAATGGTATAAGCTTTCGACGGATTTTTTTGTCGGAACATATACTATTCCGACGGAAATTTCCGTCGGAAGCTTATAATATTCCGACGAAAATGTCCGTCGGAAGCTTGTAACATTCCGACGAAAAATTCTGTCGGAAGCTTATACTATTCCGACGAAAAATTCTGTCGGAAGCTTATACACAGATACACATATGAAAAGGTGCACACAGATGTAAGTTAAAATCAAAATTCTGAACAAAATACAACAAATTGAGGGCTATACGACCTATTCTTTGCCCATTATATACATTTTTTATCAAATGAACCATTTCTGCATCATAACATGGCTATTATAGGTTGTTTTAGGTGCACATACCTTGAAATCACAAAAAAAACCAACTCCCTAAGTTTTATGAACGATTTGGACCCAAATAGAACCAACTGAGGTCTATATGACCTATTCCTTGCCTATTTTCTACATTTCTAACCAAAAGAACATGCCTATTGTACATGTACGCTGTTTTAGGTGCACATGCCTATTGTACATGTACACTGTTTAATTTGATTGTGTTGTTTGATCTGAACTGAAAATGTACATTGTACACTGTTTATTTACTTGTTTAAACAAAATTGTGTGTTTTGATGCTAATTATTTAGTGTTTTATTGAATAGGTTGTCAAATTCTCGTTTTTTTTGATATATTATATGCCTTGTTACATGCCGTACCCGTGTCCCCTATTTCAGGATTGTCGTTTTCTCGTGGTCGTGCCCGTGTCGGTATCCATGCAACATAGCTAGCCACGTATAAAAATTTGTGTTAACAATTATTGTTATTGTTATTATTATTATCTTTATCATTGATGTTTTTAGCATAATTCTAATTCTTAAATTTAAGTATTTTATATTTTCCTAATAATGAATAAGAGTCAATTGGAGTGAATAACACATGAGATATTTTGAGGAATGAGATTAACTTAATAACAATTATAGGCCTTATTTGACATAGCGTTACAAGGAATGCAGTATGTAGCCACGAATCGCAAAATGAGTCGCGCGTATCGGGATGCGGAACAAATGCGACTTGGGTCGCTGGGGTTCGCGATCTGGATCGCTGAAGGAGGCGACTCTGGTAGCACCTAAGCGGTTATTCTTCCTATGCAACATTCATTAGTTTCTTTTTGATATTTCCAATGCATTTTCTCACTCTTCTGATTTTATATCTTAGGAGTAGTTTTTTCTCTTTCCCCTCTCCTGTTTTACGCAGTAGTACTAGACTACTAGTAAGTCTATAATGCTATTTTTATTTATGTTTATTATTTATTTATTTGTACTACATAGGTTAGCACTTAGGGTTTTATTTCAAATGGGCTTAAATCTTCATCACTAACTTTGGGCTTTTTATTATATATATTATGTAATCTATTTTCTTCTGCAATCCACCAACCCTCATAAAATCAAGCTAGGATGCAACTACGTTTTATATTATTTTATCAAAATCTTATTAATAAAAATCACCCATATATTTTATTTATTTTGTACCTGTAAGGAATTTTTCAAACTCAACCTTTAGCCTCACTGTAATCATGCTTTTAGGCATGGTGGCATCCAAAGGGAAGGAAGCTAGAGATAAAAGTGTTGCCAACAAGTTTTAGGAACTTGTAATCCATTCACGGGTGTGAAGGTTACACCCCATTCACTATCATGGAGATTGCTAACTCCATAGTGGTCCGTAACCATGACTGGATTTGGGGATGATGGTACAAATCCAACCTAAAATAGATTGAACCCGTCCTAAATCGGCCTCTACTTAATTCTTATATCTTCATGTACGCTTTTCTATCAACATACATACATCAATTTAGCCCTAAACCTGTTTAATTTATGTTGGTTGATTATTAATGCACAATCAAATCTATTATTGGTGATCACTTGAATTAAAATCATATTAGCCTAAAACAAATTATTAATTATCTTATTAGGCGTGATTTTAAGTACAAATTCCCTTTAAACTTGCAAGAAGGGGCGTGATCAAGCAATAACAATAAATCATGAATAATAAAGCAACATATAATAATTGACACAACAATCGTCATCGTAATCAAAACATCACCAAAACATTATTAAAACATGATCAATAGCAAGATCCTAGGCGTGATACTAAATGGATTAATAACAAACCTTAGCATGTCACTGTAGGTGTCATTCAAAGCGCGCCTACGTAAGCATGTTGTGAATATGCTTGGCACTCATAGGAAGTGGGATTTGACATACGATTAGGGACATGATTAGGGATAAGGAAAGTAGGGAGCTGCCAACAAGTTTTTAAGGAACTTGAAACCGTTTACGAATCATTTTAAGGCAACCACGATTAAAGGACAACGAAAGGCAACAACGATTGACCCGTAAAGGTTACACCCCATTCATAATCCATGAGATTACTAACTCCATATGGTTCGGAACCACGAAAGGAGGATCGGGGATGATGGTACGAAGTAAGTCATGGAGTCGCATTTGCCCGTATTGGCCTCTACTCAATTCTTATTGTGAAAATTGATTCCTACAATCTCAAAGGCATGCAAACAAAGATTCAATTTGCTCCAAACTAATATTAAGCTAAATTGGTTTAATGTTAATGCAACATATAATTCTAAAATATCGTGATCACTTCTATTAAACAACAAGATTAAAAAGGAACTTAAACCACTTGTCCAAATTATCTTGTTAGGCGTGATATTCAATTACATATTCCCTTTAAACATGAAATATGATGATCAATAAATATAATAGAATTAACATCAACATTGGAAGCAATTTAACCATAATAACGTTAGCCAAATCAAATATTGATAAACCTAATCATGATACTAGCAACAGGAATTATAAAAAGAGTAATTAAATGAATTAACTACTCACGTTCCGTGTTTCCTTGAATTGCTACATCATGAATAAACTGTTAGTAACTTCAATAAATAATAAATCAAATTGAATTAAATTGAATGAAAAGTAGAGTTGATATGGTCCAAACCCTTAGTTAATTCTACCTTTCATGCCTTGGTTTAAGTATAGAACTTCGGGTCAAGTATGGACTCCTTGGAGTGCTTAGGGGAAGTATTATGAGAGAATAGGGTGGCTAGTGTTTAGGCTAAAGAGAGAAGAGAATGATTGTTGGTGCTGGGAGAAAGAGAATGATTGTTGATAACGGGAGAAAGAGAATGATTGTTGGTGCCCTGAAACTGGAGAAATCAAGTTCGTATTTATAGAGAAAATGTGAGGGGTGAAGCACGGAACCCTAGAAGTGAAAAGGCGCCTTGGAGAAACCCTAGAAATGCCGCGTCACGGCATGTGTGCCGTGACACGGCGCAGAATACTGTGACACGATGCGGAATACCGTGACGCGATGTGTCTGCCGTGACATGGTGCATATATTTTCCTGAAAACAATCCAGATTCATTTATTCCTTGTTTAATGACTAAGAACGTGATATATTATGCGCCGTTTCAGCTATTTCGGATTAATTTCAGGCCTAGGGTTTTTTTTTATTATTTATTAATCAGGTTTATTTAATAAATAACACGAAATGAATTAAAAGGGTTTAGGCCAGGATATGAGTTGGAATGAGTTTGAATAAATGGCCTGACTGATTTTTTGACTAAATATGTTTGACTGAACATGGATTTTAAGCACTCATGAGATTAAATACTCGACCCGACCAATAATGGTGGTGAAAGGTTGTTCATCATCGGGTTTGGTTTTGGGGAGACATTTTCAGGTGTCTACAGTCAGTATTAAAAATCATAATCAAAGCGTTAACCTAAACTTGATACTAGGAACATGATATTAGAAATCAAAATAAACATTCTAATATGATACCATAATTCAAAATAAACATCTTAACATGATTTCTCTATCAAAAGAATAATTAAGTAATCGAATTACTTACTTTGATGCCTCGTATCTCTTTCTATCAAAATAATACACACGTTAGTAACTTCAAGAAGGAATAAATCAAATAAGAATTAAAATACAGATTTGAGACCAAACTCTCAGAAATATCAACCTTCCACATCGAGGTCGAAGTCAACTTCGAGGATAGCTAGGAGTATTCAAAGCTCGTGAAGGAGGTATGAAGTTTGATTAGGGATAAGTATCAAAGATGTGTATTAGGACGTGTTTAGGCTAGGCTAAGAAAAGAATCAAGAGAGACAGAAAAAGTATTAGAGAAGTGTAGACACCTGATTGTGTCTCCCTATAAACCAAACCCAGTGATGAGTACCTTTCACGTCTTTGATTATCGAGTTAGGTGAAGAGTCGAAGAGTCTCGTGAATTCCCTATATCCTTGACCATTTTTAACCCTTTCCTTAAATGTTTTTAGCCAAAATCATTCATTTCGTGTCTTTGAAAATCATTCATTTTGTGTCCACTTTGTAAAAATGTCCAAACCAGTTTATTTTGGTCCATAATCCTGGTCCAATAATTGTGTATTTGGATGAGGATTGAAAAGATCTTTCCAATGATATATTATAAGCCCAAATCCGACTTATAACGAATAAGTTAAGGCTAAAATACTAAACGAGCCTTACATGCGACCCAATGACCATGTGGACGGTCCATTAACCTTTACACCATTCCTAAATCCCTTAGGATATATTATTAGCTTCTAGAATTCTCTAGAAGGTTCTAATTTATACTTTTTTTTAAAAGATAAAAATTTAAAAATTTTACTTCGGATAAAACACTTGTTTTGCAATAGATTTAATTATGATAAAACCAGAATACGTACAAAAATACGATTAACTCAATTTGATTGGAAGTCGGATTTCGTACGGATTCTATCTTTCAAAAGTATCGCTGAACGATGCTAATATCGCGCTGCGATACCAATATAGCGCAGCGATATAAGTTTCGCGCCGCGATATAGTTGTCGTTTCGCGATACAATCAGTTTTACTCCGAATCATATTCTGACTCTTTTCTGATCTTTTACCTCGTTTTTCTCTATAAATAGAGTTCGTTTTCCCCTGTTTTCATTCACCAATAATCATCATCTATTTTCATTCACCAGCTATAAGCTTTTCTCTCTGTCTTTCTTAGCCTTAGCCTAAACACATCACACAACACACGTCCTTTGCGAGACTTGAATACTCCAAGCCCTTCTCGTAGTTGCCTTCGACCTCGACGTGAAAGGTTGATAGTTCTGAGGGTTTAGTCCCAAATCTATATTTTAATTCTTATTTGATTTATTTCTTTCTAGAATTTACTAACTCGAGTATTGTTTTGGTAGAAAGAGGTACGAGCTATCAACGTGAGTAAATTTACTATCTTTATTCCTTGCTTTTGATATAGAAATCATGCTTAGAATATTATTTTAATTCCTAGTATCATGTTTAGGATGTTTTTATTAATTCCTAGTATCATGTAAGGATGTTTTTATGATTTCTAGTATCATGATAGGATGCTTTTGTGACTTCTAGTATCATGTTTATGCTAAAGCTTTGATCTTTATTGTTAATGACATGTTAGGGTTTGTTATTAATCCGTTTAGTATCATGCTTAGGATATTGCTAATCATGTTTTAATAATGTTATAATTATTATGATGATTGTTGTGTCAATTATTATTATTATGTTGCTTGATTGTTCATTATTTATTGTTATTACTTGATCACGCCCCTTCTTGCAGGGTTAAAGGGAATTTGTGCTTGAAATTATGCCTAATGAGGTAATTAACAATTTGATTAAGGTTAATATTATTTTAATTTATGTGATCGCCAATAATAGATTTATTTGTGCATTAATAATTAACTGACATAGTTTAAACATGTTTAGGGTTAACTTGTTGGATGTATGTTGATCGGAAAGCGCACATGAATAACATAAGAATTAAGTAGAGGCCGATTTAGGGTAGGTTCAATTTCTTTTAGGTTGAATTTGTACCATCATCCCCGAATATCTAGTCATGGTTCCGGACCACTATGGAGTTAGCGATCTCCGTGATCATGAATGGGGTGTAACCTTCACACCCGTGGACGGTTTGCAAGTTCCTAAAACTTGTTGGCGACTCTTTTATCTCTAGTTTCTTTCCCTTTGGATGCCATCATGCTTAAATTCATGACCACAGTGGGGCTCAAAGTTGATGTTTGAAATATTCCCTACAGTTTTTTGGCGACTCCACCGGGGAGGATTTCTAATTTTGATTCCTAAAATTTATTTTTGCAATTAACTTTAGAATGAGTGGATGAGACTTGAAACGTTCTAGATATTCATGCGAGTAATTTTAATTAACATTGTGGCATAAGCATAAAAATGTCCGCATTGGAAAGACCATCGAAAATGCTTAAAAAACATAGGATTTTTACACGTAGGCAAAGTCGAAATTATCTTTCACAACTAGGATCGAAAAAATACTACGAAAATAGGAAAATCCGAAGAACACAAAAAACTGCCTCGAAGCGTAGGAACTATTGCGAGGCGACATGATCCATCGCCATGCGACAGTCATATCACGACACGATATTGTTTTTGCTGTACGATGGCTCTTGTTTTCTCGCGCCGAATTATTCCGACATCGCGCCAGGAGTCTGCCTTCTTGTTTTGACCGATCCTAGTACAATTTCGCCAATTCTACTTCCTGATTCAGTTTTTCCTTCTTTTGTGAACCCATATGTATTCTACATATGGTTTTAGCCCTCGGGAATTCACGCTCCATCTACCCAATCGAACACTCTGTGCAACGAAAAATACATCCGAGTTTGTGAGTTCATTAAACCATGGAAGCAAGTCTAACTTGCGGGGTCCCATCCGTACGGGCCAACCCTTCCAAAGGTAAGGCTTCCGATCGATTCATCTGGACTCATAACCATGGACCCTCTTTGACCACCATAATTCTTGAACTTCAGAGAACTAGAGATATGGTTAGGTTGCAAACTCATTGCATCATAATTATGACTATTTGACTAGTTGTGAATTCCTTACTTTAGCATATCTTGCTTGTGAGTAAACTAACCTTTTGTGTTGACTTGTGTTTAGAAAGCCTTAATAAACTAATTAATGACTATAAAGGACTTTACTTAATTGAATAATTAATTTATTTGGATTAATAAAGTCTAAACATACTTGACCTACTAAGACTATAGGCTTCCATTTTGAAGGAATTACCGAAAACAAGTTAAACTGTTGTTCCAGTTTTGGCGTGAAAGTTTGGCTTGCAGTGCAGGACATTAGTTCTATCATGACACGATATTTATATCGCGCTGCGATAGAACCAACACAATGCGTTAGTTCTATTGTTTCGCGATGGTTTGGTTTTCCTTTTTGAGTCTTCGCGTCGAGTCTAAACTTATTTGATTAATTAATTAAATAACCAAGGTCTTAATTTGATTCTTGATTGTGTCTAATGACATATCTAGTCACATGGTCATTACACGAGTCTTGAACATATCACTTCCACTCACAAGTCTTAGCACACACTTTGGACATACCTTTTTCACACCATGACCATGTTTTAGGTCCATGCATGAGTCGTCCTTTCCGTCATTTGAGTTGAGGGTCCATTCTATTCCCAAATTTTTTCACTTCTTTCCACAAATACATTCTTTCCTTTTACACCCTCACATACCTTACACTTTCCACATTCTCTCATCTTTCACACATTCCCCATATATATCATTCACCTCATACATCTATGCATGTTGAAACGAGTTCGAGTCATGTGATTGACAATAAGTGTCCATGGTTTCCCTTTCCACAGCGTTTGGTCAAGGAGAGAAGGGCGTTTAATCAAGGAAAACATCTTCGTTCAAGTACTACTCTTCGATAGACCGATTCGACGTAGGAAAAAGTTCGTAATAATGGCCAGTTATGAAGAAGTTGACCAACTTAAAGAAACTTTGAATGGACTTGTCGAGATGCTCAAGGGGATCACTAATCAAGTCAACGACCCTAACAAGAAAGTACCCATTGAAACCATCAAGCGAATGGAAGATAGCTTGAGTCAAATCTCCAATGACTATAAGTACCTTGGAATTAGTTCCAAAGGGGTCTCAGTGGACAAAGAACTTCTTTCGCAGAATTTCTCTGTCGATGACATCCCTAAATTCAAAGCTATTGACAACCCTTACTTCCACTTGAGGAATTTGAGACAATCATGGAGATCAAGAGGATTGACAAGAAGGTTTTTCCCTTGCTCTTCCCACTTTCTCTTGAATTAGTACGCCAACAATGGTTTTTCTCCATGAGCCCCGAGAAGATTGCCCTTTGGGAGACTATTACACATACTTTCATTGATAGGTACAAATGTAATATTCAAGTAGAAACTGATCATAGGGAACTTGAATTTCTTACACAAAAAGAGAGTGAAGGTTTATTTCACCGATTTTAAAAATAGGTGGAAGGAAAGTTCCGCTAAAATGATTGAAGTTCCAAGTGAAAAAAAGTCTGTGAGGATGTTCATTAAGAATCTCCAAGAGAAATACCAAAAGCAACTTGAATATTTTCAAAGTTGTTTATAACATAGGCAGAAATTGAGGATAACCTTATGAAATCAAAAGCTGCTAACAATTGTAACAATAGTGGCTGGAAAGGAAAAAAGAACGAAAATCCTTCTTCTTCCGAAAACACCTACTCTAGTAACGATGTTAGTACCTTTAATCTAAATGATGTCTTCGCAATGGATAATCAAGGACCAAGAAGGAAGCCATGAAGAGAGTTCACCCCTATTGAGATGAGTTATGACACCGCCTTCGATCGACTCCATGCTAAGGGACTCATCACTCCCATTGGACCTCTTTAAGATCCAGCACCCGAAAATAGATCGTCCAACTGGAATTCTAATGCACTGTGCAAGTGCCATCAAGGTAAAGGTCATACTACCGAGAGTTGTTGGAAGCTAAAAGAGGCCATCCAACATTTAATTGATAATAACAAGCTTCTCGTTCCCCCTGCCGGCAAGAAGACCGAGTGATAATTTGACAAGGCACAAGACGCTACATCTTTAAGATTTTCATGATTTTCTTTCTTATTTTTGATTTTCCTTTCCCCCAATAAAGTCCAGAATAGGCACCCCCTATCACCTTCCACCATTTACTTCATGGGTTTGTATTACTTTTTCCATTTAAAGAACATGAGCATTTATTACTTTGCATATGATCATTGCATTGCATTTTACCTAAAAAAAAATCCACATTGGACTAAGCACAAGGTATATGAATGATTTGAGACACCCCTTGTAGCCAAATCATATCACCTTTACCCCTTTCGAATATACAATCTTTTCCTGATAAACCACTTTGAGCTTTGTCTAACGATAGACCTTTCTTTTTTCAACCCACATCTATATAACCTTGAGATGGGATGGTGTGCAACTTATGCAAATTTTCAAAGAAAAATCTTGTGTGATTTTTACCAAGATTTCAAAAGTTCAAAAAAAAAAAAAGGTAAAAGTGTGCAAAAGGGAAAGTGTTCCAATGTCTTTGATATGAACATGTCTCGGATTGCGTCTCTTACCGAGTAAGAGGTATTGTGCCTGAGAAACATGAATGCCAAGTGAGTGATAGACCGTATGGTCGGGATTGCCCACACTTATCAAAAGAAGATTCGAATATAAATCTCAAATGCAAAAACAAATATTTTTTTTAACAAAAGAGAGTTCAAAAGTGAGAAGTCTCAAGCATACAAGTACGAAGATTCAAATGCAAGGTTCACTAGACGAAAAAGCCCAATCGCCATCGGTTCAAACCATACATTCCCCACTGGTTTTGAACCGGTTTTGATTTGGGGGGTGCGAAATCCCAAAAGATTTCCCACCGATTCAAAACCAGTGGCAAAAATAATTTTTCCCACCGGTTTTGAAGTGAACCGGTGGCAAAAGTATCTGAATTATGTTATAGTTAAGCACTTTTTCCATCGGTTTTGGGGTGAACCGGTGGCAAAACCTTGACTTTTCGCAGCGGTTTACACATTGAACCAGTGGGAAAACTTAGCCCGCCAGTTTTGATAATTGTTTTGCCACCGGTTCAATGTGTAAACCGGTGGGAAAACCTGTTTTTTTTTTAAATTTTTTTAATAATTAAAAATAATTAAATACCTGCATATCCTGTATTAATTCTGCCATTAATATATATTATAATAACAGTAATAATAATAATAATTATTATTACCCGTATTATTATTATAATATTATTATTAAAAATACTAATAATATAATAATTTTACATTGAATTGGAATAATAACAACAATACATAAATATTACTTAATAATCGTAAATGCGATACAATGAAATGTCATATAGCTTTTACAACTCATTCATTAAAAGGTGTTATATTTACAAACTATACTAATAATTAATGTATAAGTTAACAAGTTCAAATTAAATTATATGTGATGAAAGACGCTAACATGTCTCGAACTTCATTCAGCTCTTTGCTTGTCAATGGACCTCCTTTCTGTACCTTGCAAAAATTGATTAAACAAAAATGATATTAGCTATAATTAATTACTTACGTTATGTATGTAAAAATACATTTACAATTTAAGTTAGGCAAAAATTTAATACATAGTACTATATGATCACTACTTGTATGCCTATTTTCTATATTTTTAATCAAATTAGCTCATTCTCCCTCTTAACATGTCATTTTTACATAGTTAGAAGTAGCTAAAGCTTGAAATCACATGAAAAGAGCATTTGAATGGTTTTTGGACGCAATTTCATTCAAAATGGCCGAAATAAGGCCTATATCACTACTTGGATGCCTATTTTCTATATTTTTAAAAAAATTACCTCATTCTTCCTCTTAAAATGTCATTCTTACCTAGTTAGAGGCAGCTAAGGCTTGAAATCACATTAAAAGAGCATTTGAGTGGTTTCTGGACGCAATTTCATTCAAAATGGTCCGAATAAGGCCTATATCACTACTTGTATGCCTATTTTCTACATTTTTAATCAAATTAGCTCATTCTTCCTTTAAACATGTCATTATTACCTAATTAGAGGCATCTAAGGCTTGAAATTACATTAAAAGAGCATTTAAAGTGTTTTAAGACGCATTTTCATTCAAAATGGTCTGAATAAGGCCTATATCACTACTTGTATGCCTATTTTCTATATTTTTAATCAAATTACCTCATTCTTCCTCTTAACATGTCATTATAACCTAGTTAGAGGAAGATAAGGCTTGAAATCACATTAAAAGAGCATTTGAGTGGTTTTGGGACGCAATTTCATTCAAAATGGATCGAATAAGGCCTATATCACTCCTTGTATGCCTATTTTCTATATTTTGAATCAAATTACCTCATTCTTCATGTTAATATGTCATTCTTACCTAGTTAGAGGCAGATAAGGCTTGAAATCACATTAAAAGAGCATTTGAGTGGTTTTTGGACGCAATTTCATTCAAAATGGATCGAATAAGGCCTATATCACTCCTTGTATGCCTATTTTCTATATTTTGAATCAAATTACCTCATTCTTCTTGTTAACATGTTATTATTACCTAGTTATAGGCAGAGAAGGCTTGAAATTACATTAAAAGAGCATTTGAAGTGTTTTAAGACGCATTTTCAACCTAAATAGATCGAATAAGGCCTATATCACTCCTTGTATGCCTATTTTCTATATTTTGAATCCAATTACTTCATTCCTCCTCTTAACATGTCATTCTTACCTAGTTAGAGGCAGCTAAGGCTTGAAATCACATTAAAAGATCATTTGAGTGGTTTTTGGACGCAATTTCATTCAAAATGGCCCGAATAAGGCCTATATCACTACTTGTATGCCTATTTTCTACATTTTTAATCAAATTAGCTCATTCTTCCTTTAAACATGTCATTATTACCTATTTAGAGGCAGCTAAGGCTTGAAATTACATTAAAAGAGCATTTGAAGTGTTTTAAGGCGCATTTTCATTCAAAATGGCCCGAATAAGGCCTATATCACTACTTGTATGCCTATTTTCTACATTTTTAATCAAATTAGCTTATTCTTCCTTTAAACATGTCATTATTACCTAGTTATAGGCAGAGAAGGCTTGAAATTACATTAAAAGAGCATTTGAAGTGTTTTAAGACGCATTTTCAACCTAAATGGCCCGAATAAGGCCTATATCACTACTTGTATGCCTATTTTCTATATTTTGAATCAAATTACCTCATTCTTCCTCTTAACATGTCATTTTTACCTAGTTACAAGCGGCTAAGGCTTGAAATCACATTAAAAGAACAATTCAAGGGTTTTAAGACGCAGTTCAAGGGTTTTCTCCTATCAAAACACACCACAAAATCAAATTAACTAAGTCAATGGCATACCTCATCAAGCTGTTGTAAGTCTGTACAATGACTGATTATGTCCAACATGAATCTCATCACGTATAGTCCGCAATCAACTCCGTTATCTTGTTGTGCGCACTAGCATAGGAACACAGCAAATGAATCAAACATGCATAACAAATTAGCAATATCTTAAGCATTGTTTATTATAAAAATCACAAAATCATGTAGCATTACCATCGGTGATTTCCATGTAGGACCTTGAGGAGCTCGGCAATTTATCTTCTTCATAGCACTATAGAAAAGTAAGTTCAAACTTGATTAGTACGACTAATATAATAAATGAGTTAAGTAAGGATAATCAACACTAGATAGCTATATTTACTTTCGCAGTATAGACTTCACGAGGAGCTTTTTCGGATGAGGCAATCGAGCTGAATAAAAAAGGAAGATGGTGTTACTGGGAACACAAATCACCAGCAGGGTCCAATGTGCACTACAGAAATGGACAATACACAAACAAGTGAACAATTAGCCGTGTAAAACATATAATTAGGGGAAACAAATGAATTTGACATGGTCAAATGTACTCCTCAAAACATGGGGCGAATATGAACTTGTCACCCGCACGCAATGATTCCTTGATACCCCGTTCAACATAGTACAACACGTCAGGGTAGTTGCCTAAGATTCTCGTAGTGGAGATTTGCTCGGGGCACAACCACCCTACTTGACACGGAGAATCAATCTCAAGTAAGTGCTCCTGTAGTGCTATGCATGCATGGTAACAAAATATTAATGGGAAATTAAATGACAAGAAATCACCGAGCATCTGAATAACATAATCGTGTCTGGCATTAAATTACCTCATGAATGTTTGAACGAGGGAGATGTTAAGCATTGAATTTTTCTTTCACATCTTCTTTGCTACGCCATGCAACTGCATCCTCATCAAAGTGGAACATTGCCTTAGGTAGTGGAACTTGAATGGGAGTGTCACTAGGCAACATGCTAACACGGTTGTGTAGAAATGTTAAATCCTTAGATAGCGTTTGAAGGACCGTGTCAGCAACAAGTGGAGTAGCTTGCAAAGCTGAACCTCTCGAAGAGTTCTTCTTCAAACCTTTTTCACTCTCCGACCTTTGTTCACTCCTCTTCTTTGGCACCGGTTGATCAACGCTTATTGGTTGTTCCACCCTCCTCTTTGAAGTTTGTCTTTTTTTCGAAATCTAATACAACAAATCACGCAATTGGTTAGAAAAGACAAATCCATCTAACTCTTGTGAAAACAACCGGGCATAAAGTACCGAACGAACCCAAAATCTTAATTACCTGGTTCATCAACCTTACCCAAGCACACGACCACTGCACAAAACTACCTTTTGCCGCCCAAAGTGTAGTAAACTCCTCCTCCTCTACGGACACCGGTATTAGGATGTCCTCGAACCCGGTAATAACAGAATTGATCCCAACCGAGCAATGTTGTGGCCTAAGCGGTCGCAAATGGATCGTACCTTGTTCGGCCGGTTGTGCACTACCATATGCAACCACATGCAAAGCTCCAGATTCGTCCGGGTGTAGAAGTGCACAACGGATCTCTTCCTACACCAATTTGAAAGATCAGTTATTAGAACCAAACATATCACAAGGGGTCGTTTCCTACACAATTGATAATGTGCCCATATTCACTAAGATTGATAATGTGCCCATATTCACTAAGATAGAACTAAACAAAATCACCTGTAAATCTGGAAAATGATGAGGTGCTGGATTATCGAGCTCCCTCGAGTCCGAATGTGTAGGCGTACCACCCTGCAACAAGAAATTAATGACTGCCACCTTAGATCCTACATAACTCAATATGCCAAAACTAAAAGTTTTAAAACTACCTCATTTGCATCATCGTCTCCATGTACATCATCTTCCCCTTGTCCTTTTGGGTGACTACATGAGTCGACGGGTGTATTCGAGGGGAAAGGCAAGCTCGGTAGGTTCATTTGCTTCGCCCAAGCATTAAATTCACTTACGAGCTCGTTGCGGACTTGTTCCTTAATCGATTCCACCGTGGAAACCAAGTCATGAGGTGAGTTCACACTTGCTCGGGCTCTTCCTGATTTGGTATACTCTGGATCCATCACCTTTTCCCACCCTAGAAATGACCCTCCTGCACCTACTACCCGTCCTGGATGGTAGGGCTTTCCCAAAGCCAAGGTGAAAGGGTCTTTTTCTACACTTGGGACGAGCTTGCCTTCAACCATTTCTTCAGTGTGTTCAATCTGTAGCAAAAAAAAAAAAAAACAGAAACCAATAGCATCCATAAGTGATATTTATGCAAAGAATTCATAGATTTCTCAAGTTCATAGTTGCTTACGAGCTTATCAGCCATTTCTTTGGTTTCCGGAGCCTTGATGGCCCATTTTCCGGTCTCCTTGTCACGCGCATGCAGTGAACAGAAGAAATCATCGGCACGACTCACCAGCGTAGTGATCGTGGAAGAAGAGGGTCCTTCGGACGACCCTAGTAGAGAAGTGGGGTATACACCTTCGTTGACCCACGTTTCCCTCCATTCACCAAATGTCTTACACCCCATACGTTGGGTGTATTGCTTCATCTTTGCATTTTTGGAATTTTGCTCCCTCATTTCCTACGTAATTAGAATTGTTGGTATTATTACTTCAAAAAGAGATAATATATTATACAATTGTAATCAAATTTACTTAAACTTACAATTGCTTCCTTTGTACTTTGTTGAATAACAAAAGCTTCCCAATCATCCTTCGATATGTTTGGCCATTTTTACCATGGGAGTAGCTCTTCACTGATGACTTCATCATCATTGCCTTTCTTCTTCTTTGGTTTTTTCACAACAGTCTTTGTGACCCAACCACGAACTAATTCGCTCTTGAAGCCTCTGAATCTTTTCGCTAGCAAAGATTCAAACACCCTTCGCTTGGCGGCATCATTAGAAATATTAAACAGACTCTGCAAACACAAATAAAGTCGATTATTAGTTTCCCCTTTTACATAACATTAAAGTAAAGGTATTTATAATTGTATAAATATGCAAATAAAACACTTGCCCTTGTATCATTCCAAAATGTGTCAATCAAGCCTGGAGGTACTTCCCGCATACGAAGTGTAATCGGGTTTTTACGCGCACAAATGCCAACGTGAATAGCATATGGACGACAGAATTTTCCTACAGGTTGGCCCGCCTTGTCGTACTCCATGACCATGGGACCGACGGGTTTCTTGAAACTTGTCGTCGGACCCCTCACCTTTTTCTTAGCCGGTGCCCTCACCCCTCCTCCACTTTGTCCTTGGCTTTGATTGTGGGAAGTAGCGTTCTCACCAACCATCTCAGAAACTGCATTTTCAATAGGAGGCGCTTGTTCAGCCTCCATTTCAAATGCATCCAGCCTACGCTCCAACTCATCCTGAGCCTGATCTTCTGCCTCACCCAAATCAGGCTCCTTGTTTACATCATACAACTCATCACCATCCTCAGATAAGTCATCATCATCATCCTCTACATCCTCGACACAAACACGGTCCTGATCGTCCGCCATGAGACGTAATCACCTGCCATAACAATCATAACACGTTAGTAGTTGTATTGTAAATACATTTGTAAGGTACAGTTATAAAATCAAATATAAATTGCCTAATTATAATACTTATGACAATTAATTAATTCATTTTCGGCTAACCTGTCATTTTATAATACTTTCAACACCTAAAATTGCAAAATTGTTGTGAAATAGTACCTCATTCTAATATTCCTTCGTTGTAGTCTAATCGCACATAATTGGTTTGTTCGTCTACGTCATTTGGTACAACAGGTCTAGGAACAGTGAAAGGTGCTGAGTCATCAAACGCATCATATTCTTCCTCATCCTCGACATCTCCAATGCCTAGGATTCTTCTTTTGCCGGCTAACACAATAGACCATTTCATATCTGCTGGGTCAGTTACATAAAACACTAGCTTAGCTTGAGATGCAAGGATGAATGGTTCCGCACTGTCATTTAGGTGGCTAAGATCTACAAGAGTGAAGTCATCATATTTGACGTTACGCCTGATATTATCAACCCATTTACACCGGAAAAGAGCAATCGTGAAGCTACAATAATCAAGCTCCCAAATTTCTTGAATTCGACCATAGTATGATAACTCTGCATCAACGGGTGATTTGTACTTAGCACTTGCAAAATCCCTTGAAGATGCCACAAGCGTTACACCACTGTTTTGGGTCGAGGAATATTTCAAATCCTGACGCTCAGTCCAAAAAGTGTACCCATTTATGTCATATCCCTCAAATGAGCGAACATCATCCCTAGGACCATAAGCAAGCCACCTTACTGTATCAGTGACACTCTCATCCATTCTACCCATCACTCGATCACGAAACCAACTCACAAACCTCTTATTATGCATCTGCATCAATGCCCTTTCACCTTTCGATGGAAATTCATCACGCAAACTAGCCATGTGCTCATCTAAGTATGGGTGAACATCTGCAACATGGTGCAACACATATAGGTGTGCTTGTAAAAACTTATCTCGGTCAGGTGACATTCGTTTCGACTCGATTGTGCCGTGACCATCAAGTCTCCCTTCATGTCGAGAATTAGGAAGACCAATAGGTTCAGCAACAGCTATATAGTCGGCCACAAAATTACCAATCTCCTCACCCACGATCCCTTGAATCATACTTCCTTCCGGGTGAGCCCGATTCCTTACCTTGTTTTGCAATGTACCCACGTGTCTTTCAAAAGGGTAGCACCACCTCATGAACACTGGACCGCACAACTTAATTTCACGCACCAAATGAAGAATAAGATGCACCATTATGTCAAAGAATGAGGGTGGGTAGTACATCTCAAATTTTCACAAAGTCGCAACCACATCCACCTGCAAAGCATCAAGTGAACAAGGATCAAGCACTTTGCTGCATATTGTATTGAAAAAAGAACAGAGGATTGTAATAGCTTCCCTCACTTGCTTCGGTAAAATACCACGTATTGCAATTGGTAGGAATACTTGCATAAAAACATGACAATCATGGGATTTCATACTTGTTAGCTTCAATTCTCCATTTAAGGATACAAATCTTTTCATGTTAGATCCATACCCTGATGGAACCTTAATGCCGTACAGACATGCACAAAACATCCGTTTTTCTACCCTTGACAATGTGTAGCAAGCCGGAGGTAAGTAAGCCTTGGCATCCTTTGCTTTTCCATCATAATTCTTCTTCAACGCATCTGTGGACTTTCCTTTTCCCTTGCTCTTCCCCTTTCCTTGATTCGAACTCGTTTCATCTCTCTTTTCCTGTTCCTTTCCCTTTCTAACCTTTTCATGAGCTCACAATTCTGGACGAATCCCCATCTTTTCCAAATCTAACCGTGCACCCTTTCCATTCTTTGTTTTGCTTTGAATATTCATCAGCGTTCCCACAAGAGCATCACACACATTCTTCTCTATATGCATTACATCAAGACAGTGCCTAACATCATGTTCTTTCCAGTACGGAAGCTTCCAAAAGATTGATTCTTTTTTAAAGAGAGCAGTTGAGTCCACAGCTTTTTCTGTTTTCCCAAACACTGTTCGTATAGCCTTAACTCGATCATAAACCTCCTCACCAGTCAATGGCCTAGGCGCAGTCCCCTCTTCCGCTTTCCCATCGAAAGCCTTTTTCTGCCTACGGTACAGGTGATCGCGCCTTAGCAACCTTCGAGTCCGCAGATACACCTCTTTGTGACAACTGTCAAGGTGTATGCTTGGAGTGTCATCAATACAAATGGGGAATGCTTTTTTTTCCTTGTTCTTGTACCCAGACAAGTTGCCATATGCAGGAAAATCATTAACGGTCCACATAAGAGCTGCACGCAAGGTGAACATCTCATTATTATGAGCATCAAACACGGAAACCCCTTCATCCCACATCTTTCTCAAATCGTCAACAAGTGGCGCAAGATAAACATCTATGTCGTTTCCAGGTTTCCTTGGCCCAGTTATTAGTAGTGAAAGCATTACGTACTTACGTTTCATGCACAACCAAGGAGGCAAATTGTAGATCACTAAAAGTACCGGCCATGTGCTGTGCTGGGTACTAAGAGTGCCAAATGGATTCATCCCGTCCGTGCACAACCCAAGCCTTAAATTTCTGACTTCATCACCAAATTCACCAAACTTCATATCAATGTTCTTCCCTCTGCATGCCACCTCAAGTTTTTTGCATCTTTTGGTGTTGAGAAAAGACGCTTAAACCTTGGAATGATGGGAAGATACCACAACACCTTTGCAGGAGGTCCCTTCGTACCATCATTGCAACTCATGCGCTTGTAGCGCGACTTCTTGCATCATGGGCACTCCTCCAATTGTTCATATTCATTTCGATAAAGAATACAATCATTAGGACATGCATGTATCTTCTTATACTCCAAACCAAATGGACACATGAGCTTCTTTGCATAATAGTATGACTTAGGAATTTCATTCCCGTCAGGCAACATCTCACTTAACACGGTCAACAAAGACGTAAAACTGTTGTCCGTCCACCCATGCTTCGACTTAATGTTAAACAGTGTTAGCACAGCTGATAGTTTGGAGTAGTTTTTGCACTCAGGATACAAACGCTTTTTAGAAGCCTCCGATAACGACTCAAACACGTCACCTTCAACACCACGCATCATTTCATTCACCCCTTCATCCTCCACCTCATCCACCTGATCATCATCAAATCCATCCTCATCACCATTATCAGCAATAAATTCATCATTCTTGTATTCCTCGTCCACACGAATATCATTGCTTCTATCATCATGCACATCATTCCCAATAACATCCCCATTGTACTCTCCTTCTTCACCGTGCCAAATCCACACATGGTACTTAAGCCTAAACCCACGACAAACTACATGATCTCTAATGATATCAACACTATTAACCACCTTCACGTTATTACAATAACACAAGGACAATAGAGGCAATGAAAACCCATTCTGCGCTGATTAGATGAAGCCCTCTCACAAAACTCTTGAACCCCATCAAAGAATTCCAAAGTATCACGTCTACCATACATCCAGCCGCGATCCTTCTCCATTAAGTAAATTGTCTCTAAACATGGCAACATATTACGAATAATGTATAATTGCTACATCTATTATATATATAAATCAAATTCAAACACACAACATGAATATAACATTCATATAGATACAAAAATGCATATATGCTTCCAAAGGGTCCTTATCACTCCAACCTAACCCATCCTTGAACGTTTACTCTCACTAGTGAATGTATATCAGATTTCCAATTTTAAGGAAAATTCGGCAGCATTTCCCCCCCAGTTCTCCAAGTACACGACGTAGGTAACTACTTACCCACATATGTACCTAGAGAACATGGTGATCGAGGAAATGCTAAGCCAAGATGTTCCTTAAAATCGAAAAAACTGACATACATTCACCACCTAAGTGAGAGTAAACGTTCAAGAACAGTCTCAACCGGGGACTATTCAAGACTTTCTCCTAATGAGAAAGCCTTAAACGGGTATCTAGGCATATGATGATACAAGCATTTATATATTGTTTCATTAATTTGTCATTAAACAATACACAAGTTGTAATAGCATGAGAAAACTTTCATCATGAATCAAGAAAAAGAAACATAGACTAAGTTTATAATTCATACCACAATTGAGCTAAATTTGTAGTCTTCAAGCTAAACTTGTGCTTCAATTCACATATGAATCTATAAAAAAATTAAACAGAAAAAACAAAAGTTAGTAAGTAATTAATACATACATACATTGCTAAATAATAACACATCATTAATCAAACCAACATTAATGATAGTAATTGCTCTAATTTGAATGAAATTGCGTCCAAAAACCCTTTAGTTACTCTTTTAATGTGATTTAAAGCCTTAGCTGCCTCTCACTATGTAATAATGACATGTTAAAAGAATGAATGAGTTGATTTGATAAGAAGTGTAGAAAATAGGCATACAAGTAGTGATATAGGCCTTATTCGGGCCATTTAGGTTAAAAATGCGTCTTAAAACACTTCAAATGCTCTTTTAATGTAATTTCAAGCCTTAGCTGCCTCTCACTAGGTAATAATGACATGTTAAAAGGGAGAATGAGCTAATTTCATTAAAAATGTAGGAAATAGGCATACAAGTAGTGATATAGGCCTTATTCGGGCCATTTAGGTTGAAAATGCGTCTTAAAACACTTCAAATGCTCTTTTAATGTAATTTCAAGCCTTAGCTGCCTCTAACTAGGTAATAATGACATGTTTAAAGGAAGAATGAGGTAACTTGATTAAAAATATAGAAAATAGGCATACAAGTAGTGATATAGGCCTTATTCGTGCCATTTTGAATGAAATTGCGTCCAAAAACCATTCAAATGCTCTTTGTTTACAATCACTTAGTTTCATGAGGTTTCAAGTCAAACATTAATGTAAAAGGTGTTATGACTATTAATTGCATGTTTTACTTAGGTTTAGAGTCTTATATTGTGAATTGATGAGTTATTGTATATAAATTCAACATTATTGTGACTGGTTTTTTCTGTGTTAATTAATTTCACAAGGATGTTGAATACAGGTAGTAATTATAGTAAAAGGCGTGGGCGTGAGCCTTTGATACAAGGATCTTCATCGATGATGATTGAGGCAAATGCTTGGGCGAATACTATGTCAGCTAGCTTTGAAGGGGCATATTTTCATTTTGTATTTTCTAAATCCTATCATTCACAGGGAATTATTGTATGTCTTGTTTGTACACCTTTTCACAAATCTTTTTTTAAAACCCAAACCCAGGATTAAAGAAATAAAAAAATAATTATCCAAACTGAGCAAAGCCAAAATCAGTAAAGAGCTCAAAACCAATACGGAAACAAAAAAGTATCACACCACACAGAAAGCAAGAATATGTACCTCTAGCAGCGTAGGGAAGACACCAACAAAACAATAAAGGCCAAAAACTACTGCAAAGTAACCTGAACAAAGTCCAAACACAGCATGAGTACACCAACCAAAATACTACTCACAAAACCATAGAACCTTGCAACTCAATAAAAAGAAAACAATAACAGCTCCATTGGAAATACTACATTGGCCTCTTCTATTCCCCAACAGCATGCAAAAACATACATCATGAACACCAACATTCAAACCTTCTTTTTTTCAAACACACAACATCAAACCAATTCAAGATACTAAGTTCAAAAATCCAACATCAAAAAACCAACTACTTTCAACCAACTCCCTTGTTAACATACAACATAACATTGATTCATTTATTCAACATAACACACCCTCTACACCCCTGCTTCAATTCAATCCCTACCACCATCAACAACCACCAACAGCAGCCACCATCACATATAATAATAATAATAATAATAATAATAATAATAATAATAAATAAATAAAATAAAAATAAAAAACCGAAAATGAAAATTGTTTTTGTCTCTTTTACCTAAAATTTTTTATCACCATATCTACTCCATGTAAAATATACATCTCAATGCATCTTTTTGCCACACCTATGTCAATCAAATCCCTTACCTCCGAGTCATTATACACCCTTCTAAGCCCGTTAGCTAATGACAGCCCTGGAACGAGGTATTACACACCTTCAATATAACTGTTTAGAACAACTTCATTTAACTACCAGTCTCAAATTGTGTTTCTAAATAGTTTAATTATCCTGCTACATTTGTTTGCTTAGTGCTGTAGCGCAAACTATGTTTACTGCTTTGTCAGTTTATCTAATTTGTTTTCAAGTGTTTAAAGTTTGTTATATTTTTGTGTGTTCAATTTATTATTTTTCTAATTGATAACCATGCTTAAGTAAATCATGTGTATAACCTAGGCTGGAAATTAAATTTGTCGTGGGTATGAAATTAAAGAAGGAAAGACAATAGATGAGACTAGAAGTATATCGATTTAGATAATGACTAATTTGCCTGAGGATGTAGCAGATCAAACTTCTGAAATCTGGAACCTTTAAACTTCCCCTGCTAATAAACATTTCATATGGCAAGTAGCCTGGGACAGAGTGCCTACATCATCGCTCCAAACTGCCGTTTCTGTCCCTCTCATGCTGAGATATCTTTCCTTAGTCATATTAATGCTAAAACCTATCCTCCTTCAATATCTATACCTGACAATTATCACTCAGGCTTTACTGTCTATGTGGATTCTTTCTTTAGGGAGGCCACATTATCAGCAGGCATTGCTTACATCTGTGAAGCCAAAACCAACATAACTCATCATCAAGGTCAACTTCAAATGTCTTCCCCTGCCCTCCCAAATACACTAAGCTTGTAGAATCTTGCTTAAAGAACCCGCCAGAACTTTAAGGTAATTTCATCATCCATTCCAGCAATCTATACACTAACCCCAATCCAAAAAAAGTTATTATAAATAAAATTAAAATACGAATTTTAAATTTTAAAACTTATATTAACTACAATTACAAATAATCCCACAAAAATACCAACATAATATGCATTTTGTTTCAAAAATCTCATCAAAGGGACCAAGCTTTCATCAATTATGCAAACATACAGTAAAAATACCAAGCAATTCCAATTATACATCAAACGTCAATTGAATAAACAAAGAATTCAAATATGAAATTGAAAATAAATCAACGAATAACCCTAGAATGCGAAGGATTAAGATGGAGATACCACAAACATTACCTCGACGCTGCTTCAATGGAGGTGAGAAAACTCAAATTCGGCTTCAATGGAGGCGAGGAAGCTCAGATTTAGCTTCAATGGAGGCGGAGATGCTGCTTCAATGGAGTGCGAAGGCGAAGGTGTTTCATGCTTCAATGGAGTGAGAAGGCAAAGGTGCTGCTTCAATGGAGTGAGAAAGCTAGGGCAAAGACGAAAGAAAGAAAGAATAGAACAGGGAAAAGGAGAGGGAAAATTAGAATGGAATGGAACAGGGAAAACACGAAAGAAAGAAAGAAGGAAAAAAATACCGGGTTTTTTTTAAAAAAAATTTCCACCGGTTTGAACCGGTTCGAAAAAAACATTCCCCACCGGTTTGGTCTGAAACCGGTGCGAAATCCATACCACCGCTTTTTTTTTTTTTTTTTTTTTTTTTTTTTAATTCAGTAATTCCCACCGGTTTGAACCGGTGCGAAATATATGATTTAGCAACGGTTCAACAGGAACCGGTGGGAAAAGTATTTTCCACCATCCCACACATATCTTTTCCCACCGGTTTTCAAGAACCGGTGGGAAAAGTGCGCTGCAGAATTCATTTTTTCTACTAGTGGTTGCACACCTTGGGGCTTATTTTGGGTCTTGAACCTTTAGCCTAACCCCGTTAAAACCCTTGAAAGACCTCCTTATGGTATACATACACTTGTGCGAGGTTTGGCTTGAGCTACGTTCAGCCAGATTCCTAACGGATATGTAGGCAACCTCACATTGGGGTGCGGTCGTAATAAAAATGCATTCATTCACATTCCCATTCACATTCATCATACATTCATGCATGATCATATCAAGGGATCTCCAATGTTCATCCCTATCCATTTAGAGCTAGACTAGGGGGCTTGATCCCTACTTCATTGGCCTACCTAGCCTAAGAGTCACCATCATCTGACTCTTCTCAAAATATTTCTCCGCACCCTTAGCCTTTGCAGCTTAACCTTAGTGTTACTTTTACACACGTCACAAATACATAGCCAAATAATCTTTCCCTTAGGAACCCTTTGTGATGAAATCTTTACACAACCTTGAAGCATGCTTTGTCATCTCACTACTAGAAATAGGCTGATTTCCGACGGACTCTTATTTCCGTCAGAAAAATCAGAATTTTCGACGGATATTTTATTCCGTTGGAAACTTCCGACAGAATATAAATCCGTCGGAAAATATAAGATTTCCGGCGGTTCCGTCGGAACAGCAAATTTCCAACGGAAATAAAATCCGTCGGAACATTAAATTTCCAATGGAAATAAAATCCCTTGGAAGTTTCCGACGGAATATTCGTCGGAACATTAAATTTCCAACGGAAATAAAATCCGTCGGAAAATTCCGACGAAATATTCCATCGGAATAAATTAATACAAAAAGAAACCTAACAATGGGCGAAATCCCCCCTTCATTTCATTTTCTCTAGCCGCCCCAAATTCTTTCTCCTCCTCCCTTCTTTCTTTTCTTTCCTCTTCTCTTTGTTCTTCTTCTCCTTCTCTTGCCCTCTTCGTTCTCCTTCTCTCTCCTCTACTTCTTCTCGTTCTCCTTTTCTTCTTCTCACCTGTTCCTGTTTCTTCTTTGTCCTCTTCTATCTCCTTCTTCTCGTTCCCCTCTCTGCAACAACACCACCGTTCTCCTCTCCGCAACAACACCAATGTAGGTAAATCAAGGTTTTCAGGTCAAATTCGACCATGAAAACTCTAGATCTAGAGTTTTCATGGTCGAATTTGACCTTGTTAACCCAATTTCGATGTTTTGTTTGGTCAAATCAAGGTATGTTTTTTCGGTTTTTTTTTTATTTTAATTAAATTTCTATTTTTTGGTTTTTTTTTTATTTTAAATATATTACTGTTTTTCGATTTTATTTTTTTGAAAATTTATGGTGGTGGTGGTGGATGTTAGAGTTCGGATTGTGGTGGTTGTGGTCGGATTTTTTGATGTTTTTTTGGGTTGCGGTGTCGTGGTGGTAGAGTGGGTGGGTAGGTTTTTTGGTGGTGGTTTTGGGTGGTTTCGGTGAAGCACGTGGGTGTTGTGGTGGGTGGGGGTGGTCTGGGTGGGTGTGCTGCTGGGTTTGGTTAGTGGTACGTGAGTTTAGTTTAGGGGGGCTGGTGGTGGGTCAAGTACATGGGTTTTTTGGTGGTGATTTTGGGTGGTGGGTCAAGTACGTGGGTTTAGTTTAGGGGGGCTGGTGGTGGGGGCTTTTTTTTTATCTTTTTTATTGACGTTTTCGACGGAAATTTTCGTCGGAAGGAAGCAAATTCCGACGGAATATTCCGTCAGAAAAGGTACATTCCAATGGAATTTTCTGTCGAAAAATTGCGACGGACTCTTGATTAAAGTCAAAAACAGCCTGATAGAAATAAATCCGTCGGAAATTCTGTCGGAAAACGGTCTTCCGACGGAAATTCCGTCGAAAAAGGTCAAATTCCCTACAAAGGGTTTTGCGACAAACTGATTCCAATAGAATTCCGTCGGAAGACCGTTTTCCGAAGGATTTTCCGGTGTTTCCAACGAATTTTTTCCGTCGGAATCAAGCTTATTTCTTGTAGTGTCTTAGAATCTCTCATTATCATAATCATCGTTGCACTACAAAGTGTGAAGTATTTAGCCTCCGCGCCTAAGTTACCTAAATACTTTCATTGTCGAGTCATCACTTGAGATAGTCTAGGATGCTACAAGCTTATTTCTTGTAGTGTCTTAGAATCTCTCATTATCATAATCATCGTTGCACTACAAAGTATGAAGTACTTAGCCTCCGCGCCTAAGTTACCTAAATACTTTCATTGTCGAGTCATCACTTGAGATAGTCTAGGATGATACAATAAGTTACCTAAATACTTTCATTGTCGAGTCATCACTTGAGATAGTCTAGGATGCTACAAGGTTATTTCTTGTAGTGTCTTAGAATCTCTCATTATCATAATCATCGTTGCACTACAAAGTATGAAGTACTTAGCCTCCGCGCCTAAGTTACCTAAATACTTTCATTGTCGAGTCATCACTTGAGATAGTCTAGGATGCTACAATCCTCGCACCATGAGATACAACGACCAATGCATACACTTGATTAAGCTCACTCAACATGCACCATCTCTTGATTCATTATTTTCATCTCTTTTCCATTTGGAGGAAGATTAAATACTTCATTTTTCACCAACACTTTACCTCTTTTCCTTTTTACGTCTTTCTTTACGGGAGAAAGTCGGTACCCTCCACAAAAATGACAGAAAATTTTTGCAAATTTTTGCTTTTTTGCATTTTCGGGTCGCACGAGCACAATCATTGTACAGTGTAATCATTGAGTCATGTCATACCATATCGAGTCGAGTCTACTTATACATGTCACATCACATTGAGTCGAGTTGATTTAAACACATTGAGTCACACAATGAGTCAAGTAACACCAAGTCTTGGGTCAACCTCAAGGAAACTATAAACATGAGCGAAGTCCTATAGTCCAAAATATAGATGCGGGTACACTAAGTCCCTAGCGGACGAGAAAACTTTACAAAAGATTTGAGGCGATTTGATTGAGTGCAAATGGGCAAAAAGGCGTGAGCAACAATAATGAAGCCGAACGAGCAGAATGTGTTTAAAACTCTGACCTTGATCCCAGCGTGGAACGATACACCCTGACGCAGTGCGGCATAATGATCTTGAGATCGGCCCGATAATGATCATATTTGAGCGGTGATCGGCCTGATTACGATCACACTAGGTGGTGCTCGGCCCGATTACAATCACATTTGAGAAGTGGTCGGCCTGATCATGATCATAATTACTAAAGATGGTTTGATAGGACTCTCCAAGCGAGATATAACCATTGATGGAAGATTTCTACAAAAATTGATTTGAGCTCGGTAAAATCTTGAGGAGTAAGGTTTTACGGTAGGTTTTCCAAGGCATGAGAAGCTATCACTTCCAAGGCATGAAAACGAGAGTATTTGAGGAGACGGCTTGAGGCGTAGTGGTCTTCAACAACGTTCCCTAAAATGTGGAAGTTGTCACCTTGATTTGAGAAGACGGCTCGAGGCGTAGTGGTCTTCGATGGCGCTCCCTGAGAATGTGGAGGTGTGGGCGATTCGCATTGCAAGTTTCTCAAGGCGTAGAGACATGTAATTACAAGACAAAGTCTCCCAAGGCGTGGAAAATTGTAGATCATTGCGCACTTCTCAAGGCACATAAGACGGCGGATGTATCCCAAGGCGTGGATGTTTAGTGTTATTCCCGGAGTATGAAATTTCACTTGTGAATTTCTCGAGGCGTAGGTGTTCACGATAAGGCTCCCATAGCATGGAGACTTTCCCAAATTAGTCTTCCCGAGGCGTGGAAAATCATCATTCAATAGGTTGCTCGAGGTGCAGGAATCTACGACATGTTGACCAAGGCGCAGAAACTTGTCACCTTTCACTTATGAGTTGCTCGAAGGGTAGTGATTCGCGATGGGGTTCCCGAGGTGTTGAATTTATCTCGTATCAGTCTTTTCGAGGCATGGAAGATTATCATCCAAGGATTTACTCGAGGCGTAATGGTTCACGGTAGAAATCCCGAGACGCAAAAAAATTTCATCCGGTGGATTTCTCAAGGCGTGGAAAACTGCCAAAAGTGTTTGCTACCGATACGTTGGTGTCGGATACACATTTTTTCTTCCTTAAACTACTTTATTTGTAGAAAGCTGCCAAAAGTGTTTGCTAATGATGTTTTCTCCCTATCGATCTACTTTGACTTTTGTTTTCGAAACTTATGTTTCTCCAAACTCAGTCAAAGTGGGGGCTTTTGTAGACACCTGATTGTGTCTCCCTAAAAACCACACCCAGTGATGAGTACCTTTCACGTCTTTGATTATCGAGTTAGGTGAAGAGCCGAAGAGTCTCGTGAATTTCCTTTACCCTTGACTATTTTTCACCCTTTCCTTAAATGTTTTTAGACAAAACCATTCATTTCGTGTCTTTGAAAATCATTCATTTCGTGCCCACTTTGTAAAAACGTCCAAACCAATTTAATTTTGGTCCATAATCCTGGTCCAATAATTTTGTAGTTGGATGGGAATTGAAAAGAGCTTTCCAACGATATATTATAAGCTCAAATCCGACTTATAATGAATAAGTTATGGCCAAAATATTAAACCGAGCCTAACCTGCGACCCAATGACCATGTGGAGGGTCTATTAACCTTAACACCAATCCTTAATCCATTAGGATTTATTATTAGCTTCTAGAATTCTCAAGAAGGTTCTACTTTATCCTGTTTTTTGAAAAGATAAAAATTTAAGAATTTTACTTTGGATAAAACACTTGTTTTTCAATAGTTTAAATTTTTAAAAAACTAGAATACGTACGGAAATACGATTAACCCATTTGATTGGAAGTCAGATTTCGTATGGATTCTGTCTTTCAAAAGTATCGCTGAACGATGCTAATATCGTGCCGCAATACTAATATCGCACCGCAATATAGTTGTCGTTTCGCAATACAATCAGTTTTACTCCGAATCAAATTCTGACCCTTTTTTTTTATCTTTCTCTCATTTTTTTCTATAAATAGAGGTCGTTTTCCTTCGTTTTCATTCACCAACAATCATCATCTTAACCCCTCTCTAAGGTATAAGCTTTTCTCTCTTTATTTCTTAGCCTTATCCTAAACACATCACACACCATACGTCCGTTGCGAGACTTGAATACTCCAAGCCCTTCTCGTAGTTGCCTTAGACCTCGACGTGAAAGGTTGATAGTTTTGAGGGTTTGGTCCCAAATATATATTTCAATTCTTATTTGATTTATTTCTTTCTAGAAGTTACTAAATCGTTTATTGTTTTAATAGAAAGAGGTACGAGCCATTAAAGTGAGTAGATCTACTATCTTTATTCCTTGCTTTTGATATAGAAATCATGGTTTATTATTTTAATTCCTAGTATCATGTTTAGGATTTTTTTAAAAAATTCCTAGTATCATGTTAGGATGTTTTTATGATTTCTAGTATCATGATTAGATGATTTTGTGACTTCTAGTATCATGTTTAGGTTAAAGCTTTGACCTTTATTGTTAATGACATGTTAGGTTTTGTTATTAATCCATTTAGTATCATGCCTAGAATCTTGCTAATCATGTATTAATAATGTTATGATTATGATGATGATGATTGTTGTGTCAATTAATATTATTATGTTGCTTGATTGTTCATTATTTATTATTAGTACTAGATCACGCCCCTTCTTGCAGGTTTAAAGGAAATTTGTACTTTAAATCACGCATAATAAGATAATTAACAATTTGATTTAGGTTAATATGATTTTAATTCAAGTGATCGCCAATAATAGATTTATTTGTACATTGATAATCAACCGACATAGTTTAAACAAGTTTATGGTTAACTTGTTTGATGTATGTTGATCGGAAAGCGCACATGAATATCATAAGAATTCAATCTCCTTTAGGTTGGATTTGTACCATCATCCCCGAATATCCCGTCATGGTTCCGGACCACTATGGAGTTAGCGATCTCCGTGATCATGAATGGGGTGTAACCTTCACAACCGTGGACAGCTTACAAGTTCCTAAAACTTGTTGGTGACTCTTTTATCTCTAGTTTCTTTCCCTTTGGACGCCACCATGCTTAAATGCATGACCACAGTGGGGCTCAAAGTTGATGTTTGAAGTATTCCCTACAAGAAGGGATTAGATGATGATTGTTGGTGATCAAGTTTTTTGATGATTGAAAATGGGGTGAAACAACCTCTATTTATAAGGAAAAAAGAGATCGAAGGATCAGAAAAGAGTCAGAATTCAAATCAAAGTAAAACAGGTTCCATCGTGGCGTGGCAACTTTGTCGAGGCGCGACAGTTCCATTGCGGCGTGCCAAGTCCATCGCGGCACGTTGGGACTATCGCGGAGCGTTAGACAACAATTTTTGCGATTTTTGTTTTTATCATAACTTTGATCAAAAATTGGAATAAGATAAATAATATATCGTTGGAAATATCTTGAAGTCTACTTTCTAACCCAATTAGAATCAGATTGATATCTTTTGTAAAATTTAAGATATGATTGAAATAGTGGAACAGTGTCACTTTTGGATAGAGTTTGGTATTTTAATCATATCATTGGAAAGATAATTTAAAGGGCTATCCAACCATCGAAGATTTGAATAAAAATTTTGAGGCACGAAATTCATTTTTGATCGAGATTAGGATTATAATAAAAGAGATGTTTTATTCAATATCAAATTCTTTATTCTTTATCTTTCAGGGAAAGGATAAATTAGAACCTTCTAGAGGATTCTAGAAGCTCGTAATAAATCCTAATTGTTTTGGGATTAGGATTAAGGTATTTGGACCACATGATCATTGGATCGTAGGTAAGATATACCTAAGTCCGGTTTGGGCTCGATTTAGTATTTTGGCCATAACTTCTTCGTTATAAGTCGAATTTGGGCTTATCATATATCGTTGGAAAGCTCTTTTCAAGCCCCATCCAACTAAATAATAATTTGACTAGTATTTGTTGAATATTTAGAGTGTTGATGGTTGCGCGATCGCGACCATGAAGGAGCGCCCGCGCAAGGCTGGCGCGGCCGCGCACAGAGCGCGCTTAAACCGCGTACCTCTCTGGAATTTGGCAAATTGGAAGGGTGAGGATGGCGCGCTCGTGCTGCTGGTCGCGCCTAAACCGCGCCCCTCACTGCCTTTTCGTGAATTTTCGTAGTTTATGGGAGGAGCGCCCGCTCCTATTGGTGGCGCGCCTGCGCCTCCTTTTTTTGCGGTTTCTTCTTCACGGTTGAGTATTTTATTAAAAGACATATTCGTGAAAGGAAAAATAACAGAAGATATTTCTTTATCTCTCTAAACAGAATTCTCCACAATTTCTCTCAAATTTCTTGCAAACTTTTGTGAGGAAACTCTTTCAATTAATTCAATTTTTGTGAATTTGTCATCTTGATTTCGATTCTTGTACTAAGAACAAAATCGCTGTCAATTGTATCTCAAAGAGGATTTCAGGTTTAACCCAAGTACCTTGTGGGGGAAATAAACCTCTTTAGGAAAGTGTTTACACGCCTTTGATAGAGTGTCAAGGTTTGTGACTTACGTGGTCACCGTTATTCTCATGTTCATGGTTGGTTTTGTCGGTTTGGAGGAAAGGCAAGTTTGATTCTTCACACTAGTGTAGTCTTTGTATATTTTCAGTAATTTCATTGACAATTCAAATACTTGATTGAAATATTTTGTTAAGTATTTGTTATTTACAATTTGGAATTGTAATCATATATTTTAGAATCTGTTCCCACACATTATTTAAGTGTTTTCTTGATTGAAATCACTGTAAATCCTAACAATCTAAAGAGGTTTAACTTAGAATTTGTCAAGTATGTCTAGTGTGAAGGAATTAACAACAAATTTGTCAAACTCAAAAAGTTTGATGGTGTTGAGTTTAGGAGATGGAAGAAGAAAATGTATTTTCTTCTTACATCTCTTAATGTTGCCTACGTGATTAGTTCTCCAAGGCCGGATGAACATGAGAATGAGACCTTGGAATCCGTTCGGGAGAGATCGAAATGGGACAATGATGATTTTATTTGTCATGGTCTTGTCTTGAATGGTATTGAGGATGACTTGTTTGATGTCTATCAAAACATTGAGTCTTTGGAAAGCATGTATATGGCGGAAGATGCATCAAGTAAGAAATTTTTAGTTAGCAATTTTAATAATTTTAAATTTGTTGATGTCGGTCCATAATGGACCAATTTTATGAATTGCAACGTATATATGGTAGCTTGGAACAACATGGAATAGCCATGAATGAATTGTTTGTTGTTTCTAGTATCATTGATAAGTTACCCCCTAGTTGGAAGAGTGTTAAGCATGACTTGAAACACAAGAAAGAGGACATGAAATTTTTCGGTTTGGCCACCCATCTTCAAATTGAAGAAGGGATTCATTCCATGGAAGGAGCTAAAGATGGAAATCCTAGCACATCTACCGTGAATATGGTAGATGAAGGGAGAGCTAGTGCATCTACTAGTGGAAAAAGGAAGAATAAGAATTCTTCCAAAGGAAAGTCCAAAAGGCAAGCAAACAATAACAAGTTTGCTTGTTGGGAATGCGGTAAAGTTGGTCACCGCAAGAAGGACTGCTTTTCTTTTAAGAAAAAGATGGAGAAATCCAATGAGGGTCGTGCTAATGAAAGCAAGGACCCACCCACCAAAGGTAATCCAATTCATGAGGTTGAATTTAATTCCGGTTTGGATTTAAATGCAACGGATCCTAACATCTTTATCGTGCAAGATGATGACTCATGGTGGATTGATTCGGGGGCTTCAAGGCATGTATGCAAGAGTAAACACTGGTTCAAAACCTTTCAAAAGGTTGTTGATGGAGAAGACCTCTACATGGGGAACAACTCTACCATCAAGGTTCTTGGAAGAGGACAAGTTGAGCTTGTGTTTAGTTCGGGGACTACAATTATTCTTAGAAGTTTTTTGTATGCTTTGGAAATTAGTAGGAATCTTGTATCCGGGCCTACCCTGAATAGTCTTGGCTATAAGCTTGTATTTGAAGCTAATAGATGCATAACTACTAGGGGTGTAACATTTGTTGGTCGTTGTTATTTAGATAATGGTTTGTTTAAACTTTCATTGAAAGACAAGTATGTATTTGATGATGGTTTATGTTTGAATGTTGATGTCAATGATAATCATGTTGATTTGAGTTTGTTTGACTTATGGCATTCTAGATTAGGACATGTGAATAACAATAAAATGCTTTTCATGTCCAAACAAGAATTGATTCCTTCTTGTGATATTTCTCCTAATAAATGTTCTACTTGCATGTTAAACAAGATCACTAGAACTCCTTTTATGAGAGTTGAGAGAAGTTCTAATATTTTAGAACTAATCCATAGTGACTTGTGTGATTTTCATAGTACTCATTCTTTGGGGAATAAAAGATACATGACAGTGTTTATAGATGATTATTCTAGGTTTTGTTATGTGTATCTTTTGCATTCCAAAGATGAAGCTTTAACAAAGTTTGATGTTTATAAAAGAGAAGTAGAATTGCAAGTAGAGTCATTAATTAAGAGAATTAGAACTGATAAGGAAAGGGAATATTATGATCCAGCTTATTTCCAATCTTTGGGTATAATTCATGAGACAACAGCGGGTTATGCACCACAAGAAAATGGTGTAGCTGAAAGGAAAAATAGAACTCTTGAAGAAATGGTTAATTCCATGTTATCTTACTCTGGTTTGAGTGAAGGGTTCTGGGGTGAAGCAATGTTGACAGCATGTCACATTCTTAACCGGGTTCCCACTAAGGGAAAACAATCTACTCCTTATGAACTTTGGTACAAAAGAAAACCAAACTTAAAGTATCTCAAGGTTTGGGGTTGTAGGGCAATCGTAAGAGTGTCTGGCAACAAGAAAAGAAAGCTCGGTGAAAGGGGCTTGGATTGCATTTTTATAGGTTATGCTGAGCATAGCAAAACCTATAGGTTCTATGTAATAGAACAAAATGACTATATATCGATTCATTCGGTTATTGAGTCGAGAGATGCAATATTTGATGAAAATCGATTTTCATCAATGAGTAGACTGAAAGATCTACAAATTAGTGCCAATGATAGGGAGATAGTAGAGTTGAATGATCAACTTGAAACTCATGAAAGTACATTCGATAATGAGAATGTTGAAACTCCTCAAGTGAGGAGAAGTACTAGGGAAAGGAAAATTAGGAATCCTCCAGATGACTTCATAATTTATTTAGTTGAAGGGTCTAGGGATGTCCTTAGTTCTACTACTCCATATTGTTTCAATGTGGATAGTGACCCAAAGACTTATAGCGAGGCAATATCTAGTCAAGATAGTGCATTTTGGAAGGAAGCTATAAATTATGAGATGGATTCCATCATGGGTAATAATACTTGGGTCATAGAGGATTTAACTACCGGTTGCAAACCTCTTGGTTGCAAGTGGATTTTCACTAGGAAAAGGAGACCGGATGGCTCCATAGTGAAATTTAAAGCCAGATTGGTTATCCAAGGCTTTAGCCAAAAGCATGGTGTAGATTATTTCGATACCTATGCACCGGTTGCAAGAATTACCTCCATAAGGTTATTGATTGCAATGACTTCGGTATATAATCTAGTGATTCATCAAATGGATGTCAAAACAACATTCCTTTATGGAGATCTAGAGGAAGAAGTGTACATGAAACAACCCGAAGGGTTTGTTTTGGAAGGACAAGAAGATAAGGTGTGCAATTTTGTTAAGTCATTGTATGGACTTAAACAAGCACCAAAACAGTGGCATCGGAAATTTGATGACACGATTTTGTCCTTTGGATTCAAAGTGAATCAAGCTGATAAGTGTATTTATAGAAAATTTGATGACAAAGGTCATGGTGTCATAATTTGTCTATATGTTGATGATATGCTTATCTTTGGTACAAGTCTACAACAAGTAGAATTGACCAAGGAATTCTTATCCTCATCTTTTCAGATGAAGGATTTGGGGGAGGCGGATGTCATTTTGGGCATCAAGATTATTAGGGACAATGGAAGACTTATCTTAAGTCAATCTCATTATATTGAGAAGATGATCAAACGTTTTAATATGTTTGATAATGTCATGTGAACACCCCCATGGAACCTAATGTTAAATTGGTTAAGAATTCGGGGAAAACGGTTTCCCAATTGGAATATATATTCAAGGATAATTGGATCCTTGATGTATGCCATGACTAGTACAAGACCGGATATTGCATTGGCTGTGGGGAAACTAAGTAGATTTACTAGTAGCCTTGGTGCACAACATTGGTTTTCAATTCGGAGGGTCTTGAGGTACCTTAAGGGTACGTTAGACTATGGTCTAACTTATAGTGGATTTCCTTCAGTTTTAGAAGGATATTCTGATGCAAGTTGGATCACTTACAAAGAGGATGACTCTTCTTTAATTGGTTGGGTATTCATGTTTGGGGGAGGTGCCATTTTGTGGTCTTCCAAGAAACAAACTTGCATTGCAGATTCCATTATGACAGCGGAGTTTATAGCTCTTGCTTCAGCTAGTAAAGAGGCTGAGTGGTTGAGCTATCTCATGATAGAGTTTCCTTTATTGTCAAAGCCAATGCCACTGGTGGCAATCCAATATGATTCCAATTCGGCATTGATAAAGGCTTATAGTCAAGTGTACAATGGTAAGTCTCGGCATATTTCACTAAGGCATAGCCTAGTGAAAAAGCTTATAAATGATGGGGTCATAAGTCTTGACTATGTTCCAACAAAGTTAAATTTGGCAGATTGCTTTACAAAGGCAATTCCAAGACATTCCATCATATTTTCTATGAATGGAATGGGTTTATGTCCAAAAACACGAATTTGTGAAACCCAATCTAACGCTTGAAGAAACATCAAGTCTTAGATTCAATGTGGTTGAATTGCTTTTTGTTGTTTGATAGCAATGTATGATGACCCATATTGCTATGTTACTTGTGATGTGTAAGGTAGCGTCTATTTAAAGTTCTCAAAGATTTAGAGTTGAAAAGCTCTAAATAAAGGTGTCTTATCACAAGCGCACTATTACGTATATGAGAACCTACCTATATGAGTTCGAAATTTAGCCGCTTCAAGAAGTCTAGATGGACATATAGACTTTGATGAACTTATGAAAGATACGGACACATGGCTGTATAAAGGTGTCAAGTGATGATTAATTTGATTTGTCTTGTGTGTACTTCACCTTCGAATGGTTGGATATATCCGTGTGATTCAATCCATATGGAAATCATGGGATATGATCATCGTTAAGTGTGTTGTACTAGGTGTCAATTCAATCCGAAGGGACATTGGCATTGATGCATGATATGTGGTTTAATTATTAGAAGTGGAGAATGTTTTAAAGGAACACTCTAAATGGGGGAGGATTGTTGAATATTTAGAGTGTTTATGGTTGCGCGATCGCGACCATGAAGGAGCGCTCGCGCAAGGCTGGCACGGCCGCGCAGAGAGCTCGCCTAAACCGCGCACCTCTCTAGAATTTGGCAAATTGGAAGGGTGAGGATGGCGCGCTCGCGCTGCTGGTCGCGCCTAAACCGTGCCCCTCACTGCCTTTTTGTGAATTTTCGCAGTTTATGGGAGGAGCGCCCGCGCCTCCCTTTTTTGCGGTTTTTTCTTGACGGTTGAGTCTTTAATTAAAAGACATATTCGTGAAAGGAAAAATAACATAAGATATTTCTTTATCTCCCTAAACAGAATTCTCCACAATTTCTCTCAAATTTCTTGCAAACTTTTGTGAGGAAACTCTTTCAATTAATTCAATTTTTGTGAATTTGTCATCTTGATTTCGATTCTAGTACTAAGAACGAAATTGCTGTCAATTGTATCTCAAAGAGGATTTCCGGTTTAACCCAAGTACCTTGTGGGGGAAATAAACCTCTTTAGGAAAGTGTTTACACGCCTTTGATAGAGTATCAAGGTTTGAGACTTACGTGGTCACCGTTATTCTCATGTTCATGGTTGGTTTTGTCGGTTTGGAGGAAAGGCAAGTTTGATTCTTCACACTAGTGTAGTCTTTGTATATTTTCAGTAATTTCATTGACAATTCAAATACTTGATTGTAATACTTTGTTAAGTATTTGTTATTTACAATTTGGAATTGTAATCATATATTTTAGGATTTGTTCCCACACATTATTTAAGTGTTTTCTTGATTGAAATCGCTGTAAATCCTAACAGTATTATGGACCTAAATAGTCTGGTTTGGATGTTTTTATAAAGAGGACACGAAATGAAAGATTTTGAAAGACACGAAATGAATGATTTTAGTTTAAAAGACACGAAATGAATGATTTTGGTGTAAAACATTTAAGTAAAGGCTATAAATGGTCAAGGCTAAAGGAAAATTCACGAGACTCTTCAACTCTTCACCTAACTCGATAATCAAATATGTGAAAGGTACTCATCACTGGGTTTGTTTTTTGGGGAGACACAATCAGGTGTCTACAGTACCCAATCGTACCGGATTCATCATGGGTAGCGTGTCGCATATCCGTTTCTGTTCCACGTTTCGAATCGAACTACGTACCTTGTACCATTGATTTGACAATTGGTTAGTTGTTGGCAGTTAGCTATTTTGCTTGGCTATTTTGACTTGCTATAAATAGTGAATGCTTTTGTTGGCTATTTTACTTGTTGGTTGTTTACTAACTTATTTGGTAAAATGTTAAAATGCTAATTTTTTGACAAAAATCACACCATCAAATAGTTATACTACTTCCGTTTGGCATTACTCGTAACATTAACTAAAATGGTTGCTTCACATTACTCTTAACAAATTGATTTCTTTCCTATTTTAGTAAGTTTTTTGTGCAAAATGACAAAATTACCCTTACTTTTTCTTAGACATCCTAATTAAACTACAAATCTGATTTCATTACATTAAACCCCAAGGTTAATTAATTTCACCCTTTCCACCAAATTCATTCCCCTTCATCTACATTCAACATCTTCATTGATAATCTTCCTCTCTCTTCCTTCATCATCTTCCTCATCCCCATTATTTTTCTCTCTCCTCCTCCAATCCAAATTTCTTTATCAAATATTAATGTTGCCTTAAATTACTTGCATTATATTCCAAAATTCACTACTAGTGTTTTTTAAATTTACTTATTTATAACATATATGACTATTTCTAATGTATATAATATTATCATCCTCTTCCTACTATTGTTGAATTTATGCATACGTTCAATTTTGTTGTTATTGTAGTTGGTTGTTGACCAGATCCAACTTGCATTTAAGTTTAATTAAGCCCAACTTGTCCCAAGAACAAGGGGAACATAATTCTTGGGACATTCCTTCATCCAATAAGATCCCAAAGCAATACAAAAAATGGAAAAAAGCTATGGAGTATTGGAATGTATGTGTCACATAATTCTTCTTGAAAAGATATAGAGGATTATTTTGCTATATAAGGAGTGTGTCATTTTATTCCAAACCAATAAAAATGAAAAAAGCTAGCTAAATTCGGAATTCCAAGGGCTCAATTAAGTATTAAGATTACTATAACATACTAGTAGTGTAAAAAAAGGGATACCTTGAATTATTGTTAGTTATTTGTAATCTTGTTGGTTTCACGATAGACATGCAAGGTGATGAAATAGTGATATTGGCATATTGCAAGTGTCCATGAGAACGTCTTAATGTCGTCCTCCAAAACGTGATATTACTTCCATAATGTAGTTTCCACAATACAATGAAACCAAACATTTTGGTACTCCGCGGATTTTATAATTAACTTATTAACCCGTAAACATCTAATTGTGTTTGATTCTATACATGATTTTATTTATTTCGTATGGGTGTTAAAATGGACTTAAACATTTTGGCTTAAAGTAATTAATAACTCAGATATATATACTGTGGAGTCGTTGAAGACACTAGATACATGAAACTGATCTGATAAGTATATAAATTAATAATGAGCTTCCATTATATACCATAAGTTAAATTTATAATTATAGCCCGAGATTGTTTATTATATTCTATCAAAGAGACTATTATAGATGCTGAAGTTAAATGTAATAAAGGAGTAGACTCGGGCCATCTCTACATTGCTTGTGATCTAACTTGGGCGTCCAAGTCTCCACCTTGAGGTTCACGGCAAGAGCCTGGACTCTGGAGTTCATCTTGCAAGTATTGTAAATCAAAACCACAAGCATCCATACCAAATACCAATGATACAATCAAGGTCTGAAGACCCCAATATACTTGAGGATTTTTTTGTCAAAAACTACCTAATAAAGCCTAAATTTTGTGAGAAACTACCTAATAAATAAAATGTTGTAAAAAAATACATAATAAAAGGTAAAATGTTGTAAGAAACTACCTAACAAAATGTAAAATGTTGTAAAATACTACCTCTGCTGGAAATCCACCATTGACCCACCTCAAAACTCCCCCAAAACCACCGCTTTCACCCTAACACGAACACAACCTACTAGAAATTGCCTCCACCACGCCGAAACCATCCTCCAACCCCAAAACCACCACCTCTAACCTCAAAAAACATCCCGAATCACGAAACTACCCTCACCTACTCAAAATATCCTAATTACCTCGAAAATAACCTTACCGCAAAATCAACCCCCGTGGTGGTTTCGGGGGTGTTGTGATGTGGGTCAATGCCATAAAATTAGGTTAACGGTGAAAATTTGACCAAAGGGTAGTATCTTACAACATTTTACCTTTTATTAGGTAGTTTCTTACAACATCTTTTTTATTAGGTAGTTTCTCACAAAATTTAGGTTTTACTACATAGTTTCTAAAAAAAAAAACCCTATACTTAATCATTTTTTTTAAAAATAAAGAAGCATGCACTCAGGCTAACCATATTTTAAGACCTAAAACCCATCTTATCTAAAAGAATTAGTTTATCTAAACTACATTATTCATTATGCATTATCATAGAAAGTTAGCGTATGATGATCAATAGAACTATGGATGGAAGCATTAAATGCTTCTATATATATATATATATATATATATATATAACTAGACAATAAGGCAGAAATGGAGTCTTTGCTCTCAAATTAGACCTAGAGAAAGCTAATAAGAAGCTTGAGTGGTCTTTCATTGAACATTGCCTAAAGTTGATGAACTTCAGCCAGCAATCCACTTCTCTCATCATGTCCTGTGTAACCTCTACTTCCACTCAAATAATGCTAAATGGCAAGCTAAGTCCTTCTCTCCTTCCCTCTAGGGGCCTAAGACAGGAAGACCCACTATCCCCCTACCTCTTCATCATTTGCCTAGAGTTTCTTTCTAGATTAATCCATGTGGAATGTGAGGAAAAAAGATGGAAGCCATTAAGATTTAGAGGTGGCAAGACAGACAGTTCCCATCTACTATTTGCAGATGATGTTCTCCTGTTTGGAATGACAGACAAAAAACTCTCAACTCTCTCTCAAACACTCTTCAAACTTTTTGCTCTCTTTCTGGTCAAAGGATTAATGAAGACAAAAGCTCTATTTTCTTTTCCCCAAACACCTCACAACAGATTGCTGATGATTTTGAACAAGTGCTTAATGTTAGAAGATCTGGAAATCTAGGCACTTACCTAGGCTTCCCTCTTTTTGATAGAAAACCTTCTAAAAGGCAAATCAACTCTATCATTGATAAAGTGGGAAGGAAGATGGCTTCTTGGAAATCAAATACCATGTCTTGGGCTGCTAGAATTATCATGATCCAATCTAACCTATTAGCTATGCCTAGATACACCATGACTTGCCTAAAATATCCCAAATCTGTCACTTAGAAACTAGACTCAATTTGCTCAAACTTCCTTCGGGGTGGAAATATGAACAAAAGGAAAACCTGTTGGATTTCCTGGGTAAGGGTGTGTCAAGAAAAAGAAACAGGGTGGTTGGGTTTTCTGAGCCATGAAGAGCTGAACAAAGTCTCTCTATCAAGGCTTAGTTGGATGGTGGACACTAAGGTAAATTGGGCTGATTCTCTGCTTTTTGAGAAATATATTAGTTACAAAACCCCAGTTCCTTTCCACAAAGGGTCTCATATCTGGAAGGGGTTGGGACATGGGCGGGACTTGTTCAAACACAACCTTCACTAGGAAACAGGGGTAGGGAATGATATAAATTTCTGGTCAGAGAATTGGCTAAAGTCTAATACAATCATATCATTGCTCACTGGCCCTATCCATGTTACTGTTGCTAACCTTTTCTTAAATCAACTGCTTCACCAAGACAAGCCAGCCATTGAAAGTTTGGTAAACTTCAATTTGGATGACCACCTTTTTAACAGAATTAAGTCTGTAAGCCTAAATCAAAATGTAGACTACAATTACACTAGTTGGACAAAGAAAGGAAAGTTCAATATGAAATAAGCTTCTTCATGGCTTATCTTTCATAGATATAGCCTCCCTTCTGCTCATTCCTTGGATGATCAACTATGGCCTGCTATTTGGGGAGCTAATACCTTCCCAAAGATAAAAGTTTTGTTGTGGCAAACTGCTTATGACAGAATTCCCACAAATTTGAATTTCTTTTACAGAAACCTTGCCCATTCTAATGCATGCCCTTTTTGCCTAAAAACTCCTGAAACAAACCTTCATCTCTTTTTCTTCTGTGCAAGGGCTCAAGAACCGTGGCTTCTTCTAAATGTGCCAAACCACCTTCTGCTTGATCAAAACCAAGTTTTTCAATCTTGGCTAACAAGAAACTTAAAGCACAAAACCCCTTCTCACAATGGTGTGCCTTGGCAGACCATTTTCTGCTTTGCTCTTTGGGCTATTTGGCTCAGAAGAAACCAATGGATCTTCAACAACTCAAACATACCCTCTCAAAAGTCAAAAACCCAATGCATCTGGGATGTTTCAGAATGGTTTTTCTCCACCTCAAAAAATTCTCAAATACTAAAGCTTGATTCCTCTAGCTGCTTGGGTTCCCCCACCTCAATCCTCTCTCAAAATTAATATAGATGCTTCTTTCCTTCACACCACCAAAGAAACTGGGTGTGTAGGAGTGTGCAGGGACCATAGTGGCCAATGGGTAGCTGAGTTTCTTTGGAGTGGTTACACACCTTCTCCAAAGGAAGCAGAAGTGAAAGCAATTCATCTTGCTCTAGATTGGATTAAAAGCAAAGGATGGGCAAACTGTATCATCCAATTTGACAGCAAAGTGGCAGTAGAGGAAATAAACCAACCCCAAAATGCTAACTTACTGTCACCTTTAATTGTTAGTTGCAGGCTTCTGCTTCAACAATTAACTGATGGAAGGATCATCCATGAGGGACAAGGACAAAACAAGGTGGCAGACATCCTAGCAAAGCATGCCAGAGGAGATTTAAATGTTATGTATTAAATTTGTAATTTAGACACTTCTCCCCTCGTCTGTATAAATGCTTTAGCAGTGACTTTGCTTCTTTTGGACATCAAACTAGCTCTCAGGATGTCATTTTGAGGGGGCCTACGGGCAATCGACAACTTGATGTAAACTTCTTTAACATGCTTTAATCTTATCCTCGTTCCTTCAAAAAAAAAAAATAGACAATAAACATGCATGCTTGAATCTTGATGCCAAATCTTGACTAGCTTTGGACCGACTAGATCTACTCCTTAATTTTAAGTACATTTTTGGTTTTAATCAAACTTTATCTTTCCACGGTAAAATACACCCCCTTTATTTTTTAAAAGTGTTAGACTTTGATTAAACAATGAATGTTGACTATCCAAACATGGCTTTAAATTTAATTTCTCTGATAATCTATTACAACCTCTGTTAACTTTTAGTTGCAACAAAGAAATTTTTTATATCTCACAAAAAAAAATCCCTTTGTTGCAACTAAAAATTAACGGAGGTAGTAGTATAAATTATAAAAAATTTAATTAAAATTATGAAAGTATACATTGTGACTTATCCAAAAACATATACGTAGGGGTGAAACAAATACAGTTTAAAAGCGAACCAAACAACAAACCAAACCAATAGTAATATGGTGCGGTCACTACTAGAAAACAGCTGATTTACGAGGGAAATATTCCATCGGTATGCCTTAAAAATCCGTCGAAAAGGCCAGTTTCCGACGGAATTTCGTCGGAACACGTTGTCGGAGATCATATTGTCGGAAATTTGGGTTATACCGAGGGATATTCCGTCGGAAACATCCTTACCGACGGAATTTCCGACAGATATTAATTTCTCGGAACCTTAGGTTGACCAGAAATGGAGGTCCGTCGCAATGTTCTGACGGACGTAAATCCCTCGGAATATTCCAACCTTCCGACGAAATTTTCCGTCGGAATCTTCCCCTCGTCCGATGGATTTTTCCGTCGGAAGATCCCCCCTTTCCGAGGGAATATTCTGTCGGTAGTGCAAAATTTCCTACGGATATTTCCCTCGCAACTTTCCGAGGGATTACAATTCCGTCGCAACCTACCGACGGAAATGTCCATCGGAACATTTCTTCTTTATATATATATATATATATATATATATATATATATATATATATATATATATATATATATGTATGTATGTATGTATGTATGTATGTATATATATATGTATATGTATATATATATATATATATAGATACTAATTCCAATGTTTACAATAAACACTAAGTTAATCTAAAATTAGAACTAATAAACACTAAGTTCATCAATTCTATACAACAGCGCGAGAGCCCTGGCCAGCTCCACCAAAACCCGGGTCGTCGTCCCTGGGATCTCGAAATGGAGATCGCACGTTGGAACATGGGTCATTAGTGTAACGACCCATCATCCTTTCTTCCAGCCTCTTCTCCATTTCTTCTATTTGGGCTCGTACTTGGGCTTGAACTTGGGCTTGAACTCGGGCTTCCATGTCGACTTTCATTTATTCCCGAAGAGCTTGGATCCTAGATTCCATCTGATCCTGCATATGAGAAACAAAGGAGGGCGTTTACTGCATGGAACAGGTCAGCACTTTCGCCTAGTCCCTTCACACGTCCTTTTTTGTTCCGACCACCCACTGTCTCCCACTACAGCTCATTCGGACTCTTCTGAATCCTTTGAGTGCTAGCCGCCTCAACCCTCTTTTGGTAGGCCTCCTACAAGATGAACATATAAAAGGGAACAAACGAGGTAGTAAGTTATACAAATAAGCTAAACCAAATTGAGCCAACTATGGCCTATATGACCTATTATTTGCACATTTTCTATGTTTTTGACCTAATAAACTATTTCTTTCTCTAAACATGAATATTTTAGGTATTTTAAGGGGTTCATGACTTGAAATCACAAAAAACTACAAGTCCCTACGTTTTGGGACGCATTTGGAGCCAAATTGAACCAAGTATGGCCTATATGACCTATTCTTTGCCCATTTTATTCATTTTCAACCAAATAAACTATTTCTTTCTCTAAACATGCATATTTTAGGTATTTTAAGGGGTACAGGCCTTGAAATCACAAAAAACTACAAGTCCCTAAGGTTTGGGACGCATTTTGAGCCAAAATGGACCAACTAAGGCCTGTATGACCTATTCTTTGCCCATTTTCTATGTTTTCGACCAAATGAACTATTTTTTTCTCTAAACATCTCTATTACAGGTAGTCTAAGGGGTACATGCCTTGAAATGCCAAAAAATACAACTCCCTAAGGTTTGGGACGCATTTTGGAGCCAAAATGAACCAACTAAGGCCTGTATGACCTATTCTTTGCCCATTTTCTATGTTTTCGACCAAATGAACCACTTTTTTCTCTAAACATGCATATTTTAGGTATTATAAGGGGTTCATGACTTGAAATCACAAAAAACTACAAGTCCCTACGTTTTGGGACGCATTTGGAGTCAAAATGAACCAACTATGACCTATATGAACTATTATTTACCCATTTACTACGTTTTCGACCAAATGACCTATTTCTTTCTCATAACATGTCTATTATAGGTATTCTAAGGGGTACATACCTTGAAATCACAAATAACAACAACTCCCTAAGGCTTGGGACGCATTTGGAGCCAAATTGAGCCAACTATGGCCTATATGACCTATTCCTTGCCCATTTACTACTTTTTCGACCAAATGAACTATTTCTTTATCTACACCTATTCATGAATAATGAACCAAGGAACAAAGTTTAGGGAATTTGTTACCGCAATTTCTTGAGCTGTGGGGTTTACTGGCACTGTGCCTTTCCCAGGCAGCTCCTTGAAGTGTGTCTTCAGAAACAGCTCAGGAGCTGTTGGTAGCTGGCCCTTGTTCTTCGCCGCCTTTGATACAAAAAAATAGGAATAATCGTTAACCATGTCAAACCCTTGTTACATTGAAATACACAAATATGTCTTGTAATATAAGATATTTTTAAATAAACTTACCATCCTTTTTGCATGTTGGGTAGCTGCCAACGAACCCTGAAAGTGGGTCCCTCGGACGGGATTTTCCATAGAGCCGCCCCTTCTGTTCTTCTGGTTCTTCTCCGACCTCTCCTTGTAAGTTGGATCGTTAGCAACAATGTCCATCATCTCCTTGTGGAGCTCCGCACTCAACCAACTTGGCCTGGCGCCTTTCATCTTGTGCGTGATGGTGTGGAACATGTCACGCAGGCGTGTTGCTACCCTCCTCCGAAATGTGATCTTCACTAGCTCGTCCATCTGAGGTGCCCTTCTGAATTGTGCCTGCAAATGATAAAATACAAAAGTTATACACAAAACTAAAACAATACAATAGCTAAAACATGTATTAACCAAGACCCAAAAATATCATACGCTGAACAAGTTCCACCAGTGTTCCTTCGTAGCTGCAGGAACTTCCACAAAGTTCTTCCAAGGGGCCCGGTAGTATCCAGTAATCGTACCGGATACCGCACTCCGAACCTTAGGATCATCAAACCTATAACAAACGGGAAACAACAATGTTAAATAAGTGCGAAAATAGTAATATAAGCATTGTATCTGATCATCCATATCATGATATGTACATACCACAACATAGTAGGGTCCAAAACCAGGAGTTGTGACTCATCCTGTGCCTCATATTGTGACTCATCCCGTGGCCCATCTGATTGAGGAGTGGATGGGGACGTCTGGTCGTCACCCAAATCGTGTACCTGTGCATCGAACATCTCCTCATCCTGGTCGTCAGGGAAAAGAGCGCGGGTGGTCACTTTCTCTTTCCCCTTTGCTTTCTTCGACGACTGCCCACTTTTTCCACCCGCCATGACTACCTGAATCAGATGTTAGTAAAATGACAAGATATTATAAATAAGGAGTGCAGTGCAACGTAATATGGCTTTTATACAAACACTAAAAAGTTTTACATAAGCCTCATTAATATTTTGATTTTACAATAAGAAGCATACTTTTAAAGGAGATTAACATATTCTCCTATTCAGTACTCTCATCACTACTTTCACTACTAGAGTCATCACTACTATCGTCTAATACTACATCGATGTCATCATCATCGTCACTATCACTAGAGCCGATACTAGATTCATCGTCTTCATCGCTTGAGATCACAAAGCCATCGTCATCGTCTTCATCATCATTATCCCTGGCGTAGTCTGGAATGTCACTCGGCGGGAAAAGCGTTGCATGTACCGTTGGGGATGGTGATTGCAGAAGCTCTAAGTCCACCGGAGCATCAACCACTGACCTTGCATGTGTTTTAAACACAGACCACCATTGAACTCAGTCCCGTTTCAGGCTAGGGTATGATGCGTAGTACACTTGAGCCACTTGGTAAGATAAGACAAATGGATCATATTTGGGGTATTTCTTAGTATGATTTACTTCGATTAGCTTGTATTGTTCGTGTATGTTCATTCCCCAACCACAATCCATCCAATTGCACTTAAACAAAATTGTCTTGTACTGTCTCTTGGGTCTCGTGTAGACAAGTTCAATTATGTCGTCTAGAGATGCCGAAGTACTCTCCTCCATCCTCACTTGATACACACACACCATAATTCACGGTGGATTTGTGCTTGCTATGGGAATGTGTATGGAAATTAAATCCACCTACAAAAATCTTGCCCCAAGTACGAACTCTCCTGAAGGGACGCATGCACAACGCTCGCAGGACATCCGAATTTGGCTTCTCTTCGACCACCTATAAAGTGGTTGAATATCAACATCAAGGTTCCTGAATTCAATGAATTGAAATGTAACATGTAAAATTCATTATTAATTCACGGTTACACCGCGTATATCACCTTGTGATGAAACTAATTAGAGAATTCAGTTTCGAAATTCTCCATGACATTTTCTCTACACAGGAAAGGTCGAGTACTAAGAATGTAGTCCTCAAACTTCCTACGAGGCCAAACACACAATGTAAATCTACAAAGTCATCATTGTAAATGATCGTAAATACGAATACACTGAATACCTGGGCCTAATATACCTTTCGTATTCGCCAAGAATGTCGGTGTTTCGTAACACGAACAAATGTGCACACTCGAGTTCTTTGTCATCTAAGAACCGAGTTTGACACACGACCACTGTCCTCTTTGAACAACTCTGGTATCTCAGCGTCGTTCGATGTGGACTCAACGTCGGCATTCACATTTCAACCAAGATCTCGAGTTTTGTGTCAACTGTCGACTGAAAGTAATTGGAGCAGAAGTTTGCTATCTCTTCAGTGAGATAAGCATTGCATATGGACCCTTCAACTCGAGCCTTGTTCCCAATTTTCCGTTTCAAATGATTGAGGAACCTGCAATTACAGTTGTTATGTAACTGTATGAACAATTGATTAGGATGTAAAATAAAGGATGTGAAATAAGGGTATTTGATTTACCTTTCGAAGGGATACATCCACCTGTATTGTACAGGACCACATAACTTCCCCTCGTATGGCAAATGTGTAGGCAAATGCTGCATGGAGTTAAAGAATGCAGGAAGGAAGATCTTCTCAAGCTTGCAGAGGATCTCAGGTATGTTTTTCTCCAATCGCTCCATGTCACTAACTGATGTTGTATAGCAACACAAGTCGCGAAAGAATTGGTTGATCTCTGTAATTGCATTCCAAATATGGCCAGGGATCAATTCCCTCAAAGCTGTGGGCAACATCCTCTCCATGAACACGTGACAGTCATGGCTTTTCATTCCATAGAGCTTACACGCTTGAAAATCTATGCATCTGCTCAAATTGGAGGCGTAACCATCAGGGAACCGCAGCTGTTTAACCCACTCACACAAAACTTTTCTCCGAGCCTTGTCAAGAGCGAATGGAGCCTTTGGCATTACCTCTTTTCCTCTATCATCCTCTTGAAGATGAAGCTGGGGACGTTTACAATATTTAGCAATGTCATTCCGAGCTGAAGGCGTGTCACACGTAAGCTTTTTCACATCCATTACAGTGTGAATTAACTGATCAAAGAAGTTCTTCTCAATGTGCATGACATCTAAGTTGTGACGAATGAGGAGATGCTTCCAATATGGGAGCTCCCACAAGGTGATTTGCTTGAACCACCCCTTCTTTTCATTTTTCAGCCTTTTAATTGAATTGGGTCCATCTGTAGCCTTCGGAAGGTCCTTAACACATTCCCACAACTCCTCTCCTGACATGATGTGTGGAGGGGCTCCTTTCTCTACTCTGTTTTTATAGAATGTTGTTTTACTGTTCCGAAAAGGGTGATCTGTAGGCAGGAATTGCTGGTGGCAATCAAACCAAGAAACTTTACCACCATGTTCAAGCCAAAATGCTTTGGTCTTCTCCATGAAATGTGGACAAGCTTTCTTACCAGCCGTGGCCCAACCAGACAACATGCCATAAGCCGGGAAGTCACTAACGGTCCATAGGATGAGTGCTCGAAGATTGAAATTCTATTTCTTCGAAATATCATAAGTAGTCGCGCCAACTTCCCACAACAATTTCAACTCCTCTATCAACGGTTTCATGTAAACATCCAAGTTGCCCTTAGGGTTTTTAGGACCAAGAACGAGCAACGAAAGGAACATGAATTGTCTTTTCATGCACATTGAGGGAGGCAAGTTATAAGGGGTCAAAATGACAGGCCAACAAGAATATTGACCCCCAAACTTACCATGAGGAGCAAAACCATCTTCACACAAGCCAAGTCTCACATTACGAGGCTCAGAAGCAAACTTTGGAAATCGACAATCGAGGTGCTTCCAAGCTGTGTTGTCACTAGGGTGTGCCATTGTGCCTTGAACTCTGGGATTTTTCGAATGCCATGTCATTTCCTCCGAAATGTTCTTCGTTGCAAACAGTCTTTGCAACCTGGGTGTGATCGGGAAATAAAATAGAACATTCAAAGGCACTAGGCTACCTTTGGAAATCTGCTTGTATCGGTCGCTGCCACACACCCTGCATTTAGACAATTGAGCATCATCCTTCCAAAACAACATACACCCTTTCGGGCACGCATGAATCTTTTGATGGGACAGTTCCAACCCCTTCACAATCTTCTTCACCTCGTAGAAAGTGTCGGCCATATGATTGTTGTTCGGAATCGCCTCACTTAGCAAAGAAGCAAACTCATCAACAGATCTGTGAGGCAAATTATACTCACATTTGAGACTAGTGATTCTAGTGGCCATCTCTAACACAGACAAAGAAATCCCTTCGTATAATGGCCTTTCAGAAGCCTTCAACAAATCTAGAAAATGCTTAGCAGTTGCATTAGGCTCCTCCTCTGATGAAACACTAGCCTCCTCGGAATGCCCCTAATCTTGACTATGACCAAAAGCATCAAAAACCATGTCATGATATTCATTGGACCGCCGTTCGGGAACTCCCGGATACCCCTCCCCTTGACACATCCACACATAGTAGTTAGGTACGAAACCCTTGTCATACAAATGAATTTTAACCGTATCCGCAGTCCAAAGGCGTTTGTTCTTACATTTAACATATGGACACCTAACCTCATCCGGATTACTACTCTCGGGATGATCTCTGACGTACTGAATGAATTCATCAACTCCTTTCACGAAATCTGGATTAATACTTTGCCCAATCGTCCTTTTATACATCCAGCTACGTTCTCTTCGTTTCATGATTACAACTTCTACACAGCTCACGCATATGTACAATCACATTAGTCATGAACGGTATTTCGCAGTCATTATCCACCACAGCGTTATGGAAATGCAAATGAGATTTGAAATGCTTCCAAAGGGTCCTTATCACTCCAACCTAACCCATCCTTGTACGTTTATTCTCACTAGTGAATGTAACCCAGGTTTTCAATTCTATGGAAAATCCGTCAGCATTTCCCTACAGTTCTCCAAGTACACGATGTAGGCGATTATACACACCTCCATATGTACCCAGAGAATACGGTAGAGAAATGCATGAAAAGGCAGGATTTTCCCTAGAATAAAAAACAAGGCTTACATTCACTACCTAAGTGAGAATAAGCGTACAAGGACAGTCCCAACCGGGGACTATTCAAGACATACTCCTAATGTGTATGCCTTGAATGGGTATCTAGGCATATGATTATGCAAATGATTCATTTATTATAATATATATATATATATATATATATATATATATATATATATATATATATATATATATAAACTAACTTGCATTACATTAAACTAACAAATATATCATAATTTATCTAAAGAAAACTAACATATCATAATATTCAAATAAACCAATCAAACAAAACCAAACTACACTAAAATATCATTATATTAAACCAAAATAAGATACATTATATAAATTAAACTAAACTAAGCTACATTATATTAAACTAAAGTAATGTAACATACATCATATTAAACTAAACCAAACCAACCTACATTATAATAAATTAAACAAAATAAAACTAAGCAACATTATATTAAAATAAAGTAAGCTAACATACATCATATTAAGTTGAACTAAACTAAACCAACATACATTATTATATTAAACTAAACCAAACTAAACTAACCTATTATAATACAACTAAACTAAACTAACATATTACCCTAAAATATACCAAACTAAAGTAACGTGTTATAATAAAGTAATTAAAAACTATACTTAAATTACCTAAACTAATCTAACATATTATAACACAAACACATTCATTTCAAATATTACAACAAATTGAATAAATATAACAAATTGTAGATACAATAACTAAAAACAATAATAAACTACCATATATCTACACACCATTAGGATTTAACATGTCAAGTATAAACTAAATTTATAAATTTAGCTTTAAAATAATGTCTAACCTATAGATCTGAGTTTGTAATTGCCAAATAAACAATTCAATACACAAAACCTACAAATATTCAAATTTCACACAAAAAATTAACACCAAACAAAAGCATAAACAACATTTATGATTTAAGCTTGTTTACTTAACTTAAAAAAAAAAAAAAAAAAAAAAAAACAGAAAAAGCAAATGAACTAACTGCTGCCGGCGGCGGCGGCGACTGGGCGTGGTTGATGCAGACTCGCCGGCGACTTATGCCCTAGGTGAAAAGTCCCATACACCATAAACAAAAGGTGGTGGTTAGGGTTTTAAGGAAAAAAAATAATAAAATAAAAAAAATTGAAAAAACACCTTACCGGCGGCGGGGCGGCAGCAGAGGGGGCCGTGGTGGCGGCGGCGGCGGCTGGGGGGCGTGCCCCTTTCTCTCTCTTCCTCTTCCTCCTTCTCCCTTTCTCTCTCTTCCTCTTCCTCTCTCGTGCCCCTTTCTCCCTCTTCCTCTTTCTCCTTCTCCCTTTCTCCCTCTTCCTCTTTCTCCTTCTCCCTTTCTCTCTCTTCTTCTTCCTCTTCCTGTCGCTTCTCTCTCTTCAGTTTACGTTTTTTTTTCGTCTATGTTCTGTACAGAATTCAGATAGGTTGCGTTTTTTTTTTCACAGCTTTCCGACGGAAATTATTCCCTCGGAAATCACTGGTTCCGACGGAAATTTCCGTCGGAACCTGTGATTTCCGAGGGAATAATTTCCGTCAGAAGCCGCTCCGAGGGAATATTCCGTCGTAACCCAAATATTCCGAGGGAAAAAAATCCGTCGGAAAGTTTCAGAGGGAATATTCCGTCGGTGGGGCACCTTTCCGACGGATTATTCCTACAAAGTCAATTTTCCTCGGAAATTTTGAATTTACCGAGGGAAATTCCGTCGGAATCGTTCCCTCAGAAATAAGCCTATTTCTAGTAGTGGGTGCGGTTTGAAAATCCCAAATTAACCAAATTAATATGGTTTAGTTTCGGTTTGGGCTATAAACCACACTGCAAACCGAACTTTCACCCCTACATATACGAAGTATATATATCAGTAAAATAATTAAGTCTAAACTCACTACAAGAAATGAACCCATTAACGACGGGAAGTCCCACCATAAACCAGTCATAAAATACCAATTATGATAAGATTTTTTCTGTCGTGAGCCCGTCCTAGAAGGGAGCCATCGTAGAATACTTTCTCGTCGCAAAATCTATTTCCAACAAAAGGCAAATGTGGGTAGGTGTTTGTTTGAGATTTTAGTTGAGTCATAATACTTAGGTTAGGTCTTTTGTATGAACTTTGGTATGTTAAATGACATGCTAAAGACTGTCATTAAAAGTGTTATATTAGGGACAAGATTTGTGTCATTCATTAATGAGTTGTCATAATAGAATTAGATTTTGCAGTGACTATTCCCTTTCTTTTTTAAGTCCATTGATTTGACCAGCACTAGTTTTAAAAAGTTGAGTTGAATGGAGTAAAGTATTGTGTAAGAATGGTCTCTTGGTGAATTAAAAATTATAGAATGGATATAATTGGCTAATAGTTTATTATTTCTTCCATTTCATAATAATTGACTCACCTTTTTTCTTTATTAATATACTCCCTCCGTATTTTTGTTTAAAAATGAAACGTTTCTTCTAAACATGTATGGCAATACAAAACTTTGACCAATAATGTTAATTAGTAGAAAAATTATAATAATTGAATATTAATAAATCATTCATCGAGACAATTCCAACAAGTACCCTCACCACTATATATATATATATATATATATATATATTTATTTATTTATTTATGTATAAATTACTAACATTAAAAAGTGGATTAGGTGAACAGTGCAAAAAGTTAAAACATTTCAATGAAAAAATACAAAGGGAGTACTAACTTTGACTATAGTTTTTGAGTAATGTATGAAAGAAAAATAATATTATGTAATATCGCTACTACATTTTCGACCAAATGCAACGGACGAATTTAGGCTAATGCAATGATATTTTATTTGCCGTTGCAATAGAATAGGCTAATACAACGTATCCTTCTTCAATAGTAAAAGAGGTAGATCTAATGCAATGGATATTGAAAGTCGTTGCATTAGCCTAGGAATATTGACAACTTGGGAAGCAAATGCAACGCATATGTAATTCCTCCAAAAAAAAAAATTCATATGGCGCGTAAAATTTCATTATTTCCCTCTACTTTTTCTCCCAAATATTTTAAACAATTACACATGTTTGCAATTCAAGACAAAAAATTAAAAAAAAAAAAACGAAAAAAGGAAAAGAACTAGAAGGCTGGATGTTCCTTCTTTATCCTCATTTCCTTTGTCAGACATTTCCTTATTTGCCATTTTTGACTGAAAAAAGAGAAAAATTACACAAAAATTACACAAAAAATAACACAAAAATTCTACCATTGTAGATGAAGGTACGCACTGGTTGTTTAAGGGGCTGAGACGAAAGCGAAGTAGCGGTGTTCGCCAGTGGTTGAATACCATATTTTGAGGGTTTCGAAGGTTGTCCCATTTTCATCTTGCATGTTCCGAGTTTCGACGCTGTTGCTAATTCCTTGAAGGTGCGTTTAAGGTACATTGTGTAGTTTCGATTTTCAGATTTCTTACTTAATTGAAAATTTTTTGGTTGCATTTTGTGCAAATTAAGTTTGAAGTTTCTTTGTTTGTGTGTTGCGAATTTTGTATTTGAGGAAGATGGATTACTTAGTTTTGTTATTGGTTCAGATGTAGTATAAATGGATTATAAGTGTGGGATGAGGAGATGGGTAATGGGAGTATATTGATGTTTGAGGTAAATTATTGGTGTCGTTGATAGTGATTGCTGATTGGAGATCGCACATTTACTGTAATGTATGGTTAATTTTTTTGTGAAATTTATTTGAAGATTCATACTGATTTTGTATCAGAGTGTACATGAAGGCCAAATTTATCAGTTGAAGCTCTTTTGTGACAAGGATTACCCAGAGAAACCTTAAGTGTTGTTTCCACACATGGATTAACATGACTTGTGTGAACGCAGAGGCCGAAATGGTAATGTTTTTGACTTCTGCCTGACTGAGTTGGGAAAATGTGCTGTTTTGGTCCTCTATCCTATTTATATTCAGTTTTTTGAGGATGCCAACATCAGAAGCATGGTCATCCTTTTATGTTGATTTGGAGATCGTCATGTGGTGCTGTTCAAGTTCACTTATTATTGATGGTCTAACTATATAGTTAGCTTTTAGGTGAAATTGCTTGGTCATTATTCTATCTTCCTTCAAAAAGAAGGTATTTAATTATAAATGTAATGAGATGTGCTGGTAATCAATCAGGGGGCTGATTTCATGTCGAGTTTATATTTAGATGAAGTGGGAAGAAACATTAAGGATTAAACGGAGTACATTTACTTACTATATATGTTGGTGTAACCCTTAGTCCATATCCAGGCACTTCTTAACTTTCCATGTCCAATTCTTGATCCATACCCGAGTAGGTGAGTATACCTGAGTAATACTTTGTTGCTGTGTAAAGTAGGCTGTCAAAGATTGGTATTTAGTAAGGTCAATAATTTGGAAATCACATTATCTCCCTAGCAGTTTTAGTTGTGTAAATATCATCAGATTTTGGTTACTACTTGAAACCATTTTTGTGATAGCTAGCGATCCATTACAGGAATACTTTGAAAGTGGCTTTATCAACTGTCATTCTAACAATAGAGAGAACAACATGAGAATAACTTTCATCTGTTCATGTTTTGAGCTATCAGAGTAATGTCGTAAGAGGGTGTGCCATGTGCTGAAGATAATGCAAGTCATGGTTATGAAAAATTAGACCTTTTGCATTCACAAATCAGAATATGTAAGCACAGGTTGCATTTAACACGACTTAATCTCTGAGGACTTAGTGAATATGATGGTACTTGTATCAATTGGCTAGTAATAGGTTGTATCCAAGAATCCCTCAAAAAAAAAAAAAAAAAAAGGTTGTATCCAAGAAAATTCATGAAAAATCAGTTTAGTTTTACAGCTCTAAAGACGGGCCTCAACTAATTAATTTTTACTTGTTATATGTGTGCCTCAAATGCTCCACTTTTATGTGTGTTTGATTATAAGGTGTTCAGAGTTTGAAGTTCGGCCTATGGTATTCGATGAAGGGAGTAGTCGGGGATACACGACTGAAGGAATCGTTCTATTTCTAAACTTTACTTCAACAAGAATAACGGTAATAGGAAGAAATTTCAAGGGTTTAGAAGGTCTGAATAAATCTATTTTGAGGAAATATCTCTCTTCTGGGTGGGTTATAAATTTCAAGGTTAATACTCGAAGTAGTATAGCTAGATTAATATAGCATGATAAATATCTCTCTTTTGAATTATAGGCTAGATAAATATCTCTCTTTTGAATTATAGGCTATTTTATGGTGTATTTCATCTTCTTAAAGTCATGTTTTTGGGTCTTATGAACTTCTGTGTGGGATTGGTGTATGTCTCTTGAAAAAGTGTCTACTGAAACTACTTGGTGGAACATTTTTGTGGGGTATTTGGCTAAGAAAGATTGCTTGGGTTTTTCGAAAAAAAGATATCATGGAGTTTGATGTAATCAGGTTAGCTGTTAGTATTGTTGGGGAGTTTGAGTTGGCTGTCCAGATTATTTTTTCTGCTGTGTCTACCCCCTGTCGAGCGGTGTCCTGACTGTCATCCTGCTGTTGGCTGCTATAAGGCGAACACAAACGCTGGTTGCTTCGGGGATGACAGAATTGGTTTGGGAGGTGTTATGCATGACAGTATGGGTGAAGTGATGAATAACTTGCATAATTGTGATAATGAGTGTTGTAAAACAAATTAAGGTTAACTATTTTTATTGGTAAGCATCTAACTTTGGAATGCTCTGTTATATAACATAGTTCATGTAGTTATGCTTTTTGAAATAATCCTTCCACTTTTATTTAAACATCTTCCTAGCTTAACTTGCTGCTCTTTTGCTTTCGAAATACTAGATAATTTGAAGTTTTTATTGTTGTGTTTGGGAATTTGTATTTGATTCCATGGAAGATGAAATTACTTAGTTCTTTGAGTTTTGATGTAGTGTCTTGGAAACGACTAATGGGTTTCTTTTAGCAGTATTGTTTTTTTTTTTTTTTTATTTTGAAACCTAGCAGTACTGAATATTGTATTTGAGTAGTCTAATGGTTTTTTTGGGGGAATTTCATATAAATGTATTAGAAGAGATATATTGCAATTACTTAGTTCTCTTTCTTCCTGGTGGGTTGTAAAGCAGATTTTATTGTTAGGTCTTTCTAATTGATTAAAGTAACTCTCTTAATTCTTTGTGAATTGATTAAATGTTTTTACTGTAAAAATTAAGTAAAGTAACCCTTTTAATTCTTACCCTAAGGTATGGATAGTGGAACTAAAGAGTGGTGGATGTTTGCCAAATGGAGTGATGAATATGAACGAGGAGTAGATGAATATGTACAAAAGGCTTTTGCTTCTAAGTCTCAAGGAAATCAAATTTGTTGTCCTTGTGAAAGTTGTCATTATCTTTTTTTGCGTCATGAAGGTGTTGTGATAGATCACCTTATTTGTAATGGTTTTGTTCCTCAAACAGATAAGTTATTAGAGTTAGGGATCAACATTGAAAGGGAACAAACTATTTTGGATAATGATGAAGGGTCAAACCCAAATGATTTTAATGATGACATAGTAGGGTTGTTGCATGATGCACATGATGCTTTTAGAAAGGGGCCAAATGACGAGGCAAAAAAGTTTCTTAAGTTAGTTGAAGAGCGCCAGGAAGAATTGTATCTCGGTTGTAAAAATCATTCAAAACTTTCCTTCATGATCCGACTTTTTATTTTGAAGTGTGATCATAAGCTAACTAATGTTGCTTTTGGAGATATATTGGGGCTTGTAAGGGAGGTGTTACGTGATGCAAAACTGCCAGCTTCTTTTAATGAAGCAAAAAGTGTTTTGAAAGTGTTGGGGTTGGATCACACTAAGATAGATACATGCCCAAATGATTGCATGATATATTGGAAAGTGCGTGAAAACGCAACAAGCTGCCATGTTTGTGAGACGCCAAGATGGAAATCAAATGACACAGAGAATGACATACAAAATGAAAATGGAAAGATCTATAGGATTCTTCAAAAGATTCTTAGGTACTTTCCAATAAAGAAAAGGCTATAGGCTATTTATGTGTCAAGAGACGGCGAGATACATGACTTGGCATGCTAATGGGCGTGAAAATGATCATCTTTTACATCATCCAGTTGATGGTCAAGTGTGGAAGGAATTTTATTCTTTATATCCAAAGTTTGTTGATGACCCACGTAATGTGAGGCTTGGGTTAGCCACAGATGGATTTAGCCCGTCAACTCAATGAGCATTGTCCATAGTACATGGCCAGTTATGTTGATTAATTATAACTTGCCTCCTTGGATGATTATGAAGCCTGAGTATTTGATGCTAGCCTTACTAATTCCTGGTCCGTCTTCCCTTGGCAATGACATTGACATATATTTGCAGTCACTTATTAAGGACTTGAAGGATTTGTGGGAGTTTGGATTGGAAACTTATGATGCTTCGACTAATCAAAGGTTTGAGATGCATGTAGCATTGACGACTACCATGAGTGATTTTTCGGGTTATGCAAATGTTATTTGGGTAGAGCACAAAAGGATACTTGGCATGCCTTGAATGTCATTACGAAATAGATTCTTAGTGGTTTCCTTGTAGTGGTAAGAATGTGTATAGGGCAAATCGTAAATTTTTGGATCCATCTCACCCTTGGCGTCATGATGAGAGGAAATTTTATGGAAAACTTGAGGAAAGATGTCAACCTATTCCATTGAATGGAATTGATATTGAGAATATGTTGCGTGATTTTCCAATTGCATTTGGAAAGAAGCAAAAGAAACCAAGGCGTGATGTGGATGATCCGAATCTGTAAAGAAAGATACCCATATTTTTTGAGTTGCCATATTGGAAGCATTGCTCTAATCGCCATAATCTTTGTGTAATGCATATTAAGAAAAATGTCTTTAATAATGTCATTGCGACGTTATTAGACATTTCTCAGAAGACCAAGGATAATGTGAGTGCTCGTCGAGATTTGGTAGAACTTAATCTGATGTATGAGCTTCAACCAATAGAATTGGAAGATGGTAGTGAAGAATTTCCAAAGATTTCGCTTTTGGATGTCATTGGAGCAAAAGTGTAAGTTTTGCGAGTTTATAAAAAATGCTAAGCTTCCTCAAAGTTATGCTTCCAACCTTAGTCGTTGTGTGCAAGTTGGAGAAAGGAAAATAGTAGACTACAAAAGCCATGATGCTCATTTTATGATGAATTATCTTCTTCCAATTGCTATGAAGACATCATTACCCAAAGATGTTGCTAGTCCTTTGATAAGGCTTTGTGCTTTTTTCAAAGGTATATGGAGTAAAGCTATTGATCCACGAAATCTTGGAAAATTGCAATTTGAGATAGTTGAAACTTTATGCCTACTTGAGAGGATATTTCCACATGCTTTTTTTTTTATATATAATGGAACATTTACCCATACACTTGGTAGACCAAATTAAGTTGGGTGGACCTGTGAGTTCAAGGTGTATGTATGGAATTGAGAGGAATCTTCATGAAATGAAACAAAATATTCAAAACATGGCTCACCCAGACGGCTCAATGGTAGAAGGATACCAAGCTAAAGAATGTGTTACTTTCATAGCTAGATTTTTAAAACGATCAAGCAAAGCCACACCTGAAGTTAATGAGTGTGGTACCTCAAAATTATTTTTCCCTAAGGTAGGACGTCCTGTCAAAGGAAAAAGGAAGGACCTCAAAGAAAAAAAATCGTGGACACTTAATTGATCGCATTACATGGGCACAAGCGCATTGTTATGTCTTGTTCAATTGTGATTGTGAGGAAGTTGAGAAATATATAAGGTAGGATTTATAACCATAATGTAGGTTTTTTTTTTTTTTTAAATGTCTTTATTCTAACTCTGGCACATTAGTAAGATAAATATTTTATTTTTACCGTGAGCACAAGATTTGTGTAAGTGCTAAAAGGAAAAGAAAATGGAATAGTGCTCAAGACCATAGCAAGGATTTCATGGATTGGTTAAGGGAGAAAGTTGATTTGATTCTTAAAGAAGGCCATGATAATATTTCGGACCATATTGGTGGTTATCAAAAGGTCTCTCCCACGTTGCCAAAAAGTATACAGGGTACTCAGTTAACGGCTATAGGTTTCATACCATGAAGCGAGATGCAAACTGTGTAATTCAAAACAGTGGCGTCACTCTAACAACCATTATACATAGCTTTGCAAGCTCCAAAGATCAAAATCATGTTATGGGAAATGTTAATTATCATTGAAATATCCTATCATGGTCATTTCAGTGTTGTCTTATTTAGATGTCAATGGTTTCACTTAAAAAACGATAATGATGAGCTTATTACGGTTAATATGAATAAGACAGTTTCTAAAGAACCTTTTATCTTAGCAACTCAAGCACATCAAGTGTTTTATGTAGAAGATTTGAATAGAGAAGGTTGACATTATGCTATTCAAATCCCTCCTAGAGAGCTTTCGGATGGTATTGTTATACAATTATATATACTTCACTTTTTTTTTTTTATATGACATGCTTTTTTTTTTTTTTTTTTTTTTTCCTTACAAAGTTATTCAATTTGTTTCATGTTATTATGTTATATGTAAGATTAACGTGTTTCCATTTATTTGTTTTTTCAGATGAAAGGGAATAGGCACAAAGTTGTTTCCCAAATTCAGGTTCCTGAATATGAACTACAAAGGCTTCAAAAGTTAAAGTTAAAGTCAAAGGTTCCTGAATAAGATATTGCAGGAAAAAACAAAATCCTTACTTTCTCTCGGTGCAGTGCAAGGCAGAATGATATACTAGAAGATGGAGATGAGGACTCCACCTCAATTTAGGGCCTAACAAAGAACCTTTTTTTACTTGATAGTTTTTACGAATTACAAGCATGGTTCATTATTTTATTTTCTTATTTGTTTTTATCACATATGTACTTAATTTTGATTTCTGTTCGGATTGTCTTATTAAGGAAACTAGTAGATTCAATAAAGAAAATCGTCTAATGTTAGATGATATGCATACTATGGGTCCCAACTCATTTGCCATTTTACGCCATGAGCTGGTAAATATTTTATTTCATTTCTATGCAATTTAATCATCAAATTTTATAATCATCACTTGTACTATATAAGGCTTTTACTCTTTTTCTTTATAATGTATAATCATTTTAATTTCATATACTGTATTATTTTTCTACATAAACAATAAGATTAGAATAAGCAAGAACCTTCTCAAGCAAAGGTTTATAAGGAATCAAGAAAGAGAACTGCTTGCAGAACATACCTTACCAACAACGAAAAAGCCGAACAAAATATTGTGAGCTAACATGTTAGATAAATATAGTAAATATTTGTTTGATTTTGATAAATAGTAAATGATTTTATTTTCCTAAAATAGGCCAAAATGGATGCTTTGGAGTCTTCCAACCATGAAGATGGTAGCAACTCTAAGGACCCTTACTCTGAAGTTATTTCTAACCCTAAGCGCAAAAGTCGTGTACGCCTTCATGGAAAAGGTGTTAGAATGACAGATTTGAAGAAAAAAGATAAAATGTCGGATTGGATTTCATATTCCCAGAGGAATTCATAGCAAGTATGCAAGAAAAAATAGTACAACAACTTGTACCAGGCCTTACAACCGCTGTTTTGACTCAACTTCGTGAAGCTAATTCTGGGATTAATCTTGTCATTCCTGATTTTGTGATGCCATCAGCTCCAAATGATGCATCCAGTACACCACGTCAGTTCATTGATCAAAACGGGCAATCTTCTAAATATGGTGGAACAGTTAATCAGGTATAAAAAATTACTTTCCTATGCTTTTAAGTTTCTTATGTTGATGCTGCCTTGGTTCGCATTTGGTTGTTGGTCATAGGCTACCACCCAACCTTGTACAGCCTTTTCTAGTCTGAGCACGTGGCTGAATTTGTCTTCATCCTTTTCTGGCTGTGTATCTTTGCTTGGCTGACTATTGCTTCATCAAACAAAGTCATCTTTTCTAAGATCAAAACCCAATTCCTTCAATTTATTTCTAAACATGATTGCTTGGTATTTTGTCGCTGTCACCCAGTTTCAGATTTTCCTTATTATTTTATATGAACTTCTTTGCTGCTGCTAACTTCCACTGCTGATGTGGAATGAACTCACTAGCAATGGACACTAACTACAACAATTTAAGAAAGTAAATAAGAGAAGAACAAGCAAAACAAAAATAGCGAAAGAATGAAGACTGATTAATTGAATGATTAATAGTATCTTGAGGATACAATTTTCCTAAATGACCAATCTAAAAAACATGTCTCTCTACTATTTCAACCTTTTTCTATATACCAGTCATTACAAGACACTAGTGTCAAGGTTTTGTCTTCATTTTACTCTACTGTGCTGCTCTATTATATTGTGTGTGTTTTGTCATTGTGTGTTGCTACCCTCTCCCTGCTACTACTGTTGTAGTAGTTGTTTTTATGTCCCTCTTGTGCCACTTGGTCCATTACATGTATATATAGCTTCACCGATGTTCTGCATGCCACCATGCATAAACCTCCCCACTTTATCAAACTTTATCATGTATACATTAACACATTTATTACTGTCTTTTATATTTTACGTGTAGGAGTATGGCGAGCTAGATGGAGATCAAGTACGGTGACTATAGTACGTCAATCAACAAATGGTGAACAAATGGTGAATTTTCAGCTATATATATATATATATATATATATATATATATATATATATATATATATATATATATATTAGTACGTAGTATGGAAACAATATTTTGCTGTGTAACGTACGTTATTAGTACGTTACATTATTATTAATATATATATAGGGTAGGGATCCGGTGAGAACCACCCTTTATGTGAGAACACTCCTAATATATGAGAACAAATCTAAGCCGTAGGATTAGATTAAAGTTGACGGTTAAGATCAACGGAGAACAAGTAATGGCATTAGTGTAAATAATGAAACTGCCCAACTTCATATTTTACCCAAAATATCTGATTTTCTCTCTCATCAAACACTTTCACACTTTCCTTCATCTTCTCTCCTAAAACCATCAAATTTTCTCTAAAATGCATTGTAACCGCTCCAAATCAAAGCAAATCACATCGATTCCTTTTGATTTTTGCTCAAATTCAACGAATTTTATTCATAAAATTATATAAAATAAGTTGAATTGGGCAATTTAATTAGAATTTTTGCAAATACAAACCCTAATTTTCCGGAAGAACAAATTGAAGAAAATTTGGAATTGAGGTTGGCGAAGAACAATTAATTCGTACATAAATTTGTTCTGAAATGCAACGGTAACTTATACTCCAATATTTTCAAAGATTTTGATGATTTTTTGTGCGATTTCGACTAATATTTTGTATATTAGTCTCATTGTGTTGTATCTATTCGAATTAATATTTGTTGTTTGCTTGAGATGCTTTGAATTAATATTTATGCTTATGTTCTAAATTTATATGTATTGTTGTATGATTTGTTGGTTTGTGTGAGATGGAGGTGGCTGATTCAGGTTGTTTGGAGAGTCGAATTGAGGAAACTGGGGTGAGTTTGTGTGGAACATATTATCAGTGCTTAAGCACACAAACTCAGTGAATTTTTATGATACTTATGAATATCCTGATAGTGCATACAAAGTGTTTGATAAAATGCTTGTTAGAAATTCTGTGACTTGGTACTCTATTATCAGTGAATTTCTAGTAGTGGACTGTATTTTAGTCGTGGTAATTGATTTCCTTGCCTTTTCTCATAATCTTTTATGAACCACCTGTAGGGACTAGGTGGGCAGTTAGATACTTGTATGAAATTTTGCGTTAACTTAGCATTTGGGTTCTGTGTTTCTTGGAAGTACTAGATTGATTGGTATGTGATCCAGTATATTTGGATCCTGGTTTGATGTTAATCATATACTGTCGTGCTCTGACTGTAGCAGAGAAAAAGATTTAGAATCGTGTTCACTTCATTAATAAGACCCTGACTGTAGCTCTGTATCTTGCCATAATTGATGTTCTTGTCCAAAACTCACAGGTACTTGCAGCTGGCATATCTATCTTGTATTGGAGGAGGCTTTTGCTTAATTTTGTTATAAAATCAATGTGAAAGTTTTTTTTTGATAATATGCTCTTGTCCAAAAGTCACAAGTACTTCGCTGCTTGTTTTGATAATATGTGATGAGCAACGATTCTTTGTTCATGTATCAAATGAGCAACGATTCTTTGCTCATTTATCAAATGAGAAAACAATTTTTTGCTCATTTATCAAATGAGCAACAATTCTTTGTTCATTTATCACACGAGTTAACAATTCATTGCTCATTTATCAAATGAGAAACAATTATTTTTAATTTATCAACTGGGCAACATAAGGTGAAAAAATTTAGAACAGAAAAATAATTTAAGACATATATTTAGAGCTTAGGTAGAAAATTCTAGAGCATAAGCGAAAAATTTCAGAATGGTTGCAGTAAATTTTTGAACATATTCAATAAATTTTAGAACATATGCAAAAACTATTTATAACATATGATAAAACCTATTAGCTCAACTGGTAGAGCACTATGCAAATGCATAGGATGTAGGTTCAATTCCTACATAGGTTAAATAACTAAAATTAATTAATTAAAAATAAAGAAAATCAAATTAGCAAAAAATTATATGAGCAAAAAAATGGTTTGAAATGATTTATAACTATATAAACTTTGTTACAATTAAATTCTCATACAAACTTGTGTCTCCTTATTACACAAATGAACCTACGTGGGATTCGAACCCACATCTTTTGTGCATTTGCACAATGCTCTACCCTTGAGCTAATAGGCTAACGTATTTAAAACATTCAAACACACTCACAAATAAGTATTAATTTGACAAAATGAGCAAGAATCATTTGCTCATTTGATAAATGAGCATTAAATAGTTTGCTCATTTGACAAAGGATCACTGAAATTTTTTACTCATTTGACAAATGAGCGAAAATTAATTGCTCATTTGACAAATGAGAAAAAAATTAATTGCTCATTTTGACAAATTATTTGCTCATTTTTGACAAATTAGTAAAGAATAAATATTAATTTTTGACACTGCATTCGAGAGGAGTCTGACTAACTCTCACCATTCTCTTCGTCATCAAATTCATCATACTGAGAATCAAGTGAACCATCCTGAGCTTCATTCTCATCACTATATGTATTGACTAAGTCCATATAACAAGTCATGCACTAGTAGAAAAAATGAATTCCGCAGCGCACTCTTCCCACCGGTTCTTGAAAACCGGTGGGAAAAGATATGGGTGGGATGGTGGAAAATACTTTTCCCACCGGTTCCTGTTGAACCGTTGCCAAATCATATATTTCGCACCGGTTCAAACCGGTGGGAATTACTGAATTAAAAAAAAAAAGGGTGGTATGGATTTCGCACCGGTTTCAGACCAAACCGGTGGGGAATGTTTTTTTCGAACCGGTTCAAACCGGTGGCAAATTTAAAAAAAAAACCCGGTATTTTTTTCCTTCTTCTTTCTTTCTTTCGTGTTTTCCCTGTTCCATTCCATTCTAATTTTCCCTCTCCTTTTCCCTGTTCTATTCTTTCTTTCTTTCGTCTTTGCCCTAGCTTTCTCACTCCATTGAAGCAGCACCTTTGCCTTCTCACTCCATTGAAGCATGCAACACCTTCGCCTTCGCACTACATTGAAGCAGCATCTCCGCCTCCATTGAAGCCGAATCTGAGCTTCCTCGCCTCCATTGAAGCCGAATTTGAGTTTTCTCACCTCCATTGAAGCAGCGTCGAGGTAATGTTTGTGGTATCTCCATCTTAATCCTTCGCATTCTAGGGTTATTCGTTGATTTATTTTCAATTTCATATTTGAATTCTTCGTTTATTCAATTGACGTTTGATGTATAATTGGAATTGCTTGGTCTTTTTACTGTATGTTTGCATAATTGATGAAAGCTTGGTCCCTTTGACGAGATTTATGAAACAGAATGCATATTATGTTGGTATTTTTGTGGGATTATTTGTAATTGTAGTTAATATAAGTTTTAAAATTTAAAATTCGTATTATAACTTTATTTATAATAACTTTTTTTGGATTGGGGTTAGTGTATAGATTGCTGGAATGGATGATGAAATTACCTTAAAGTTCTGGCATGGTGGGTTCTTTAAGCAAGATTCTACAAGCTTAGTGTATTTGGGAGGGCAGGGGAAGACATTTGAAGTTGACCCTGATGATGAGTTATGTTGGTTTTGGCTTCACAGATGTAAGCAATGCCTGCTGATAATGTGGCCTCCCTAAAGAAAGAATCCACATAGACAGTAAAGCCTGAGTGATAATTGTCAGGTATAGATATTGAAGGAGGATAGGTTTTAGCATTAATATGACTAAAGAAAGATATCTCAGCATGAGAGGGACAGAAACGGCAGTTTGGAGCGATGCTGTAGGCACTCTGTCCCAGGCTACTTGCCATATGAAATGTTTATTAGCAGGGGAAGTTTAAAGGTTCCAGATTTCAGAAGTTTGATCTGCTACATCCTCAGGCAAATTAGTCATTATCTAAATCGATATACTTCTAGTCTCATCTATTGTCTTTCCTTCTTTAATTTCATACCCACGACAAATTTAATTTCCAGCCCAGGTTATACACATGATTTACTTAAGCATGGTTATCAATTAGAAAAATAATAAATTGAACACACAAAAATATAACAAACTTTAAACGCTTGAAAACAAATTAGATAAACTGACAAAGCAGTAAACATAGTTTGTGCTACAGCACTAAGCAAACAAATGTAGCAGGATAATTAAACTATTTAGAAACACAATTTGAGACTGGTAGTTAAATGAAGTTGTTCTAAACAGTTATATTGAAGGTGTGTAATACCTCGTTCCAGGGCTGTCATTAGCTAACGGGCTTAGAAGGGTGTATAATGACTCGGAGGTAAGGGATTTGATTGACATAGATGTGGCAAACAGATGCATTGAGATGTATATTTTCATGGAGTAGATATGGTGATAAAAAATTTTAGGTAAAAGAGACAAAAACAATTTTCATTTTCGGTTTTTTTTTTCTTTTTTATTATTATTATTATTATTATTATTATTATTATTATTATTATTATTATTATTATTATTATTATATGTGATGGTGGCTGCTGTTGGTGGTTGTTGATGGTGGTAGGGATTGAATTGAAGCAGGGGTGTAGAGGGTGTGTTATGTTGAATAAATGAATCAATTTTATGTTGTGTGTTAATAAGGGAGTTGGTTGAAAGTAGTTGGTTGTTTGATGTTGGATTTTTGAACTTAGTATCTTGAATTGGTTTGATGTTGTGTGTTTGAAAAAAAGAAGGTTTGAATGTTGGTGTTCATGATGTATGTTTTTGCATGCTGTTGGGGAATAGAAGAGGCCCATGTAGTATTTCCAATGGAGCTGTTATTGTTTTCTTTTTATTGAGTTGCAAGGTTCTGTGGTCTTGTGAGTAGTATTTTGGTTGGTGTACTCATGCTGTGTTTGGACTTTGTTCAGGTTACTTTGCTGTAGTTTTTGGCCTTTATTGTTTTGTTGGTGTCTTCCCCACGCTGCTAGAGGTACATATTCTTGCTTTCTGTGTGGTGTGATACTTTTTTGTTTCTGTATTGGTTTTGAGCTCTTTGCTGATTTTGGCTTTGCTCAGTTTGGATAATTATTTGTTTATTTCTTTAATCATGGGTTTGGGTTTTAAAAAAAGATTTGTGAAAAGGTGTACAAACAAGACATACAATAATTCCCTGTGAATGATAGGATTTAGAAAATACAAAATGAAAATATGCCCCTTCAAAGCTAGCTGACATAGTATTCGCCCAAGCATTTGCCTCAATCATCATCGATGAAGATCCTTGTATCAAAGGCTCACGCCCACACCTTTCACTATAATTACTACCTGTATTCAACATCCTTGTGAAATTAATTAACACAGAAAAAACCAGTCACAATAATGTTGAATTTATATACAATAACTCATCAATTCACAATATAAGACTCTAAAACTAAGTAAAACATGCAATTAATAGGCATAACACCTTTTACATTAATGTTTGACTTGAAACCTCATGAAACTAAGTGATTGTAAACAAAGAGCATTTCAATGGTTTTTAGACGCAATTTCATTCAAAATGGCCCGAATAAGGCTTATACGTGATGAGATTCATGTGTTCCTATGCTAGTGCGCACAACAAGATAACGGAGTTGATTGCGGACTATACGTGATGAGATTCATGTTGGACATAATCAAACATTGTACATACTTACAACAGCTTGATGAGGTATGCCATTGACTTAGTTAATTTGATTTTGTGGTGTGTTTTGATAGGAGAAAACCCTTGAACTGCGTCTTAAAACACTTCAAATGCTTTTTTAATGAAATTTAAAGCCTTATCTTCCTCTAACTAGGTAATAATGACATGTTTAAAGGAATAATGAGATAATTTGATTAAAAAGGTAGAAAATAGGCATACAAGTAGTAATATAGGCCTTATTCGGGCCATTTAGGTTGAACATGCGTCTTAAAACACTTCAAATGCTCTTTTAACGTAATTTCAAGCTTTATCTTCCTCTAACTAGGTAAGAATGACATGTTAAGAGGAAGAATGAGGTAATTTGAATAAAAATATAGAAAATAGGCATACAAGTAGTGATATAGGCCTTATTAGGGCCATTTTGAATGAAATTGCGTCCAAAAACCACTCAAATGCTCTTTTAATGTGATTTCAAACCTTAGCTGCCTCTAAATAGTAACGAATGACATGTTAAGAGGAAGAATGTGGTAATTTGATTAAAAATATAGAAAATAGGCATACAAGTAGTGATATAGGCCTTATTCGGGCCATTTTGAATGAAAATGCGTCTTAAAACACTTCAAATGCTCTTTTAATGTAATTTCAAGCCTTAGATGTCTCTAACTAGGTAATAATAACATGTTTAAAGGAAGAATGAGCTAATTTGATTAAAAATGTAGAAAATAGGCATACAAGTAGTGATATAGGCCTTATTCGGGCCATTTTGAATGAAATTGCGTCCAAAAACCACTCAAATGCTCTTTTAATGTGATTTAAAGCCTTAGCTGCCTCTAAATAGGTACTAATGACATGTTAAAAGGAAGAATGTGGTAATTTGATTAAAAATATAGAAAATAGGCATACAAGTAGTGATATAGGCCTTATTCGGGCCATTTTGAATGAAAATGCGTCTTAAAACAATTCAAATGCTCTTTTAATTTAATTTCAAGCCTTATATGCCTCTAACTAGGTAATAATGACATGTTTAAAGGAAGAATGAGCTAATTTGATTAAAAATGTAGAAAATAGGCATACAAGTAGTGAGATAGGCCTTATTCGGGCCATTTTGAATGAAATTGCGTCCAAAAACCACTCAAATGCTCTTTTAATGTGATTTCAAGCCTTAGCTACCTCTAAATAGGTACAAATGACATGTTAAGAGGAAGAATGAGATAATTTGATTAAAAATATAGGAAATAGGCATACAAGTAGTGATATAGGCCTTATTCGGGCCATTTTGAATGAAAATGCGTCTTAAAACACTTCAAATGCTCTTTTCATGTAATTTCAAGCCTTAGCTGCCTCTAACTAGGTAATAATGACATGTTTACAGGAAAAATGAGGTTATTTGATTCAAAATATAGAAAATAGGCATACAAGGAGTGATATAGGCCTTATTCGATCTATTTTGAATGAAATTGCGTCCAAAAACCACTCAAATTCTATTTTAATGTGATTTCAAGCCTTATCTGCCTCTAACTAGGTAAGAATGACATGTTAAAAGGAAGAATGAGGTAATTTGATTCAAAATATAGAAAATAGGCATACAAAGAGTGATATAGGCCTTATTCGATCCATTTTGAATGAAATTGCGTCCAAAAACCACTCAAATGCTCTTTTAATGTGATTTCAAGCCATAGCTGCCTCTAAATAGGTAAGAATGACATGTTAAGAGGAAGAAAGTGGTAATTTGATTAAAAATATAGAAAATAGGCATACAAGTAGTGATATAGGCCTTATTCGGGCCATTTTGAATGAAAATGCGTCTTAAAACACTTCAAATGCTCTTTTAATGTAATTTCAAGCCTTAGATGCCTCTAACTAGGTAATAATGACATGTTTAAAGGAATAATGAGCTAATTTGATTAAAAATGTAGAAAATAGGCATACAACTAGTGATATTGGCCTTATTCGGGCCATTTTGAATGAAATTGCATCCAAAAACCACTCAAATGCTCTTTTAATGTGATTTCAAGCCTTAGCTGCCTCTAACTAGGTACGAATGACATGTTAAGTGGAAGAATGAGGCAATTTGATTCAAAATATAAAAAATAGGCATACAAGTAGTGATATAGGCCTTATTCGGGCCATTTTGAATGAAAATGTGTCTTAAAACAATTCAAATGCTCTTTTAATTTAATTTCAAGCCTTATATGCCTCTAACTAGGTAATAATGACATGTTTAAAGGAAGAATGAGCTAATTTGATTAAAAATGTAGAAAATAGGCATACAAGTAGTGAGATAGGCCTTATTCGGGCCATTTTGAATGAAATTGCGTCCAAAAACCACTCAAATGCTCTTTTAATGTGATTTCAAGCCTTAGCTACCTCTAAATAGGTAAGAATGACATTTTAAGAGGAAGAATGAGGTAATTTGATTAAAAATATAGGAAATAGGCATACAAGTAGTGATATAGGCCTTATTCGGGCCATTTTGAATGAAAATGCGTCTTAAAACACTTCAAATGCTCTTTTAATGTAATTTCAAGCCTTAGCAGCCTCTACATAGGTAATAATGACATGTTTACAGGAAGAATGAGGTAATTTGATTCAAAATATAGAAAATAGGCATACAAGGAGTGATATAGGCCTTATTCGATCTATTTCGAATGAAATTGCGTCCAAAAACCACTCAAATTCTATTTTAATGTGATTTCAAGCCTTATCTGCCTCTAACTAGGTAAGAATGACATGTTAACAGGAATAATGAGGTAATTTGATTCAAAATATAGAAAATAGGCATACAAAGAGTGATATAGGCCTTATTCGATCCATTTTGAATGAAATTGCGTCCAAAAACCACTCAAATGCTCTTTTAATGTGATTTCAAGCCATAGCTGCCTCTAAATAGGTAAGAATGACATGTTAAGAGGAAGAAAGTGGTAATTTGATTAAAAATATAGAAAATAGGCATACAAGTAGTGATATAGGCCTTATTCGGGCCATTTTGAATGAAATTGCGTCCAAAAGCCACTCAAATGCTCTTTTAATGTGATTTCAAGCCTTATCTGCCTCTATCTAGGTAAGAATGACATGGTAAGAGGAAGAATGAGGTAATTTAATTAAAAATATAGAAAATAGGCATACAACTAGTGATATAGGCTTTATTCGATCCATTTTGAATGAAATTGCGTCCAAAAACCACTCAAATGCTCTTTTAATGTGATTTCAAGCCTAATCTGCCTCTAAATAGGTAAGAATTACATGTTAAGAGGAAGAATGAGGTAATTTGATTCAAAATATAGAAAATAGGCATACAAGGAGTGATATAGGCCTTATTCGATCTATTTTGAATGAAATTGCGTCCAAAAAACCACTCAAATTCAATTTTAATGTGATTTCAATCCTTATCTATCTCTAACTAGGTATGAATGACAAGTTAACAGGAAGAATGAGGTAATTTGATTCAAAATATAGAAAATAGGCATACAAGGAGTGATATAGGCCTTATTCGATCCATTTTGAATGAAATTGCGTCCAAAAACCACTCAAATGCTCTTTTAATGTGATTTCAAGCCTTAGCTACCTCTAACTATGCAAGAATGACATGTTAAGAGGGAGAATGAGCTAATTTAATTAAAAATATAGAAAAAAGGCATACAAGGAATGATATAGGCCTTATTCGATCCATTTTGAATGATATTGCGTCCAAAAACCACTCAAATTCTCTTTTAATGTGATTTCAAGACTAAGCTTCCTCTAACTAGGTAAAATTACATGTTAATAAAAAGAATGAGGTAATTTGATTCAAAATAAAGCAAATAGGCATACAAGGAGTGATATAGGCCTTATTCGATCTATTTTGAATGAAATTGCGTCCAAAAACCACTCAAATTCTATTTTAATGTGATTTCAAGCCTTATCTGTCTCTAACTAGGTAAGAATGACATGTTAACAGGAGGAATGTGGTAATTTGATTCAAAATATAGAAAATAGGCATACAAGGAGTGATATAGGCCTTATTCGATCCATTTTGAATGAAATTGCGTCCAAAAACCACTCAAATGCTCTTTTAATGTGATTTCAAGCCTTAGCTACCTATAAATAGGTAAGAATTACATGTTAAGAGGAAGAATGTGGTAATTTGATTAAAAATATAGGAAATAGGCATACAAGTAGTGATATAGGCCTTATTCGGGCCATTTTGAATGAAAATGCGTCTTAAAACACTTCAAATGCTCTTTTAATATAATTTCAAGCCTTAGCTGCCTCTAACTAGGTAATAATGACATGTTTAAAGGAAGAATGAGATAATTTGATTAAAAATGTGGAAAATAGGCATACAAGGAGTGATATAGGCCTTATTCGATCCATTTTGAATGAAATTGCGTCCAAAAACCACTCAAATTCTCTTTTAATGTGACTTCAAGCCTAAGATGCCTCTAACTAGGTAAGAATTACATGTTAAGAGGAAGAATGAGATAATTTAATTCAAAATATAGAAAATAGAAATACAAGTAGTGATATAGGCCTTATTCGGGCCATTTTGAATGAAAATGCGTCTTAAAACAATTCAAATGCTCTTTTAATGTAATTTCAAGCCTTAGATGCCTCTAAATAGGTAATAATGACATGTTTAAAGGAAGAATGAGCTAATTTTATTAAAAATGTAGAAAATAGGCATACAAGTAGTGATATAGGCCTTATTCGGGCCATTTTGAATGAAATTGCATCTAAAAGCCACTCAAATGCTCTTTTAATGTGATTTCAAGCCTTAGATGCCTCTAAATAGGTAATAATGACATGTTAACAGGAAGAATAAGGTATTTTGATTCAAAATATTGAAAATAGGCATACAAGGAGTGATATAGGCCTTATTCGATCCATTTTGAATGAAATTGCGTCCAAAAACCACTCAAATGCTCTTTTAATGTGATTTCAAGCCTTAGCTACCTCTAACTATGTAAGAATGACATGTTAAGAGGGAGAATGAGCTAATTTAATTAAAAATATAGAAAAATGGCATACAAGGAATGATATAGGCCTTATTCGATCCATTTTGAATGATATTGCGTCCAAAAACCACTCAAATGCTCTTTTAATGTGATTTCAAGCCTTAGCTACCTCTAACTATGTAAGAATGACATGTTAAGAGGGAGAATGAGCTAATTTAATTAAAAATATAGAAAAAAGGCATACAAGGAATGATATAGGCCTTATTCGATCCATTTTGAATGATATTGCGTCCAAAAAACCACTCAAATGCTCTTTTAATGTGATTTCAAGCCTTAGCTACCTCTAAATAGGTAATAATGACATTTTAAGAGGAAGAATGACGTAATTTGATTCAAAATATAGAAAATAGGCATACAAGGAGTGATATAGGCCTCATTCGATCTATTTTGAATGAAATTGCGTCCAAAAACCACTCAAATTCTATTTTAATGTGATTTCAAGCCTTATATGCCTCTAAATAGGTAAGAATGACATGTTAAGAGGAAGAAAGTGGTAATTTGATTAAAAATATAGAAAATAGGCATACAAGTAGTGATATAGGCCTTATTCGGGCCATTTTGAATGAAAATGCGTCTTAAAACACTTCAAATGCTCTTTTAATGTAATTTCAAGCCTTAGCTGCCTCTAAATAGGTAATAATGACATGTTTAAATGAAGAATGAGCTAATTTGATTAAAAATGTAGAAAATAGGCATACAAGTAGTGATATAGGCCTTATTCGGGCCATTTTGAATGAAATTGCGTCCAAAAACCACTCAAATGCTCTTTTAATGTAATTTCAAGCCTTAGATGCCTTTAACTAGGTAATAATGACATGTTTAAAGGAAGAATGAGCTAAGTTGATAAAAAAAATGTAGAAAATAGGCATACAAGTAGTGATATAGGCCTTATTCGGGCCATTTTGAATGAAATTGCGTCCAAAAACCACTCAAATGCTCTTTTAATGTAATTTCAAGCCTTAGATGCCTTTAACTAGGTAATAATGACATGTTTAAATGAAGAATGAGCTAATTTGATAAAAAATGTAGAAAATAGGCATACAAGTAGTGATATAGGCCTTATTCAGGCCATTTTGAATGAAATTGCGTCCAAAAACCACTCTAATGCTCTTTTAATGTGATTTCAAGCCTTAGCTACCTCTAAATAGGTAATAATGACATTTTAAGAGGAAGAATGAGGTAATTTGATTCAAAATACAGAAAATAGGCATACAAGGAGTGATATAGGCCTCATTCGATCTATTTTGAATGAAATTGCGTCCAAACCCACTCAAATTCTATTTTAATGTGATTTCAAGCCTTATCTGCCTCTAAATAGGTAAGAATGACATGTTAAGAGGAAGAAAGTGGTAATTTGATTAAAAATATAGAAAATAGGCATACAAGTAGTGATATAGGCCTTATTCGGGCCATTTTGAATGAAAATGCGTCTTAAAACACTTCAAATGCTCTTTTAATGTAATTTCAAGCCTTAGCTGCCTCTAACTAGGTAATAATGACATGTTTAAATGAAGAATGAGCTAATTTGATTAAAAATGTAGAAAATAGGCATACAAGTAGTGATATAGGCCTTATTCGGGCCATTTTGAATGAAATTGCGTCCAAAAACCACTCAAATGCTCTTTTAATGTAATTTCAAGCCTTAGATGCCTTTAACTAGGTAATAATGACATGTTTAAAGGAAGAATGAGCGAATTTGATAAAAAAATGTAGAAAATAGGCATACAAGTAGTGATATAGGCCTTATTCGGGCCATTTTGAATGAAATTGCGTCCAAAAACCACTCAAATGCTCTTTTAATGTAATTTCAAGCCTTAGATGCCTTTAAATAGGTAATAATTACATGTTTAAAGGAAGAATGAGCTAATTTAATAAAAAAAATGTAGAAAATAGGCATACAAGTAGTTATATAGGCCTTATTCGGGCCATTTTGAATGAAATTGCGTCCAAAAACCACTAAAATGCTCTTTTAATGTGATTTCAAGCCTTAGCTACCTCTAACTAGGTACGAATGACATGTTAAGAGGAAGAATTAGGTAATTTGATTCAAAATATAGAAAATAGGCATACAAGGAGTGGTATAGGCCTTATTCGATCCATTTTGAATGAAATTGCGTCCAAAAACCACTCAATTGCTCTTTTAATGTGATTTCAAGCCTAATCTGGCTCTAACTAGGTAAGAATTACATGTTAAGAGGAAGAATGAGGTAATTTGATTCAAAATAAAGAAAATAGAAATACAAGTAGTGATATAGGCCTTATTCGGGCCATTTTAAATGAAAATGCGTCTTAAAACATTTCAAATGCTCTTTTAATGTAATTTGAAGCCTTAGATGCCTCTAACTAGGTAATAATGACATGTTTAAAGGAAGAATGAACTAATTTGATTAAAAATGTAGAAAATAGGCATACAAGTAGTGATATAGCCTTATTCGGGCCATTTTGAATGAAATTGCGTCCAAAAGCCACTCAAATGCTCTTTTAATGTGATTTCAAACCTTAGCTGCCTCTATCTAGGTAAGAATGACATGTTAAGAGGAAGAATGAGGTAATTTGATTAAAAATATAGAAAATAGGCATACAAGTAGTGATATAGGCCTTATTCGATCCATTTTGAATGAAATTGCGTCCAAAAACCACTCAAATGCTCTTTTAATGTGATTTCAAGCCTAAGCTGCCTCTAACTAGGTACGAATTACATGTTAAGAGGAAGAATGAGTTAATTTGATTCAAAATATAGAAAATAGGCATACAAGGAGTGATATAAGGCCTTATTCGATCTATTTTGAATGAAATTGCGTCCAAAAACCACTCAAATTCAATTTTAATGTGATTTCAAGCCTTATCTGTCTCTAACTAGGTACGAATGACATGTTAACAGGATGAATGAGGTAATTTGATTCAAAATATAGAAAATAGGCATACAAGGAGTGATATAGGCCTTATTCGATCCATTTTGAATGAAATTGCGTCCAAAAACCACTCAAATGCTCTTTTTATGTGATTTCAAGCCTTAGCTACCTCTAAATATGTAAGAATGACATGTTAAGAGGGAGAATGAGCTAATTTAATTAAAAATAAAGAAAAAAGGCATACAAGGAATGATATAGGCCTTATTCGATCCATTTTGAATGATATTGCGTCCAAAAACTACTCAAATGCTCTTTTAATGTGATTTCAAGACTAAGCTTCCTCTAACTAGGTAAGAATTACATGTTAAGAGGAATAATGAGGTAATTTGATTCAAAATATAGAAAATAGGCATACAAGGAGTGATATAGGCCTTATTTGATCTATTTTGAATGAAATTGCGTCCAAAAACCACTCAAATTCTATTTTAATGTGATTTCAAGCCTTATCTGTCTCTAACTAGGTAAGAATGACATGTTAACAGGAGGAATGTGGTAATTTGATTCAAAATATAGAAAATAGGCATACAAGGAGTGATATAGGCCTTATTCGATCCATTTTGAATGAAATTGCGTCCAACAACCACTCAAATGCTCTTTTAATGTTATTTCAAGCCTTATCTGCCTCTAAATAGGTAAGAATGACATGTTAAGACGAAGAAAGTGGTAATTTGATTAAAAATATAGAAAATAGGCATACAAGTAGTGATATAGGCCTTATTTGGGCCATTTTGAATGAAAATGCGTCTTAAAACACTTCAAATGCTCTTTCAATGTAATTTCAAGCCTTAGATGCCTCTAACTAGGTAATAATGACATGTTTAAAGGAAGAATGAGCTAGTTTGATTAAAAATGTAGAAAATAGGCATACAAGTAGTGATATAGGCCTTATTCGGGCCATTTTGAATGAAATTGCGTCCAAAAAACCACTCAAATGCTCTTTTAATGTAATTTCAAGCCTTAGATGCCTCTAAATAGGTAATAATGACATGTTAACAGGAAGAATAAGGTATTTTGATTCAAAATATAGAAAATAGGCATACAAGGAGTGATATAGGCCTTATTCAATCCATTTTGAATGAAATTTGCGTCCAAAAACCACTCAAATGCTCTTTTAATGTGATTTTAAGCCTTAACTGCCTCTAACTAGGTAATAATGACATGTTAAGCGGAAGAATGAGGTAATTTGATTTCAAAATATAGAAAATAGGCATACAAGGAGTGATATAGGCCTTATTCGATCTATTTTGAATGAAATTGCGTCCAAAAAACCACTCAAATTCAATTTTAATGTGATTTCAAGCCTTATTTGTCTCTAACTAGGTACGAATGACATGTTAACAGGAAAGAATGAGGTAATTTGATTCAAAATATAGAAAATAGGCATACAAGGAGTGATATAGGCCTTATTCGATCCATTTTGAATGAAATTGCGTCCAAAAACCACTCAAATGCTCTTTTAATGTGATTTCAAGCCTTAGCTACCTCTAACTATGTAAGAATGTTAAGGGAGAATGAGCTAATTTAATTAAAAATATAGAAAAAAGGCATACAAGGAATGATATAGGCCTTATTCGATCCATTTTGAATGATATTGCGTCCAAAAACCACTCAAATGCTCTTTTAATGTGATTTCAAGCCTAAGCTTCCTCTAACTAGGTAAGAATTACATGTTAAGAGGAATAATGAGGTAATTTGATTCAAAATATAGAAAATAGGCATACAAGGAGTGATATAGGCCTTATTTGATATTTTGAATGAAATTGCGTCCAAAAACCACTCAAATCTATTTTAATGTGATTTCAAGCCTTATCTGTCTCTAACTAGGTAAGAATGACATGTTAACAGGAGGAATGTGGTAATTTGATTCAAAATATAGAAAATAGGCATACAAGGAGTGATATAGGCCTTATTCGATCCATTTTGAATGAAATTGCGTCCAAAAACCACTCAAATGCTCTTTTAATGTGATTTCAAGCCTTATCTGCCTCTAAATAGGTAAGAATGACATGTTAAGAGGAAGAATGAGGTAATTTGATTAAAAATATAGAAAATAGGCATACAAGTAGATATAGGCCTTATTCGGGCCATTTTGAATGAAATGCGTCTTAAAACAATTCAAATGCTCTTTTAATGTGATTTCAAGCCTTAGATGCCTCTAACTAGGTAATAATGACATGTTAAGAGGAAGAATGAGCTAATTTGATTAAAAAATATAGAAAATAGGCATACAAGTAGTGATATAGGCCTTATTCGGGCCATTTTGAATGAAATTGCGTCCAAAAACCACTTCAAATGCTCTTTTAATGTGATTTCAAGCCTTAGATGCCTCTAACTAGGTAAATGACATGTTAAGAGGAAGAATGAGGTAATTTGATTAAAATATAGAAAATAGGCATACAAGTAGTGATATAGGCCTTATTCGGGCCATTTTGAATGAAATTGCGTCCAAAAAACCACTCAAATGCTCTTTTAATGTGATTTCAAGCCTTAGATGCCTCTAACTAGGTAAGAATGACATGTTAAGAGGAATAATGAGGTAATTTGATTAAAATATAGAAAATAGGCATACAAGTAGTGATATAGGCCTTATTCGGCCATTTTGAATGAAATTGCGTCCAAAAACCATTCAAATGCTCTTTTAATGTGATTTCAAGCCTTAGATGCCTCTAACTAGGTAAGAATGACATGTTAAGAGGAAGAATGAGGTAATTTGATTAAAATATAGAAAATAGACATACAAGTAGTGATATAGGCCTTATTCGGCCATTTTGAATGAAATTGCGTCCAAAAACAATTCAAATGCTCTTTTAATGTGATTTCAAGCCTTATACTGCCTCTAACTAGGTAAGAATACATGTTAAGAGGAAGAATTGAGTAATTTGATTAAAAATATAGAAAATAGGCATACAAGTAGTGATATAGGCCTTATTCGGGCCATTTTGAATGAAATTGCGTCCAAAAACCATTCAAATGTCTTTTAATGTGATTTCAAGCCTTAGATGCCTCTAACTAGGTAAGAATGACATGTTAAGAGGAAGAATGAGTAATTTGATTAAAAATATAGAAAATAGGCATACAAGTAGTGATATAGGCCTTATTCGGGCCATTTTGAATGAAATTGCGTCCAAAAACCATTCAAATGCTCTTTTAATGTGATTTCAAGCCTTAGCTGCCTCTAACTAGGTAAGAATGACATGTTAAGGAAGAATGAGGTAATTTGATTAAAAATATAGAAAATAGGCATACAAGTAGTGATATAGGCCTTATTCGGCCATTTTGAATGAAATTGCGTCCAAAAACCACTCAAATGCTCTTTTAATGTGATTTCAAGCCTTAGCTTCCTCTAACTAGGTAAGAATGACATGTTAAGAGGAAGAATGAGGTAATTTGATTCAAAATAAAGAAAATAGGCATACAAGTAGTGATATAGGCCTTATTCGGGCCATTTTGAATGAAATTGCGTCTTAAAACATTTCAAATGCTCTTTTAATGTAATTTCAAGCCTTAGATGCCTCTAACTAGGTAATAATGACATGTTAAAGGAAGAATGAAAAATTTGATTAAAATAGAAAATAGGCATACAAGTAGTGATATAGGCCTTATTCGGGCCATTTTGAATGAAATTGCGTCCAAAAACCACTTCAAATGCTCTTTTAATGTGATTTCAAGCCTTAGACCTCTAACTAGGTAAGAATGACATGTTAAGAGGAAGAATTAGGTAATTTGATTAAAATATAGAAAATAGGCATACAAGTAGTGATATAGGCCTTATTCGGCCATTTTGAATGAAATTGCGTCCAAAAACCACTTCAAATGCTCTTTAATGTGATTTCAAGCCTTAGCTGCCTCTAACTAGGTAAGAATGACATGTTAAGAGGAAGAATGAGGTAATTTGATTAAAATAAAGAAAATAGGCATACAAGTAGTGATAGGCCTTATTCGGGCCATTTTGAATGAAATGCGTCTTAAAACATTCAAATGCTCTTTTAATGTGATTTCAAGCCTTAGATGCCTCTAACTAGGTAATAATGACATGTTAAGGAAGAATTTTGATTAAAAATATAGAAAATAGGCATACAAGTAGTGATATAGGCCTTATTCGGGCCATTTTGAATGAAATTGCGTCCAAAAACCATTCAAATGCTCTTTTAATGTGATTTCAAGCCTTATCTGCCTCTAACTAGGTAAGAATGACATGTTAAGAGGAAGAATGAGGTAATTTGATTAAAAATATAGAAAATAGGCATACAAGTAGTGATATAGGCCTTATTCGGCCATTTTGAATGAAATTGCGTCCAAAAAACCACTTCAAATGCTCTTTTAATGTGATTTCAAGCCTTAGCTGCCTCTAAATAGGTAAGAATGACATGTTAAGAGGAAGAATGAGGTAATTTGATTAAAATATAGAAAATAGGCATACAAGTAGTGATATAGGCCTTATTCGGCCATTTTGAATGAAATTGCGTCCAAAAACCACTTCAAATTCTTTTTAATGTGATTTCAAGCCTTAGATCTCTAACTAGGTAAGAATGACATGTTAAGAGGAAAATGAGGTAATTTGATTAAAAATATAGAAAATAGGCATACAAGTAGTGATATAGGCCTTATTCGGCCATTTTGAATGAAATTGCGTCCAAAAAACACTTCAAATGCTCTTTTAATGTGATTTCAAGCCTTAGCTGCCTCTAACTAAAGAATGACATGTTAAGAGGAAGAATGAGCTAATTTGATTAAAAATATAGAAAAAAGGCATACAAGTAGTGATATAGGCCTTATTCGGCCATTTTGAATGAAATTGCGTCCAAAAACCATTCAAATTCTCTTTAATGTGATTTCAAGCTTAACTAGGTAAAATGACATGTTAAGAAAAGAATGAGGTAATTTGATTAAAAATAAAGAAAATAGGCATACAAGTAGTGATATAGGCCTTATTCGGCCATTTTGAATGAAATTGCGTCCAAAAACCATTCAAATTCTTTTTAATGTGATTTCAAGCCTTATCTGCCTAACTAGGTAAGAATGACATGTTAAGAGGAGGAATGAGTAATTTGATTAAAATATAGAAAATAGGCATACAAGTAGTGATATAGGCCTTATTCGGCCATTTTGAATGAAATTGCGTCCAAAAACCACTTCAAATGCTCTTTTAATGTGATTTCAAGCCTTAGCTACCTCTAACTAGGTAAGAATGACATGTTAAGAGGAAGAATGAGGTAATTTGATTAAAAATATAGAAATAGGCATACAAGTAGTGATATAGGCCTTATTCGGCCATTTTGAATGAAATTGCGTCTTAAAACACTTCAAATGCTTTTTAATGTGATTTCAAGCCTTAGCTGCCTCTAACTAGGTAATAATGACATGTTAAAGGAAGAATGAGGTAATTTGATTAAAAATATAGAAAATAGGCATACAAGTAGTGATATAGGCCTTATTCGGCCATTTTGAATGAAATTGCGTCCAAAAACCACTTCAAATTCTCTTTTAATGTGATTTCAAGCCTTGCCTCTAACTAGGTAAGAATGACATGTTAAGAGGAAGAATGAGATAATTTGATTAAAATATAGAAAATAGGCATACAAGTAGTGATATAGGCCTTATTCGGGCCATTTTGAATGAAATGCGTCTTAAAACAATTCAAATGCTCTTTTAATGTGATTTCAAGCCTTAGATGCCTCTAAATAGGTAATAATGACATGTTAAGAGGAAGAATGAGCTAATTTTATTAAAAATATAGAAAATAGGCATACAAGTAGTGATATAGGCCTTATTCGGGCCATTTTGAATGAAATTGCGTCTAAAACCACTCAAATGCTCTTTTAATGTGATTTCAAGCCTTAGATGCCTCTAAATAGGTAATAATGACATGTTAAGAGGAAGAATGAGGTAATTTTGATTAAAATATAGAAAATAGGCATACAAGTAGTGATATAGGCCTTATTCGGCCATTTTGAATGAAATTGCGTCCAAAAAACCACTCAAATGCTCTTTTTAATGTGATTTCAAGCCTTAGCTGCCTCTAACTAGGTAAGAATGACATGTTAAGAGGAAGAATGAGCTAATTTGATTAAAAATATAGAAAAAGGCATACAAGTAGTGATATAGGCCTTATTCGGCCATTTTGAATGAAATTGCGTCCAAAAACCACTTCAAATGCTCTTTTAATGTGATTTCAAGCCTTAGCTGCCTCTAACTAGGTAAGAATGACATGTTAAGAGGAAGAATGAGCTAATTTGATTAAAAATATAGAAAAAAGGCATACAAGTAGTGATATAGGCCTTATTCGGCCATTTTGAATGAAATTGCGTCCAAAAACCACTTCAAATGCTCTTTTAATGTGATTTCAAGCCTTAGCTGCCTCTAAATAGGTAATAATGACATTTTAAGAGGAAGAATGAGGTAATTTGATTCAAAATATAGAAAATAGGCATACAAGTAGTGATATAGGCCTTATTCGGCCATTTGAATGAAATTGCGTCCAAAAACCACTCAAATTCTTTTTAATGTGATTTCAAGCCTTATGCCTCTAATAGGTAAGAATGACATGTTAAGAGGAAGAATGGTAATTTGATTAAAAATATAGAAAATAGGCATACAAGTAGTGATATAGGCCTTATTCGGGCCATTTTGAATGAAATTGCGTCTTAAAACACTTCAAATGCTCTTTTAATGTGATTTCAAGCCTTAGCTGCCTCTAAATAGGTAATAATGACATGTTAAGAGAAGAATGAGCTAATTTGATTAAAAATATAGAAAATAGGCATACAAGTAGTGATATAGGCCTTATTCGGGCCATTTTGAATGAAATTGCGTCCAAAAACCACTCAAATGCTCTTTTAATGTGATTTCAAGCCTTAGATGCCTTAACTAGGTAATAATGACATGTTAAGAGGAAGAATGAGCTAATTTGATAAAAAAAAGTAGAAATAGGCATACAAGTAGTGATATAGGCCTTATTCGGGCCATTTTGAATGAAATTGCGTCCAAAAACCACTTCAAATGCTCTTTTAATGTGATTTCAAGCCTTAGATGCCTCTAACTAGGTAATAATGACATGTTTAAAGAAAGAATGAGCTAATTTGATAAAAAAATATAGAAAATAGGCATACAAGTAGTGATATAGGCCTTATTCGGCCATTTTGAATGAAATTGCGTCCAAAAACCATTAAATGCTCTTTTAATGTGATTTCAAGCCTTAGCTGCCTCTAAATAGGTAATAATGACATGTTAAGAGGAAGAATGAGGTAATTTGATTAAAAATATAGAAAATAGGCATACAAGTAGTGATATAGGCCTTATTCGGCCATTTTGAATGAAATTGCGTCCAAAAACCATTCAAATGCTCTTTTAATGTGATTTCAAGCCTTATTGCCTCTAATAGGTAAATGACATGTTAAGAGAAGAATGGTAATTTGATTAAAAATATAGAAAATAGGCATACAAGTAGTGATATAGGCCTTATTCGGGCCATTTTGAATGAAATTGCGTCTTAAAAACACTTTCAAATGCTCTTTTAATGTGATTTTTCAAGCCTTAGCTGCCTCTAACTAGGTAATAATGACATGTTAAAGAAAGAATGAGCTAATTTGATTAAAAATATAGAAAATAGGCATACAAGTAGTGATATAGGCCTTATTCGGGCCATTTTGAATGAAATTGCGTCCAAAAACCACTCAAATGCTCTTTTAATGTGATTTCAAGCCTTAGATGCCTCTAACTAGGTAATAATGACATGTTAAGAGGAAGAATGAGGAATTTGATAAAAAAAATAGAAAATAGGCATACAAGTAGTGATATAGGCCTTATTCGGGCCATTTTGAATGAAATTGCGTCCAAAAACTTCAAATGCTCTTTTAATGTGATTTCAAGCCTTAGATGCCTTAACTAGGTAATAATGACATGTTAAGAGGAAGAATGAGCTAATTTTAAAAAAAATAGAAAATAGGCATACAAGTAGTGATATAGGCCTTATTCGGGCCATTTTGAATGAAATTGCGTCCAAAAACCACTGCTCTTTTAATGTGATTTCAAGCCTTAGCCCTCTAACTAGGTAAGAATGACATGTTAAGAGGAAGAATGAGGTAATTTGATTAAAATATAGAAAATAGGCATACAAGTAGTGATAGGCCTTATTCGGCCATTTTGAATGAAATTGCGTCCAAAAACACTTCAATTGCTCTTTTAATGTGATTTCAAGCCTTATCTGCCTCTAACTAGGTAAGAATGACATGTTAAGAGGAAGAATGAGGTAATTTGATTAAAAATATAGAAAATAGGCATACAAGTAGTGATATAGGCCTTATTCGGGCCATTTTGAATGAAATTGCGTCTTAAAACATTTCAAATGCTCTTTTAATGTAATTTCAAGCCTTAGATGCCTCTAACTAGGTAATAATGACATGTTAAGAGAAGAATGAGCTAATTTGATTAAAAATATAGAAAATAGGCATACAAGTAGTGATATAGGCCTTATTCGGGCCATTTTGAATGAAATTGCGTCCAAAACCATTCAAATGCTCTTTTAATGTGATTTCAAGCCTTAGCTGCCTCTAACTAGGTAATGACATGTTAAGAGGAAGAATGAGGTAATTTGATTAAAAATATAGAAAATAGGCATACAAGTAGTGATATAGGCCTTATTCGGCCATTTTGAATGAAATTGCGTCCAAAAACCACTTCAAATGCTCTTTTAATGTGATTTCAAGCCTTAGCTGCCTCTAACTAGGTAAAATGACATGTTAAGAGGAAGAATGAGTTAATTTGATTAAAATATAGAAAATAGGCATACAAGTAGTGATATAGGCCTTATTCGGCCATTTTGAATGAAATTGCGTCCAAAAACCACTCAAATTCTTTTTTAATGTGATTTCAAGCCTTAGCTGCCTCTAACTAGGTACGAATGACATGTTAAGAGGAAGAATGAGGTAATTTGATTAAAAATATAGAAAATAGGCATACAAGTAGTGATATAGGCCTTATTCGGCCATTTTGAATGAAATTGCGTCCAAAACCACTTCAAATGCTCTTTTTATGTGATTTCAAGCCTTAGCTGCCTCTAAATAGGTAAGAATGACATGTTAAGAGGAAGAATGAGCTAATTTGATTAAAAATATAGAAAAAGGCATACAAGTAGTGATATAGGCCTTATTCGGCCATTTTGAATGAAATTGCGTCCAAAAACATTCAAATGCTCTTTTAATGTGATTTCAAGGCTGCCTCTAACTAGGTAAGAATGACATGTTAAGAGGAATAATGAGGTAATTTGATTAAAAATAGAAAATAGGCATACAAGTAGTGATATAGGCCTTATTTGGCCATTTTGAATGAAATTGCGTCCAAAAACCACTTCAAATTCTTTTTAATGTGATTTCAAGCCTTAGCCTCTAACTAGGTAAGAATGACATGTTAAGAGGAAGAATGAGGTAATTTGATTAAAAATATAGAAAATAGGCATACAAGTAGTGATATAGGCCTTATTCGGCCATTTTGAATGAAATTGCGTCCAAAAACCACTTCAAATGCTCTTTTAATGTGATTTCAAGCCTTATCTGCCTCTAACTAGGTAAGAATGACATGTTAAGAGGAAGAATGGTAATTTGATTAAAAATATAGAAAATAGGCATACAAGTAGTGATATAGGCCTTATTTGGGCCATTTTGAATGAAAATGCGTCTTAAAACACTTCAAATGCTCTTTTAATGTGATTTCAAGCCTTAGATGCCTCTAACTAGGTAATAATGACATGTTAAGAGGAAGAATGAGCTATTTGATTAAAAATATAGAAAATAGGCATACAAGTAGTGATATAGGCCTTATTCGGGCCATTTTGAATGAAATTGCGTCCAAAAACCACTCAAATGCTCTTTTAATGTGATTTCAAGCCTTAGATGCCTCTAAATAGGTAATAATGACATGTTAAGAGGAAGAATGAGGTAATTTGATTAAAATATAGAAAATAGGCATACAAGTAGTGATATAGGCCTTATTCGGCCATTTTGAATGAAATTGCGTCCAAAAACCACTTCAAATGCTCTTTTAATGTGATTTCAAGCCTTAGCTGCCTCTAACTAGGTAATAATGACATGTTAAGAGGAAGAATGAGGTAATTTGATTAAAATATAGAAAATAGGCATACAAGTGATATAGGCCTTATTCGAATTTTGAATGAAATTGCGTCAAAACCACTTCAAATTCTTTTTAATGTGATTTCAAGCCTTAGCTCTAACTAGGTAAGAATGACATGTTAAGAAGAAGAATGAGGTAATTTGATTAAAAATATAGAAAATAGGCATACAAGTAGTGATATAGGCCTTATTCGGCCATTTTGAATGAAATTGCGTCCAAAAACCACTTCAAATGCTCTTTTAATGTGATTTCAAGCCTTAGCTGCCTCTAACTAGGTAAAATGTTAAGAGGAAATTGAGCTAATTTGATTAAAAATATAGAAAATAGGCATACAAGTAGTGATATAGGCCTTATTCGGGCCATTTTGAATGAAATTGCGTCCAAAAACCACTCAAATGCTCTTTTAATGTGATTTCAAGCCTTAGCTGCTCTAACTAGGTAAGAATGACATGTTAAGAGGAAGAAATGAGGTAATTTGATTAAAATATAGAAAATAGGCATACAAGTAGTGATATAGGCCTTATTCGGCCATTTTGAATGAAATTGCGTCCAAAAACCACTTCAAATGCTCTTTTAATGTGATTTCAAGCCTTAGCTGCCTCTAACTAGGTAAGAATGACATGTTAAGAGGAGGAATGAGGTAATTTGATTAAAAATATAGAAAATAGGCATACAAGTAGTGATATAGGCCTTATTCGGCCATTTTGAATGAAATTGCGTCCAAAAACCACTTCAAATGCTCTTTTAATGTGATTTCAAGCCTTAGCTGCCTCTAAATAGGTAAGAATGACATGTTAAGAGGAAGAATGAGTAATTTGATTAAAAATATAGAAAATAGGCATACAAGTAGTGATATAGGCCTTATTCGGGCCATTTTGAATGAAATTGCGTCCAAAACCATTCAAATGCTCTTTTAATGTGATTTCAAGCCTTATGCCTCTAACTAGGTAAGAATGACATGTTAAGAGGAAGAATGAGGTAATTTGATTAAAAATATAGAAAATAGGCATACAAGTAGTGATATAGGCCTTATTCGGGCCATTTTGAATGAAATTGCGTCCAAAAACCATTCAAATGCTTTTTTAATGTGATTTCAAGCCTTAGCTGCCTCTAAATAGGTAAGAATGACATGTTAAGAGGAAGAATGAGGTAATTTGATTAAAAATATAGAAAATAGGCATACAAGTAGTGATATAGGCCTTATTCGGGCCATTTTGAATGAAATTGCGTCCAAAAACCATTCAAATGCTCTTTTAATGTGATTTCAAGCCTTATATGCCTCTAACTAGGTAATAATGACATGTTAAGAGGAAGAATGAGGTAATTTGATTAAAAATATAGAAAATAGGCATACAAGTAGTGATATAGGCCTTATTCGGGCCATTTTGAATGAAATTGCGTCCAAAACCATTCAAATGCTCTTTTAATGTGATTTCAAGCCTTAATGCCTCTAATAGGTAAGAATGACATGTTAAGAGGAAGAATGAGGTAATTTGATTAAAAATATAGAAAATAGGCATACAAGTAGTGATATAGGCCTTATTTCGGCCATTTTGAATGAAATTGCGTCCAAAAACCCTTCAAATGCTCTTTTAATGTGATTTCAAGCCTTAGCTGCCTCTAACTAGGTAAGAATGACATGTTAAGAGGAAGAATGAGGTAATTTGATTAAAAATATAGAAAATAGGCATACAAGTAGTGATATAGGCCTTATTCGGGCCATTTTGAATGAAATTGCGTCCAAAACCATTCAAATGCTCTTTTAATGTGATTTCAAGCCTTAGCTGCCTCTAACTAGGTAATAATGACATGTTAAGAGGAAGAATGAGGTAATTTGATTAAAAATATAGAAAATAGGCATACAAGTAGTGATATAGGCCTTATTCGGGCCATTTTGAATGAAATTGCGTCCAAAAACCATTCAAATGCTCTTTTAATGTGATTTCAAGCCTTAGCTGCCTCTAACTAGGTAAGAATGACATGTTAAGAGGAAGAATGAGGTAATTTGATTAAAAATATAGAAAATAGGCATACAAGTAGTGATATAGGCCTTATTCGGGCCATTTTGAATGAAATTGCGTCCAAAAACCATTCAAATGCTCTTTTAATGTGATTTCAAGCCTTAGCTGCCTCTAACTAGGTAAGAATGACATGTTAAGAGGAAGAATGAGGTAATTTGATTAAAAATATAGAAAATAGGCATACAAGTAGTGATATAGGCCTTATTCGGCCATTTTGAATGAAATTGCGTCCAAAAACCATTCAAATGCTCTTTTAATGTGATTTCAAGCCTTATTGCCTAACTAGGTAAGAATGACATGTTAAGAGGAAGAATGAGGTAATTTGATTAAAAATATAGAAAATAGGCATACAAGTAGTGATATAGGCCTTATTCGGGCCATTTTGAATGAAATTGCGTCCAAAAACCATTCAAATGCTCTTTTAATGTGATTTCAAGCCTTAGCCCTCTAACTAGGTAAGAATGACATGTTAAAGGAAGAATGAGGTAATTTGATTAAAAATATAGAAAATAGGCATACAAGTAGTGATATAGGCCTTATTCGGCCATTTTGAATGAAATTGCGTCCAAAACCCTTCAAATGCCTTTTAATGTGATTCAAGCCTTAGGCCTCTAAGGTAAGAATGACATGTTAAGAGGAAGAATGAGGTAATTTGATTAAAAATATAGAAAATAGGCATACAAGTAGTGATATAGGCCTTATTCGGGCCATTTTGAATGAAATTGCGTCCAAAAACCATTCAAATGCTCTTTTAATGTGATTTCAAGCCTTAGCTGCCTCTAACTAGGTAATAATGACATGTTAAGAGGAAGAATGAGGTAATTTGATTAAAAATATAGAAAATAGGCATACAAGTAGTGATATAGGCCTTATTCGGGCCATTTTGAATGAAATTGCGTCCAAAAACCATTCAAATGCTCTTTTAATGTGATTTTCAAGCCTTAGCTGCCTCTAACTAGGTAAGAATGACATGTTAAGAGGAAGAATGAGGTAATTTGATTAAAAATATAGAAAATAGGCATACAAGTAGTGATATAGGCCTTATTCGGGCCATTTTGAATGAAATTGCGTCCAAAACCATTCAAATGCTCTTTTAATGTGATTTCAAGCCTTAGCTCTAACTAGGTAAGAATGACATGTTAAGAGGAAGAATGAGGTAATTTGATTAAAAATATAGAAAATAGGCATACAAGTAGTGATATAGGCCTTATTCGGGCCATTTTGAATGAAATTGCGTCCAAAAACCATTCAAATGCTCTTTTAATGTGATTTCAAGCCTTAGCCTCTAACTAGGTAATAATGACATGTTAAGGAAGAATGAGGTAATTTGATTAAAAATATAGAAAATAGGCATACAAGTAGTGATATAGGCCTTATTCGGCCATTTTGAATGAAATTGCGTCCAAAAACCATTCAAATGCTCTTTTAATGTGATTTCAAGCCTTATATGCCTCTAAATAGGTAAGAATGACATGTTAAGAGGAAGAATGAGGTAATTTGATTAAAAATATAGAAAATAGGCATACAAGTAGTGATATAGGCCTTATTCGGGCCATTTTGAATGAAATTGCGTCCAAAAACCATTCAAATGCTCTTTTAATGTGATTTCAAGCCTTAGCTGCCTCTAACTAGGTAAGAATGACATGTTAAGAGGAAGAATGAGGTAATTTGATTAAAAATATAGAAAATAGGCATACAAGTAGTGATATAGGCCTTATTCGGGCCATTTTGAATGAAATTGCGTCCAAAAACCATTCAAATGCTCTTTTAATGTGATTTCAAGCCTTAGCTGCCTCTAACTAGGTAATAATGACATGTTAAGAGGAAGAATGAGGTAATTTGATTAAAAATATAGAAAATAGGCATACAAGTAGTGATATAGGCCTTATTCGGGCCATTTTGAATGAAATTGCGTCCAAAAACCATTCAAATGCTCTTTTAATGTGATTTCAAGCCTTAGCTGCCTCTAACTAGGTAAGAATGACATGTTAAGAGGAAGAATGAGGTAATTTGATTAAAAATATAGAAAATAGGCATACAAGTAGTGATATAGGCCTTATTCGGCCATTTTGAATGAAATTGCGTCCAAAAACCATTCAAATGCTCTTTTAATGTGATTTCAAGCCTTAGCTGCCTCTAATAGGTAAGAATGACATGTTAAGAGGAAGAATGAGGTAATTTGATTAAAAATATAGAAAATAGGCATACAAGTAGTGATATAGGCCTTATTCGGGCCATTTTGAATGAAATTGCGTCCAAAAACCATTCAAATGCTCTTTTAATGTGATTTCAAGCCTTAGCTGCCTCTAACTAGGTAAGAATGACATGTTAAGAGGAAGAATGAGGTAATTTGATTAAAAATATAGAAAATAGGCATACAAGTAGTGATATAGGCCTTATTCGGCCATTTTGAATGAAATTGCGTCCAAAAACCATTCAAATGCTCTTTTAATGTGATTTCAAGCCTTAGCTGCCTCTAACTAGGTAAGAATGACATGTTAAGAGGAAGAATGAGGTAATTTGATTAAAAATATAGAAAATAGGCATACAAGTAGTGATAGGCCTTATTCGGGCCATTTTGAATGAAATTGCGTCCAAAAACCATTCAAATGCTCTTTTAATGTGATTTCAAGCCTTAGCTGCCTCTAACTAGGTAAGAATGACATGTTAAGAGGAAGAATGAGGTAATTTGATTAAAAATATAGAAAATAGGCATACAAGTAGTGATATAGGCCTTATTCGGGCCATTTTGAATGAAATTGCGTCCAAAAACCATTCAAATGCTCTTTTAATGTGATTTCAAGCCTTAGCTGCCTCTAACTAGGTAAGAATGACATGTTAAGAGGAAGAATGAGGTAATTTGATTAAAAATATAGAAAATAGGCATACAAGTAGTGATATAGGCCTTATTCGGGCCATTTTGAATGAAATTGCGTCCAAAAACCTTCAAATGCTCTTTTAATGTGATTTCAAGCCTTAGCCTCTAACTAGGTAAGAATGACATGTTAAGAGGAAGAATGAGGTAATTTGATTAAAAATATAGAAAATAGGCATACAAAGTAGTGATATAGGCCTTATTCGGGCCATTTTGAATGAAATTGCGTCCAAAACCATTCAAATGCTCTTTTAATGTGATTTTCAAGCCTTAGATGCCTCTAACTAGGTAAGAATGACATGTTAAGAGGAAGAATGAGGTAATTTGATTAAAATATAGAAAATAGGCATACAAGTAGTGATATAGGCCTTATTCGGGCCATTTTGAATGAAATTGCGTCCAAAAACCATTCAAATGCTCTTTTAATGTGATTTCAAGCCTTAGCCTCTAACTAGGTAAGAATGACATGTTAAGAGAAGAATAATTTGATTAAAAATATAGAAAATAGGCATACAAGTAGTGATATAGGCCTTATTCGGGCCATTTTGAATGAAATTGCGTCCAAAAACCATTCAAATGCTCTTTTAATGTGATTTCAAGCCTTATGCCTCTAACTAGGTAAATGACATGTTAAGAGGAAGAATGAGGTAATTTGATTAAAAATATAGAAAATAGGCATACAAGTAGTGATATAGGCCTTATTCGGCCATTTTGAATGAAATTGCGTCCAAAACATTCAAATGCTCTTTTAATGTGATTTCAAGCCTTATGCCTCTAACTAGGTAAAATGACATGTTAAGAGGAAGAATGAGGTAATTTGATTAAAAATATAGAAAATAGGCATACAAGTAGTGATATAGGCCTTATTCGGGCCATTTTGAATGAAATTGCGTCCAAAAACCATTCAAATGCTCTTTTAATGTGATTTCAAGCCTTAGCTGCCTCTAACTAGGTAAGAATGACATGTTAAGAGGAAGAATGAGGTAATTTGATTAAAAATATAGAAAATAGGCATACAAGTAGTGATATAGGCCTTATTCGGGCCATTTTGAATGAAATTGCGTCCAAAAACCATTCAAATGCTCTTTTAATGTGATTTCAAGCCTTAGCTGCCTCTAACTAGGTAAGAATGACATGTTAAGAGGAAGAATGAGGTAATTTGATTAAAAATATAGAAAATAGGCATACAAGTAGTGATATAGGCCTTATTCGGCCATTTTGAATGAAATTGCGTCCAAAAACCATTCAAATGCTCTTTTAATGTGATTTCAAGCCTTAGCTGCCTCTAACTAGGTAAGAATGACATGTTAAGAGGAAGAATGAGGTAATTTGATTAAAAATATAGAAAATAGGCATACAAGTAGTGATATAGGCCTTATTCGGGCCATTTTGAATGAAATTGCGTCCAAAAACCATTCAAATGCTCTTTTAATGTGATTTCAAGCCTTAGCTGCCTCTAACTAGGTAATAATGACATGTTAAGAGGAAGAATGAGGTAATTTGATTAAAAATATAGAAAATAGGCATACAAGTAGTGATATAGGCCTTATTCGGGCCATTTTGAATGAAATTGCGTCCAAAAACCATTCAAATGCTCTTTTAATGTGATTTCAAGCCTTAGCTGCCTCTAACTAGGTAATAATGACATGTTAAGAGGAAGAATGAGGTAATTTGATTAAAAATATAGAAAATAGGCATACAAGTAGTGATATAGGCCTTATTCGGGCCATTTTGAATGAAATTGCGTCCAAAAACCATTCAAATGCTCTTTTAATGTGATTTCAAGCCTTATGCTGCCTCTAACTAGGTAATAATGACATGTTAAGAGGAAGAATGAGGTAATTTGATTAAAAAATAGAAAATAGGCATACAAGTAGTGATATAGGCCTTATTCGGGCATTTTGAATGAAATTGCGTCCAAAAACCATTCAATGCTCTTTTAATGTGATTTCAAGCCTTAGATGCCTCTAGATAGGTAAGAATGACATGTTAAGAGGAAGAATGAGGTAATTTGATTAAAAATATAGAAAATAGGCATACAAGTAGTGATATAGGCCTTATTCGGGCCATTTTGAATGAAATTGCGTCCAAAAACCATTCAACTGCTCTTTTAATGTGATTTCAAGCCTTAGCTGCCTCTAGCTAGGTAAGAATGACATGTTAAGAGGAAGAATGAGGTAATTTGATTAAAAATATAGAAAAATAGGCATACAAGTAGTGATATAGGCCTTATTCGGCCATTTTGAATGAAATTGCGTCCAAAAACCATTCAAATGTCTTTTAATGTGATTTTAAGCCTTAGATGCCTCTAACTAGGTAAGAATGACATGTTAAGAGGAAGAATGAGGTAATTTGATTAAAATAATAGAAAATAGGCATACAAGTAGTGATATAGGCCTTAATTCGGCCATTTTGAATGAAATTGCGTCCAAAAAACCATTCAAATGCTTCTTTTAATGTGATTTCAAGCCTTAGCTGCTCTAGATAGGTAAGAATGACATGTTAAGAGGAAGAATGAGGTAATTTGATTAAAAATATAGAAAATAGGCATACAAGTAGTGATATAGGCCTTATTCGGGCCATTTTGAATGAAATTGCGTCCAAAAACCATTCAATGCTCTTTTAAATGTGATTTCAAGCCTTAGCTGCCTCTAACTAGGTAATAATGACATGTTAAGAGGAAGAATGAGGTAATTTGATTAAAAATATAGAAAATAGGCATACAAGTAGTGATATAGGCCTTATTCGGGCCATTTTGAATGAAATTGCGTCCAAAAACCATTCAAATGCTCTTTTAATGTGATTTCAAGCCTTAGCTGCCTCTAACTAGGTAGAATGACATTTAAGAGAAGAAATGAGGTAATTTGATTAAAAATATAGAAAATAGGCATACAAGTAGTGATATAGGCCTTATTCGGGCCATTTTGAATGAAATTGCGTCCAAAAACCATTCAAATGCTCTTTTAATGTGATTTCAAAGCCTTAGCTGCCTCTAACTAGGTAAGAATGACATGTTAAGAGGAGAATGAGGTAATTTGATTAAAAATATAGAAAATAGGCATACAAGTAGTGATATAGGCCTTATTCGGGCCATTTTGAATGAAATTGCGTCCAAAAACCATTCAAATGCTCTTTTAATGTGATTTCAAGCCTTAGCTGCCTCTAACTAGGTAAGAATGACATGTTAAGAGGAAGAATGAGGTAATTTGATTTAAAAATATAGAAAATAGGCATACAAGTAGTGATATAGGCCTTATTCGGGCCATTTTGAATGAAATTGCGTCCAAAAAACCATTCAAATGCTCTTTTAATGTGATTTCAAGCCTTAGCTGCCTCTAACTAGGTAAGAATGACATGTTAAGAGGAAGAAATGAGGTAATTTGATTAAAAATATAGAAAATAGGCATACAAGTAGTGATATAGGCCTTATTTCGGCCATTTTGAATGAAATTGCGTCCAAAAACCATTCAAATGCTCTTTTAATGTGATTTCAAGCCTTAGCTGCCTCTAACTAGGTAAGAATGACATGTTAAGAGAAGAATAGGTAATTTGATTAAAAATATAGAAAATAGGCATACAAGTAGTGATATAGGCCTTATTCGGGCCATTTTGAATGAAATTGCGTCCAAAAACCATTCAAATGTCTTTTAATGTGATTTCAAGCCTTATTGCCTCTAACTAGGTAAGAATGACATGTTAAGAGAAGAATGAGGTAATTTGATTAAAAATATAGAAAATAGGCATACAAGTAGTGATATAGGCCTTATTCGGGCCATTTTGAATGAAATTGCGTCCAAAAACCATTCAAATGGTCTTTTAATGTGATTTTAAGCCTTAGCTGCCTCTAACTAGGTAAGAATGACATGTTAAGAGGAAGAATGAGGTAATTTGATTAAAAATATAGAAAATAGGCATACAAGTAGTGATATAGGCCTTATTCGGGCCATTTTGAATGAAATTGCGTCCAAAAACCATTCAAATGCTCTTTTAATGTGATTTCAAGCCTTAGCTGCTCTAACTAGGTAAGAATGACATGTTTAAGAGGAAGAATGAGGTAATTTGATTAAAAATATAGAAAATAGGCATACAAGTAGTGATATAGGCCTTATTCGGGCCATTTTGAATGAAATTGCGTCCAAAAACCATTCAAATGCTCTTTTAATGTGATTTCAAAGCCTTAGATGCCTCTAACTAGGTAACGAATGACATGTTAAGATGAAGAATGAGGTAATTTGATTAAAAATATAGAAAATAGGCATACAAGTAGTGATATAGGCCTTATTCGGGCCATTTTGAATGAAATTGCGTCCAAAAACCATTCAAATGCTCTTTTAATGTGATTTCAAGCCTTAGCTGCCTCTAACTAGGTAAGAATGACATGTTAAGAGGAAGAATGAGGTAATTTGATTAAAAATATAGAAAATAGGCATACAAGTAGTGATATAGGCTTATTCGGGCCATTTTGAATGAAATTGCGTCCAAAAACCATTCAAATGGTCTTTTAATGTGATTTTAAGCCTTAGCTGCCTCTAACTAGGTAAGAATGACATGTTAAGAGGAAGAATGAGGTAATTTGATTAAAAATATAGAAAATAGGCATACAAGTAGTGATATAGGCCTTATTCGGGCCATTTTGAATGAAATTGCGTCCAAAAACCATTCAAATGCTCTTTTAATGTGATTTCAAGCCTTACTGCCTCTAACTAGGTAGAATGACATGTTAAGAGGAAGAATGAGGTAATTTGATTAAAAATATAGAAAATAGGCATACAAGTAGTGATATAGGCCTTATTCGGGCCATTTTGAATGAAATTGCGTCCAAAAACCATTCAAATGCTCTTTAATGTGATTTCAAGCCTTAGCTGCCTCTAACTAGGTAAGAATGACATGTTAAGAGAAGAATGAGGTAATTTGATTAAAAATATAGAAAATAGGCATACAAGTAGTGATATAGGCCTTATTCGGGCATTTTGAATGAAATTGCGTCCAAAAACCATTCAAATGCTCTTTTAATGTGATTTCAAGCCTTAGCTGCCTCTAACTAGGTAAGAATGACATGTTAAGAGGAAGAATGAGGTAATTTGATTAAAAATATAGAAAATAGGCATACAAGTAGTGATATAGGCCTTATTCGGGCCATTTTGAATGAAATTGCGTCCAAAACCATTCAATGCTCTTTTAATGTGATTTCAAGCCTTAGCTGCCTCTAACTAGGTAAGAATGACATGTTAAGAGGAAGAATGAGGTAATTTGATTAAAAATATAGAAAATAGGCATACAAGTAGTGATATAGGCCTTATTCGGGCCATTTTGAATGAAATTGCGTCCAAAAACCATTCAAATGGTCTTTTAATGTGATTTCAAGCCTTAGCTGCCTCTAACTAGGTAAGAATGACATGTTAAGAGGAAGAATGAGGTAATTTGATTAAAAATATAGAAAATAGGCATACAAGTAGTGATATAGGCCTTATTCGGGCCATTTTGAATGAAATTGCGTCCAAAAACCATTCAAATGCTCTTTTAATGTGATTTCAAGCCTTAGCTGCCTCTAACTAGGTAAGAATGACATGTTAAGAGGAAGAATGAGGTAATTTGATTAAAAATATAGAAAATAGGCATACAAGTAGTGATATAGGCCTTATTCGGGCCATTTTGAATGAAATTGCGTCCAAAAACCATTCAAATGCTCTTTTAATGTGATTTTCAAGCCTTAGCTGCCTCTAACTAGGTAAGAATGACATGTTAAGAGGAAGAATGAGGTAATTTGATTAAAAATATAGAAAATAGGCATACAAGTAGTGATATAGGCTTATTCGGGCCATTTTGAATGAAATTGCGTCCAAAAACCATTCAAATGCTCTTTTAATGTGATTTCAAGTCTTACTGCCTCTAACTAGGTAAGAATGACATGTTAAGAGGAAGAATGAGGTAATTTGATTAAAAATATAGAAAATAGGCATACAAGTAGTGATATAGGCCTTATTCGGGCCATTTTGAATGAAATTGCGTCCAAAAACCATTCAAATGCTCTTTTAATGTGATTTCAAGCCTTAGCTGCTCTAGCTAGGTAAGAATGACATGTTAAGAGAAGAATGAGGTAATTTGATTAAAAATATAGAAAATAGGCATACAAGTAGTGATATAGGCCTTATTCGGGCCATTTTGAATGAAATTGCGTCCAAAAACCATTCAAATGCTTTTTAATGTGATTTTAAGCCTTAGCTGCCTCTAACTAGGTAAGAATGACATGTTAAGAGAAGAATGAGGTAATTTGATTAAAAATATAGAAAATAGGCATACAAGTAGTGATATAGGCCTTATTCGGGCCATTTTGAATGAAATTGCGTCCAAAAAACCATTCAAATGCTCTTTTAATGTGATTTCAAGCCTTAGCTGCCTCTAACTAGGTAGAATGACATGTTAAGAGGAAGAATGAGGTAATTTGATTAAAAATATAGAAAATAGGCATACAAGTAGTGATATAGGCCTTATTCGGGCCATTTTGAATGAAATTGCGTCCAAAAACCATTCAAATGTCTTTTAATGTGATTTCAAGCCTTAGCTGCCTCTAACTAGGTAAGAATGACATGTTAAGAGGAAGAATGAGGTAATTTGATTAAAAATATAGAAAATAGGCATACAAGTAGTGATATAGGCCTTATTCGGGCCATTTTGAATGAAATTGCGTCCAAAAACCATTCAAATGGTCTTTTAATGTGATTTAAAGCCTTAGATGCCTCTAACTAGGTAAGAATGACATGTTAAGAGGAAGAATGAGGTAATTTGATTAAAAATATAGAAAATAGGCATACAAGTAGTGATATAGGCCTTATTCGGGCCATTTTGAATGAAATTGCGTCCAAAAACCATTCAAATGCTCTTTTAATGTGATTTCAAGCTTAGCTGCCTCTAACTAGGTACGAATGACATGTTAAGAGGAAGAATGAGGTAATTTGATTAAAATATAGAAAATAGGCATACAAGTAGTGATATAGGCCTTATTCGGGCCATTTTGAATGAAATTGCGTCCAAAAACCATTCAAATGCTTTTTAATGTGATTTTCAAGCCTTAGCTGCCTCTAACTAGGTAAGAATGACATGTTAAGAGGAAGAATGAGGTAATTTGATTAAAAATATAGAAAATAGGCATACAAGTAGTGATATAGGCCTTATTCGGGCCATTTTGAATGAAATTGCGTCCAAAAACCATTCAAATGCTCTTTTAATGTGATTTCAAGCCTTAGATGCCTCTAACTAGGTAAGAATGACATGTTAAGAGGAAGAATGAGGTAATTTGATTAAAAATATAGAAAATAGGCATACAAGTAGTGATATAGCCTTTATTCGGGCCATTTTGAATGAAATTGCGTCCAAAAACCATTCAAATGCTCTTTTAATGTGATTTCAAGCCTTATCTGCCTCTAACTAGGTAAGAATGACATGTTAAGAGGAAGAATGAGGTAATTTGATTAAAAATATAGAAAATAGGCATACAAGTAGTGATATAGGCCTTATTCGGGCCATTTTGAATGAAATTGCGTCCAAAAACCATTCAAATGTCTTTTAATGTGATTTCAAGCCTTAGCTGCCTCTAACTAGGTAAGAATGACATGTTAAGAGGAAGAATGAGGTAATTTGATTAAAAATATAGAAAATAGGCATACAAGTAGTGATATAGGCCTTATTCGGGCCATTTTGAATGAAATTGCGTCCAAAAACATTCAAATGCTCTTTAATGTGATTTCAAGCCTTAGATGCTCTAACTAGGTAAGAATGACATGTTAAGAGGAAGAATGAGGTAATTTGATTAAAAATATAGAAAATAGGCATACAAGTAGTGATATAGGCCTTATTCGGGCCATTTTGAATGAAATTGCGTCCAAAAACCATTCAAATGCTCTTTTTAATGTGATTTAAGCCTTACTGCCTCTAACTAGGTAAGAATGACATGTTAAGAGAAGAATGAGGTAATTTGATTAAAAATATAGAAAATAGGCATACAAGTAGTGATATAGGCCTTATTCGGGCCATTTTGAATGAAATTGCGTCCAAAAACCATTCAAATGCTCTTTTATGTGATTTAAGCCTTAGCTGCCTCTAACTAGGTAAGAATGACATGTTAAGAGGAAGAATGAGGTAATTTGATTAAAAATATAGAAAATAGGCATACAAGTAGTGATATAGGCCTTTATTCGGGCCATTTTGAATGAAATTGCGTCCAAAAACCATTCAAATGCTCTTTTAATGTGATTTCAAGCCTTATATGCCTCTAACTAGGTAAGAATGACATGTTAAGAGGAAGAATGAGGTAATTTGATTAAAATATAGAAAATAGGCATACAAGTAGTGATATAGGCCTTATTCGGGCCATTTTGAATGAAATTGCGTCCAAAAACCATTCAAATGCTCTTTTAATGTGATTTCAAGCCTTAGCTGCCTCTAACTAGGTAAGAATGACATGTTAAGAGGAAGAATGAGGTAATTTGATTAAAAATATAGAAAATAGGCATACAAGTAGTGATATAGGCCTTATTCGGGCCATTTTGAATGAAATTGCGTCCAAAAACCATTCAAATGCTCTTTTAATGTGATTTTAAGCCTTAGCTGCCTCTAACTAGGTAAGAATGACATGTTAAGAGGAAGAATGAGGTAATTTGATTAAAAATATAGAAAATAGGCATACAAGTAGTGATATAGGCCTTATTCGGGCCATTTTGAATGAAATTGCGTCCAAAAACCATTCAAATGCTCTTTTAATGTGATTTCAAGCCTTAGCTGCCTCTAACTAGGTAAGAATGACATGTTAAGAGGAAGAATGAGGTAATTTGATTAAAAATATAGAAAATAGGCATACAAGTAGTGATATAGGCCTTATTCGGGCCATTTTGAATGAAATTGCGTCCAAAAACCATTCAAATGGTCTTTTAATGTGATTTCAAGCTTAGTGCCTCTAACTAGGTAAGAATGACATGTTAAGAGGAAGAATGAGGTAATTTGATTAAAAATATAGAAAATAGGCATACAAGTAGTGATATAGGCCTTATTCGGGCCATTTTGAATGAAATTGCGTCCAAAAACCATTCAAATGCTCTTTTAATGTGATTTCAAGCCTTAGATGCCTCTAACTAGGTAAGAATGACATGTTAAGAGGAAGAATGAGGTAATTTGATTAAAAATATAGAAAATAGGCATACAAGTAGTGATATAGGCCTTATTCGGGCCATTTTGAATGAAATTGCGTCCAAAAACCATTCAAATGCTCTTTTAATGTGATTTCAAGCCTTAGATGCCTCTAACTAGGTAAGAATGACATGTTAAGAGAAGAATGAGGTAATTTGATTAAAATATAGAAAATAGCATACAAGTAGTGATATAGGCCTTATTCGGGCCATTTTGAATGAAATTGCGTCCAAAAACCATTCAATGCTCTTTTAATGTGATTTCAAGCCTTAGCTGCCTCTAACTAGGTAAGAATGACATGTTAAGAGGAAGAATGAGGTAATTTGATTAAAAATATAGAAAATAGGCATACAAGTAGTGATATAGGCCTTATTCGGGCCATTTTGAATGAAATTGCGTCCAAAAACCATTCAAATGCTCTTTTAATGTGATTTCAAGCCTTAGCTGCCTCTAGACTAGGTAAGAATGACATGTTAAGAGGAAGAATGAGGTAATTTGATTAAAAATATAGAAAATAGGCATACAAGTAGTGATATAGGCCTTATTCGGGCCATTTTGAATGAAATTGCGTCCAAAAACCATTCAAATGCTCTTTAATGTGATTTCAAGCCTTAGCTGCCTCTAACTAGGTAAGAATGACATGTTAAGAGGAAGAATGAGGTAATTTGATTAAAAATATAGAAAATAGGCATACAAGTAGTGATATAGGCCTTATTCGGGCCATTTTGAATGAAATTGCGTCCAAAAACCATTCAAATGCTCTTTTAATGTGATTTCAAGCCTTATGCCTCTACTAGGTAGAATGACATGTTAAGAGGAAGAATAGGTAATTTGATTAAAATATAGAAATAGGCATACAAGTAGTGATATAGGCCTTATTCGGCCATTTGAATGAAATTGCGTCCAAAAAACCATTCAATGGTCTTTAATGTGATTTTAAGCCTTATGCCTCTAACTAGGTAGAATGACATGTTAAGAGGAAGAATGAGGTAATTTGATTAAAAATATAGAAAATAGGCATACAAGTAGTGATATAGGCCTTATTCGGGCCATTTTGAATGAAATTGCGTTCCAAAAACCATTCAAATGCTCTTTTAATGTGATTTCAAGCCTTAGCTGCCTCTAACTAGGTTACGAATGACATGTTAAGATGAAGAATGAGGTAATTTGATTAAAAATATAGAAAATAGGCATACAAGTAGTGATATAGGCCTTATTCGGGCCATTTTGAATGAAATTGCGTCCAAAAACCATTCAAATGCTCTTTTAATGTGATTTCAAGCCTTAGTGCCTCTAAACTAGGTAAGAATGACATGTTAAGAGGAAGAATGAGGTAATTTGATTAAAAATATAGAAAATAGGCATACAAGTAGTGATATAGGCCTTATTCGGGCCATTTTGAATGAAATTGCGTCCAAAAACCATTCAAACTGCTCTTTTAATGTGATTTCAAGCCTTAGCTGCCTCTAACTAGGTAAGAATGACATGTTAAGAGGAAGAATGAGGTAATTTGATTAAAAATATAGAAAATAGGCATACAAGTAGTGATATAGGCCTTATTCGGGCCATTTTGAATGAAATTGCGTCCAAAAACCATTCAAATGCTCTTTTAATGTGATTTCAAGCCTTATATGCCTCTAACTAGGTAAGAATGACATGTTAGAGGAAGATGAGGTAATTTGATTAAAAATATAGAAAATAGCATACAAGTAGTGATATAGGCCTTATTCGGGCCATTTTGAAATGAAATTGCGTCCAAAAACCATTCAAATGCTCTTTTAATGTGATTTCAAGCCTTAGCTGCCTCTAACTAGGTAAGAATGACATGTTAAGAGGAAGAATGAGGTAATTTGATTAAAAATATAGAAAATAGGCATACAAGTAGTGATATAGGCCTTATTCGGGCCATTTTGAATGAAATTGCGTCCAAAAACCATTCAAATGGTCTTTTAATGTGATTTCAAGCCTTAGATGCCTCTAACTAGGTAAGAATGACATGTTAAGAGGAAGAATGAGGTAATTTGATTAAAAAATATAGAAAATAGGCATACAAGTAGTGATATAGGCCTTATTCGGCCATTTTGAATGAAATTGCGTCCAAAAACCATTCAAATGCTCTTTTAATGTGATTTTCAAGCCTTAGCTGCCTCTAACTAGGTAAGAATGACATGTTAAGAGGAAGAATGAGGTAATTTGATTAAAAATATAGAAAATAGGCATACAAGTAGTGATATAGGCCTTATTCGGGCCATTTTGAATGAAATTGCGTCCAAAAACATTCAACTGCTCTTTTAATGTGATTTCAAGCCTTAGTGCTCTAACTAGGTAAGAATGACATGTTAAGAGGAAGAATGAGGTAATTTGATTAAAAATATAGAAAATAGGCATACAAGTAGTGATATAGGCCTTATTCGGGCCATTTTGAATGAAATTGCGTCCAAAAACCATTCAAATGCTCTTTTAATGTGATTTTCAAGCCTTAGCTGCCTCTAACTAGGTAAGAATGACATGTTAAGAGGAAGAATGAGGTAATTTGATTAAAAATATAGAAAATAGGCATACAAGTAGTGATATAGGCCTTATTCGGGCCATTTTGAATGAAATTGCGTCCAAAAACCATTCAAATGCTCTTTTAATGTGATTTTCAAGCCTTAGCTGCCTCTAACTAGGTAAGAATGACATGTTAAGAGGAAGAATGAGGTAATTTGATTAAAAATATAGAAAATAGGCATACAAGTAGTGATATAGGCCTTATTCGGGCCATTTTGAATGAAATTGCGTCCAAAAACCATTCAAATGCTTTTTAATGTGATTTCAAGCCTTAGCTGCCTCTAACTAGGTAAGAATGACATGTTAAGAGGAAGAATGAGGTAATTTGATTAAAAATATAGAAAATAGGCATACAAGTAGTGATATAGGCCTTATTCGGGCCATTTTGAATGAAATTGCGTCCAAAAACCATTCAAATGCTCTTTTAATGTGATTTTAAGCCTTAGATGCTCTAACTAGGTAAGAATGACATGTTAAGAGGAAGAATGAGGTAATTTGATTAAAATATAGAAAATAGGCATACAAGTAGTGATATAGGCCTTATTCGGGCCATTTTGAATGAAATTGCGTCCAAAAACCATTCAAATGCTCTTTTAATGTGATTTCAAGCCTTAGCTGCCTTCTAACTAGGTAAGAATGACATGTTAAGAGGAAGAATGAGGTAATTTGATTAAAAATATAGAAATAGGCATACAAGTAGTGATATAGGCCTTATTCGGGCCATTTTGAATGAAATTGCGTCCAAAAACCATTCAAATGCTCTTTTAATGTGATTTCAAGCCTTAGCTGCCTCTAACTAGGTAAGAATGACATGTTAAGAGGAAGAATGAGGTAATTTGATTAAAAATATAGAAAATAGGCATACAAGTAGTGATATAGGCCTTATTCGGGCCATTTTGAATGAAATTGCGTCCAAAAACCATTCAAATGCTCTTTTAATGTGATTTCAAGCCTTAGATGCCTCTAACTAGGTAAGAATGACATGTTAAGAGGAAGAATGAGGTAATTTGATTAAAAATATAGAAAATAGGCATACAAGTAGTGATATAGGCCTTATTCGGGCCATTTTGAATGAAATTGCGTCCAAAAACCATTCAAATGCTCTTTTAATGTGATTTCAAGCCTTAGTGCCTCTAACTAGGTAAGAATGACATGTTAAGAGGAAGAATGAGGTAATTTGATTAAAAATATAGAAAATAGGCATACAAGTAGTGATATAGGCCTTATTCGGGCCATTTTGAATGAAATTGCGTCCAAAAACCATTCAAATGCTCTTTTAATGTGATTTCAAGCCTTAGCTGCCTCTAAACTAGGTAAGAATGACATGTTAAGAGGAAGAATGAGGTAATTTGATTAAAAATATAGAAAATAGGCATACAAGTAGTGATATAGGCCTTATTCGGGCCATTTTGAATGAAATTGCGTCCAAAAACCATTCAAATGCTCTTTTAATGTGATTTCAAGCCTTAGATGCCTCTAACTAGGTAAGAATGACATGTTAAGAGGAAGAATGAGGTAATTTGATTAAAAATATAGAAAATAGGCATACAAGTAGTGATATAGGCCTTATTCGGGCCATTTTGAATGAAATTGCGTCCAAAAACCATTCAAACTGCTCTTTTAATGTGATTTCAAGCCTTAGCTGCCTCTAACTAGGTAAGAATGACATGTTAAGAGGAAGAATGAGGTAATTTGATTAAAAATATAGAAAATAGGCATACAAGTAGTGATATAGGCCTTATTCGGCCATTTTGAATGAAATTGCGTCCAAAAACCATTCAAATGGTCTTTTAATGTGATTTTAAGCCTTAGCTGCCTCTAACTAGGTAAGAATGACATGTTAAGAGGAAGAATGAGGTAATTTGATTAAAAATATAGAAAATAGGCATACAAGTAGTGATATAGGCCTTATTCGGGCCATTTTGAATGAAATTGCGTCCAAAAACCATTCAAATGCTCTTTTAATGTGATTTCAAGCCTTAGCTGCCTCTAACTAGGTAAGAATGACATGTTAAGAGGAAGAATGAGGTAATTTGATTAAAAATATAGAAAATAGGCATACAAGTAGTGATATAGGCCTTATTCGGGCCATTTTGAATGAAATTGCGTCCAAAAACCATTCAAATGCTCTTTTAATGTGATTTCAAGCCTTAGCTGCCTCTAACTAGGTAAGAATGACATGTTAAGAGGAAGAATGAGGTAATTTGATTAAAAATATAGAAAATAGGCATACAAGTAGTGATATAGGCCTTATTCGGGCCATTTTGAATGAAATTGCGTCCAAAAACCATTCAAATGTCTTTTAATGTGATTTCAAGCCTTAGTGCCTCTAACTAGGTAAGAATGACATGTTAAGAGGAAGAATGAGGTAATTTGATTAAAAATATAGAAAATAGGCATACAAGTAGTGATATAGGCCTTATTCGGGCCATTTTGAATGAAATTGCGTCCAAAAACCATTCAAATGCTCTTTTAATGTGATTTCAAGCCTTAGCTGCCTCTAACTAGGTAAGAATGACATGTTAAGAGGAAGAATGAGGTAATTTGATTAAAAATATAGAAAATAGGCATACAAGTAGTGATATAGGCCTTATTCGGGCCATTTTGAATGAAATTGCGTCCAAAAACCATTCAAATGCTTTTTTAATGTGATTTCAAGCCTTAGCTGCCTCTAACTAGGTAAGAATGACATGTTAAGAGGAAGAATGAGGTAATTTGATTAAAAATATAGAAAATAGGCATACAAGTAGTGATATAGGCCTTATTCGGGCCATTTTGAATGAAATTGCGTCCAAAAACCATTCAAATGCTCTTTTAATGTGATTTCAAGCCTTATCTGCCTCTAACTAGGTAAGAATGACATGTTAAGAGGAAGAATGAGGTAATTTGATTAAAAATATAGAAAATAGGCATACAAGTAGTGATATAGGCCTTATTCGGGCCATTTTGAATGAAATTGCGTCCAAAAACCATTCAAATGTCTTTTAATGTGATTTCAAGCCTTAGATGCCTCTAACTAGGTAAGAATGACATGTTAAGAGAAGAATGAGGTAATTTGATTAAAAATATAGAAAATAGGCATACAAGTAGTGATATAGGCCTTATTCGGGCCATTTTGAATGAAATTGCGTCCAAAAACCATTCAAATGCTCTTTTAATGTGATTTCAAGCCTTAGATGCCTCTAACTAGGTAAGAATGACATGTTAAGAGGAAGAATGAGGTAATTTGATTAAAAATATAGAAAATAGGCATACAAGTAGTGATATAGGCCTTATTCGGGCCATTTTGAATGAAATTGCGTCCAAAAACCATTCAAATGCTCTTTTAATGTGATTTCAAGCCTTAGTGCCTCTAACTAGGTACGAATGACATGTTAAGAGGAAGAATGAGGTAATTTGATTAAAAATATAGAAAATAGGCATACAAGTAGTGATATAGGCCTTATTCGGGCCATTTTGAATGAAATTGCGTCCAAAAACCATTCAAATGCTTTTTTAATGTGATTTCAAGCCTTAGCTGCCTCTAACTAGGTACGAATGACATGTTAAGAGGAAGAATGAGGTAATTTGATTAAAAATATAGAAAATAGGCATACAAGTAGTGATATAGGCCTTATTCGGGCCATTTTGAATGAAATTGCGTCCAAAAACCATTCAAATGCTCTTTTAATGTGATTTCAAGCCTTAGCTGCCTCTAACTAGGTAAGAATGACATGTTAAGAGGAAGAATGAGGTAATTTGATTAAAAATATAGAAAATAGGCATACAAAGTAGTGATATAGGCCTTATTCGGGCCATTTTGAATGAAATTGCGTCCAAAAACCATTCAAATGCTCTTTTAATGTGATTTTCAAGCCTTAGCTGCCTCTAACTAGGTAAGAATGACATGTTAAGAGAAGAATGAGGTAATTTGATTAAAAATATAGAAAATAGGCATACAAGTAGTGATATAGGCCTTATTCGGGCCATTTTGAATGAAATTGCGTCCAAAAACCATTCAAATGCTCTTTTAATGTGATTTCAAGCCTTAGCTGCCTCTAACTAGGTAAGAATGACATGTTAAGAGGAAGAATGAGGTAATTTGATTAAAAATATAGAAAATAGGCATACAAGTAGTGATATAGGCCTTATTCGGGCCATTTTGAATGAAATTGCGTCCAAAAACCATTCAAATGCTCTTTTAATGTGATTTCAAGCCTTAGTGCCTCTAACTAGGTAAGAATGACATGTTAAGAGGAAGAATGAGGTAATTTGATTAAAAATATAGAAAATAGGCATACAAGTAGTGATATAGGCCTTATTCGGGCCATTTTGAATGAAATTGCGTCCAAAAACCATTCAAATGCTCTTTTAATGTGATTTCAAGCCTTAGCTGCCTCTAACTAGGTAAGAATGACATGTTAAGAGGAAGAATGAGGTAATTTGATTAAAAATATAGAAAATAGGCATACAAGTAGTGATATAGGCCTTATTCGGGCCATTTTGAATGAAATTGCGTCCAAAAACCATTCAAATGGTCTTTTAATGTGATTTCAAGCCTTAGCTGCCTCTAACTAGGTAAGAATGACATGTTAAGAGGAAGAATGAGGTAATTTGATTAAAAATATAGAAAATAGGCATACAAGTAGTGATATAGGCCTTATTCGGGCCATTTTGAATGAAATTGCGTCCAAAAACCATTCAAATGCTCTTTTAATGTGATTTCAAGCCTTAGCTGCCTCTAACTAGGTAAGAATGACATGTTAAGAGGAAGAATGAGGTAATTTGATTAAAAATATAGAAAATAGGCATACAAGTAGTGATATAGGCCTTATTCGGGCCATTTTGAATGAAATTGCGTCCAAAAACCATTCAAATGCTCTTTTAATGTGATTTCAAGCCTTAGATGCCTCTAACTAGGTAAGAATGACATGTTAAGAGGAAGAATGAGGTAATTTGATTAAAAATATAGAAAATAGGCATACAAGTAGTGATATAGGCCTTATTCGGGCCATTTTGAATGAAATTGCGTCCAAAAAACCATTCAAATGCTCTTTTAATGTGATTTCAAGCCTTAGCTGCCTCTAACTAGGTAAGAATGACATGTTAAGAGGAAGAATGAGGTAATTTGATTAAAAATATAGAAAATAGGCATACAAGTAGTGATATAGGCCTTATTCGGGCCATTTTGAATGAAATTGCGTCCAAAAACCATTCAAATGCTCTTTTAATGTGATTTCAAGCCTTAGCTGCCTCTAACTAGGTACGAATGACATGTTAAGAGGAAGAATGAGGTAATTTGATTAAAAATATAGAAAATAGGCATACAAGTAGTGATATAGGCCTTATTCGGGCCATTTTGAATGAAATTGCGTCCAAAAACCATTCAAATGCTCTTTTAATGTGATTTCAAGCCTTAGCTGCCTCTAACTAGGTAAGAATGACATGTTAAGAGGAAGAATGAGGTAATTTGATTAAAAATATAGAAAATAGGCATACAAGTAGTGATATAGGCCTTATTCGGGCCATTTTGAATGAAATTGCGTCCAAAAACCATTCAAATGCTCTTTTAATGTGATTTCAAGCCTTAGCTGCCTCTAACTAGGTAAGAATGACATGTTAAGAGGAAGAATGAGGTAATTTGATTAAAAATATAGAAAATAGGCATACAAGTAGTGATATAGGCCTTATTCGGGCCATTTTGAATGAAATTGCGTCCAAAAACCATTCAAATGCTCTTTTAATGTGATTTCAAGCCTTAGCTGCCTCTAACTAGGTAAGAATGACATGTTAAGAGGAAGAATGAGGTAATTTGATTAAAAATATAGAAAATAGGCATACAAGTAGTGATATAGGCCTTATTCGGGCCATTTTGAATGAAATTGCGTCCAAAAACCATTCAAATGGTCTTTTAATGTGATTTCAAGCCTTAGATGCCTCTAATAGGTAAGAATGACATGTTAAGAGGAAGAATGAGGTAATTTGATTAAAAATATAGAAAATAGGCATACAAGTAGTGATATAGGCCTTATTCGGGCCATTTTGAATGAAATTGCGTCCAAAAACCATTCAAATGCTCTTTTAATGTGATTTCAAGCCTTAGCTGCCTCTAACTAGGTAAGAATGACATGTTAAGAGGAAGAATGAGGTAATTTGATTAAAAATATAGAAAATAGGCATACAAGTAGTGATATAGGCCTTATTCGGGCCATTTTGAATGAAATTGCGTCCAAAAACCATTCAAATGCTCTTTTAATGTGATTTCAAGCCTTAGCTGCCTCTAACTAGGTAAGAATGACATGTTAAGAGGAAGAATGAGGTAATTTGATTAAAAATATAGAAAATAGGCATACAAGTAGTGATATAGGCCTTATTCGGGCCATTTTGAATGAAATTGCGTCCAAAAACCATTCAAATGCTCTTTTAATGTGATTTCAAGCTTAGCTGCCTCTAATAGGTAAGAATGACATGTTAAGAGGAAGAATGAGGTAATTTGATTAAAAATATAGAAAATAGGCATACAAGTAGTGATATAGGCCTTATTCGGGCCATTTTGAATGAAATTGCGTCCAAAAACCATTCAAATGCTCTTTTAATGTGATTTCAAGCCTTAGCTGCCTCTAACTAGGTAAGAATGACATGTTAAGAGGAAGAATGAGGTAATTTGATTAAAAATATAGAAAATAGGCATACAAGTAGTGATATAGGCCTTATTCGGGCCATTTTGAATGAAATTGCGTCCAAAAACCATTCAAATGCTCTTTTAATGTGATTTCAAGCCTTAGCTGCCTCTAACTAGGTAAGAATGACATGTTAAGAGGAAGAATGAGGTAATTTGATTAAAAATATAGAAAATAGGCATACAAGTAGTGATATAGGCCTTATTCGGGCCATTTTGAATGAAATTGCGTCCAAAAACCATTCAAATGCTCTTTTAATGTGATTTCAAGCCTTAGCTGCCTCTAACTAGGTAAGAATGACATGTTAAGAGGAAGAATGAGGTAATTTGATTAAAATATAGAAAATAGGCATACAAGTAGTGATATAGGCCTTATTCGGGCCATTTTGAATGAAATTGCGTCCAAAAACCATTCAAATGCTCTTTTAATGTGATTTCAAGCCTTAGATGCCTCTAATAGGTAAGAATGACATGTTAAGAGGAAGAATGAGGTAATTTGATTAAAAATATAGAAAATAGGCATACAAGTAGTGATATAGGCCTTATTCGGGCCATTTTGAATGAAATTGCGTCCAAAAACCATTCAAATGCTCTTTTAATGTGATTTCAAGCCTTAGTGCCTCTAACTAGGTAAGAATGACATGTTAAGAGGAAGAATGAGGTAATTTGATTAAAAATATAGAAAATAGGCATACAAGTAGTGATATAGGCCTTATTCGGGCCATTTTGAATGAAATTGCGTCCAAAAACCATTCAAATGCTCTTTTAATGTGATTTCAAGCCTTAGCTGCCTCTAACTAGGTAAGAATGACATGTTAAGAGGAAGAATGAGGTAATTTGATTAAAAATATAGAAAATAGGCATACAAGTAGTGATATAGGCCTTATTCGGGCCATTTTGAATGAAATTGCGTCCAAAAACCATTCAAATGCTCTTTTAATGTGATTTCAAGCCTTAGCTGCCTCTAACTAGGTAAGAATGACATGTTAAGAGGAAGAATGAGGTAATTTGATTAAAAATATAGAAAATAGGCATACAAGTAGTGATATAGGCCTTATTCGGGCCATTTTGAATGAAATTGCGTCCAAAAACCATTCAAATGCTCTTTTAATGTGATTTCAAGCCTTAGCTGCCTCTAACTAGGTAAGAATGACATGTTAAGAGGAAGAATGAGGTAATTTGATTAAAAATATAGAAAATAGGCATACAAGTAGTGATATAGGCCTTATTCGGGCCATTTTGAATGAAATTGCGTCCAAAAACCATTCAAATGCTCTTTTAATGTGATTTCAAGCCTTAGCTGCCTCTAACTAGGTAAGAATGACATGTTAAGAGGAAGAATGAGGTAATTTGATTAAAAATATAGAAAATAGGCATACAAGTAGTGATATAGGCCTTATTCGGGCCATTTTGAATGAAATTGCGTCCAAAAACCATTCAAATGCTCTTTTAATGTGATTTCAAGCCTTAGCTGCCTCTAACTAGGTAAGAATGACATGTTAAGAGGAAGAATGAGGTAATTTGATTAAAAATATAGAAAATAGGCATACAAGTAGTGATATAGGCCTTATTCGGGCCATTTTGAATGAAATTGCGTCCAAAAACCATTCAAATGCTCTTTTAATGTGATTTTAAGCCTTAGCTGCCTCTAACTAGGTAAGAATGACATGTTAAGAGGAAGAATGAGGTAATTTGATTAAAAATATAGAAAATAGGCATACAAGTAGTGATATAGGCCTTATTCGGGCCATTTTGAATGAAATTGCGTCCAAAAACCATTCAAATGCTCTTTTAATGTGATTTCAAGCCTTAGCTGCCTCTAACTAGGTAAGAATGACATGTTAAGAGGAAGAATGAGGTAATTTGATTAAAAATATAGAAAATAGGCATACAAGTAGTGATATAGGCCTTATTCGGGCCATTTTGAATGAAATTGCGTCCAAAAACCATTCAAATGCTCTTTTAATGTGATTTCAAGCCTTAGCTGCCTCTAACTAGGTAAGAATGACATGTTAAGAGGAAGAATGAGGTAATTTGATTAAAAATATAGAAAATAGGCATACAAGTAGTGATATAGGCCTTATTCGGGCCATTTTGAATGAAATTGCGTCCAAAAACCATTCAAATGCTCTTTTAATGTGATTTCAAGCCTTAGTTGCCTCTAACTAGGTAAGAATGACATGTTAAGAGGAAGAATGAGGTAATTTGATTAAAAATATAGAAAATAGGCATACAAGTAGTGATATAGGCCTTATTCGGGCCATTTTGAATGAAATTGCGTCCAAAAACCATTCAAATGCTCTTTTAATGTGATTTCAAGCCTTATATGCCTCTAACTAGGTAAGAATGACATGTTAAGAGAAGAATGAGGTAATTTGATTAAAAATATAGAAAATAGGCATACAAGTAGTGATATAGGCCTTATTCGGGCCATTTTGAATGAAATTGCGTCCAAAAACCATTCAAATGCTCTTTTAATGTGATTTCAAGCCTTAGCTGCCTCTAACTAGGTAAGAATGACATGTTAAGAGGAAGAATGAGGTAATTTGATTAAAAATATAGAAAATAGGCATACAAGTAGTGATATAGGCCTTATTCGGGCCATTTTGAATGAAATTGCGTCCAAAAACCATTCAAATGCTCTTTTAATGTGATTTCAAGCCTTAGATGCCTCTAACTAGGTAAGAATGACATGTTAAGAGGAAGAATGAGGTAATTTGATTAAAAATATAGAAAATAGGCATACAAGTAGTGATATAGGCCTTATTCGGGCCATTTTGAATGAAATTGCGTCCAAAAACCATTCAAATGCTCTTTTAATGTGATTTCAAGCCTTAGCTGCCTCTAACTAGGTAAGAATGACATGTTAAGAGGAAGAATGAGGTAATTTGATTAAAAATATAGAAAATAGGCATACAAGTAGTGATATAGGCCTTATTCGGGCCATTTTGAATGAAATTGCGTCCAAAAACCATTCAAATGCTCTTTTAATGTGATTTCAAGCCTTAGATGCCTCTAACTAGGTAAGAATGACATGTTAAGAGGAAGAATGAGGTAATTTGATTAAAAATATAGAAAATAGGCATACAAGTAGTGATATAGGCCTTATTCGGGCCATTTTGAATGAAATTGCGTCCAAAAACCATTCAAATGCTCTTTTAATGTGATTTCAAGCCTTAGATGCCTCTAACTAGGTAAGAATGACATGTTAAGAGGAAGAATGAGGTAATTTGATTAAAAATATAGAAAATAGGCATACAAGTAGTGATATAGGCCTTATTCGGGCCATTTTGAATGAAATTGCGTCCAAAAAACCATTCAAATGCTCTTTTAATGTGATTTCAAGCCTTAGCTGCCTCTAACTAGGTAAGAATGACATGTTAAGAGGAAGAATGAGGTAATTTGATTAAAAATATAGAAAATAGGCATACAAGTAGTGATATAGGCCTTATTCGGGCCATTTTGAATGAAATTGCGTCCAAAAACCATTCAAATGCTCTTTTAATGTGATTTCAAGCCTTAGCTGCCTCTAACTAGGTAAGAATGACATGTTAAGAGGAAGAATGAGGTAATTTGATTAAAAATATAGAAAATAGGCATACAAGTAGTGATATAGGCCTTATTCGGGCCATTTTGAATGAAATTGCGTCCAAAAACCATTCAAATGCTCTTTTAATGTGATTTCAAGCCTTAGCTGCCTCTAACTAGGTAAGAATGACATGTTAAGAGGAAGAATGAGGTAATTTGATTAAAAATATAGAAAATAGGCATACAAGTAGTGATATAGGCCTTATTCGGGCCATTTTGAATGAAATTGCGTCCAAAAACCATTCAAATGCTCTTTTAATGTGATTTCAAGCCTTAGCTGCCTCTAACTAGGTAAGAATGACATGTTAAGAGGAAGAATGAGGTAATTTGATTAAAAATATAGAAAATAGGCATACAAGTAGTGATATAGGCCTTATTCGGGCCATTTTGAATGAAATTGCGTCCAAAAACCATTCAAATGCTCTTTTAATGTGATTTCAAGCCTTAGTGCCTCTAACTAGGTAAGAATGACATGTTAAGAGGAAGAATGAGGTAATTTGATTAAAAATATAGAAAATAGGCATACAAGTAGTGATATAGGCCTTATTCGGGCCATTTTGAATGAAATTGCGTCCAAAAACCATTCAAATGCTCTTTTAATGTGATTTCAAGCCTTAGCTGCCTCTAACTAGGTAAGAATGACATGTTAAGAGGAAGAATGAGGTAATTTGATTAAAAATATAGAAAATAGGCATACAAGTAGTGATATAGGCCTTATTCGGGCCATTTTGAATGAAATTGCGTCCAAAAACCATTCAAATGCTCTTTTAATGTGATTTCAAGCCTTAGCTGCCTCTAACTAGGTAAGAATGACATGTTAAGAGGAAGAATGAGGTAATTTGATTAAAAATATAGAAAATAGGCATACAAGTAGTGATATAGGCCTTATTCGGGCCATTTTGAATGAAATTGCGTCCAAAAACCATTCAAATGCTCTTTTAATGTGATTTCAAGCCTTAGCTGCCTCTAACTAGGTAAGAATGACATGTTAAGAGGAAGAATGAGGTAATTTGATTAAAAATATAGAAAATAGGCATACAAGTAGTGATATAGGCCTTATTCGGGCCATTTTGAATGAAATTGCGTCCAAAAACCATTCAAATGCTCTTTTAATGTGATTTCAAGCCTTAGCTGCCTCTAACTAGGTAAGAATGACATGTTAAGAGGAAGAATGAGGTAATTTGATTAAAAATATAGAAAATAGGCATACAAGTAGTGATATAGGCCTTATTCGGGCCATTTTGAATGAAATTGCGTCCAAAAACCATTCAAATGCTCTTTTAATGTGATTTCAAGCCTTAGCTGCCTCTAACTAGGTAAGAATGACATGTTAAGAGGAAGAATGAGGTAATTTGATTAAAAATATAGAAAATAGGCATACAAGTAGTGATATAGGCCTTATTCGGGCCATTTTGAATGAAATTGCGTCCAAAAACCATTCAAATGCTCTTTTAATGTGATTTCAAGCCTTAGATGCCTCTAACTAGGTAAGAATGACATGTTAAGAGGAAGAATGAGGTAATTTGATTAAAAATATAGAAAATAGGCATACAAGTAGTGATATAGGCCTTATTCGGGCCATTTTGAATGAAATTGCGTCCAAAAACCATTCAAATGCTCTTTTAATGTGATTTCAAGCCTTAGCTGCCTCTAAATAGGTAAGAATGACATGTTAAGAGGAAGAATGAGGTAATTTGATTAAAAATATAGAAAATAGGCATACAAGTAGTGATATAGGCCTTATTCGGGCCATTTTGAATGAAATTGCGTCCAAAAACCATTCAAATGCTCTTTTAATGTGATTTCAAGCCTTAGCTGCCTCTAACTAGGTAAGAATGACATGTTAAGAGGAAGAATGAGGTAATTTGATTAAAAATATAGAAAATAGGCATACAAGTAGTGATATAGGCCTTATTCGGGCCATTTTGAATGAAATTGCGTCCAAAAACCATTCAAATGCTCTTTTAATGTGATTTCAAGCCTTAGCTGCCTCTAACTAGGTAAGAATGACATGTTAAGAGGAAGAATGAGGTAATTTGATTAAAAATATAGAAAATAGGCATACAAGTAGTGATATAGGCCTTATTCGGGCCATTTTGAATGAAATTGCGTCCAAAAACCATTCAAATGCTCTTTTAATGTGATTTCAAGCCTTAGCTGCCTCTAACTAGGTAAGAATGACATGTTAAGAGGAAGAATGAGGTAATTTGATTAAAAATATAGAAAATAGGCATACAAGTAGTGATATAGGCCTTATTCGGGCCATTTTGAATGAAATTGCGTCCAAAAACCATTCAAATGCTCTTTTAATGTGATTTCAAGCCTTAGCTGCCTCTAACTAGGTAAGAATGACATGTTAAGAGGAAGAATGAGGTAATTTGATTAAAAATATAGAAAATAGGCATACAAGTAGTGATATAGGCCTTATTCGGGCCATTTTGAATGAAATTGCGTCCAAAAACCATTCAAATGCTCTTTTAATGTGATTTCAAGCCTTAGCTGCCTCTAACTAGGTAAGAATGACATGTTAAGAGGAAGAATGAGGTAATTTGATTAAAAATATAGAAAATAGGCATACAAGTAGTGATATAGGCCTTATTCGGGCCATTTTGAATGAAATTGCGTCCAAAAACCATTCAAATGGTCTTTTAATGTGATTTCAAGCCTTAGCTGCCTCTAACTAGGTAAGAATGACATGTTAAGAGGAAGAATGAGGTAATTTGATTAAAAATATAGAAAATAGGCATACAAGTAGTGATATAGGCCTTATTCGGGCCATTTTGAATGAAATTGCGTCCAAAAACCATTCAAATGCTCTTTTAATGTGATTTCAAGCCTTATATGCCTCTAAATAGGTAAGAATGACATGTTAAGAGGAAGAATGAGGTAATTTGATTAAAAATATAGAAAATAGGCATACAAGTAGTGATATAGGCCTTATTCGGGCCATTTTGAATGAAATTGCGTCCAAAAACCATTCAAATGGTCTTTTAATGTGATTTCAAGCCTTATATGCCTCTAACTAGGTAAGAATGACATGTTAAGAGGAAGAATGAGGTAATTTGATTAAAAATATAGAAAATAGGCATACAAGTAGTGATATAGGCCTTATTCGGGCCATTTTGAATGAAATTGCGTCCAAAAACCATTCAAATGGTCTTTTAATGTGATTTCAAGCCTTATATGCCTCTAAATAGGTAAGAATGACATGTTAAGAGGAAGAATGAGGTAATTTGATTAAAAATATAGAAAATAGGCATACAAGTAGTGATATAGGCCTTATTCGGGCCATTTTGAATGAAATTGCGTCCAAAAACCATTCAAATGCTCTTTTAATGTGATTTCAAGCCTTATCTGCCTCTAACTAGGTAAGAATGACATGTTAAGAGGAAGAATGAGGTAATTTGATTAAAAATATAGAAAATAGGCATACAAGTAGTGATATAGGCCTTATTCGGGCCATTTTGAATGAAATTGCGTCCAAAAACCATTCAAATGCTCTTTTAATGTGATTTCAAGCCTTAGTGCCTCTAACTAGGTAAGAATGACATGTTAAGAGGAAGAATGAGGTAATTTGATTAAAAATATAGAAAATAGGCATACAAGTAGTGATATAGGCCTTATTCGGGCCATTTTGAATGAAATTGCGTCCAAAAACCATTCAAATGCTCTTTTAATGTGATTTCAAGCCTTAGCTGCCTCTAACTAGGTAAGAATGACATGTTAAGAGGAAGAATGAGGTAATTTGATTAAAAATATAGAAAATAGGCATACAAGTAGTGATATAGGCCTTATTCGGGCCATTTTGAATGAAATTGCGTCCAAAAACCATTCAAATGCTCTTTTAATGTGATTTCAAGCCTTAGCTGCCTCTAACTAGGTAAGAATGACATGTTAAGAGGAAGAATGAGGTAATTTGATTAAAAATATAGAAAATAGGCATACAAGTAGTGATATAGGCCTTATTCGGGCCATTTTGAATGAAATTGCGTCCAAAAACCATTCAAATGCTCTTTTAATGTGATTTCAAGCCTTAGCTGCCTCTAACTAGGTAAGAATGACATGTTAAGAGGAAGAATGAGGTAATTTGATTAAAAATATAGAAAATAGGCATACAAGTAGTGATATAGGCCTTATTCGGGCCATTTTGAATGAAATTGCGTCCAAAAACCATTCAAATGCTCTTTTAATGTGATTTCAAGCCTTAGCTGCCTCTAACTAGGTAAGAATGACATGTTAAGAGGAAGAATGAGGTAATTTGATTAAAAATATAGAAAATAGGCATACAAGTAGTGATATAGGCCTTATTCGGGCCATTTTGAATGAAATTGCGTCCAAAAACCATTCAAATGCTCTTTTAATGTGATTTCAAGCCTTAGCTGCCTCTAACTAGGTAAGAATGACATGTTAAGAGGAAGAATGAGGTAATTTGATTAAAAATATAGAAAATAGGCATACAAGTAGTGATATAGGCCTTATTCGGGCCATTTTGAATGAAATTGCGTCCAAAAACCATTCAAATGCTCTTTTAATGTGATTTCAAGCCTTATCTGCCTCTAACTAGGTAAGAATGACATGTTAAGAGGAAGAATGAGGTAATTTGATTAAAAATATAGAAAATAGGCATACAAGTAGTGATATAGGCCTTATTCGGGCCATTTTGAATGAAATTGCGTCCAAAAACCATTCAAATGCTCTTTTAATGTGATTTCAAGCCTTAGCTGCCTCTAAATAGGTAAGAATGACATGTTAAGAGGAAGAATGAGGTAATTTGATTAAAAATATAGAAAATAGGCATACAAGTAGTGATATAGGCCTTATTCGGGCCATTTTGAATGAAATTGCGTCCAAAAACCATTCAAATGCTCTTTTAATGTGATTTCAAGCCTTAGCTGCCTCTAACTAGGTAAGAATGACATGTTAAGAGGAAGAATGAGGTAATTTGATTAAAAATATAGAAAATAGGCATACAAGTAGTGATATAGGCCTTATTCGGGCCATTTTGAATGAAATTGCGTCCAAAAACCATTCAAATGGTCTTTTAATGTGATTTCAAGCCTTAGCTGCCTCTAACTAGGTAAGAATGACATGTTAAGAGGAAGAATGAGGTAATTTGATTAAAAATATAGAAAATAGGCATACAAGTAGTGATATAGGCCTTATTCGGGCCATTTTGAATGAAATTGCGTCCAAAAACCATTCAAATGCTCTTTTAATGTGATTTCAAGCCTTAGCTGCCTCTAACTAGGTAAGAATGACATGTTAAGAGGAAGAATGAGGTAATTTGATTAAAAATATAGAAAATAGGCATACAAGTAGTGATATAGGCCTTATTCGGGCCATTTTGAATGAAATTGCGTCCAAAAACCATTCAAATGCTCTTTTAATGTGATTTCAAGCCTTAGCTGCCTCTAACTAGGTAAGAATGACATGTTAAGAGGAAGAATGAGGTAATTTGATTAAAAATATAGAAAATAGGCATACAAGTAGTGATATAGGCCTTATTCGGGCCATTTTGAATGAAATTGCGTCCAAAAACCATTCAAATGGTCTTTTAATGTGATTTCAAGCCTTAGCTGCCTCTAACTAGGTAAGAATGACATGTTAAGAGGAAGAATGAGGTAATTTGATTAAAAATATAGAAAATAGGCATACAAGTAGTGATATAGGCCTTATTCGGGCCATTTTGAATGAAATTGCGTCCAAAAACCATTCAAATGCTCTTTTAATGTGATTTCAAGCCTTAGCTGCCTCTAACTAGGTAAGAATGACATGTTAAGAGGAAGAATGAGGTAATTTGATTAAAAATATAGAAAATAGGCATACAAGTAGTGATATAGGCCTTATTCGGGCCATTTTGAATGAAATTGCGTCCAAAAACCATTCAAATGCTCTTTTAATGTGATTTCAAGCCTTAGCTGCCTCTAACTAGGTAAGAATGACATGTTAAGAGGAAGAATGAGGTAATTTGATTAAAAATATAGAAAATAGGCATACAAGTAGTGATATAGGCCTTATTCGGGCCATTTTGAATGAAATTGCGTCCAAAAACCATTCAAATGTCTTTTAATGTGATTTCAAGCCTTAGCTGCCTCTAACTAGGTAAGAATGACATGTTAAGAGGAAGAATGAGGTAATTTGATTAAAAATATAGAAAATAGGCATACAAGTAGTGATATAGGCCTTATTCGGGCCATTTTGAATGAAATTGCGTCCAAAAACCATTCAAATGCTCTTTTAATGTGATTTCAAGCCTTAGCTGCCTCTAACTAGGTAAGAATGACATGTTAAGAGGAAGAATGAGGTAATTTGATTAAAAATATAGAAAATAGGCATACAAGTAGTGATATAGGCCTTATTCGGGCCATTTTGAATGAAATTGCGTCCAAAAACCATTCAAATGCTCTTTTAATGTGATTTCAAGCCTTAGCTGCCTCTAACTAGGTAAGAATGACATGTTAAGAGGAAGAATGAGGTAATTTGATTAAAAATATAGAAAATAGGCATACAAGTAGTGATATAGGCCTTATTCGGGCCATTTTGAATGAAATTGCGTCCAAAAACCATTCAAATGCTCTTTTAATGTGATTTCAAGCCTTAGCTGCCTCTAACTAGGTAAGAATGACATGTTAAGAGGAAGAATGAGGTAATTTGATTAAAAATATAGAAAATAGGCATACAAGTAGTGATATAGGCCTTATTCGGGCCATTTTGAATGAAATTGCGTCCAAAAACCATTCAAATGGTCTTTTAATGTGATTTTAAGCCTTAGCTGCCTCTAACTAGGTAAGAATGACATGTTAAGAGGAAGAATGAGGTAATTTGATTAAAAATATAGAAAATAGGCATACAAGTAGTGATATAGGCCTTATTCGGGCCATTTTGAATGAAATTGCGTCCAAAAACCATTCAAATGTCTTTTAATGTGATTTCAAGCCTTAGCTGCCTCTAACTAGGTAAGAATGACATGTTAAGAGGAAGAATGAGGTAATTTGATTAAAAATATAGAAAATAGGCATACAAGTAGTGATATAGGCCTTATTCGGGCCATTTTGAATGAAATTGCGTCCAAAAACCATTCAAATGCTCTTTTAATGTGATTTCAAGCCTTAGCTGCCTCTAATAGGTAAGAATGACATGTTAAGAGGAAGAATGAGGTAATTTGATTAAAAATATAGAAAATAGGCATACAAGTAGTGATATAGGCCTTATTCGGGCCATTTTGAATGAAATTGCGTCCAAAAACCATTCAAATGCTCTTTTAATGTGATTTTAAGCCTTAGCTGCCTCTAACTAGGTAAGAATGACATGTTAAGAGGAAGAATGAGGTAATTTGATTAAAAATATAGAAAATAGGCATACAAGTAGTGATATAGGCCTTATTCGGGCCATTTTGAATGAAATTGCGTCCAAAAACCATTCAAATGGTCTTTTAATGTGATTTCAAGCCTTATATGCCTCTAACTAGGTAAGAATGACATGTTAAGAGGAAGAATGAGGTAATTTGATTAAAAATATAGAAAATAGGCATACAAGTAGTGATATAGGCCTTATTCGGGCCATTTTGAATGAAATTGCGTCCAAAAACCATTCAAATGCTCTTTTAATGTGATTTCAAGCCTTATCTGCCTCTAACTAGGTAAGAATGACATGTTAAGAGGAAGAATGAGGTAATTTGATTAAAAATATAGAAAATAGGCATACAAGTAGTGATATAGGCCTTATTCGGGCCATTTTGAATGAAATTGCGTCCAAAAACCATTCAAATGCTCTTTTAATGTGATTTCAAGCCTTAGTGCCTCTAACTAGGTAAGAATGACATGTTAAGAGGAAGAATGAGGTAATTTGATTAAAAATATAGAAAATAGGCATACAAGTAGTGATATAGGCCTTATTCGGGCCATTTTGAATGAAATTGCGTCCAAAAACCATTCAAATGGTCTTTTAATGTGATTTCAAGCCTTATATGCCTCTAAATAGGTAAGAATGACATGTTAAGAGGAAGAATGAGGTAATTTGATTAAAAATATAGAAAATAGGCATACAAGTAGTGATATAGGCCTTATTCGGCCATTTTGAATGAAATTGCGTCCAAAAACCATTCAAATGCTCTTTTAATGTGATTTCAAGCCTTATCTGCCTCTAACTAGGTAAGAATGACATGTTAAGAGGAAGAATGAGGTAATTTGATTAAAAATATAGAAAATAGGCATACAAGTAGTGATATAGGCCTTATTCGGGCCATTTTGAATGAAATTGCGTCCAAAAACCATTCAAATGCTCTTTTAATGTGATTTCAAGCCTTAGTGCCTCTAAATAGGTAAGAATGACATGTTAAGAGGAAGAATGAGGTAATTTGATTAAAAATATAGAAAATAGGCATACAAGTAGTGATATAGGCCTTATTCGGGCCATTTTGAATGAAATTGCGTCCAAAAACCATTCAAATGGTCTTTTAATGTGATTTCAAGCCTTAGCTGCCTCTAACTAGGTAAGAATGACATGTTAAGAGGAAGAATGAGGTAATTTGATTAAAAATATAGAAAATAGGCATACAAGTAGTGATATAGGCCTTATTCGGGCCATTTTGAATGAAATTGCGTCCAAAAACCATTCAAATGCTCTTTTAATGTGATTTTAAGCCTTAGCTGCCTCTAACTAGGTAAGAATGACATGTTAAGAGGAAGAATGAGGTAATTTGATTAAAAAATATAGAAAATAGGCATACAAGTAGTGATATAGGCCTTATTCGGGCCATTTTGAATGAAATTGCGTCCAAAAACCATTCAAATGCTCTTTTAATGTGATTTCAAGCCTTAGCTGCCTCTAACTAGGTAAGAATGACATGTTAAGAGGAAGAATGAGGTAATTTGATTAAAAATATAGAAAATAGGCATACAAGTAGTGATATAGGCCTTATTCGGGCCATTTTGAATGAAATTGCGTCCAAAAACCATTCAAATGCTCTTTTAATGTGATTTCAAGCCTTAGCTGCCTCTAACTAGGTAAGAATGACATGTTAAGAGGAAGAATGAGGTAATTTGATTAAAAATATAGAAAATAGGCATACAAGTAGTGATATAGGCCTTATTCGGGCCATTTTGAATGAAATTGCGTCCAAAAACCATTCAAATGGTCTTTTAATGTGATTTCAAGCCTTAGATGCCTCTAACTAGGTAAGAATGACATGTTAAGAGGAAGAATGAGGTAATTTGATTAAAAATATAGAAAATAGGCATACAAGTAGTGATATAGGCCTTATTCGGGCCATTTTGAATGAAATTGCGTCCAAAAACCATTCAAATGCTCTTTTAATGTGATTTCAAGCCTTAGCTGCCTCTAGCTAGGTAAGAATGACATGTTAAGAGGAAGAATGAGGTAATTTGATTAAAAATATAGAAAATAGGCATACAAGTAGTGATATAGGCCTTATTCGGGCCATTTTGAATGAAATTGCGTCCAAAAACCATTCAAATGGTCTTTTAATGTGATTTTAAGCCTTAGCTGCCTCTAACTAGGTAAGAATGACATGTTAAGAGGAAGAATGAGGTAATTTGATTAAAAATATAGAAAATAGGCATACAAGTAGTGATATAGGCCTTATTCGGGCCATTTTGAATGAAATTGCGTCCAAAAACCATTCAAATGCTTTTTTAATGTGATTTCAAGCCTTAGCTGCCTCTAACTAGGTACAAATGACATGTTAAGAGGAAGAATGAGGTAATTTGATTAAAAATATAGAAAATAGGCATACAAGTAGTGATATAGGCCTTATTCGGGCCATTTTGAATGAAATTGCGTCCAAAAACCATTCAAATGGTCTTTTAATGTGATTTCAAGTCTTATATGCCTCTAAATAGGTAATAATGACATGTTAAGAGGAAGAATGAGGTAATTTGATTAAAAATATAGAAAATAGGCATACAAGTAGTGATATAGGCCTTATTCGGGCCATTTTGAATGAAATTGCGTCCAAAAACCATTCAAATGGTCTTTTAATGTGATTTCAAGCCTTATATGCCTCTAAATAGGTAAGAATGACATGTTAAGAGGAAGAATGAGGTAATTTGATTAAAAATATAGAAAATAGGCATACAAGTAGTGATATAGGCCTTATTCGGGCCATTTTGAATGAAATTGCGTCCAAAAACCATTCAAATGCTCTTTTAATGTGATTTCAAGCCTTATCTGCCTCTAACTAGGTAAGAATGACATGTTAAGAGGAAGAATGAGGTAATTTGATTAAAAATATAGAAAATAGGCATACAAGTAGTGATATAGGCCTTATTCGGGCCATTTTGAATGAAATTGCGTCCAAAAACCATTCAAATGGTCTTTTAATGTGATTTTAAGCCTTAGCTGCCTCTAACTAGGTAAGAATGACATGTTAAGAGGACGATTGAGGTAATTTTGATTAAAAATATAGAAAATAGGCATACAAGTAGTGATATAGGCCTTATTCGGGCCATTTTGAATGAAATTGCGTCCAAAAACCATTCAAATGCTCTTTTAATGTGATTTCAAGCCTTATCTGCCTCTAAATAGGTAAGAATGACATGTTAAGAGGAATAATGAGGTAATTTGATTAAAAATATAGAAAATAGGCATACAAGTAGTGATATAGGCCTTATTCGGGCCATTTTGAATGAAATTGCGTCCAAAAACCATTCAAATGCTCTTTTAATGTGATTTTAAGCCTTAGCTTGCCTCTAACTAGGTAAGAATGACATGTTAAGAGGAAGAATGAGGTAATTTGATTAAAAATATAGAAAATAGGCATACAAGTAGTGATATAGGCCTTATTCGGGCCATTTTGAATGAAATTGCGTCCAAAAACCATTCAAATGCTCTTTTAATGTGATTCAAGCCTTAGCTGCCTCTAAATAGGTACGAATGACATGTTAAGAGGAAGAATGAGTTAATTTGATTAAAAATATAGAAAATAGGCATACAAGTAGTGATATAGGCCTTATTCGGGCCATTTTGAATGAAATTGCGTCCAAAAACCATTCAAATGGTCTTTTAATGTGATTTCAAGCCTTATATGCCTCTAAATAGGTAATAATGACATGTTAAGAGGAAGAATGAGGTAATTTGATTAAAAATATAGAAAATAGGCATACAAGTAGTGATATAGGCCTTATTCGGGCCATTTTGAATGAAATTGCGTCCAAAAACCATTCAAATGGTCTTTTAATGTGATTTCAAGCCTTATATGCCTCTAAATAGGTAAGAATGACATGTTAAGAGGAAGAATGAGGTAATTTGATTAAAAATATAGAAAATAGGCATACAAGTAGTGATATAGGCCTTATTCGGGCCATTTTGAATGAAATTGCGTCCAAAAACCATTCAAATGCTCTTTTAATGTGATTTCAAGCCTTAGATGCCTCTAGATAGGTAAAAATGACATGTTAAGAGGAAGAATGAGGTAATTTGATTAAAAATATAGAAAATAGGCATACAAGTAGTGATATAGGCCTTATTCGGGCCATTTTGAATGAAATTGCGTCCAAAAACCATTCAAATGCTCTTTTAATGCGATTTCAAGCCTTAGGTGCCTCTAACTAGGTAAGAATGACATGTTAAGAGGAAGAATGAGGTAATTTGATTAAAAATATAGAAAATAGGCATACAAGTAGTGATATAGGCCTTATTCGGGCCATTTTGAATGAAATTGCGTCCAAAAACCATTCAAATGCTTTTTTAATGTGATTTCAAGCCATATCTGCCTCTAACTAGGTACGAATGACATGTTAAGATGAAGAATGAGGTAATTTGATTAAAAATATAGAAAATAGGCATACAAGTAGTGATATAGGCCTTATTTGGGCCATTTTGAATGAAATTGCGTCCAAAAACCATTCAACTGCTCTTTTAATGTGATTTCAAGCCTTAGCTCTCTCTAACTAGGTAAGAATGACATGTTAAGAGGAAGAATGAGGTAATTTGATTAAAAATATAGAAAATAGGCATACAAGTAGTGATATAGGCCTTATTCGGGCCATTTTGAATGAAATTGCGTCCAAAAACCATTCAAATGCTCTTTTAATGTGATTTCAAGCCTTAGCAGCCTCTAGATAGGTAAAAATGACATGTTAAGAGGAAGAATGAGGTAATTTGATTAAAAATATAGAAAATAGGCATACAAGTAGTGATATAGGCCTTATTTCGGCCATTTTGAATGAAATTGCGTCCAAAAACCATTCAACTGCTCTTTTAATGTGATTTCAAGCCTTAGCTTCCTCTAACTAGGTAAGAATGACATGTTAAGAGGAAGAATGAGGTAATTTGATTAAAAATATAGAAAATAGGCATACAAGTAGTGATATAGGCCTTATTCGGGCCATTTTGAATGAAATTGCGTCCAAAAACCATTCAAATGGTCTTTTAATGCGATTTAAAGCCTTAGCTGCCTCTAACTAGGTAAGAATGACATTTTAAGAGGAAGAATGAGGTAATTTGATTAAAAATATAGAAAATAGGCATACAAGTAGTGATATAGGCCTTATTCGGGCCATTTTGAATGAAATTGCGTCCAAAAACCATTCAAATGGTCTTTTAATGTGATTTAAAGCCTTAGCTGCCTCTAACTAGGTACGAATGACATGTTAAGAGGAAGAATGAGTTAATTTGATTAAAAATATAGAAAATAGGCATACAAGTAGTGATATAGGCCTTATTCGGGCCATTTTGAATGAAATTGCGTCCAAAAACCATTCAAATGCTCTTTTAATGTGATTTCAAACCTTAGATGCCTCTAGCTAAATAGGAATGACATGTTAAGTTGATAATGAGGTAGTTTGATTAAAAATATAGAAAATAGGTATACAAGTAGTGATATAGGCCTTATTCGGGCCATTTTGAATGAAATTGCGTCCAAAAACCATTCAAATGCTCTTTTAATGCGATTTCAAGCCTTAGGTGCCTCTAACTAGGTAAGAATGACATGTTAAGAGGAAGAATGAGGTAATTTGATTAAAAATATAGAAAATAGGCATACAAGTAGTGATATAGGCCTTATTCGGGCCATTTTGAATGAAATTGCGTCCAAAAACCATTCAAATGGTCTTTTAATGTGATTTAAAGCCTTAGCTGCCTCTAACTAGGTAAGAATGACATTTTAAGAGGAAGAATGAGTTAATTTGATTAAAAATATAGAAAATAGGCATACAAGTAGTGATATAGGCCTTATTTGGGCCATTTTGAATGAAATTGCGTCCAAAAACCATTCAAATGGTCTTTTAATGTGATTTAAAGCCTTAGCTGCCTCTAACTAGGTAATAATGACATGTTAAGAGGAAGAATGAGGTAATTTGATTAAAAATATAGAAAATAGGCATACAAGTAGTGATATAGGCCTTATTCGGGCCATTTTGAATGAAATTGCGTCCAAAAACCATTCAAATGGTCTTTTAATGTGATTTAAAGCCTTAGCTGCCTCTAACTAGGTATGAATGACATGTTAAGAGGAAGAATGAGTTAATTTGATTAAAAATATAGAAAATAGGCATACAAGTAGTGATATAGGCCTTATTCGGGCCATTTTGAATGAAATTGCGTCCAAAAACCATTCAAATGCTCTTTTAATGTGATTTCAAACCTTAGATGCCTCTAACTAGGTAAGAATGACATGTTAAGAGGAATAATGAGGTAATTTGATTAAAAATATAGAAAATAGGCATACAAGTAGTGATATAGGCTTTATTCGGGCCATTTTGAATGAAATTGCGTCCAAAAACCATTCAAATGGTCTTTTAATGTGATTAAAAGCCTTAGCTGCCTCTAACTAGGTAAGAATGACATGTTAAGAGGAAGAATGGGTTAATTTGATTAAAAATATAGAAAATAGGCATACAAGTAGTGATATAGGCCTTATTCGGGCCATTTTGAATGAAATTGCGTCCAAAAACCATTCAAATGCTCTTTTAATGTGATTTCAAACCTTAGATGCCTCTAGCTAAATAGGAATGACATGTTAAGTTGATTAATGAGGTAGTTTGATTAAAAATATAGAAAATAGGTATACAAGTAGTGATATAGGTCTTATTCGGGCCATTTTGAATGAAATTGCGTCCAAAAACCATTCAAATGCTCTTTTAATGCGATTTCAAGCCTTAGGTGCCTCTAACTAGGTAAGAATGACATGTTAAGAGGAAGAATGAGGTAATTTGATTAAAAATATAGAAAATAGGCATACAAGTAGTGATATAGGCCTTATTCGGGCCATTTTGAATGAAATTGCGTCCAAAAACCATTCAAATGGTCTTTTAATGTGATTAAAAGCCTTAGCTGCCTCTAACTAGGTAAGAATGACATTTTAAGAGGAAGAATGAGTTAATTTGATTAAAAATATAGAAAATAGGCATATAAGTAGTGATATAGGCCTTATTTGGGCCATTTTGAATGAAATTGCGTCCAAAAACCATTCAAATGGTCTTTTAATGTGATTAAAAGCCTTAGCTGCCTCTACCTAGGTAAGAATGACATGTTAAGAGGAAGAATGAGTTAATTTGATTAAAAATATAGAAAATAGGCATATAAGTAGTGATATAGGCCTTATTCAGGCCATTTTGAATGAAATTGCGTCCAAAAATCATTCAGATGCTCTTTTATTGCGATTTCAAGCCTTAGGTGCCTCTAACTAGGTAAGAATGACATGTTAAGTTGAATAATGAGGTATTTTGATTAAAAATATAGAAAATAGGCATACAAGTAGTGATATAGGCCTTATTCGGGCCATTTTGAATGAAATTGCGTCCAAAAACCATTCAACTGCTCTTTTAATGTGATTTCAAGCCTTAGCTGCCTCTAGCTAGGTAAGAATGACATGTTAAGAGGAAGAATGAGGTAATTTGATTAAAAATATAGAAAATAGGCATACAAGTAGTGATATAGGCCTTATTCGAGCCATTTTGAATGAAATTGCGTCCAAAAACCATTCTAATGCTCTTTCAATGTGATTTCAAGCCTTAGCAGCTTCTAGATAGGTAAAAATGACATGGTAAGAGGAAGAATGAGGTAATTTGATTAAAAATATAGAAAATAGGCAGACAACTAGTGATATAGGCCTTATTTCGGCCATTTTGAATAAAATTGCGTCCAAAAACCATTCAAATGCTCTTTTAATGTGATTTCAAGCCTTAGAAGCCTCTAGATAGGTAAAAATGACATGTTAAGAGGAAGAACGAGGTAATTTGATTAAAAATATAGAAAATAGGCATACAAGTAGTGATATAGGCCTTATTCGGGCCATTTTGAATGAAATTGCGTCCAAAAACCATTCAAATGCTCTTTTAATGCGATTTCAAGCCTTAGGTGCCTCTAACTAGGTAAGAATGACATGTTAAGAGGAAGAATGAGGTAATTTGATTAAATATATAGAAAATAGGCATACAAGTAGTGATATAGGCCTTATTCGGGCCATTTTGAATGAAATTGCGTCCAAAAACCATTCAAATGCTTTTTTAATATGATTTCAAGCCTTAGGTGCCTCTAAATACGTAAGAATGACATGTTAAGAGGAAGAATGAGGTAATTTGATTAAAAATATAGAAAATAGGCATACAAGTAGTGATATAGGCCTTATTCAGGCCATTTTGAATTAAATTGCGTCCAAAAACCATTCAAATGGTCTTTTAATGTGATTTTAAGCCTTAGATGCCTCTAACTAGGTACGAATGACATGTTAAGAGGACAAATGAGTTAATTTTATTAAAAATATAGAAAATAGGCATACAAGTAGTGATATAGGCCTTATTCGGGCCATTTTGAATGAAATTGCGTCCAAAAACCATTCAAATGCTCTTTTAATGCGATTTCAAGCCTTAGGTGCCTCTAACTAGGTAAGAATGACATGTTAAGAGGAAGAATGTGGTAATTTGATTAAAAATATAGAAAATAGGCATACAAGTAGTGATATAGGCCTTATTCGGGCCATTTTGAATGAAATTGCGTCCAAAAACCATTCAAATGTTCTTTTAATATGATTAAAAGCCTTATCTGCCTCTAACTAGGTAAGAATAACATTTTAAGAGGAAGAATGAGTTAATTTGATTAAAAATATAGAAAATAGGCATACAAGTAGTGATATAGGCCTTATTCGGGGCATTTTGAATGAAATTGCGTCCAAAAACCATTCAAATGCTCTTTTAATGCGATTTCAAGCCTTAGGTGCCTCTAACTAGGTAAGAATGACATGTTAAGAGGAATAATGAGGTAATTTGATTAAAAATATAGAAAATAGGCATACAAGTAGTGATATAGGCCTTATTCGGGCCATTTTGAATGAAATTGCGTCCAAAAACCATTCAAATGGTCTTTTAATGTGATTAAAAGCCTTTGCTGCCTCTAACTAGGTAAGAATGACATTTTAAGAGGAAGAATGGGTTAATTTGATTAAAAAATATAGAAAATAGGCATACAAGTAGTGATATAGGCCTTATTCGGGCCATTTTGAATGAAATTGCGTCCAAAAACCATTCAAATGCTCTTTTAATGTGATTTCAAACCTTAGCTGCCTCTAGATAAATAGGAATGACATGTTAAGTTGAATAATGAGGTAATTTGATTAAAAATATAGAAAATAGGCATAGAAGTAGTGATATAGGCCTTATTCGGGCCATTTTGAATGAAATTGCGTCCAAAAACCATTCAAATGGTCTTTTAATGTGATTTTAAGCCTTAGCTGCCTCTAACTAGGTAAGAATGACATTTTAAGAGGAAGAATGAGGTAATTTGATTAAAAATATAGAAAATAGGCATACAAGTAGTGATATAGGCCTTATTCGGGCCATTTTGAATGAAATTGCGTCCAAAAACCATTCAAATGGTCTTTTAATGTGATTAAAAGCCTTAGCTGCCTCTACCTAGGTAAGAATGACATGTTAAGAGGAAGAATGAGTTAATTTGATTAAAAATATAGAAAATAGGCATATAAGTAGTGATATAGGCCTTATTCGGGCCATTTTGAATGAAATTGCGTCCAAAAACCATTCAAATGCTCTTTTAATGCGATTTCAAGCCTTAGGTGCCTCAAACTAGGTAAGAATGACATGTCAAGAGGAATAATGAGGTAATTTGATTAAAAATATAGAAAATAGGCATACAAGTAGTGATATAGGCCTTATTCGGGCCATTTTGAATGAAATTGCGTCCAAAAACCATTCAAATGGTCTTTTAATGTGATTTCAAGCTTTAGAACTAATAATTGTTAATTAATCAGACTAAAAATTGCTAATTAATCATTGTTTATATAACTTGAACTAATATGAAGTATGAGATTACTGTGTGAAGTTGGCTACCATTATAGCAAGTCATACTGACTCTAAGTAGGCATTCAAGAGCTTATATAACTTGAGGATGGCCTAGAAAATTATATATATATATATATATATATATATATATATATATATATATATATATATATATATATAAGTTTTATAATTATGGTGTCGATGTAAGCCCACCAGTTCATTAGTTATCATTATGGTGTCGATGCATGGGTTATTTATATTATTTACTGTATAAGTGTTTGATATTCAACACCATTACTCCCATTGTTGAGTTTGGTTGTTTGTCCTTAAAAAAATCAAACATTAAAAAAATACAAAGGAATGGTGGAAGGGTCAAGGATGAGAAAGAAGGAATAAGCTTAAATTACTAAGGCCTGACTACTAAGATGAGTCATAATTTACCCAATAATGCAATAAGCCTGGACCATGACACCACAACCAGTAAAGTAAAACAAATGTACAATAATATAAACTTGAATCTATAAGAGAAATGTAAGCATGTTGATGTATACAAGAAGCTACTCATACAATGACATCTTTGACAGAATCTATATATGAACTACTATCTAAAGGATTTTCTCAACTATAATCTATCAATCATTTACTACTTACCTACGGTAGCCAAAACCTATCATCACAAATATATATATCAGGCAACATATATATATATATATATATATATATATATATATATATATATATATATATATATATATATATATATATATACACTTGTATTACCCAATAGAAATTTACAAAAAAAATACTAATTTCAGGTGATGAAAAACACAAGTCTCGACTGTCTCGTAATATTTCTAATCACACTTAATTTAAAAGAAAGATATATCATTGCTCTAAGATTCAAAATGAAAAAATGTTAGTAATTGATGCACATACAGTGACAATTGAATATGCAGATTAGTTTAGAGTCTTATTGATAGAAATAAAAATGTTGTGTGACCCTTAGAAAGTTAGAATCCTTTTAGAACTCCCACTTTCACTCACAAATAATAGCTAGAATTCTTTTTAAAACTCTCACAGTTTCCCTATAACCAACCTTCCTAACACCAGTCTTAGAAACCAAACTACTCTACATGGAACCACCACAACTGAACACATATCAAAGACCTGCATTTCCTAAGGACTGCAGTAAGCGACATTTTACAACTGAACACATATCAAAGACAGCAACTTTACCTGAATACAGCAGCAAAATCAAAAGTCACAACAGCAAGCTCAAAATTCACAAGAACAGCAGACTAAGACCAACCGCCCTTCAGCCTCATTCTGGTTCAAACCCCATGTTCTCGAACTCACAACAACAGGCAAATTAACCCTAGAATTATGTAATTGCAAAGAAAATCAATGACTAACCCTATATTGCGAAAGAATTCAATAGAATAAGAAGACCCAAAATACATCTTACCTCGAAGCTGCTACAATGGAGGTGAGAAAACCCTTGAATTCGCTTCAATAGATCGGGATGAGAAAGCTCTGCATGCGTTTCAATATAGGAGGGCTATGGAAAGAAAAAACAAATTGACCTTGGCGGCAATGGAGGTGAGAAAGCTCAGAGTGCGCTTCAATGAAGGACAACAATGGTGAGCTAGGCGAGAACGAGAGAAGGAACGAAGAACTCAATGTGGAAAAGCAGGGGAATGAATTGAAGGAAGAAGAAAGGTTTCGCGAATTGAAGTAATTAAAATTAGGCGGGTTGCTGGGTTAAATTCCGTACCGGTTCGAACCGGTCTTAAATAACCTTTTCCCACCGGTTTATGCTGAACCGCTGCGAAATCTCTTCCTTCCCCCTTTTTTTTTTTACAAAATATTTTGGCACCGGTTCAAACCGGTGGAAAAACAAACATTTGGCACTGGTTTATAAGGAACCGGTGGGAAAAGTAATTTTCAGAATCCCGCCCATTTCTTTTCCCACCGGTTTTAAATAACCGCTGCGAAAAGGGGGGTGCGGTTTTCATTTTTTCTACTAGTGGAACCATTGTTGGCAAGCACACTCTGAAGAGAGAGGGAACACTATAGGGAAGAGTGCCCTATCTAGCCCTTTGAGAGCCATGATTGCACAGAAATTCTTCAAAAGGAACATTAGGTTGTCAGTAGGCTTGAACTTTGGTATGTCACCAGTGGAGAACTTTTTGGGGAGCTTTCCCTTTACAACCAAAGCAATGGAAGGTTGTTCCATGTAGGTGAAATCTTCAGAAATTTTGCTTACTTTTTCTTTCAGCTTGTCAACTGTAGCAATAGTGACATTGGTTGGTTCCATGGTAGTGACCTTAGAAGTAAGGGTTTGCAGCATGGCATAAAGTGCCTCGATGGACTTGTGGATGTTCCCAACATCTTCTTTAGTGGCCATTGGAATGAATTGAAACCAATTTGAAGGTGATAAGTGATGTGGAGATGACAGAGCTCTCTTTGGACACCTCTTAGGTTTAAGAGGTGTGGTTGTGGTTATGACCCAAGTCATACTAATCGACCCTTGATCCTTGACCAAATACTGTGAAATAAAACAAACTCACTTAATGGTTTGACTCACTGCTCAAAATAGGAAACGTAAAGGAAAAAATAGGATTTTGAAAACAAGTGAGAACAACTTCCTTCATTTTTTATTATGACGGAAAAAGAAGACACATGCATGAACCTAGTGTGTGATGGTACAATGCTCGAGTCGAAAAGAAATAAATAAAAATAAAGTGTGTGGACTATACCTGACTCGTGAGTGATTAAGTAATGTTATAAGAATCGTGGTATGATCGCATGGCTAGACATGTAAATAGTGTCAAAACGACTGACGCATGGACTAAAATAGCACGGAAGACCAAAATACGGGATGACTGGTCTAAACCTGTGTACGTGGCATGGTAACAATTGTTGCCTTACGACACTGATTGCCGTGGCCCTGACATTTCTGCCGTGGCTCGGTGATCAGTTCCAGGTTTGTTTGTCCGTTTTAATTTTAGAGTTTACGCTAATTGATAGGTGAGTACGGTTCGTTGGCATTTGTTAGTCGTAAATAAAAAAAGTAAACCAACATCATAGACAAAGAACGATCGTTAAGGTTAGGATTAAAACAATCAAATATGCACTTATAGGGCACCTAGTCACAATAATGCAATGAAGTTCACAACCTATGGTCAAGTTCTATGTTCCATTATGGTAAAGTTTACATGGGTGTCAAAAGGGTATCATGGTTAAGAGTTTGGACGCGTTAGCAAGGCAGCCTCCCTAGAGGGTGTATGCCAACGGGCGGCTCCGCAAGTTCGCGACGAAATCGAACTCCACTCCATTGTTTGGGTTGATTTAATAACTCGGATGAACCCTCATTGTCATGAATGTTTTCGGGTTGATAGAGCTTAGATCCCCTAGGGCTAAAACGTATGTAGATCACATATAGTTTTTCAGAAAAAATCAAAGGAAGCTAACAACGAGAAAAAATAGAGCCACTGGAATGTTTTCAGCAGTACCGTTCCATGGCAGGGAGTACTGTTCCACGGTACAGAGTTCCGTGCAACGACGCTTTCTGCTGTACCACGAATAGTCTAAGCCGTGCCATGGCAATTCTGCCATTGCGCAGTATTGATAAAAACATAAACGTGCTTTAGATATTTCAGTCGTAATCACGTTATTCAAATTTTTCCTACGGGACGAACCTAAATACAACGTTAAAACGTCAATTCATATGAAACAATGCAAAATTAATCACTGGAATACGATTCAAGAATCTTTTAAGTCTCATCAACTCATCTTAATCAAAAACCGATCACTCAAATAGATAAATAACCAAGAATCCTCCCTAGTGGAGTCGCCAAATTGTAGGCATCATTCGAAGCTTGGCTACTTAAGCATGTTGTGAATATGCTTGGTAATCATAGGAAGTGGGAATTGACATTATACGATTAGGGACAAGGAAAGTAGGGAGCCACCAACATGTTTTTAAGGAACTTGTAAACCATTCACGGATCATTACAAGGCAACCACGATAAAGGGACAACGATAGGCAACAAGACACATTTCACCTTTATTGGCCTCTACTCGATCCTTGTAGCGAAAAGTGATTTATGCGATCTCAAAGGCATACAAATAAAGGTTCAATTTGCTCCAAACTAATACTAGGTTAAGACTTTTAATGCAACACCGTGAAGGTTACACCCCATTCATAATCCATGAGATTACTAACTCCATATGGTTCAGAACCTTGAAAGGAGGATCGGGGATGATGGTACGAAGTGAGTCATAGAGTCACATTCGCCTTTATTGGCCTCTACTCGATCCTTGTAGCGAAAAGTGATTTATGCGATCTCAAAGGCATACTAACAAAGGTTCAATTTGCTCCAAACTAATACTAGGTTAAGACTTTTAATGCAACATATAATTCTATAATATCGTGATCACTTCAATTAACAACAAGATTAAAATGGATCCTAAACCGGTCGTCTAAATTATCTTATTAGGCGTTATATTCAATTACATATTCCCTTTAACATGCAATATGGTGATCAATACAATAATAAAATCATCATTAACATTGGTAGCATTTTAGCCATAATAACAATAGTCAAATCAAATTATAATAATATCCCTTATCATGATATTAGAAATAAGAATAATAATAGTTAGTAACTAAGTGAATTAATTACTCACGTTCAACGTTTTTGTAAATCGCTACATCATGTATAAAAACGTTAGTAACTTCAATAAATATATATATAAAATTGAAATAAGATTAAAGGAAAATGGAGTTGATTTGGTCCAAACCCTCAATCGTTTCTACCTTTCATGCCTTGGTTTAAGTATGGAATATCGGGTGTTGTATGGACTCCTTGGAGTGCTTAGGGAAGGAATGGTGAAAGAATAATAATTAGGAGAATACGTTTAAGGCTTAGAATGTGAGCGAGAGAAATAAGAATGTGTGTTTTTGCCCTGAAACTGAAAAATCAGCTTCGTATTTATAGAGGAAATGAGAGGGGTGAGGTCCGGAACCCTAGAAATGAAGCGCCGCAGAGAAATTAAACCTAGAAATTGCTGCATCACGGTGTAAATTGCCGTGTCACGGCAGATTCCTTTTCTGGAATTCCGTCTAAATTCATTTTTATCTTTTTGTTTTGCATTAAGTAAGGGATAATTAGGCGCCGTTTCAGGCATTATATGATTTTAATATTTATTAATCGGGCTTAATTAATAAATAGAATGAAATGAATTAAAATAGACATAGTTTGAATAATTACTTGGACTAAAAATGTGGACTGATTTGTATGTTGTGTTTGATTGAATATGGATTTTAAGCACTCCCGAGATTAAATACTCGACCCGACCAATAATGGCGATGAAAAGTTGTTCATCATCGGGTTTGGTTTTGGGTAGATATTTTTAGATGTCTACACCTCTTTAATTATATTTACCATCAGTACACCTGTACTTTGAACTAATTACATCTTGTGACTAATTCGTTAAGTAAACATTTAATAACTTTAATCTTTAAGAAAATTATCATCGGTACACCTCTGGTGTTGACTTCTTTCATTAATACACTCTTAACTTTTTCCCTTCCCACTAGTACATCTAATTTATCGATCTGTGTGTAAAATATTGTTCGATTAAGGATTTGGGGGTCAATTTAGGCCTTAAGGGTCCAAATTGACCTCGAAATTAACAAAAAAATAACACAAATGTCTTGTTTGCATGTCAAAAAATTGTCTCGATTCACGTGCCGTTATTTTTTATGTGCTAATAATTGGTTAAGGTTTTAGGGGTCACTTTTATCCTTTATGTTTCAAAATCGAGCTTAAAATTGACAAAACAATAACAAAAATGTCTCGTTACAATAACAAAAATGTCTCGTTTTGCATGTCATGAAATATTTTGTTTTGCATGCTAGTTAAAGAAAATTGCTCGGTTTCTGTCTACTTTGACCCCAATTCTGGATTCTTCAGGGCCAAAATGACCGTCGAACTTTGACCGAACAAGTTTTTTTTAGCAATATAGTAGCATGTAAATCGAGACATGTATTAACTTGTAAAACTACGAGGCATTTTCGTAAATTTTTTACCGACTTTTAGCTCGATTTAGGGTCATAAAGGGGCAAAATGACCCCTAAAACCTTAACCAAATAATAATTATTAGTACGTAAAAAAATAACGACATGCAAATCAAGACATTTATTGACATTCTTACAAGACTTTTGTGTTGTTTTTTTTTGCTGATTTCGAGGTCAATTTGGACCCTTAAGGGCTGAAATGACCCAATTAACCCTCAAAACGTTAACCACACAATTTTTGATGCGCAGATCGATACATTACATGTACCAAAAAAAGTTAGGAGTGTATCAATGAGAAAAGTCAATACCAGAGGTGTACCAATGATAATTTCCTTAAAGATTAAAGGGTATTAAATGTTTACTTATCGAATTAGTCATATCAGTTAATTAGTCTTAAGTACAGGTGTACCGCTAGTAAAGATAATTAGAGAGGGTGTACCAAAAGTCAAAACCAGGATTTTACCAATGAGAATTACCCTAAAAAATGACTTCAATATGAAAAAGTTAAGAATTGACCCATATAATCCCTACTTGTAATTTTTTATTTATTTTTCGAAAGAGATAAAGGTTATGATAGGTTTAGATATACTAACGTTTATTGTTAATTAGGGTAAAATAAATATATTAAAAGACGTAAATACAAATCATGTTTAATTAAAAAAAAGTAATCAAAATACAAGAAATCAATATCATTCTATCTATCTACATATACATACTAAATAAATATTCCGTATTTTATAATATTTTATATTTATAAATTATTTATTTTATTTATAAATTAAAATTATTGATTTCATTTTAAATGAATTAACTATTTATGTATAAATAAGTGTGTATTAAATTATATGAGTTATTAATTGGGGTAATAAAGTATTTCAAATTGGACCAACATCACTAAAAGTATTAGACTAAATTGTTAGAAATGAAATAGTTTTTAAGGGCCCAACAAGTTAGCTCCAAAGAAGAGCTCAAAGAGAAATAGGATTAGTAATAACAATTGTGTAAATAAATATTTTTGTTTTTAAAAGGGATATAAATACCCTAAAAACTCAAGTGTTTTACACTCTAAATCAATTGTCAAATTTCATAAAAACCCAAGCTTTTTCTCTTACTTTTCTCCCTCTTCTTTTTCCTCTTTTCCTCCTCTTTTCCCTTGTCACTCTCTTCTCTCTTTCCCTCACAATCTACGACCACCGGCGCCACCACCGACCATCGATGACCAGTAGCAACACCAGCGCACCACCGGCGGCCGTGATCTCCTCTTCTCTCTTCTCTCCTTGCGGTTTGGTATTAAAGATAAAAAAAACTCTATTGTCCTATTTTAATTTCTAAGCTTGTTTTAATTAATTCAAAGCATGATTTTAATTATATTTTGATGTTGTTTTTGGGTAGTTGATGTTGTTGATTTATGATTGATATTTTCAGATTTTATTTAATTAAAAACCCTAATTTACAAACTCTAGAATTTGGGAATTTAATGTTTATAATTAGGTTTTGATTCTAGGTTGTTGTGGTTTTTAATATAATGATTAGACAAATGTTTTTAATGAGTTTTAAGCCCTCAATTAATGCAGGAATTTTATTATACACACTACTTTTTATTTATTATTTTAGGGTTTGATTATCTGTAAAAGGAAAAAGGTTCTTGATGATTTAAATATGATATCTGGTTTATTAGTGATGTTTTATATTAAATAAGTAGGGTAAAATTTTAATTAAGTCATGAAAACTAAGTCTTTTTAAAAGAGTTTCAAGTACCCACTTAAAGAAAAGGTTTTAAGGATTTTAAACCATTAAATTAGGTTAATTTGTGAGGTTTAAAGTATATACTAGTGTAGACACCTAATTGTGTCTCCCCAAAAACCAAACCTAGTGATGAGTACCTTTTATGTCTTTGATTATCGAGTTAGGTGAAGAATTGAAGAGTCTGGTGAATTCCCTTTAGCCTTAACCATATTCCTAACCTTTCTTAAAATGTTTTAATCCAAAATAATCTATTTCGTGTCCTTTAATCCAAAATAATTCATTTCGTGTCCAAACCATAAAAACGTCCAAACCAGTCTATTTTGGTCTATAATCATGGTCCAATTATTATTTAGTTAGATGGGGTTTGAAAAGAGCTTTCCAACAATATATTATAAGCCCACATCCGACTTATAACGAAAAAATTATGGCCAAAATACTAAACCGAGCCTAAACCGGACCTAGGTCCATCCTACATACAACCCAATGATCTAGTGGAGGGTCCAATACCTTAATCCCAATCCTAACCCAATTAGGATTCATTAGGAACTTCTAGAAGTCTCTAGATGGTTCTAATCTATTCTTTTCGAAAGATAAAGATCAAAGAGTTTGAAATTGAATAAAACTCCACTTTTTGGAAATCCTTGTTCTATTCAAATTTAAAGACGTTTAGATACAATTTTTTTATTTCATAATTTTCATCAAAATATTATATGGTTGGATATCCCTTGAAATTATCTTTCCAATGATATATCAAAATCCTAATTCTGAGCTATAACGAAAAAGATATGAACGAAATACCAAACTCTATCCAAAAGTGACACTTTTCCACTATTTTGGCCATATCTTTTATTCTAAAAAAGATATCAATTATATTCTAATTGGGTTCGAAAGTAGACTTTTATAGCTTTCAAACGATATATTATTTATCTTATTCGAATTTCTGGATCAAAAATTATGATAAAAACAAAAACGTAAAAACTGTTGTCTATCGCGCCGCGATGGACCTGTCGCGCCGCGGTGGAACCTGTTTTACATTGATTTGATTTCTAACTCTTTTCTGATCTTTTTTCCCTCGTTTTTTTTTCTTATAAATAGAGGTCGTTTCACCCCGTTTTCAATCATCAACAAGCTTGATCACCAACAATCATCATCCAATCCGTTCTCTAATACTTTCTCTCTCTCTCTTTCTCTTGATTCTTTTCTTAGCCTAGCCTAACCACGTTCTAATACATCCTTGATACTTTCCCCAAACAAACATCATACCTCCATCACGAGCTTCGAATACTCCTATCCAACCTCGAAGTTGCCTTTGACCTCGACGTGAAAGGTTGATAATTCTGAGGTTTGGTCCCAAATCTATATTTCAATTCTTATTTGATTTATTTGGTTTATTTGATTTAATCTTTCTTGAAGTTACTAACGTGTGTATTGTTTTGATAGAAAGAGATACGAGGCATCAAAGTGAGTAGATCTACTATCCTTATTTCTCGATTTTGATATTGAAATCATGTTAGGATGTTGATTTTGATTCCTAGTATCATGTTAGGATGTTGATTTTGATTCCTAGTATCATGTTAGGATGTTGATTTTGATTCCTAGTATCATGTTTAGGGTGTTAATTAATATTTCTAATATCATAGTTTCTAGTACCATGTTTAGGATAATGCTTTGATTATGATTTTTATTAGTGACATGCTAGGTTTTGTTATTAATCCTTTAGTAGCATGCCTAGGATCTTACTAATAATGTTTTGGTCGTATTATTATGATGATGATTGTTATGTCAATCAATTAATTATTTGTTGCTTGATTATTCATGATTTATTGTTATTGCTTGATCATGCCTTTCTTGCAGGTTTAAAGGAAATATTTACATTTGTGCATTAATAATCAACCAACATAGATTAAACAGGTTTAGGGCTAATTTGATGTATGTATGTTGATCGAAAAGCATATATGAATATCATAAGAATTAAGTAGAGGCCAATTTAGGGCAGGTTCAAATCTCTTTTAGGTTGGACTTGTACCATCATCCTCGAATATCCACTCATGATTCCAGACCACTATGGAGTTAGCGATCTCCGTGATCGTGAATGGGGTGTAACCTTCACACCCGTGAACAGTTTACAAATTCCTTAAACTTGTTGGCGCCTCTTTTATCTCTAGCTTCTTTCCCTTTGGACGCCACCATACTTAAAAGCATGATCACAGTGGACCTCAAAAGTTTGAGTTTGAAAAATTCCCTACAACTAGTTACTGGAAATTTGTGAGAGTAGTGGATTGATTATGGTTATGTATTTTTATTTGTGGTGTAGACACCAAATTTTGATCATTATTATCTCAAAAAAGACAAAGTCATAAAACCTACAAAAAATTAGTGGGAAGTCGAGATACAATCTAGGCCCCCACTCCTCTAGTTATAACAAATCCTATTTTAGTGAAGATATGAACAACAACACGTGCCCCAATGTCTTGAGTCTTCGAGAACTTCTGGATCCACTTCAGCAATGCAACCGCCTCCTTCTCTAATTCCCCAAGTGTAGAGAATGAGAAAGGAAGGAAGCCATATCCAATTGCCCTACAACTGGATTCATACTTGACCCGCTTCCGATGAGCTGCATCAGCCACAACCCGTCCAGGAACAAAGTCAGATAGCCCAGACTGTGTCAAAGGAGAAGATCATGTCAAGTCAACACATACATTGCGACCACGATCCCATGAATAAAGTAACACATTTGCAGATCTGAGGGCCCCGTCGTTCCCTCCAGACAACCCAATGCCAACCTCCTTTCTAGCTGAAATTCCAGATCGATAACAAACATCAACAAGGGTATCCCGCACAACATTATGCTGATATTTAATACCCACTATACCAGCACACGACACCGCGTGATCACCGAAAAAATCCCCAATAAAAACCCTTGAACAAGCAGAGCACGGCGTTGAGATAGAGAACAATGGAACACCCAAGCGGTAACACAACACACATTGGTAAGTCTTTACGTTCATCGTCTAACCCAACCCCGAAATAGGAACCGCCCGAAGCCAAGCAGAGGTGTGATCTCACTGCTGCAATTTCCACAATGCTGATTGACGAGGAGATAAAGAGAAGGTGGATTCTGCAGAATCGGTAACCTTTGTGAAATATATATTTGTCAATTTCTTCATGAGTTTAGGGGGCATCATCCTCACTAGGATTACTCAAAATGTCAGACTCTACCGTTCTATTGAACAAGCTCAACGCATCCTCTAAGGCTCGACCAAGGCCAACAACGCCAGCATGCCGTAGAAGCTTTGTCTGCCACCCAGCAGACTATAACCGCGAAGCAAGAAAGCATAATGACGAACATTACCTGCGGAATAAACACCAAGCCCGCCATACGCAAAAGGCAAGGTGGCAAGCCGCCACTGCCAATCGCCAAACCCAAGCCCTGAAGCAGCAACGATTTGCTCCAAGGAAGATCGAAGAGCCTCGTCGAATGTGCGCTGAGCCACCTTAAAAGTATCAGGGGGACAAGTACGCAAAGAAAAGTAGAGTTTAGAAACTCCGGTACAAGCCCTAAGCCACAACAGCTCGCACTAAGGATCATCAAGCTTAGCAACCCTATCCATAAGCGCAATGGTCTTGGTCACCCTTTGCATCACAAGCTCACCTTCAAAACCCGAACCCGAACTAGCAGGACCACCAAGTAACTTAACACCACGCAAGGGTCGAGCGATATTAGGTGGAAAGACACCCACTAGCCTGCTTCGAGGGTCTTTCCACGTTAAGATGTAACCCAAAACTTCAGTTTTTTCCACGTTAAGATGTAACCCAAAACGAGGCCCTTTCTCTATAATCAACTGCAAAACCTTCCCCACCACCAACGTGTCACCAATAACAGTGTCGTCATCCAAATAACAAGCCTAAAGACATACATCAAAAGTGTCTCTGATTTTACACACCAGGGGTTGTATAACCAAAGCAAAAAAGCAGAGGACCAAGGGGATCACCCTGCTGCACCCCCTGAGACGACCATAAGGTGTGGTCCCCGTAATACAATCTAGCTGGATTAGAGTAGCAGAATTCAAGCCATCGCAAAAGGCCCGGACAATGACGACAAACTTCACATAACATGACTGCACGATCAACTAGATTGAAGGCATTTTGAAAATCTACCAACAACATAGAAAGACCAACATCAGAACCACGATCCTCAATCAACCGATTCACAGCATGAAGAATCGCCTCACCTCCCGAAGAAACCCCAACACCAAATTGGAGACCATCAAAGTAACTTCCTAAAGACTGGCCAACCATAACATCACCGACCTTCGAAACCAGACGCCGCCAAATAGTACCCACAGCTGTCGGTCGAATACCACCACCAGGCTTGACAAGAGGTTTGAGAGGAGCACTAGCAATGTACTCTCCTAATTTCATAAGACACCTTCCAACTAAAAAGAGATTAACCACCACGAAAATAGAGTCAAATAAGGTGTTGAGCACGTAAACCGTCCCTACCACATGATGTGCCACGCGGAAAACTCTTAATCCCATCCAAAACAACAGCAAAAGTAGCAACGAGATGAAGGTGATCGATAGGTATATCAGGCAAGGATGGAGCAAGAGAAGAAGGGTCTTTTGACTGTAAATCCACAAGAGTGACCTCATTATAAGGAGCAACGCCTGAAGAAGAAAGAACCCAAACTGCAGCGGTGTAATGCCCATCACAAATCTTCCTACGACACTGCTTGGTATTACATTCTTCTAAATCAAGGTCCTCATCATCAACCACCAACAAAGTAGAAGAATCCTCTGCCAAAGTTTCCCTCACAAGTTGCAAACTACCACCTGGTGCACTCCAAGAACAAATAGCACGGGAAATACACTCTTCTTGATGCCGATGCTTTACCGAAGACCGAGCCTCCTGACTACTCTGCGGGCGAAAGGTTTTAAGGGTGCAAAGAGGTAACACCAACAAAGAGACCCAACTAGAAATGTCATCAGGCTTAGAGATCACCTTATCAAGAGCACCCTTCAAAACCCGAGAAAACCCCAAACGACACTTGGGAGGGATATACTTCACAATGCGAACCCCTCAGAGAACAAACAATCGAGGAGAGCCACACAAAACCACAATGTTGATCTTGCACCAAACCACCGACGCGGCCAAGTCGAGCTGGAGAAGAGGGAGCTTGCGACTTGGAGAAAACATGAAGCACAAAACGAACAATACCATCTCCTTCATCAAGGGGAGACACAACCTCACCCGTACTATGACGACACTTAGTACGAAGCGTATGTGTTTTGTATCAAACCCCACATAACCAAACCCCATACGCGTAAAGGTAAATTTTTCCACAAAATAAATAGCCAAATTCGAAGTAAGAGAATGCCGTGTGATATCCCGCGCACCAATACAACAATGATGATCGCAAAGATGCTTGATCAAAGAGCTTCTAGTAAGGCTATTTCCATTCCCATCTTGACAACCACTAAGACCCACAAAGGGACAATGAAACTTCACCGACATGGTTGCACACAACCACCACCAAAAACTAGAGCAAAAACCACCAAAAACCTGCACCCAAATGCACAAGGAACCGCACCCGAAACGACCAAGAAATTGCATCCAAAAAGTACGCAAACCAGCACCCAACGAGACCAGAAAATTGCACCCAAAAAGCAAGAAAACCAGCCCCCAAAATGGCCGTAAAAATGCACCTGGCCTAAAAAGCACTCAAAACAGGTCCTAAACAAACAAAAAAAAAGCACACCAAAAGAACATCCCCAAAACTACAGCAAACAGACGATACATATGCCAGAAATTTCGCCTGAGAAACGCCACCAAAAGCCCACCTCGCCGGAGCAAATATTCGCCGAAAATTCACCCAGAAATTCGTCAAATAAACCCTTAGAAAACCGCCCCAAATTCGCCCTTAAACAGCCAAAACTCGCATAAAACAGCCCTTGAAACTGCACCAATATCATCGTGAAAACAACCCTTGAAACTCGATGGATTTTCGCCCAGAACTTGCCGCCCGACCACCGTGAAACCTGGCCTGAGACTTCGCCGGAGAAACTGCCGGAAACTAATGTGGAAGCCGACGCTACAGCCTAAACCTACCCAACCCTAATCACCCCAAACAGACAGAAAACGGATATTTTTTCAATAATTATTATTATTATTATTTTTTTTGATAGTATTATTATTATTATTATTATTATTATTATTATTATTATTTGTTATTGTTATTGTTATTATTGTTATTATTTTTGTTATTGTTTTTGTTATTATTGTTGTTTTATTATTATTATTATTATTATTGTTATTATTGTCGTTATTGTTGTTATTGTTATTATTATTATTATTATTATTATTATTATTACTATTAATTTTTGTAACAATTATTATTATTTTGCTATCGTTTTTCTTTTATTGTGTGGTAATAACACAAGTATATGCTAAAATGTTTTTTTATAAACTTAATGAATGACAATATTAGCTATTTAAAACCAAAAACAAGAGTAATAATAATAATTTTTATTCAATAATTTCCAAAATACATGTTACAAGTTGTATTTCTATTCTCCTAAATTACAAAAAATCGAAGTACGGCTGACGCCACATGCATTTTTGCTCCCTCCATTGAAGTAATTTTGGGCTTCACTTGTAAATTAGTAAACAATTAATGCAACCATCAGGAGGACCACTAGCCCCACAATGTACATACATAAAGTATACCCTTATGATTCTCATGTCTTCTTAGAAGGTGAAGATAGGTTGATTTTCTTTGTTATTTTGGAACATGGTGGCCGAATTAATGGTGATTTTCTTGTTTTTTTTTTTCAAGTAAGAAGGAAGGTAAAAGGAGATAAGAAATAAGTGGCGTGTGGATATTTAGATAAGGGCAATCTCCTTTTTATAGTAAAAAAATATGTATATTATACCGTATTATTATACGTACAATATGACAATTGTATAATATAAAAATACGACATTTTGTCTCACCAGGAAAATGTGTCATTTTTTATGGATCTATAACCAAGCATTGTTTGACCCTCCAAAAGATGATATGTGTATTCGTATTTTCATTTAGAGTGTTAGAGTACTTTTTTTTTTATCTAGTAATTTTTACGGCCTGTGCACAATAGTCAAGTTTGGTCAGTTTACCTATAAAATCAACTATTCAGAAGATTAATATCCAACAAAATAAGGGGGAAATTACAAGCATTCCATTATTCCTACAATAAAGATTGTCACACCTAAAAAGGTACTACACGTCATAGTGCTAAAAGAGCTTCATTGGATGTACACTTTTTACCACTACGAGCCGCAAACTAAAATAATACTACCATTTTGTTGTCCCCCAAAAAATACTGGATCTGATAAATATCAATTCGGACCAACCCTGTCAATAATTATCTAAGGATAATTGAAATGTTGTAATATTTATGGACAAGACTAAAAAGGGGGATATTTATGCATAAATGATGAAATATTAGGGATTTTGGAGGTGTACATGAGTTACTTGCTAGGATAGAAATGTATAATAATGGATATGTCAGTTAGTTGCTAGTATGGTAATAAAGAATAGCAACTAGGCCCACCAAATAGTATTCCACCAAAATGTAGAATAGTAATTCTGCAAGTTCCGCGTAAAAATTGGATCTTGTATCCTTTCTTTAACTTCTATCATGGCATTCAAGCCATTAAACATATAATTGCCAATAGTAAAATAATATGACCGTAATAAATATAAATTTGTGTTCTAATAAAGTAAGACAAGATAAAAGTTTACACTTTTATTTAGATTGTCGAATAAGTTTACATAGTATATTTTACCCTTGACCACGTCTGCATTATGTTGTATGACTTTACATAGTATATATATAAGGTAATATACATTACTTTATACCTCACCTTTGTCAGAAAGGGTCATTATTTTCCATTGTTTGTAATACTTTTACTTTATAAGATTTTGTTGTATAACTGGATGTCCTTTAAATTTATATGTACGATCTAATAAGGGTAAAAGTTAATACATGTCAAGATATAAGTCCTGAAAATATTATGTCTGGCTCTACTAGTATTATAACCTTATACCCTTGAGTAAATTTCAGAGTTGATATCTTAGGGAGATGTTTATTTTATAAGTGTTGTTTCAGTACCTTGATGAGTGTAATGAATTATGAGGTTCATGAATAATCACTTAAGTGGTTTAGCTACTCTGTCATATGTAAACCACATGAGTATTTTTGAGTTTTGACATAACAAATTATATATTTTTCGTTTTGTAATACCATGGCCTTTTAGAACTTTTTTACTATATGATTATTAGAGTTTTATTTAGTTACTGTTTTCTTTATTTTATGAGTTTAAGTTTCTTAAAACAGATTAAATAGTTTGTTACATATAAAAAAAAGAATTTAATAATAAAGATTTTCATTATTACCAAAATCTAGATATTTACAATCTAAACCCTTTAATTATCCTCTATTTACAAAGTAACCCTTTTCTTTTCCTATAAAAATCCCCCTAATTGTCACATTTAAATACACCAAAAAATCATACAAACCTCTCTCTAGAAATTCTGTCTAAAAAATCCTTCTCTAATCTCTTACTTTAGTTAAAATCTCTCTAATTTAGCTTTATTAAAAGTTATTAGCTTATAAAAAGCATCATCTAGATAAACTACTATTTTGATTTTTATTTAAAGATTGTTATTGTTTAGGGTAAAAAATACCCAAACACATGGCCCAATCCCATAGAGACACGTGGCCCAATTAAAGCGCGACATGTGTCCCTATAGGAAGATGACACGTGTCAAGCATATAGAGCACCTGAAATGAGAGAAAAGGGCCTCTTTATATCAGGAAACCCAAATTCCGAGAAAGCCGCAAAAAAGCACCCCATATGGACATGTGCCTTCACCTGATTGCACCGCCAATCTGAGCACGCCATCTTAGGTTTTCAAACTCTAGGGGCACACTTTCCCACCCCTATAAATACCCCTATCATTTATGATAGGAGGGGTGGACTAAGACATATCATTCTAAGAGCACTAAAAGCGCCAACTTCTTTCTACTTTCTCTCTCTACATTTCCGTTTTCGGTCACTAACTTGATCATCAGAGGCGAATATTCCGTCAAACTGAATATTCGTTGTTTTGCAGGTGTCCGCGTCCATCCGACCATGTTCAAGACCAGTATCTCGAGAGATTCCAAAAAACCTCAAAACATTTGGCGCCGTATGTTTGGATACTCGTTTGAAATGGATAAAGATGGTCAGACACCCAATCTTGGTGAGGACGGACATGTAGAGAATCTCATAGCTAAAATAAACACCAACAATCCTCTAACTGCCTCATTCCATGAGGACGAGGATCCTCCGATGACTATTGGTTCCTTGAAGGCCGCTTTGAGCAAGCAACAAAGGGAGCTTGAGAGTAAGATCCCTTCTTCCTCTAGAAAGCAGTCCAGAAGGGAAGGAGAAGGTGCTCAAAAGAAAACTTAGAGCAAGGCAGTCAATGTTGAAGATGCTGTCCGACGACATGCAAGGTCACCAAGGGTTCCTCAGACGAACTTGTCTAGGCTCCTTGAGAAAATGCAGTCGGTTAGGGGGAAGATCGAGCAGCCTCTGAGGTAGCCAACCGAGCCGTCCCAACGCTAGAAGGATGCGAGGGATTATCTCCGGTACAAGATGCAAGAGTTGGCATACTACTCGAACACTGGCTCCACTCCTACCATGCCGGATGATTTCTCAAACCACACCCTCTCCAAGCACACCAGCTCGGCCAGGACCAGCAAAAGTCAAGTCCATCGTACTCCAACTCCATTTCCTCTAACTCAACCACTTCAATCATATGCCCCAGAATTGTGGCACAATTTTGCCGCCTGCTCCCCCCTGTCTTTGGACAGTACGGGCAATATGGCCAGCCGTACGACCAGGCCGCTTGCCTGGGCGGACGGGCCTCACAACCTCAGCCCATTGATTGGAAAATGCGCTTGTTGAATCTTAGTGACAAGCCACCTCCATTTTCTTAAGAAATTCTCAACTTTTCCTAACCAGTAAAAGTGAAAAGTGTACTTGTGGGTGCTTATGATGGTACGGGCAACTCAAAAGAGCACGTCACCTCGTACAAAAAAATGATGTACTTGCAAAGTGTGGATGATGCCACTTGGTGCAAATGCTTTCTGGCCACCCTCAAGGGCGTGGCACAAGACTAGTTCAACAGCCTACCGGCCGGATGCATCAATTGTTTTACAACTTTCAATCTGTTATTTGTTAGAAACTTCTCCTACAATATTCCACCCCGGAAGACTAGTCTTAACTTGGCGACCATCGTCCAAGGAAAGAAAGAGGGGTTACGCTTGTACGTCTAGAGGTTCAATCAGTTGAAAGCTCAAATTCAGAATCTGTCGGACATAAGCAGGTGTTCTGCGGGAGGCCGAATTATATATAAAGGATACCAAATTTTGTTCTTTTACTAAATCAAAAGAGTCGGCCAAGGGAGTCTAAAAGTAACAACCTTCTCGGCAAGACTCGACCGGCAAAAAGAAGGAAGGAAGCAACAAAATAAAAGAAGTCTGTGTGGCCGACTGCCAACAGACGAAATCAATGAAAGCAAAGACGTACGAGCCCTAGTATGAGTACAACAAGGATTACTATTCAATCTTGATGGAGATAAAAGACAAGTTCGATTTTGAGAAGCCTCGGCCTTTAAGAGGGCCGACCTAGTACAGAAACAAGAACAAGTACTATCATTACCACAAAGATGTGGGGCATGACACGAACGATTGCAAAAATTTAAAGAGGTTGTTGGATATGTTGGCCGAGAAGGGCATGCTCAACTTGTACGTTCTAAAGTCCAAGTTCACCTACTCTCGGACAGACATCAAATCTGAGAAGAAGAAAAACAAAGAAAAAGAGGATAATGGAAACAACACAGACTCAAGATTTGTGGCCGTCATATCAGGTGGTTTTGCTGCAGGCGGCCCTACCATGAAGGGAATCAAGTAGGATGCTTGGAATTTTAAAAACGTAATGCACACTGAAGGGGTAAAGGTCGAGCCCTTTCTAGAAGTGATAGTCTACGAGACAGACCGAGGCAATATCAAAGCCCCTTACAATGACCCCATGGTGTTCATCTTGAAAGTCGCCAATTTGAAGGTTGGACGAGTGCTAATAGACATAGGCAGCTCGTCCGACATAATCAGTTCAGCTTGTCTGAAGAATTTGAAATTTCCAGAGGACGCCCTAAAAGATATCTCCCACTCGTTGTTGGGTTTGGTGGGAGTATTATTCACCCGATCGGACGGATAGACCAGCCCGTCCGATTTAGGGAAAAGGGAGAAGGAAGGGACATGGTCGTCCGCTTCCTAGTTGTTAAAGAGCTTACGGGCTACAATGTTATCATGGGCTGCCCGAATTTGACATCAGCCAAGGCAGTAACTGTCCCTCATCTGATGCTGATGAAGTTTGAGCGGTCGGATGGAAAGATAAGTTACATTCAGGGAAATCAGAAAACGGCAAAAGAATACAATCAGTTGGTCGTAAGGCCCAACAGCGCGCGGACATGGTAAAGCGTTCGACCGAAATTCCGAAGAAGGGTCACTCTAAGCATACCAGGTCAACCAAAGTTAAGGCCATAGCCGGCTGACGATCAAATGGATATAGTGCTTAATCCAGACCAGCTTAATCGGACAGTCAAAGTAGGAACTATGGCCATGGGCTTGTTTAGAAATAACTTGATGAATCTGTTAAGAGAATTCAGAGATGTGTTTACTTTCGAAGTTCATAAGATGCCAGGTGTCAGCCCAGACTTAGCTATTCACAAGCTTTCTATGAATTCGGCTGTGAAACATGTTTGGCAGAAAAAGAGAAACCATGGTGAAGAAAGGAATCAGGCGGCCACAGCTAATGTCAAAAAGTTGTTAGACGGCAGTTTCATTTGACAATGTCACTATCCTGATTGGGTAACAAATGTAGTCCTTGTTAAGAAGCCAAATGGAACTTAGAGAATGTGCGTAGACTACACCGACCTCAATAAGGCATGCCGTAAGGATAGTTTTCCCTTGCCTAAAATTGACCGCCTGGTTGATTTAACGGCTGTCCATGCCCTGATGAGCTTTATGGACGCATACTCCGAATTTAACCAAATTCCTTTGTGGGAAGAAGATCAAAAGAACACAGCATTTGTGACCGAGCAGGGGCTACATTGCTACAAGGTCATGCCATTCGGTTTAAAGAATGCCCCTGCCATATTTCAAAGACTTGTGAATACGGTCTTCAGAGATCAGATCGGCCAGAACATGGAAGCTTATATTGATGTTTTGATTATTAAATCAAAGAGGCCGACCGACCATCTGAAGGACCCCCGAGAAACATTTACCGAACTCAGGCGGCATAAGATGAGTTAATTCCAAAGAAGTGTGTCTTTGGTGTTGAGTCCGACAAATTTCTCGGATTTTTAATTGATCAGCACGACATTGAGGCTAACCCTGAGAAGATCTAGGCGGTCTTAGACATGAAATAGCCCAGAACCATAAAAGAAGTTCAAAGGTTAACCGGCTGTTTAGCTGCACATGGACGATTTCTGTCAAGATCAGGGGATAAGTGCCGTTATTTTTTCCAGGCTATCAAGAAGAAAGCAATGTTTGAGTGGACAGAAGAGGCCGAGGAAGCCTTCGTACAGTTGAAAAATCATTTGCATACCCTTCCTCGGCTCGTTAGTCTACTCAAAGAAGAGAAGCTATATATGTATCTTGCATTTTCAGATCATTCTTTAAGTGCCGTCCTGCTTGCTGAAAGGGACGACCATCAGATCCCTGTGTATTTCATCAGCCATGTTCTGCACAATGCCGAGTTAGGTATCCACCCATTGAAAAGTTCATCTTGGCATTGTTCATGGCATTAAAGAAGTTAAGGCCCTACTTTCTTGCTCACTCAATTGCGGTTTACACGGACCAATAGTTGAAGAAGTCGTTCACAACATTGGAGGCTAGTGGCAGAATGCTTAAATAGGCCTTAGAATTCAGAGGATTTGATATCACATTCGAAAATGAAAATCAATCAAGGGCCAAGCCTTCGCAGATTTCTTGGCCGAAATAACACGGCTGGACTACAGCTGGCAGGGATCAGATCTGGAAATTTTTTGTGGATGGAAGTGCAACAGCAACCAAATGTGGCGCTGGTATCATATGTCAATCTTCGGAAGGAGACAAGTTTGAATATGCGTTGAGATTTCAGTTTCAAGCCAATAATAACGGGGTCAAGTATGAAGCCCTCCTGGTCGGCCTTAGAATGTGTAAGGCGGCTGGAGCAACAAAATTTGATGCTAGCTCGGACTCTCAGCTGATAGTCAGCCAAGTGAATGGTGACTATGAGGCTAGGGAGCTGGCCATGATGAAGTATCTCCAGATGGTAAAGGATGAGGCCGAGAGTCTAGAGCACTTCACGCTGTAACAAGTTCTCTAGTCCGAGAATCATTAGGCGGACACCCTCTCCAAGCTAGCTTCCTTGGCATCATGTGATACTCCAAGATTTGTATTCTGGGAAATCAAGGAAAAGAGGAGTATCGATGCCGAGCCTATGAAAATCATTGACAGAAGCTCCACATGGATGGACGGAATTATCTCCTATCTCAAGGATGGAGTTCATCCGGACAACCCTAAAGAGAGCTTGTTGATAAAGAAAAAGGTGGCATGGTTTGAGATGAAGGAGGAGGACTTGTTTATAAAAGCCTTTGTGAAGCCCTACTTGAAATGTATTACACCCAAGAGGGGGCATGAGGTGTTGGACGACCTTCATCAGGGGCATTGCGGATCACATATAGGTGGACGAGATTTAGCAGAAAAAAGTTACCCATCTAGGGTATTACTGGCCGAGCATGAATTCAAACGCCATGGAAATGGTGAAAATATGTGACAAGTGCCAGAGATTTGCAACCTGTTTCGGGGTTTCCTGATGTCATGCGGGAGAGTTACAATTCCGAGACTGGAACCGGACGCCTTACCTGCAAAACAACGGAGACTCCTGGTGGTGGGAGCTCCGCCTCCAACGGTCAAGTTAGTACTTGATTAAGGAGTAATTAATGCGGAAATTAAAGTGATTGGGTCTCTCTAGGTGAGAGTGTTTAGTGTGAGTTTTTAGCGTAATCAGCCTGTAACTCTGTGTAAAATTTGTCCTCCTCCTTAATGAGGATTAAGGGAGGTATTTATAACCTCGGGAAACGTGCCAATCTAGGTTTAGGTTAACCTTGGGCTGATTGGGCTTCCCTCGGAAGTTGGGCCTAGGTGGCCGGTTATCCCAGGTGTCATGGGAAGGACACGTGTCGTGTCGTAATTGGTCCAAGGTGGACGGATCATTGCTTGACACGTGGCAGGCTCCTATTGGCCCATGTGGCGGACACATGGCGGAACCTGATTGGTCCACTTGTCAGATGGTGATTGGTGGGAGCAAAATCCCCTAATCATTTGCCTCTCACAGGTGGCACGTGACTGGTCACGTGTTACCTGTGCCAGGTGTCGAACTGTAACAGGCGACGGCCTGCTACAGGTGTAACTCGGCGAAGGGCCGAGAGATTCTCCCGCCCAAATTTTGAATTCTGGAAGTGACCCTTCGCCTTCTCACTTCGCCTATATAAAGGAGTGTTGACTTCAGTCATTTTCACACTTGAGAACTTTTTAAGAACATTCGGACCCCTGAACTTGCTCTGACATTTTGGACCCTTTCTGCCTACCGCCTGTTCTGACAAGCCGACTACAAAGGATTTTCAGAACTTCATCAACCGTCACTCGTTCAAGTAACTGTCGGTTCTCTTACTCTTAATTTTCTTTTTATTCTTTTTTGAAATGGCACCACGGAAGCACACGACACGACCTAGGTTAGTGATCAGCCGGTCACCGGGGACGGCTGAATCTTGGACTAGGAGTGTCGCCTGCCCTTTTCCGGACCCATCTTTGCCCTTTATACAAAGTTCGACTGTATCTGTGTCTATGCAGAGCAGGATGGCCAGAACAAAAAAGACTGCTAGGATCTCAAATTCAGACGGCTCCTCCCACAGGGTGCCGATTAGTGAAACATCTGACCAGGCGCCAGATGTGGAAGTGAAACAAGGCGGCTTGAAAGCCGGCTGTTCCGAGGGAGGAATCAAAGTGACCCCTTCCCATTTCACAGTTGACAATTCTTCATTCTCTCCTGCTCCTTTTAAAGGAGAGGAGGCGGGCCCCTCCGGGAGAGGGGAGGAATCGTCCTCTTCGGACTCGTCAGAGGGCGATTCCGAGTCTAGCTCTTCTGGCCATGCTTCTCTGGACACAGAAGAGAAAAACAGTCGCCTGCAAGAGGCGAGGCTTTCTTACGCAGTTGAGAAGGGGGACAATTGGGCGGAGCCATCCGCCTCTTACCGAGAGCAAAATACCCCCTACTACTGCACGGTACCTCGGGGCCGGATCACAGCCATGCAAGAGAAAGTGGAGAGCTTTATCGCAAACCACACAATGGGCCCCGACTTTTTAGTGTTTGTGCCGGATCCAGAAGACACAGTCGTCTGGCCGGCTGGTACCAGTTATGATAGCGCCTGCTTTGGCTGCTACGAGGCGGCCATCAAGGCTGGGCTGCGCTTCCCACTACATCCGACTGTTCAGCGGATCTTGGATGGGTATGAGTTGGGGTTATGGCAGTTAGCCCCAAACTCCTGGGTCAACGTACTCGGCTATGTGGCCGGGTGCGAACTGCACGGGGTGGAGCCGAGCTTCGAGGCTTTCGCCCACATGAACTACCTCAGACGGACCCCTAAGGCAGGCGGTACCGGCTGGTATAAATTGACGAGCCACAGGGGCTACCTCATGACGAGAGGTAAAGCAAACAAATGGAAGGACTGGCGGAGCACCTTCCTCATCATTGAGAGTTCAGACACAGAGCTGAACAAGCGCTTCAATAGGTGAAACAGGAATCCGCCCCTTCTTGCAGGCGGCCGCAGCATGCCGCCTGTTCCCCCCAAGGCTAAGAAAGAGATCCTTGATAAAGGACTCTTTAAAGTAGAGTCGAAGGTGAACTCTACTTCAGGGGTACGAGAGCAAGTACCCCTGCACTGCGTCCCGAGCTTCAAATGGCTCTAGGACGAGTACTTTTTGGCCACCTGTGGCCTCAGCAGTCGGTGCTCAAGAGGTAGCCGGCCTGTCGAATACTCTGTTGTTTCATGCATTTCTTGTTATGACTTGTATTAACTTTGCTAATTGTTTTTGCAGCGGACGCCATGAGCAAAATTACCGCCTCCAAGACTGCGGCGGCCATGTTGCGGGCCTCCATCATGCAACAAGCTTCAACCGACTACCCCAAGAAGGGGGCACCCTTGGTGGGCTTCGAACCTTTCACCCTCTTTTTGGAGTTGTGTTTATGAATATACTGACTATTTTCTTCTTTTTTAGACGGGCGCTCCAAGAGCTTCTTCTTCCCAACAGCCGGACCCCAAGGCCCGGAGGACGACTGTTGCGAGCTCTCCTGGTTCTGCCAGGAAACATGCGGCGGCTGAGAAACAGCCGGCCACTTCTTCTAAAACTCCAGCTGGGCCGCCTAGAAGTATGAAGTTATCCTTGTACTTTTTAGACTTGCTCCCCTTTTTTACTAGGTCTAATCCGTTTGTTTATGCTTGATGCAGCCGGCCCTCAAGAGCCTGACTTGGTAGAGGTGGCCAAGTCTATGATCAGGGTCGTTCCTCCAGCTGAAAGGGAGGCGGTCAGGGGTGTCGGCACCCTTGACCTAGACGGGATTGCAGGGGTCCTTGCTGAGGTATACTTAGCATATTTTTGAGTATTTGAATTCCAGGTCGCTTGTTTTCTTTTTGTTTGGAAACTGACGCCTGTTCCTTTTTACTTAGGCCCTGCTCCGAGTGAACGGCCTTCGCAAGCCGCTTGACCGGAAGAACAAAGAGGTAAAGGCTGCAAAAGCTATGGCCGCCTCTGACTGTGATAAGGCAATGTTTCAAATTGCCCAAAATGAAGTTCTGACCATTGATATTCTTTATTATCAGGCGCAGGCTACCGCCGCTATTCGGGCTCAGTTAGAGGCGGCCCAGAAGAGGAATGGCGAGCTGGAGGCGACCATCACCAATCTCAAGGCCGAGCTGAAACCTCTTCGCCTAAAGATGTACTCATACGAAGCCTTGGAGAAATCCTTGGCCAACGTAAGTGAACGCCTGGTGACCCAGGAGAAGAGTCTTACTCAGGAGCTCTCGGAAAAGGCCGAGCAAGAAAAGAAAGAGCTGGTCCGGGAGATGATGGAAGACTCTGCTCAAATCCAGCGCATGACTTGGGGCCGCCTCTTCCCCAATTCCGACTTTGCCTCATGGGAAAAAACGTACCGCCAGTGTTCTGATAGATATAATCAGGAGATCCTAGCGGCTGCTGAGGAAGAGGTGTTGGCGGCTGCTGAGGAAGAGGCGTTGGAGGAGGAGGAGCAGCCGGTAGTGGCGCTTGTGCCGCTTGGGGGTAATGCATCAAAGAACAATGCAGCTGAAGCCGAGTCCAGCAAGAAGAGTGTTGACCAGGCGGCAGCTGCTAATATTGAAGATCTGCCCCCTTCTTAAGCTTTATGTATTCTTTCCACGGCCTGCGTGCCGTTTGTTTTGTATTTACCCGGCCAGGGGGCCGGGGCTCTGAATATTTTGCCGGTCTTTAATGACCGGCTTCTTTTTAATGAATTTTTGTTTTGCTTCAAATTTGTCTAAGTATTGAATATTCTGATATCCAATTGTTCACTATACCGACTGTTTTACATGGCCGATAGTTGCAGACAGGTACGGATAGTTAGTCACGCCGCCTTTGCCCCTAGACGACTGGTTGTCTGTTTCCAGGCTAGACGATCAGTCGGCCATTTATCCAATCGGTATTCGAACCATTTTAAAGACTGAATCCCCTTTAGGCAGGCGGTCCTGTCATTTGTAAAATTAACCAAGTAGGAAAGTGGTTTGACTAAGTAAACATGATTGTTACCTAGTCGCCCAGTAACTGAGTAGTAGAGGTATCAAGCGGTGGGTACCGGTTGTTCCCCTTTATTCGCCAATGTTTGTTGGCTTTTAACTATAAGTTGTTAACCTAGCAGGAGTAGTGGTTGAGAGCCCCTGTTTTCTAAAAACAGGCGGACGACTCATACCTTTTAGGCTCCATATTAAGTTTGAGAGTGACTATGAGTTAACTTTGGAGTTACTCAGTCGCCGTCACTCCTGCTTGAGTAGTAAAGGTACCAGGCGGCGGAGGCCGGCTGAACTTTTTGATTCCCCAATGTTTGTTGGCTATTAACTCAAGAGGTTACCTAGTAGGAATAGGGGTTTGAGTGCCCCTGTTTGCCAAAAAAACAAGCGATCCACTCAAACCTTTTAGGTTCCATACCAAGTTTGAAGGAGTGACTATGAGTTAACGTTGGTGTTACTCAGTCGCCGTCACTCTTGCTTGAGAAGTAGAGGTACCAGGCGGCGGAGGCCGGCTAGACCCCTTGATTCGCCAATGTTTGTTGGCTATTAACTCAAGAGGTACCCCCTGCATTTATCCCAAGTAATACAGGCGGTCATCTGACTTAGATGTCAACTGCTACCACTGGTTTGGTTAGTGATAGAGTTATCCTTGTCTCAAAAACGGCTACGTGGTTGCCCTTGGGGGAAGTCGTATAGGTGCCGTGTAATTAGTTTATAGAGCAATGTTCCACCCAAAAGGGAGCTGCTCTCTGCGACGAATTTCATCCGAAGGGATGCCGCCGGACGCCTGCTATGATGTTGGGACAGGTCGTATTAGTTTTGAAGATTTGATCAGTTAGCTTGGCGCCTGGTCTGATCATTCGGCCTGTGGCCTTGGTTAGTTCTTGGTGAACGTAGGTGCTAAGTAAGAGGAGGGTAGCCGCCTGTTTAGGCACAGGGTCGGCCAGGCCCTAATCTTTTTAGCTAAGTATAAGGGGGGTGGCTATGTGTTTGGAGCCAGTCGGCCCTCGTCTTTGGAGAGTAGTCGACTTTATGTCCAGACGGCATGCCCCCATGGTGAGTAAAATATTCAATGGAGAGTAGCCGACTGTAAAGGTACAGGCGGCATGCCCCTCTGAAGATGAGTAAAACTCAATGGAGAGTAGCCGACTGTAAAGGTACAGACGGAATGCCCCTCTGAAGATGAGTAAAACTCAATGGAGAGTAGCCGACTGTAAAGGTACAGACGGCATGCCCCTCTGAAGAGAGAAATACTCAATGGAGAGTAGCCGACTGTAAAGGTACAGACGGCATGCCCTCTGAAGATGAGTAAAATACTCAATGGAGAGTAGCCGACTGTAAAGGTACAGGCGGCATGCCCCTCTTAAATAAGAATAAAAATTAAACTTGGAGAGTAGCCGACTGTTTGTCAGTAGGCGTGCCCCTCTTAGTACCAAATTGAATAGTAAGTGCAAACTTTTATTAAGTAGCCCTTGATTATTTACATCATTCAAAAGAAATATTTCTTAAGATTATCTACATTCCAAGTCCGAGGCAACGGTTGTCCGTCTGGTGTTTCCAGCCGGTAGGTACCGTCCCTGACCTCTTCACAGATTCGGTAGGGTCCTTCCCAGTTGGGAGTTAGTTTGCCAGACTCATTAGCCCTACCAACTGCTTCCATTTTTCTAAGTACAAAGTCCCCCACTTTGAGTGGACGCCTGTGTACTTTTTTGTTGTATGATCTAGTCATTCTCAGGCGGTAAATTTCATGGCGCAAGACAGCATTGCCCCTCCTTTCAGGAAGTGAGTCTAATGCCAGGCGCATGGCTTCCCAGTTTGCCTCTTCGTCATATAGCATTACTCGAAGAGTCGGCTCGTAGTGTTCTATTGGAAGAACAGCTTCCGCACCATAAGTTAGGAGGAATGGAGTTTCTCCAGTCGCCCCTTTTTCAGTCGTCCTAATGGCCCAGAGAACATGTGATAATTCATCCGCCCATAGGCCGCCTGCTCGTTCAATCTTTTTCTTGAGACCGTCTAAGATGATTTTATTAAAGGCTTCTACCTGGCCGTTTGCTTGTGGACGGCCGACAGATGCAAAGTAGTGTGCAATTCCTTGGTCACCCAACCAGCATTTGAGAACAGGCGTCTCAAATTGGGGACCATTATCAAAAAACCATAGACATGGGAACCCCGAACCGAGTGATGACATTTTTCCAAATGAATGAAATTACATCCTTCGTCTTGATTCCCTTTACAGCCTCCGCCTCTACCCATTTAGTGAAATAGTCGACGGCAACAAGTATGTACCTCCTTCCGCCTGTAGCAGGCGTATATGGACCCAGAATATCCATGCCCCACTTAGCAAACGGTAGTGGGCTATGAATGGTAGTGAGGTCAGTAGCCGGACGGTGAATTAGCTTGCCAAACTTGTCACATTTTTTCACCATCTCCATTGCATCTGCTTCTAAAGTAGGCCAAAAGTAGCCCTGCCGCCTTGCCCGTTGAGCAAGCGTCCTACCGCCTATATGAGAAGCACAGTAACCAGAGTGAAGATCGTCTAGTATCTCTCGTCCCTTTTCTGGAGTAACACACTTTAAGAAGGGTTGAAGGTACCCCTTTTTGTGAAGTTCTCCCTTTATTATTTCAAAACTGGTGGCTCGTTTTTTCAGTGCTGCCGCCTGTTGATGATCATCCGGCAGTGTACCGTTTGTCAGATATGCCCTGATTGGATCCATCCAGGTTGAGCTTCTGTCTAGGATTCCAATAGGATCTTCCTCGATGCTTCTCTTCTCCATTACTTCCCAAAAAACAGTTCGAGGAGTATCAGAGGAGGCGGATGATGCTAATTTTGACAGTGCATCCGCCTGGTTGTTTTCTGATCTCGGCACTTGGATCAGATGGAAATCCTCAAGGGAGCCGACTGCTTGTCGGACCGCCTGTAAATACTTGATCATGGCCGGATGGGTTGCTTCGTATTCGCCATTGTACTGACTCACTATCAATTGTGAATCGGAACAGGCGTCTATTTTTCTTGCCCCTGCCGCCTTGCACATGCGGATTCCGGCTAGTAAAGCCTCATATTCTGCTTCATTGTTTGAGGCCTGAAAACTGAAGCGTAAAGCATACTCGTACCTGTCGCCCTCTGGCGACTGACATATGACGCCTGCTCCACAACCATTTGAAGTAGAGCTTCCGTCCACATATACCTTCCAGACTTGGTCTGGAACTTGAGAGTCAGGAGGACGAGTCATCTCAACAATAAAGTCAGCAAAAGCTTGCCCCTTCACTGCTTTTCTAGGCTCGAAAGTAACTTCGAGGCTCTGTATTTCTATGGCCCATTTGATCATTCGGCCTGACGACTCCATGATGGTCAGTGGCCGCTTGATAGGTTGGTCTGTATACACGACGACTGCATGTGCCAAAAAGTAGGGCTTCAATTTTTTAACAGCCATGAAGAGTGCAAGACCAAATTTCTCCACTAGGGGATACCTCAACTCGGCATTTTTCAGTACATGACTGACAAAGTAGACCGGGAGCTGACAGCCGTCTCTTTCAGCAAGGAGAACAACGCTTAACGCATGATCAGAGACGGCCAGGTACATGTAGAGTACTTCTTTGGGAAAAGGGCTGACCAGCCTCGGCAAGGAATGCAAGTGAAATTTCAATTGCTGGAAGGCGGCCTCAGCATCCGGCCCCCATTCAAACCTTGCCTTTTTCTTAATTGCCCTGAAAAAGTATAAGCATTTGTCGCCTGATCGGCTTAGAAATCTTCCCAAGGCCGCCAGACAACCTGTTAACTTATGAACCTCTCGAATGGTACGAGGCGACTGCATGTCAATGACCGCCTGCACCTTCTCAGGGTTCGCCTCTATTCCTCTCTGATTGATAAGGAATCCGAGAAATTTCCCAGACTCAACTCCAAAGACACATTTCTTGGGATTGAGCATGACATGGTGCCGCCTGAGTGTGGCGAAAGTTTCTCGGAGGTCCGACAGATGATCTTTCTGAAGTTTAGTCTTGACAATCATATCATCAATGTATGCCTCGACGTTTCTCCCAATCTGATCAAAGAACACAGTGTTTATCATTCGCTGGAATGTAGCCGGGGCATTCTTAAGACCAAACGGCATGACTGTGTAACAGTATAACCCCTGATCAGTGACGAAGGCCGTCTTCTCCTGATCTTTCTTCCATAAAGGAATTTGATGGAAACCAGAGTAGGCGTCCATAAAGCTCATCAAAGCATGGTCGGCTGTTGAGTCGACCAGGTTATCAATTTTAGGCAGAGGGTAACTGTCTTTGGGGCACGCCTTGTTTAAGTTTGTGTAGTCTACACACATTCGCCAGGTGCCATTCGGCTTTTTAACAAGCACCACATTTGCAACCCTGTCTGGGAAGTAACATTGCCGAATGAACCCTGCATCAAGTAATTTTTTAACTTCGGCGGCTGCCGCCTGACTTCTTTCTTCGCCATGGTTCCGTTTCTTCTGCCGTACCGGCTTCTTTTTTGGATCCACGGCCAGTTTATGTACCGCCAGATCAGGACTAATGCCTGGCATTTCATGGACTTCGAATGCAAAGATGTCCTTGTATTCTTTCAATAGTTTGTGAAAGTCGTCACCAAGGTCTCTCAGAGCAGTCGTCCCAACTTTGACTGTTCGCTCAGGACGTGAGTCGTCTAAGATCAAGTCCGTATGCTCACCAGCCGGCTGAGGGCGGAATTCATCCGACCGCTCCTCTGCCAATGATTGCTATTTTTTGTCTTTTCTTGCGGCACCTGTCTGGGACGCCTTTCTCTTCTTGCCGCCTGCTTCTTGAACAGGCGCACTCTCCTTGACATTGTCAAGGTCTGTTTTTCCACCACTTGACCCAGTGGCCATAACAGTGGGCTTGACATCCGAGAGATAGCACTCTCGGGCCATCCTCTGATCTCCCTTAGGGAGCCGACTGTTCCATTATCCCTCTCAAACTTGAGCAACATAAGAGATGGGATTATAACAGCCTTGGAATTATTCAAGGTTGGTCGTCCCAGAATCATGTTGTAGGCCGAGAGTTCTTCTACCACTAGGAACCAGACTACCATGTGTCGTCCTTCCCCTTTTTCGCCCAGGCGGATGGGTAAATCCACTCGTCCCAGTGGGTGGACGACTCCTCCTCCAAACCATACTAAAGGATGGGAGGCCGGATGTGTGCAATCAGTCTGATATTTTAGTTTCGACAGACATTTGCTACTGATGAGATCTGAGGAGCTTCCGGTATCTATGAGGATTCGGCCAACTCTCTGGTTGGCCACTTTACATTCAATAACGATAGGGTCGTCATGCGGCCCTCTTACCCCTCCTAGATCTTCTTCAGTGATGACAATCTCAGGAAATGAATATTTGGAGGGCCGTTCTTGGTGAACGGAATTTACATCTAAACGCCTGATATTGGCTTTGTTGCCCCTAATAGTGGGGCCGCCTCCTGAGAAGCCGCCTGCAATGGTGTAGACGACTGCATCATCTGTATCAGAGCTGTCGGCCTGTTGATTCTTTTTGGCCGACTGCTTTTTTGAGGAAGTGTTCCCCGTAGATTTCTTGACATAAATATTAAGATCACCTTGCTCAGCCAGGCGGTCCAGATACCGCATTAGACTGATGCAATCATTGGTGTGATGACCAACATCTTCATGATAAGCACATAATTTATCTTGGTTCCGGTTGTTTGCAGAACCCTTCATGGGGACCGGCTTCTCAATTGAGATCCGTCCCTTGATTTCTTTTAGGACAAACTGGTTATCCTTGTTAAACGCATACTTTGGGGAGTATGGTTTGATTTTTTTTTTTCTTTTTCTGGGCCGGCTGTTTAGAGGAATCAGCCGCCCAGACCTCTTTTTTCTTCTCGTCTTTGTTGGACGACTGTTTCTGTCGTCCTTCTCTTTTGTCGAACCTTTTCCCGTCCGACTGTTTTACCGTACAAAGATCAGTCGCCTGTATATAGGCTTCCGCTTCAATCAAGGCCTCTTGAAGAGTCGCCACCCTCTTTCGGACCAAATCAAATTTAAAGGTCGACCCGTCCTTGAGACCTCTGAAAAAGTCAGTATAGGCTACTTCATCCGGTAACCCTTGGATCTGTATTCTCATCAGGTTAAACCGCCTGATGTAAGAACGAAGCCCCTCCTTCTCACCCTGCTGAATTGTTCCTAAATCAAGGGTCGTCTTCTTCGCAGGGATGTTCATGGCGAAGTTGGAGGTGAATAAGTAAGCAAGCGTCCTGAAGCTATTTACACAACCAGTCGGCAGGTTGCCGAACCATTGTTGTGCGATTCCTTTGAGAGTCGATGGGAAACACTTGCACCAAGTGGGATCATCCAACCCTTGAAGGTACATCAGGTTGGTGAAGGCCATAAGATGGTCTTCTGGGTTAGTAGTGCCGTCATAGGCGCCTAATAATACATTTTTCACTTTGGCCGGCTGAGCGGCTTCAATAATTTCCTTGGATAAGGCCGACGGCTGTTCACCAAGTCTAAGCAACCGTAGCTGCCAGTCCATAGGTTGGACGTTTTTTGCTGCATGTCCACCAAACGGAGGTGGCTGCAAAAAATAATGTTGTTGCGGCACAAACGGTAAGTTTGGTACCGCCTGGTCGCTATGAAAGCCGGACTGACGGGAGGTGCCGCCTGACTGGCTCTCATGATACGACTGCGTATGCCTCATTGAGGTATTTCGCAGACTGTCTTAGAAGTTTGAAGTAGAGGCCGACTCTGACAATCGGTCACTCTTCTTCTGCTCTAGCAGTAGCCGAGCGTCTGTGTATGATTTCTTCGACCCGTCCGCCTGAATATGACGAACAGGAAAACGGTATTTTGTGAAATCAAGGGCAGTCGGCTCCCGCTTCCTAGATTTAGGATGAGGAGTCGCCTCTCGCCCTTGAACTGGCTTCCTCTTCTGTGAAGAGGAGGGTTTCTTAGCCGACTGCTCCTTGTCCAGAGCAGGCGGCTTCTTGTTGATCAACTCTTGAATTTCTCCCTTGAAGTCCCTCATGAAGGTCATGAGTTCATTTCTTGTGATGGGAGCAGATCCATCAGTCGGCTGCTGCCGAACAGGCGGTGCGCCTGCTGGCTCGCTTCCTGTATGAAGATGTTCCCGTTCCCTCCTTTCCGTATGACGGGTACGTCGGGCCCTTAGGGTCCCGTCTGAAGCTGTGTGAGCTTCAGCTTCAAATTCACTCTCAGTATCGTGGTCTGACTGAACTTGAGGGTCGTCTAGGGGACGCCTCTCTTCAGGAGTCGGTACAGACTTGGATGCCATCTCAGAAGTACTCTCCCCACAGACGGCGCCAAATGTTTCGGGGTTTCCTGATGTCCTGCGGGAGAGTTACAATTCCGAGACTGGAACCGGACGCCTGTACCTGCAAAACAACGGAGACTCCTGGTGGTGGGAGCTCCGCCTCCAACGGTCAAGTTAGTACTTGATTAAGGAGTAATTAATGCGGAAATTAAAGTGATTGGGTCTCTCTAGGTGAGAGTGTTTAGTGTGAGTTTTTAGCGTAATCAGCCTGTAACTCTGTGTAAAATTTGTCCTCCTCCTTAATGAGGATTAAGGGAGGTATTTATAACCTCGGGAAACGTGCCAATCTAGGTTTAGGTTAACCTTGGGCTGATTGGGCTTCCCTCGGAAGTTGGGCCTAGGTGACCGGTTATCCCAGGTGTCATGGGAAGGACACGTGTCGTGTCGTAATTGGTCCAAGGTGGACGGATCATTGCTTGACACGTGGCAGGTTCCTATTGGCCCATGTGGCGGACACATGGCGGAACCTGATTGGTCCACTTGTCAGATGGTGATTGGTGGGAGAAAAATCCCCTAATCACAACCCTCATCCACCGCCAGGAAAATAGCTTATCGGCCATAAGTAGTCCACTTCCCTTTGCAAATTAGGGCATAGACATCTTAGGGTCGTATACTCCAGCATCCGGACAAAGGCGGTATGTATTAGTAGTGGTCGACTACTTGACAAAGTGGGTCGAAGTTGAGGCCGTCCAAGGGATCAAATGGAGAGATGTGTCTTCCTTCATCTAGATGAGCATTATCACACGCTTTGGTGTGCCGCAATCAATGGTGTTCGACAATGGACCGCAATTAGAGACCGGCCAAGTCAAAGATTGGCTAAGCGATCAGGGCATAACGCATTTGCCTCGGTCGGACACCCAAAGGTAAATGGCCAAGTTGAAGCATACAACAAGTTGATCTCCAATGGCATCAAGCGCAAGCTTAAGGAAGCAGGCGACCTATAGGCTGATGAATTGGTCAATGTGTTATGGTCCATTCGTACGACAGCAAAAAGTTCAATAGGGGAGTCCCCATTTTATCTGGTCTATGGCGCTGAGGCCGTGCTCCCAATTGAGATGTATGAGCCCACACTCCGAGTAATGCTATATGATGAATCGGCCAATTGGGAGGCCATGAAGACCTCCCTAGACTTTCTTCCAGAAGCTAGGGGCAATGCAGCGCTTAGACAAAAAGTTTATCGTCTAAGGATGACGAGGGCATATAATCGTAACATGTCTAAGTGGCCGCTTGAGATTGGTGACTTGGTCTTAAGAAAGATGGAAGCGGTAGACCGGGCCAATGAGGATGGCAAGTTAACCCCAAACTGGGAAGGGCCTTACCGGATCAGGGAAGAAGTCCGAGATGGTACATACCGTCTTGATGCCTTAGATGGTCGTCCTATTCCTCGTACGTGGAATATGAATAATTGGAAAAAATATTATGTGTAAATTTTTGTACTTAGCCAAAAGTTGTATATGCAACTAGGCCTAAACGGCCGAGCAATATAATTCAAGGCAGACGACCAAAAACAATGTAATTTTGACAATATTAATGACAAAGTCAAAATTGTTATTTTTGCCATTTACTTTGTACGTTTACTTATTGTTAAGCAGAAATGCCGACTAAAAACAAAAACAAAGGTGTCTTGCAAGATAGCAGCTCAGCCCTTGAAGAGGGCAGAGCTGAATAAGTAATATAGTACAATGTAAGCCGCCCAAAAAGAGAATCAAAGCTGCTTGCAATACAGCAGCTCGACCACTGAAGAAGCATGATCAGATTGCCGAATAAAATGCCTAGCAAGGGCATCCCCAGTTAGGCAACTCGGCCATACAAGCCAAAATGGCTAATCACTCCATCCGGCCCTAGAACGGTCGGACGGATGAAACATAAGGTAACCCAAAAATTGCCTAAAGTATTTTTACCCAAAAGGCCAGGGCACAACTAGGTGTCCGAGCCCAATAAATACTTAGAAATAATCAAGTTAAGATAATACTTGAAATTTCATGAGTGCGTTTGAGAGTTAGTATCAAAGGACAGCTCAGTACAAGCCAATAAATTGGCCTACTAACTGAAATTGATTCGGCATTCACCTATTCCAAGGAAAATCATTATAATGATTTAATTAACTTACTAGTCGTCATACCCTTTAAGGTATAAAATCTACTCCCTCCGTTAATTTTTATTTGCAACTTTTTCCATTTTAGTCCGCTAAAATTTATTTGCAACTTTCTAATTTATTTCCATTTTTGGTAAACAAAAACCCTGAAAATTACTATTTTACCCTTATTTAAATTTTTTGATTTTTTTAATTCTACCCCTTATTAACCCTAATCCCACATTATATACAAAACATCTAAATTAACCTAATATAATTACTCCCTCCATTTATTTCCCCCAATCCAATCCCATCAGCCACATTCCCAACCACCAACATTTAGTTGAAAAAATCATGGGATTATTTCTGGCTTCTCGAGTCTTCTTAAGAACCCTAGATCTGGTTCTTCGACTTTCACTCTCCTTCGCCTCTGTAATTTTCTACATTGTTCTTCCTGAAATCTGAGTTTTTGTCCTCTCAACTTCCAAAAAAAAAAAGTCCCCCACCACCATGGTTAACCTATCTCCACTTTGCGACGCTTATATTGCCACCGATGATCGGGGCGAGGAAAACTTGATAAAATCCCTGATGACAGGTATCGCCGAAGGATCTCCTTTTCCTCGTGACTTTTACGCGTGTGAGGAGGCCCTGAATTACTGTTCTTCGACCACATACAAGGCCTTGGGCCAAGTTCTTGAAAGCGTAGACGAGGATGAGCGTCGCAAGACCGGTGAGGGTCAAGGAGATTCACGGGGGAAACAAGCGCTAGACTGTACTGGTGTTTCTGTAGATCCAGTGTGCGACAGTGCTGAGGGGAGTGTTATGCCCAAAACTAAGCCCAGATCTAACAATCCAAGGCCACCCCCCAAGATTCGGGCTAAAAGGAAGGCGACCTTGGTGGCTTTGAGTCGTATTTGGGGGTTTCCTGACAAGGAGGTCATTCTCCTGACTTCTAATAACGAGGGTGACCAAGGTGACGACGGTGAAGTGGTTGGCCCTCCTCTGAAGAAGCACTCTGCGAGGCGGATGAACCGTAGGGTTCTACCCTCCAAGTGACCCTTGCGTAACGCTTTCTAACCCTTCCTGTGTTAATTTTTAAAAAAAAAGAGTCCCTATTTTTTTATTTTTTCGATATACTGTTGATTAGCTTTGTTATTTGGTTAGTGTTGTGGGATTCTGTGAATAGATCTGGATGCATGTTGGCTTAGTTGGTTTTATATGCGTAGATCTGGATTGATGTTGGATGGTTGCCTGTTTTTGATTGCCTGCTCTTTTGTCATGTTTGCTGTTCCGGAATTTGTTGGCTAGATAGCCTGTTTGTTATTGGCTGGACAGTTGGATGCTTGGCTATGTCTGCTGTTTTGGACTATGTTGCATGTATGCATGTGTTGGAGTATATTTTAGCAACTGTTGGATTGTTGGAATATGGCATATGGGTGTTTTATTGATGAATGCTGAGGCTAATGTGTCTGTACATTTTTTAAAGGTGCCTTTGGTCATACCTTGAAGTGTTCTCAATGATTAATTAAGTAGAGAACACATGACAATCCCTTATGTGGTAGCATGACTTGTATTCAGTCCCCTAAGTGTCTGTGTTGTGTACTCCGTCCAACTCCAAAAGAGGAAGGGACTCTATTGACCTTCCCAACCCACAAGTGTTTTGCTGAGGTAACCTTGTGGTTGGCGATTTATTGAAACATGGAAAAAAAAAACTTCTAATGTATTCAGTGCCCACTTAACATCAGACTCTTAACCATTTCTATTCCATTGAACATGTGGTTACAAAAGTACTTTACATTAGACTGCCTAACATGATTCATCACTGTAATCAACAAAATACACCTAACCACCTAATACTAGAATAAAAAACAGAACATAAAACAAAATTACCATACCAACTGTAAGTGGTTATGTGTGGCGGTCCATGTGTCTCTACTTTGATGTGATGAGTCCCTCAGTCTGCATCTACCTCAAATTCTTCTGTTCCTTGTTCAGTCCCCTCATTTACTGGCCTAAACATAGTGTCTAGGTACTCCACTGCCTCCAAAACAAGTTCCTTCTGCACTGGTACATGATTTGGCAACTCTCCAAGGTTTTCGAGTTTTTTCTTGTTCATGTAGGGTAATTTGTACTTATTCCCACCTTGTACCTTAAGGATCTCAATCATGCACTTCTGCAAAGACAGCCAAATGTACTTGTTGACTTGAGGATTGAATGCCTCATAAGATTCTTGCATTTTTGTAACTAACTCATCTAGGTTGTTAGGAAAAGACTGATATTGCAATGATTGAATTGACCTAAACAACCCTAAGTCAAGCACATTCAAATCTGGTGATTGTGGTTGGAAAACAAATTGAATGTTAAATCCATGAGCTGTTGTTGCTGCCATAAACTCTACATCAGTAGGAACTTGGTGTGGCCTTGCATTGTCCCATTGGATTACAATATTTTTTGGCTGACTGTCAGGCCACTTTGAAATAATTGCTGGAATGACATTGGCCACCAACATGTCTCTAATGACCTCTCTGTTTACATTCTGTATTGCTTTTGTTTCCCATGTTCCTGCTACTCTGTTTTTACTTGACTTCTTGGCTAGTTGTTTGACTGTGAATGGGAACATTCCATATTTCCCATCATGAAGTAGTCCCCCATCTGTGTCATACAATGGCTTCCCAATTAAGCCCATAAACATTGCTTTGAGCTTGAATCTTGTGGACTGTATAGGCCTATAAGGATCTTCCTCACTAGGTAGGAGGTAAAACCTCCTTTTTTCAGGGCTCAGATAGAACCATTTCTAATCCATGTGTATCACATTGTTCATTTCAACAAATGTTGGGTCCCCATTACTTGTAACTGGATTTATGTGTGACAAAATCCATTTCATTCTTGCTACCTTGTGGTCTGATGTCAGTGCTGGTTTGTTGGTACTTGTGTGTGTTCTTAACCTTCCCTTTTTCTTCAAATTGTGAAGTGTCACATGGGAGATCTTTAATTCTGCTGCATAGCTCCTTTCTGTCTGTCTTAAATGTAAAGGCACTGATTGTAGGAAATTCATCAGACAATTCCTTTGGCTTTCTGCCTACTCTGCCAATTTTTTTGCTCCTGACATCAATCAAACTGCCCTGTGCCATTTGTTTCTTTATGTCTGCGAAAATTCTTGTGATGCTTGATTTGTGCACATTGTAATTAACTGCCAAATGCTTTAAGTGACCTCTTGGTAAGTTCTCTTGCTGCATGTTGACCAACATTGAATCCACAATTTCTCTTCTTTGTTTCATGGTGAGCTGCTTTCTTTGTCTCTGTTGAGTCCCCTGGTGACTGGCTTGTTCCATTTCCTGGAAACCAGCCTCAGCTTGTGTGTGTTCAGTGTTTTGCTGGCCTTGGTATTCTCCTTCTGTGTCTTGCATCATATCATCTTCAGAGTCGTAGTAATCCATGCCTAGATCTTGCATAGTTTCTGCGTATTCATATTACAATTTTGGCTCTTCTTCTTTTGTCAAAATTTGATCCACATCAAAGTACGTCGCTTCAAATGAGTCTGCCATGGTTGTCTGACCTTGTTTGTTTCCTTAGCTTCAGCTGATTGATGTAACGGTGGCTGCTGTGTTTTCGGGAACAAGATGAAGGAAGAAGGAGCTGCAGCTGCCTATGAAGGTGTTTGGGTCTTAGTTGGGTAGTATTAACTTAATTGTAGGAAATTTTTTGGTATATAATGGGCTAACCTCGTGTAATTTGTAAGGTAAATTATCTTTTGGAGGAACAATGTTTATGTTTTGGCTGAACAAGAAACCATTAAATGCTGTTTGAATGGAGAGGTTGTATTTAATTGCCTCTGTAATATGAAATGCAGTGCTTATATAAGTCACCACAATTTAAACAGTACACTGTTTTGTAGTTTAAAATTTTGGAAAATTTTGGTGGGAAATGAAATTTCTCCAAATTTCAGCCTAAACCAAAATTTCGCTGAAATTTTGGGGGGAAATACAATCCCTCCAAAAGTTGTACAGGTTTTCCCACTACTTTTCTTAGTGGTGGGCCAAACCTTTCTCTCTCCAAACACTTTAATCACATTCAATTAACCCCACTAATATTTGCCCCTTAACTTTTGCCTCGTGAACCGCAATTTGCCCCAAAGTTGGAAATAAAAATTAACTCAGGGAGTACTAAGTTAATCAAACCTTCTTGAGTATGGACTAGGAGAAATGCCGAATAAAAGGGCATACCCCAAGTAAAAGATTCGTACGCGAAAGCTGAAAAATAAAGCATGAAAAATTGCTCAAAAAATGCCAAGTATGAATGAAAGAAGAAAGTTTCATAAATTAAAGTCGTTCAAAACAGACGGGAAAATTTAAAAGAGAGTATATTACAAGACCGCTCAAAAGTGGCGGCCAAAAATAAGATTGTTCTGAAACAAGAAAATAAAATTAAAGTTCAGAAAGTTTCAAAACAGCTACTAGAGGACTTGAGCTCTTCACTCAGCCGGCTTATCATCTTTGGTAGGCTCCTCCTCGACCGGCTTCCCATCGCCGGACGCAGCGTCAGCGGGCTTCTCTTCGGCCGGCTCCTCCTCACCAGTTGGCTCTTGCTCCTCATCATCATCTTCCTCGACTACAGAGTCAGAGGAAGTCTCATCAAGAACGGGAGGGGGTTGCCTAACAACCTCGGCCTCCTCTTTGAGGCAAACGTAGTTGAGGTGCTTAGTGTAGCGCTCCTCATAGTAGGCCGTCGTGCCCTCCTCGACCATTAAGGAGCAAGCCTCGTAGAAGCGACTCTACTGCTTTTCCTTGGTCCTATGCTCTATAAGGATGACCTCCATGGGATCTATCGGCCGAGGGGTCTTCAACTGCTCGGACAAGTCCACAATAAACATGTTCAAGCGCTCAACCTCAAGTTTGAGGAGTCTACTTGATCGAGGGCCGTCTGAAGAGCTTCCTGGGACGAGGTCAACTCATTCTTCAGTTCTTAGAGGCTTCAAAGCCCTCCTTCCACTGAGAGGCATTTGCAACTGCCTTATCTCGCTCTAGCTGAAGCGTTTGCCTGGCAAGCTGCTCTCGTTAGAGTGCATCGCCGACTTCAGGTTGTCCTCATTTTGCCGAGTTGACTTCTCGGAGAGAGACTTAAGGTCCGTTTTGTAATGGATCTTCTGCAGGGCCAAGTTGTCGGTGTTCTCGTCTTGTAGCCGGTTGATGATGGCCCAAGCTGCCTTGATCTTCTCATTCTCCTTATCCTTAAAATCCAGGAAGGCACTAAGCCTGAGGAAGATCTGCATTTGAACGGAAACACGTCAGCAAAAGCAAACTAGGAAAATAATTTAAGTATGAAAGAAAAAATAAGCCATGGGAAGTTAGGAAATACTACCTCGGCACTACAGTTGATCATTGGGCCAAGAAAGCCCTCACTTATTCTGCGGAATTTGTCCTGCTGCTCCTTAGGGACGGCCCGTTGCATGGCCTCCCTAATAGATTTCCGGTCAGCGCCTGTGAGCGACTGGCTGGGTAGCTTCATGTGCATCTCCTCGGCAATGTCTGCACAAAACCAAGAAAAGTGTTAGAGTGAACAAGCAAGTTCTTTAAAACACAAGTCAACAGCGGTACGAAGATTCAGCTTACCGTCCGAGAAAGACGAAGGAGATGGAAGGTTGAATGAAGGAGGGGGCATTGGCACATCCCTTTCCTCTTGTGTGCGGCTGCGTTGTCCTTCGGCCGACTGAGAAGAAACTTTCTGCCACTCAAAATTATTTACTACCTCGACATACATGCGGAGTCGAGGCGGAGTTGCTGGTCGTTTTTACCGGGGACGACTTACCCCCATCGTCTGTATGGACGGACTCATTATGGACCGCCTCAGTTTGCGGATCCACGGACTTGGAGACCCTACTAGGTGACAGCTGGGGTGGCTCTTCTTCAAACTGCTTCGAAGCAGTCTGCGGCGTGACCTTGACTGCTTTGGTGGAAGACTTAGCCCTTGAGGCTGTTGCCTTCCTGGCTTTGGACGATTGGCCGTCCTTAGAAGTGGAAGCCGACTGCTTTCTCTTCGACCAGGAAGTAGGCGTGGCCGCCTGCAAGAAGTAGGATAAAATCAGATGAAATGAACAAGTGTTCGAGTAAAGTTGAGAAGGAACACCTTCCCAACCAATCAATTCGTCAAACATAGACAAAAGGCAGCGTCCGAGTGAAATCTGATAGCATATATTTCCTAACATATCAACTCGGCCTCAGAACAAGTTGAATTATGTCCGAGTGAAATGGGGAATGACTCTTCTTCCAACACACCAGCTCGGCACAAAAAAAAAAAAAAAAAAAAAAAAAGAAAGAGAAGAACGGATTGTCAGTACCTCCTTAGCCTGGTTGTGTTGTTGTTGCCGGAGTTTGTACTGCGCTAAGTCCAGCTCGGACATGTCAACCTCCCTCTTCTGCTCCAGATCCAGCATTCTAAGAGCTACGTCTAAGGAAGAAAAAAGAGGAAAAAATGTTAGAATATTTTTATGTTACAAATAGCATTTGAACGGCTAAGTCACAAGCTTCCACCTTCAGGGTAGTTCTGGTACAGGCCGACATGAAAACTAGGTTCCTAAGCTACACTGCCAGAGGAATCCAATTGAGCGGCACGGTCACTATCTTTCCATCCCTGATTAACTTTCTGACTCCGAAGTAGTCTAGTAGGTGCATGTAGTCAGGGTGGACGGGCGCTTGCTGGGTCTATGCTGCCCGCAGCCAAGCTAAATTGGATCGGCATTGAACCGATTCATCCGCAAGATAAACTCTTCATCCTTTTTCTTGATGCGGTAGAATCGGTGCTTCTAGTCTCGCCACTTGGACAACCTATCTATCACCACCATATAATTTTTCTAGGTGCTCAGAATAAACCACCCGTCCGTGCAAGCATCCAGGCAGACCATGGAATGAATATCACAAAAACCTGGGACGTCTGAATTGAAGCTTTACCGAAGGCACGTCACCAGATAGCCAAAATGTTTAACCAGCTGTTCGCCACCAACTAAAAGATAGCAATGTTGTATTCGTCTAGGACCTCTTAGACGAACATATGAAGTGGGAAACGAAGGCCCACTTCTAAAGAAGCGCGGTAAACGGTGAAGCATTTCTTCCGCTGCCTCTTGCTCTCCTAGGCGGCTACTGAGTAAGAGAGAGTGGGCGCTACGATTTTGTAGCCTTCTCCCAGGTGGAAGTCAAACTTAAAGTGCAGGAAGGTCAAGGTAGTGTCGCCAACCGTACAGGCGTACGGGCCCCTTGAAATTATCGGCATTTAGTTCCTCGGCCGCCTAATCGGCGTCCGGGTTCTCTGCCTCTCCTTTAGCAGATTGAGGAACGACCCAAAATTCAGAGGACAACACTGTGTCCAGCTCAGCAGCTTCGGCCAAGCTCCCTCCCCTGGAGCCCTCCATAAACAATGGTGCCATCAAGCACCAAGGGCCTTTTGCCCTTATCTTTCCTTCCTCCAGCGTCCGCCTGGTTTTCAAAAGGAGGAGCGCTGCGGGGGGGCACGTCGGCCGGTTCAGCAATATGGATGCCAGTTCTAAGCTTATTCGACCTGGTAGTTTGGATTGGAGGTTGTTGAGGATTTTGGACGGATGCCCTAGCGTCCGCCTGAGAAGAGGAAGGATGCCTTCCAGAAGATGGAAGCTCAGACGGCATCAAGACCGAGCTGTTGAATTATGAGAAGCGTGGTTCCAGATTTTGCTCGAACGCTTCCATGGTGGAAGAAGTGCGTTGCTGATTTTGGCGCTCTACAAAAGATGTGGTCATATCGACCACAGAACATTCACTACCACTAACAATAGTTGTATTTGTGTCCTCCACGTCCATGTTACTCGGATCGTGGGGGACTAAAGGGTCTACCATACTTCTGTCTGGGTTTCTGGCGGCCTCTTTTTCATACGTCTGTCTTGTTCGTGCCATGCTCGACTGCAGGGACAGAGAAGAATAGGTGGGGGTGAGTTGGTACGCACTAGAAATGGACCCACTCCATAGAGAGGAGGACTCGTCCCTATCCACTCTAGACTCCTCAGCCCCATACGAACGACCGACCTAATGAGGAGAAACAGACAAAGTCGAGTGTTGTGCCAGTTCGTGTTTATAAAAATAAAATAAGTAAAAGAAAAAAAGGAAGAAGTATAAAAGAGCAGGCTGTTACCACTGTACGTGTTGAAAACTTTGAAAGTCTTTGAAGATCTTGAAGGTTGACCAGAAAACTAAAAAGCCTGACCGACAAACTCAAGGAACACGGCGGAGCTCTCGAAGATTTGGGAGGAAAATAACTTTCTCTCTCTAAAAGCTCTAACTTCTGTCTAGAATACTCAAGCTTCTAAAGTATCAAAATGAAGTCAAACAACTTCTATTTATAGACCAAATTTAAGAGGGCAAAATGGTAAAACCATCTTTCCCGCCTAGAAGTTTGAACGGTAACTTTTGAAAAAAGTTAACCTAGAAGCTGAACGGTTAAAAAATCGCTCTGTCATATAAGACGGGAAAAGGTATAGGCACACTGATGGCGCGTCAAAATAGAAGGTCAGGTCAGCGGAATTCGAACCATCATTCCGCCAAATACGGATGACAGATGTCCCTCTCAAGCCAGTCGGCACAACCCGTCCGCCTGATTTTAAGACTCAAAGTCCATTAAGTAAAATCAGGCGGACTAAACAAGGCAGACAGCCCAAAGGAGAAATCCCTCTGATGGACGGACGACAACGTCCATCTTCCACCAATGATAATGCTCCATCCTCCCGACACTCGGACGACACCGAATGAGTAAAAGATTTAAGGAGGCGGCCCAAATGGTACGATTCACCCCCTCTGAGGGGCAAATGTTTAGGGTAAAAAATACCCCAACACGTAGCACAATCCCATAGAGACACATGTCCCAATTAAAGGACGACACGTGTCCCTATAGGAAGATGACACGTGTCAAGCATAAAGAGCACCTGAAATGAGAGAAAAGGGCCTCCTTACATTAGGAGGCTAAAATTCTGAGAAAGCCACAAAACGGCGCCCAATATGGACACGTGCTTTCACCTGATTGCGCCGCCAATCAGAGCATGCCATCCTAGGTTATCAAACCCTAGAGGGCACACTTTCTCACCTCTATAAATACCCTAATCATTTATGATGGGAGGGGTGGATTAAGACATATCATTCTAAGAGCACTAAAAGCTCCAACGTCTCTCTACTTTCTCTTTCTACATTTATTCCATTTTCGGTCATTAACTTGATCGTCGGAGGCGAATATTCCGTCAAACGGAATATTCGTTGTTTTGTAGGTGTCCGCGTCCATCTGACCGTGTTCAAGATCAGTATCCCGAGGTATTCTAAAAAACCCCGAAACAATTATTATCTCTCATTCCTATAGATAAAAAACACAAAAATTTCAAGTATTATTGTTATTTCTTACCTTTGTTTAAACAAATAAATTAGTTTAATTTCTTAAGTATTCCTAGTCCATATTAAAAAAAAAAAAAAACCAAAACAAAATATTTCTTAAGATCTAGCTTTAATTTTCAAGAATTAATTCAAATTTATTTTCTCTAATCAAAAATCAAAGAAGTTCATTAGCTTTATTTTCACTTATTTATCTTAATATCTCTAAAGTTCCAAAGATATCACTTAGCCTTCTCTTGAATCACTTTAATTAAGGAGATGTCACCCTTTAATCTTGGTAAGCCAAATGTGTTATCTAAAAATAGCTACATCTAGCTCAAGGTATCATTCTTCTTCCTTTCTCAATTTCCTTAATTAGTATTATTATACCAACTAATGTGTTTGTTTCCATGTGATGTTAGTAATAGGAGTAATGGCGATATTAGGTGCTAAATTAGCTTTAAATCTTTCATTATTCCATATTAGAAAACCAACTCTATTAGGTGAGGTGATAGGATATGAAAAAAAGGGGTTTAGTTACATTTACATTTTACCTTTCTCTAATGTATTAAAATATAAAGTGTTAATGCATTCACGTGTTTGTCTAAAATATATATTAAGAATAATTTCCTTCTTAATGTGAATTTAAAGACCTAAGGAAGTAAAAGTTTATGTAAAGAATGATCAAGAATAAGGACTAACTTACTACGTCCTAAAGTTTGCCAATTTAACATATTTTATGTTCTTGATCAGCTTCCGTTCCTTAACTTAAATTATAGAGCTTTCCAACCATATCCTACAATAATTTTTTCAATTTTTTTTATGATTTTTAATGAATTTTTTTCGTTCAAGATGTCTAAAGTATAAAAAAAAAATAAAAAAAGCACGTTTTCTCTCTTAATTCCTTAAAAAGAATTATTAAAATTTCACTAAATTATATTAAGATACAATGGTGTCATGGAACCTATACTACACTATGTTAAAAAAAATTTGAACTTACAAGTTTTTATTGTTAAGTGATTTTATCTTAATTTTAACTTTATCTAAAGATGACTTTAGAAACAAGAGAAACCTTAAGGAGCTTTAATTTTATCTTCAGATGATTTTAGAAACAAAAGAGTTTTAAAAAAAATTAATTTTAATTTTAAGATGACTTCTGAAATAAAAAATATTTTAGGAAGCTTTAATTTATTTTAAGATGACTTTAGAAATAAAAGTCTATAAAATTTTGTGAACATTTTATTACAAACCCTTTTGAACATAAGAATGTATCATAACATTGCATGCTTGTCTAAATAATTAATGATAATTAATACAAGGTAATCACCTTATTTCCAAACATGAGGTTAATTAATTATTTAGTTGTATAAGGTTATAACAATTATCCATCTCCATAAAAATAAACTTATATACCATTATAATTCCCCGATGGATTAATTGACAATTAGATATAATTAAATGGTTTATTGTTCCCTTTTATTTGGAAGTAAGACCTTGACAGGTGTCGTGTTTTATTTGGACAATTTCATTAAACCTAAATACATAACCCTTAAAACATTACAAAAATCATCCTCGAGTGATTTTACACCCAAAGTGAGATATTATAATGAACCCTTACCGTTTCACTCCAAAAAATACCTTGACCCACTAAAAAAAACTCGTCAATTGGAACACATTTGTTGAATTATCTTGTTCAAAAGACATTTTTGGTAATCATTAATCGAGGTGATTTGCCTCAACCAAGGTGGTTCATTTTACTTTTATGAGTGAATCCGTCAAAGATCACTAAAATCCCACTTACAAAAAAATGATGCTTATGTCAACTACCGAAATTAAAAATCCTATGGGATTGGTTATTTAAAACATGACATATGTCCGAACTACGGTGATTTTGATCCATGAGTGGATTCAAATCCCACTATGATCGGTACGTAGTGCAACTTTGGTGCTCAAACCTACCTTATACTAATTATTATATCATTTTGTGTTACCGACATGTCTTAAAATTTGATTTTATCTATTATACCTATAATAAACTCTTTTTTTTAAACAACGCAATAGTAAGAGCCCGTTCTTTAGAGCGGAAGAGAAGACGAGTTCCAGACGTTCGATTCTCTCTTAACTTAAATCCCGAACCCAAGAATGTGCCTTATTTCTTTTTTTCTTTTTTTATAGAGTTAGCAGTTAATTTTTGTTTTGTTTCTAGAAATTAACCTTTTTAAAATCCGTCCTTATTCGGGTTAAAATAAGGTGGAGACTCTAAGTTTTTCATTAGAAGTCTTATCAGACATTTAAGTGAAACCTCTATAAACCAACTTATGACCAATAAAAACCAGGTACCACAGTAGGAAGTTTCGAGCTAGGTGATTTCTAGCAAGTGTGACCGAGTTTAGGCATTATTCAAGGTACGTATGCGCATAGAATTTATTGTGTATGCATAGTATCATGCTAGAAATGTAAAGTATGTATTAAGTGATGAATTAGTAGCAAGTTTGGTTGATTAAATGCTTGGATTTGATGTTGTTTCAACATGAATTATTATGCAAGTATGTGAACACGTTATTTGAGGCATGATACAAGTTGAATATGTATGAATCATGGAATTATGTTTTACTTTCAAGCATCAAGAAGGCATGAATTTAATAACAAAGACTTATATATGTTTAAAAGAGCTAAAGTTACACTACTAGAAAACAGTCAATCAACGACGGAAAAAATCCGTCGAAAAACCCTAAAATTCCGTCAAAAATGGCCATTTCCGACGGAATTCCGTCGGAAAGCATTGTCGGAAGACCTTTTGTAGGAATTTTGCGAAATTCCGTCGGAAAGGTCTATTTCGACGGAATTTCCGACAGATTTTGTTCTGTCGGCGCTTTTATTGACTTTCAGTGAAAATCCGTCGCAAGGTTCTGACGGAATTTTTCGTCGGAGGCGGTATATTCCGACGGAAAATTCCGTCGGAAAAATAAATTAAAAAAAAAAAACAGCCCCCCACCCCACCTGCCGAGACCCACCCCCGCCCCCAGCCCACCACCCCAACCACAGACCCCCCACAGACTCCCGAGCAGCCTCCTACCCCACCTGCCCAGACCCACCCCCGCCACCAGCCCACCACCACCCACCCCACCCCCCTCCACAGACCCCCTGCACAGACCCCCACCCAGACCCCCCACACACCCAAACCACCACCCACAAACCCCCCAGCAGCCCCCCACCCCACCTACCCAGACCCACCCCCGCCACCAGCCCACCACCACCAACCCCCCCTACCACAGACCCCCAGCACAGACCCCCAGCAGCCCCCCACCCAGACCTCCCACACACCCAAACAACCACCCTAAAAACCCACCTCCCACCACCTCCCCAAACCCACCACCCACCTCACCGAAACCACCTAAACAACCACCGAAACCACCCAAAAAAAATAAAAAAAAAGCCATAATTCAACAACACCATAATTAAAAAAAATCAGAAAAATAAACAAGTTAATTAAGAAGAAGAAAAAAGACACATACCTTAATTTTGACAAAAAAAACCGTCGAAATTGGGTTTTCAAGGTCAAATTTGACATGAAAACCTTGATTTTCTTGAAAATCTTGAATTTATTTTGAATTGAAACCCAAATAACCCAAACTAAAAATGTAAACAAAGAGGGGAAGAAGAAAAAGAGAAAGAGGGGAAGAGGAAAGGAAGGAGAAGAAGGAGAAAGAGAGGAAGGAGAAGGGTTCCGCGGCCATAGAAGGAGAAGGAAGGTGAAAGAAGGAGAAGGAAAGGAAGGAGAAAGAGGGGAAGAGGAAAGAAGAGAGGAGAGAGAAAGAGAAAAGAGGTGTGAAGGGGGTGGGGGTAAGAGTAGTGTTTGTGTTTTTAAAACCGTTTTTTTTTTCTAAATCCGTCGGAATGGTATATAATTCCGCCGGAAATTTCCGTTGGATTTCCGACGGATTATCTAAATTCGTCGGAAATTTCCGACGGAACTTAAATCCCTCAGAAATCGCGTTTTTTCCGACGGATTTTCGTGTCCGTCGGAACAAGTCCGTCGTAAATTGTCCTGTTTCCAGTAGTGTTAGAATTATTGAGCATTCATGATTTTATTTCTCACCCATATTTTGCTGGAGTTGAGTCAAGAAGTTAATTTATTTATTTACTCACTCATATTAGTTGAGATTGAGTCAAGGAAGTTTAATAGTGAAATCTTGTGAACCAAGGTAGTAACAGTGCAATTTTGTGCGAGGATACGCACCAAAACTCTTGGAGCGTATATACCTTGAGTATGAACACATGAGGGGAGTTATGTGACTTTATAATTGATCATAGCTTCTACAGGGGTACAGGACGTTGTACTTTCTTTTATTATTAATGCGTTGGAATTTCGTCACAAGTGTGACATAGTAGGTGCCAATTGGGGTAGCTCCCTAATTGGAAGCTCAATATTTTAATGGGCTATTTTTAAGGAAGGAAACTCATTCGATGCGTAATCAAAAGCTAATACTAATGATTAATATTGCTAGTTATGAGTCAAAGGTAAGTTGACTTGTGAATTGTATCACGAGCATGTTTTCATTATTATTGTTAGGATGATCATGTCAGTGTGTTTATCCTGTAGATGCATATGTACTCAGCTTTTGCTTATTCGTAATTTTGTCTTTGTGTTTGGCTTTCTTTGGATTGGCCCTACTATGACCCATTTATATGGTGAATAGAGGGGTTGAAATAAAAAGAAAGTGACATGTACTTGAAGCATGAAGAGCATGAAGGGAATAAGTACAAAGAGTTATCTGTTACACTTTCTTAGTTTTATATTTGAATTGTTTGATTATGATTTATGGACTAACATTATTATGCTTTATTTTAAATTGGCCGGTTTTTGAAGGGCCATATTTATATTGGTTCCTACTTGTGAACGTTTTAATTAACTTATGTTTTGAGGTTGTGAACTCAAGATATATATTTTTAAAAGTTGGCTTTTAGTTTTATACTTCCGATGTGTGACTTTGAAAATAGCCTTAGCCGTTATCACGGTGGCGGTAATATTTTGGTTATTTCCTAAAATGAGTTTTATTTAGAGAAAAAGGGAGTTTTAAATGGAGGAAATTTTCAGGGTATTACAAGGGCACTCAAACTATACTTTAACACATGTCGTTCTATGGTTAAAAAAAATTCCGCTTTATTTCCCACCCCTAAGTATATCAACTAAATAAAATATTATACTCCCTCCGCCCGAGGTTATCTGCAACATTTGCCAAAAACGAATGCTTTTATTATTTGCAATAAAAATTTTTATTTCCTTTTTGTGTAATATCTATTAACCCACTATTACCCAATTTTTGGTTAGTGGTCCCCTCCACCACCTATTACCCACTACGTAAAACCCACTACAAATATTTGTGTTCACACTACAAATACCAAATATACCCTTATTTTTCAACACTTAAATGTTTAGTTTATATATATCATCATACGGGTAATTTTGTATTTTTACCTTTCTCTCTCATTAATTAAACCCACCAAAACTCAATTAACACTCTCCTAAAAGTTTTTCCTAGGATTCCGAAAATATGTCCTTTGTTGCACATAACTACGGGCGGAGGGAGTATTTAATATCATTCATCCTTATATTATATATATATAATCTCTGATTATACTTCCTTATAATATCATACATCAAATTATTTTTATTATCTTGAATATAATATTTGATCTTTAGGTTCGTGACATCTTTTTATTTCAATAAAGTTACGATCTTTTTTGACAAAATATTTGCATTGTTCAAATTATTAAATATGTGTATGTCTAAACCCTTAACACGTGTTATAATAGTCTATAACTATACAAAAACAAAAGCATTTAAAACCAAAATTGTTGCTTAACATTTAAAAAATTTTGCTTCTTTCCCCGCCCTTAAATAACAAACTTTATTTAAAAATATCACATGATTATTGGATCATGATAAATTAAATATTGAAATTTCAATACTTTTTCGTTAATGTTTTGTCAATTTAAATATTATAAGATTATGGTTATAGAATATATACCAAAAAAATGATCTTTTGAGACCGATATTCATAGAGCAAAACAAAATTTATATCAAACATATATAATACATTTAGTAAACAAATATATTTTAATATAATTATTAATTTATGATAGCATTATAATATTATTAATAATAAGTTAGATACAATAAATTTAATATTAAACACATTTCTTTTAGAATATTTATATTTATGATAATAGTATCATGATTACCAATGGATCTAATAAATTATCTATTCATATATAATTGATGGACAGGACTTGAATCTTAAAAACAAAAGGATATTAGCTTATTATGTTTTGAGGTACATTCGTAGTAGCTAGCTACTTACCGCCGGTTCACCATTGGAAGAAAATCAATAGATTTATTAAAGTGTATTTAGTTGGAGATGGTAAGTTAGGGGATCCAATTGACGGTGAAGGAATTATAGTAATCCCTGATGAAAAAGCAATTTTGAAAGCATCTATTTTAGTTGAAGCTATCGTAGAAAGTACTTATCCTTCTATTTTGCAGAATTTATGGGATATAAAATACTTTCAAGAATGAGCAATTTTAGCCCAACCTCATGATAATGTAGGTATTATCAATAATGACTTACAATCAAGTGATGAGAAAATATATTTGAGTTCTAAAGTATGTGTAAGGTGAATGCAAGTATGGAAACTAAAGACCTCTATTTAGTTCCTAAATACCCTCAAATGTTATACCAAGTGTATGTATGGTTATGGAATGAGTTTTTCCTTTCTTAATTATCTTGATTAAAACAAAAATACACATGAAAGATATTGCATGAGATATGTGAATGGCGTAAATCATTTTGATCTAAAAGGTAAAATTTATAAATAAAGAAAATAAACCTTATTCATACCTTTGTTTCTATGTAATTTTTTTTTTTAAACATTGAATTGCAAATATGGTAATGAGTATTGTGATAAATGGGTACACATTAAGTTAATTATGTCTTTCACTATTGTGCATTAAGTAAACTATAACTTAGATTTTGTGAGATTTAATATTTGAACTTTTAAAGCCATGCAATTACACGGGTTCTATACTAGTTAATAAAAGAAAAAGCAAATTTACATAAAACAATTCCCTTAATTAATCTACCAACAAATTAAACTCAAGATCACATAATTATTCAAATCATTTGACGTTCGAAAGCAAACATCCATTATTAAAAAGTGGTTTTTTCCTTTTTTTTTTTCCGGAAACTACCATCTCTACCATAGATAGAACCTAATTCATCCTTACAATGATAAAAAGCATATTACGAATTACTTGAATTGCTAAAATAAACTTAAATTGCAATCATCCATATGAATAAGATTAGTGATAAGATGTAGGACATAAGAGGGAGAAAAAGATAAATTTGGAAGTAGTTACTGATCTGATGTAGTTACACTTACTACGAGTAGTATTGTGATCCTCCAAACTCTTTCAAGATTGTATGATTGACTTATGTAGTTTATGTACATACCCACTAAAAATCACAACTCTTGTATAATTATTTAGTGTTATTATAAGAATAAATATACAATCATACTGGGGTGACTTTTGACTTTCAAATAATTATGTTTGTAATAAATCTCTGATATTTTATGCCACTTGAAATTTATTAAACTTGATCTTAAATTATTTTTATTAATATTAAATTAATTTTGTTGAAATTAAAGTATTTTTACCGAACATAAATTAACTTACTTATCAAAATATATTTCTAATGATATCCCATTATATTTGTTGTTTGAATTTACTATTTTGTTACTGAATTAAAATATATTTACTCTGAAAGAAATTTATTTTTTCTTATCTTAACATATTATTATTGACCTTAAATTATTTACTTAACTTAATTTAATTTTACTTGAAGTTATACTTGTTTTTTTTTACTAATTACCATTGTTGTAAGGTTATTTATTGCACTAAAATTATTTGTACTAACCTTAATTTATTTTTACTTGAGGAGTTGAGGTTATAATTCATTATTTTTACTATAAATATTATTGTTGTAAGGTAAAGAAAATAAAGCCTAAGCATATCAAGGTTTACCCATGCACCTGCTAGGTTTTGAAGGTGCGAATAATGATTCAAGGCATAAGGATGCATAGCTTAGGAGTTAAGCTATGGGTTGATAGCTTAGTGCTAATCTCTAAGCAATGATTGATGGCTAAGAGCTGACTTCGAATGAGCATATCTCAAAAACTAGACATGATATTGAGATGATTCATGTTGGAGGTGATCGATAGCTTATCTCAAAAGCTTTCCAACGATTAGTTATAAGATTGATTTGGATAAGAAATAAGAAAGTTATGGCTTTTTATGAAAAATGGTCAGCTTATTAGAAAGTTTACCTGTACCCTTAAAAGGGAAAAGTGACTCTAAGTCATGGGAAAAAAGTTCGGCCAAACCTGCTTGGTTGTTTGCCCGAACTCAAATGCCCCTATTTTCTACAATTTTGCGAATTATGTGGCGTGGCTTATTTACAACCGTAGGATTGTTTTTGTTATTCCTTGCACTATATATGTAACACCCCAATAATTATCCCTTTTCCAAACCCATTACTTAAAATAAAATAGAGGAGAACCATTGGCATGTTACTGCCACGTGTTAAAACGTTAAGCCTTTATCAGAATATCGGAGCGGAAAAACCAAACTTAAGTCTTTAAATAATATTGTAAAGAAAACCTATAAGTCAAAGCTTACAGATTGGAACCATAAAGGCCCTTATTTAAAATCAAATCAATTTTCAAAACCCAAATCATAAATGAAATAGTAAAACATAAATAAGTTCAACACAGGGAACGAATACTCTCAATCACACCAAGCCCTTAACAATGCATTTGTCAAATCCCCGAACTTCACATCATCAAGCTAATCTGTGCAATACTGCTCCCCAATAATACAAGTGTAATAATTGGATCATCACATGTTCATTGAAAGGAGAAGGCCATTACCAAAAGAAAACACACACAAAAGTACGCAATCAGCAAAGCTGAGTACATACAAGCTACAACACACCAAACCTAACATGTCTCAACTAATTAAAGTAAATAACATTCAACATAAATTCATTAACCAAGACTCCACACTAAAATAATTCAATCAACTCAACATACTCACTAACCAATTTCAATCTACTTGACTCTTATATTTAATTTAATTAATTTTAAGTAAGCAATAGACGAGGTTTTCCAACCCACCAAATCATTTTGGTCCTAAATGACCATTTAAAATAAAAATATAGCGCAATACAAGAATGGGCGCGACTCCTTTCTCACAAAGTTAGTCTAGGATCCCATCTAGATTTCATTATAAAATAAAAATGTAAATATCAAAAGAAAAGAGGACATGTTGATCAAACAAGCCTCGCAAATCCACGGGCTACAACTGTGTACCCTAACCCATAATTGTCAATACTCTAGAAGTTTACGCTTTCCAGAGTTTTATTGATCATCCATGTTTCATTTTACTTGATTACAAGTTTAATTAATAGCCGATTCATTCAAGTAAACCATACATAATAATCATACATATAATTCACTTTTAATCATAATTAGGAAAACGATGATCACACCACAAATTGACCTTTAATTCCATTAAATTTCCAAGATATCCAAAATTGTTGAACATAGTCAACCCACCTAGCCATTTCGGAATAACCCACCTTTACTCAACATTCTAACAAGTCATGCTTGAGTAATAAATAATATAATAATAACCTTGTGGAATAATCATAAATTCATTCCACTTAAATCATTCAATTCCAATCCTTCAATAATCCAAATGTGGTTAACAAACCAATCTAATAAAAATATGCTTGTATCAACATTCCATACAAACAATTAATCAATGTAACCAACATGCTTGCATCCATAATTCCATACAAACATAATTAATTCACCAAAACATGTCTCATAAACATGAGCACATGAATTAATTCAATGTTTAACCAAACAATTTCCATCCAAGCGTTCTCTTAACATGAAACTAAGTTCTTTCCTTTTTGGTACGTGAATATGATACTACTTACAACGAAGTAAACATGTACGTACCTCGTGTAAACAATCCTTTGTGCCATTTTTAATCGCTTAGAAGTCTCCTAGGGAATAATCACCTCCTAGAAAACAACCAACAATCACAAATTAATTCTCAAAATAATTTCCAGCAATATAATTTTATTAAAAACTCCTTAAAGCTTTCTTTAAAACATGTTTTTATGCTTAATTCATAATTAGAAATTGAATAGGAACAAAAGCCCCAAATTAATTGATCACAAGAACCCTAAAAATTCCAATTTAAATAAATTAAAGCCACTGCAGGTGGCTGACGGTGGCTGGGCGAACCGCCACTTTTCCGGCGGGCAGGGGCGGCGAACAGAAGTAGGAGGGGCAGAAATAGCGTGAGGTTTTCTCACGTGATGATGAAAAAAGAAAGAAAGAAAGAAAAAGGAAAAAGAAAAGAAAAGAAAAAGAAAGGAAAAGGAAAATAAAGAAAATAAAGGGAAAAGAAATATTAACTAACCTTTTTGTGTGGGGAAAATTTTGGAGATTCATGGGGTATTTATAGGAGAGAGGATTGTAGGGTATAATTGGGCCTCGTAAAAATAATGGGTCAACTAAATACATAAATGGGTTAGGCTTTGTTTTTATGAGCGTAAATTATAGAATGAAGGTTCATAAAATAATTTGTGCTAAAATAATTTTTAACCCAAATTAATAATTTGAAACTTTAATTTTGAAATTAAATTCCGGAAAAATACAAATAAATATTATAAATAAAATAAAATAAAATTTATAAAATATTTAAAAGTATGGGGGATTACAATCTACTCCTCTTAAAAGAAGTTTCGTCCCAAAACTTAGCACAAAATCCCTTAAATTGCAAAACATTTGCATAAAACCATTTCAAAATTTTCAATATTATGTTGTGGAATTCTAATTGTTTCATAGTATCGATACTAATACCTCACCATCCCAATTTACGTACTTCACTAGCTACGTAAACAATAAAATAGCTATGAAAAGCATAAAAACACCACAAAATAGCATAAATTAGGGCAAAAAGCACAAAATTATACGCATTCTACCCCCCTTAAAGAACAAGAGTTACGCCCTCGTAACTCACCTCATTAAATAACTCAGGGTATCTCTTTCTCATATCATCCTCGACCTCCCAAGTAGCCTTCTCATACTCTTGATTTGACCAAAGAACTTTAACAATTCTAACATCCTTATTTCGTGTACTACACACCTTATGATCCAAGATTTTCACATGCCTTTCCTCATAAGTTAAAGTCTTATCCAATTGAATCGATTCAGATTGTAGCACGTGTTTTGAATCAGGAACATACTTTTTCAATTGAGAGATATGAAACACATTATGCATTTTCTAAAATTCCATAGGTAATGCCAATATGTAAGCAACTTTGCCTACACGTTCCAAAATTTTATAAGGACCTACATACTTGGCACTCAATTTGCCCTTCTTTTCAAATCTCACCACTCCTTTTGTAGGTGAGACCTTCAAAAAGACTTTATCACCCACATTAAACTCATCATCTCGCCTTTTCAAATCGGCATAGCTTTTCTGCCTATTTGTGTAGCTTGAATTCTCGAGCAATTCAACTTCACTTTATTCACCATTTCCTCAATATACTCTATTCCTAAGACAAGATTCTCACTATAGTCATTACAACATACAGGACTTCTACACTTTTGACCATACAATGTTTCAAAAGGAGCCATGCCAATGCTAGCATGGTAGCTATTATTGTAAGAAAACTCAATCAAATCCAAATGTTCTTCCCAAGTACCTTGAAAATCCAAGGCGCACGCCCTTAGCATATTTTCCATGGTTTGATTGGTCCTTTCTGTCTATCCATCCATTGCTCGGTGGAACGCAATACTCATTTTCAATGGTGCTCCCAAGTTGACTTGAACCTTTTGCCAAAAAAAAATGGACAAGAACCTTGAATATCGATCGGAGATGATGTCCTTAGGCACTCCATGTAGTTGAACTACATTCTTCACATACACCTTTGCCAATTGTTTCTTTTCCAAGATTCCTTTATTGGAATAAACACTGCAGATTTTGTAGGTCAATCTACAATCACCCAAATAGTGTCATTGCCACTTTTGGCTCTAGGTAATCCTGTGACAAAATCCATGGATATCAAATCCCATTTCCAACTAGGAATCTCCAAAGGTTGAACCTTTCCCATAGGTCTCTTGTGATCAATCTTGACCTTTTGACAAGTCAAGCATTTGCTCACAAAATCAACTACTTCTCTTTTCATGTTTGGGCACCAATACAAATCTTTTAAGTCCTTGTACATTTTGTCCCCTCCTGGGTGTACAGAATATGGAATATTGTGGCTTTCTTCCATGATTTTCCTCTTTAAATCCTCACACTTTTCCGGTATGCACCATCTTTCTTTGTAACTCAAACTTCCATCATCATGGATCCTGAAATCTACATTCTTCCCTTGGCTCATTTTCTCCTTGATCGATTGGATTCCTTCATCACCTTTCTGACTCTCTTTTATTTCATCCAACAATGAACTCCCAAGTGAAAGAGCACTCAACCTTGCTTCTAATTCACCATAGTTCATAACCTCCAAGTTCAAATGCTTCATATCTTCACATAACTTGTCAGGCACGATAAAAGCATTCACAACTTGACTTGATCTCCTACTCAAGGCATCCGCAACAACATTTGCTTTCCCTTCATGGTAATATATGTTTACGTCATAGTCATTGAACAACTCCAACCAACGCCTCTGTCTCATATTGAGATTTGTCTTAGTGAAAATATACTTGAGACTCTTGTGATCCATAAAGATCTTACACCTTACTCCATACAAATAATGTCTCCAAATTTTCAATGCAAACACTATAGCTGCAAGCTCAAGATCATGTGTAGGGTAATTAACCTCAAAAGATTTGAGTTGGCGAGAAGCATAAGATATCACCTTCCCATTATTTTGCAACACACACCCTAATCCATTCTTCGAAGCATCACTATAAACTTCAAATCCATCACTTCCATCAGGTAAGGCTAAAACAGGTGCGGTGGTTAAACGCTCTTTAAGAGTTTGAAAGGCTTGTTCACACTTCTCATCCTATTCAAACTTACTTTCTTTCTTCATCAAATTAGTTAATGGTCTAGAAATCTTTGAAAAATCCTTCACAAACCTTCTGTAATAACCAACTAGTCCCAAGAAACTCCTTATGTCAGACACGTTCTTAGGCGTAGGCCACTCACTCACTGCTTGAATCTTTGCTTGATCCACAAAAACATCTTCTTTAGACACATAATGTCCCAAAAATGCAACCTTCTCTAACCCGAATTCGCACTTCGAAAACTTAGCATACAACTTATTGTCTCTAAGAGTTCTCAGCACAATCCTCAAATGCTCCTTATGTTCTCTCTCACTTTTCAAGTATACCAAAATATCATCAATAAAAACAACCACAAACTTATCCAAATACTCATGATACTCAATTCATTAAATCAATAAAGATTGCAGGTGCATTGGTCAACCTAAAAGGCATAATAGTAAACTCATAGTGCCCATATCTAGTCCTAAAAGCAGTCTTAGGTTTGTCTTTATCAGCAACTCTTAGTTGATGGTACCCTGAACGTAAATCAATCTTGGAAAACAAACTAGCTCCCTTTTGATCAAACAAATCATCGATCCTGAGTAGTGGGTACTTATTATTTTTATCGTCACATTATTCAATTCTCTATAATCAATACGCAACCTCATGCTCCCATCCTTCTTCTTCACAAACAAAATAGGTGCTCCCCAAGGAGATTCACTTGGCTAATATATCCTTTATCCAACAATTCTCTTAATTGCACTTTCAACTCTCCCATCTTAGCAGGTGCCATTCTATATGGTGCCTCAGAAATTGGTGTCGTTCCAGGAACCAAATCTATTGTAAACTCTAATTCCCTCTTTGGTGGCATCCTAGAAATCTCTTAAGGAAATACATCCAAAAACTCATTCACAATTGGCACATCCTCCACATTCACCTTATTACTCATTTCCAAGTCTTGCACACAACAAAAGAACAAAGGTTACCCATTACTCACAAGTTTCGACAACTTCATTGCACAAGTAATCCCAATACCTTTTGGTTTCCCAAAACGGCTGTAAGACATAGTTTTTCCCAAAGGACTCCTTAAATAAACTTTATGTACCTCACAATCAAACATATCTTTAAAAGTAGACAACCAATCCATTCCCAAAATAACATCAATGTCACCCAACTCAAATTCTATAAGATTGGATGGAGAATCAGTCTCTCCAATCCTCAAAGGTAAACCCTTATGTATCTTGGTGCACCTCACAACTTCACCAGTACGCAAACTAATAGGCAAGTCAATCAAATTCAGTTCAACTAGTCCTAATTGTTTCACAACAGAACTAGAAATAAAAGAATAGGTGGCTCCAGAATCAAACAAAGATTTAACAAAAATAGAATGAATAAAAAAGTTACCAGTGACAACATCAGAAGACCTTTCCGCTTCCTATTTTCCCATCATAGACAAACGACCTGGAGTGACATTCTTTCCTTAATTTCCAGAGTTATTGTTGCCAACATTTCTGTTCCATGCATCCCCATTAGGACCATTTGAATTCCCTCCTTGATTGCTTATTTGTGCAGACTTGTTCTCATTCCCCTGTTGCTTCAATTTGGTGAAACATTCGAACTCTATATGGCCCTTCTTGTGACAGAACCTACGCACAACCAAGTTCCCATCACAATCCTTTCCAGGATGATCCTTGCCACACTTCTTGTAGTTGTAATGCCTCTCGGCTTGGCCAGTAGTTCTAAACGATCCTCCATTATTATGAAAATTTCTATTCAAGAAATTCTCGTTCCTTGGCTTCTTGAAGTTGCCTTGGTTACTCAAATTCCCCAAATCCTTACGCTTTTCTCCAACACTCGCACTCTCAGGCGCACTCCTGACATTCAAACTGTACATGTGCATTGCTCTCCTATAAACCTTATCAAGAGTCTTAAAGGTTTTTCCAGCCAAGTCCTTCTGTAACTGCTTAGTCAAACCTTGCTCAAATCTTTGAGCCTTCAACTCCTCAGTAGGTACTACTTCAGGAGCAAACCTCGATAAGTTTATAAACTTGTTATAGTACTCAGTAATCGACATGTTGTTCATTTGCAGATTAATGAACTCTTGAGCCTTTTGCTTCCTTAAGAATGGTGGATAGAACTTCTCCCTAAATTTAGTTTTGAAAGTCTCCCAACAAAAATTAGCCTCAGCACTAATCACATCTCCATTATCCCTCCACCAAATATCTGCCTTTTCCTTCAAATACATGGCAGCTTGATCAACTCTCATATTCTTAGGGCAATTCAAAGCAGCAAAAGTCTTATCAAACTCCTTAACCCAGTTCTCCAAAAAAGTTGGGTCTCCACCTCCCTTAAAGTATGGCGGTTTGACCTAAGCAAGCTTCTTAAACATCTCTCCAGTGGAATCAGATTATCATTGCGGTTTTGGTTCAAGTTCTCAGCTAATAGCCTAATGGCATCAGCTAAAGCATCGTTGTTAGCCATCCTCCTTCTCTACCTGGAAGTATAACACACTATTAGGCTAACGTCGACACAAAATTACTCTACTTGCACAATACACCACATTCATGGTCATCAAATATATTAAGTTAGAAAGGTGGACACGGCCACACAATCTCCCCTAATAAATCACTTTCAAAGGAAATGATTATTAAAATTTAATCATTCCTACACACAAGAAAAATAAATAAAAGAGTCCCCTTGATTCAATCCCCACCAAAATCCAAGCAGTAAGTAAATAACATAATTAAATAAACATATATTATTAGTCACATAATTACATGCTTCACATAAGCAAATCATCACATTCCTTTCCATATTACATGCTTTAAACCTTAAACATGATACTAGGTTATCACACTCAGGTTTGCACCATTACATAAAACATACACACCAATTAAATAACTTGCATAATCACTTCATACAATAATAAAATTACAAAAGAATTAATTACAATGCATTTAGAAAGAAATAATCTATCCTATACACCCTTCCTAATGCTACCCAAATATCATCGATAAAATAAAATAACCAAACAAGTTCAAAGAATAAAAAAAAATCAAATTCATTTCATTTCAAAATAATTAAATAACACGAAAATATATAAAACAAATAAATACGTTTTTTTTATTATTTTTTATAATTGCCAAATTAATATATTAGAATAAAATAATTTTGTAAAACTTAAGTTAACTTTAAATAAAGTAGTTAAATAAAACTCATTAGAATTAAAACGTTAGGCGCCTAAAAACTTTAAAATTGGCTTTAGTGGTAATAAAATCTAACCTAAGTTCTTAGATACCACTTTTTAACACCCCAATAATTCTCCCTTTTCCAAACCAATTACTTTAAATAAAAAAGAGGAGAACCATTGGCATGTTACCGCCACGTGTTAAAACGTTAAGGCTTTGTTAGAATATCGCAGCGAAAAAACCAAATTTAAGTCTTTAAAATAATATAGTAAAGAAAACCAATAAGTCAAAGCTTACAAGCTAGAACCATAAGACCCTTATTTAAAAACCAAAGCAATATTCAAAACCCAAATCATAAATGAAAGAGTAAAACATAAACAAGTTCAACACAAGGAACAAATACTCTCAATCACACCAACCGTTGACAATGCATTTGTCAAATCCCCGAACTTCACATCATCAAGCTAACCTGTGCAATACTGCTCACCAATAATACAAGTGTAATAATTAGATCATCACAGGGTCATTGAAAGGCGAAGACCATGACCAAAAGAAAACACACACAAAAGCACGCAATCAACAAAGTTGAATGCATACAAGCTACAACACACCAAACCTAACATGTTCAACTAATTAAAGTAAATAACATTCAACATAAATTCTTTAACCAAGACTTTACACTAAAATAATTCAATCAATTCAACATACTTACTAACCAATTTCAATCCACTTGACTCTATATATTTAATTTAATTAATTTGGAGTAAGCAATAGACGAGCAAGGTTGTCCATCCCACCAAATAATTTTGATCCCAAATGACCATTTAAAAAAAAATATAGTGTAATGCAAGAATGAGCACGACTCCATTCTCACAAAGTTAGTCTAGGATCCCATCTAAATTTCATTATAAAACAAAAATGTAAATACCAAAAGAAAAGAGGACATGTTGATCAAACAAGCCTCGAAAAGCCACGGGCTACAACCATGTACCCCAACCCATAATTGCCAATACTCTAGAAGTGCACGCTTTCTAGAGTTTTATTGCTCATCCATGTTTCACTTTACGTGATTACAAGTTTAATTAATAGCCGACTCATTCAAGTAAACCATACATAATAATCATACATATAATTCATTTTTAATCTTATTTAGGAACGATGATCACACCACAAATTGACCTTTAATTCCATTAAACTTCCAAGATATCCAAAATTGTTGAACATAGTCAACCCACCTAGCCATTTCGGCTTAATCCACCTTTACTCAACATACTAATAAGTCATGCTTGAGTAATAAATAAAATAATAATAACCTCGTGGAATAATTAAATAATTCATTCCACTTAAATCATTCAATTTCAATCCTTCAATAAACCAAATGTGGTTAACAAACCAATCTAATAAAAATATGCTTGCATCAACATTCCATACAAACAATTAGTCCAATATAACCAACATGCTTGCAACCATAATTCCATACAAACATAATCAATTCACCGAAACATGTCTCATAAACATAAGCATATGAATTAAGTCAATGTTTAACCAAACAATTTCCATCCAAGAGTTCTCTAAACCAAAAACTAAGTTCTTTCCTTTTTGGTACCTAAACATGATACTACTTACAACGAAGTAAACATGTACATACCTCGTGTAAACAATCTTTTGTGCCACTTTTAATCATGAAAAAGTCAACTAGGGAATAATCACATCCTAGAAAACAACCAACAATCACAAATTAATTCCCAAACTAATTTCCAGCAATATAATTATATTATAAAATCCTTAAAACTTCCTTTAATAAATGGTTTTATGCTTAATTCATGATTAGAAATTGAATAGGAACAAAAGCCCCAAATTAATTGATCACAAGAACCCTAAAAATCCCAATTTAAATAAATTAAAATCCTAGGTTTAAAATTCATAAAATCTGAAAAATTTAAACACTTGTATAATATGAAATTATAAGTTTAAACCATCAAAAACATGAATTGGATACTAAATAAACTAATTTCAAACAATTAAATCAAAACCCAAAATAATTTAATCAAGTATTAAACCAAAATAAAAAGAAAACAAAGGAAGAGGGAAGAAGAGGGAGCCACTGCAGGTGGCCGACGGTGGCTGGGCGAACCGCCAATTTTCTAGCGCGCAAGGGCGGTGGATAGAAGTAGCAGGGGCAACAATAGAGTGAGGTTTTCACACATGAAGAGGAAAAAAGAAAGAAAGAAAAAAAAGAAAGAGGAAAAAGAAAAGAAAAGAAAATTCAAGGAAAAAGAAAAGAAAGAAAAGAAAGAAAATAAAGGGGAATGAAATAAAAACTAACCTTTTTGTGTGGGGAAAAATTTGGGGATTTAAGGGGTATATATAAGAGAGAGAATTGTAGGGTAGAATTGGGCCTCGTGAAAATAATGGGCCAATTAATTAAATAAAATGGGTTAGGCTTTGTTTTTATGAGCATAAATTATAGAATGAAGGTTCATAAAATAATTTGTGCTAAAATAATTTTTGACCCAAATTAATAATTTGAAACTTTTGAAATTAAATTCCGGTAAAATACAAATAAACATTTTAAATAAAATAAAATTTCATTTATAAAATGTTTAAAAGTATGGGGGATTACAATATGTACTCATGTTTAGTCATTATGGTAAAAAAAAAGAAAAAAAAAAAGAGAGAGAGAATGAGATGAAGAGAAATATCTAGAGAGAGAAAGCCTCAAATGTAAAAGCCATAACACATAGGGTTAATGTGTGGGAAGGGGTGTATTTGGGGTGGAAGTCTTCATGGTGATTTGAAAGCTTGAAAACTACATTGTTTTTCATCAAAGATTACTCTATAGAGCATTGGTGGTGTTTTTTTCCCCATTATCGGGTTTTCCACGGCAAATTCTATTGGCCTTGTTTGTTACTCCCTCCGTTTCACATTGTTAGTCGTCCCCTTTGGAATCAATCACTTAAAATAAGAAAAGGAAAAATCCTAATAATTTGGAATTTGATTGCACATCTTTGTAATTAGTGTTTTGTCTTTTTCTATTTTATTTGTTTTATTTATGGGAATTGGTTGTAATTAAATCAGCTATAAAAAAAGTTTTGATTGGAAGAATTAGCCATGTCAACAATCCACTAGCACATATATTAACCAATGAGTTAAGAGCACAGATGAGGTCCAACTTTTTTGAAAATATTGTGTTTGCGGTCTAACAATTTTTTACTTAGTGTTTGGGGTCTTGAATAGTTTTTTCGATGAGATTTAATTAATTGTGTGCAAAAAAGTTAGACCCTTAGTTAAGAAAGTTGGACCATTCTAGTTAACCAATAAAAAACTTTCTTTATTTAAAAAAAAAAAAAAAAAAATAGAACAACCAATCAGAAAAATCAAAAAACTTAGACCCTTCTAGTTTTTTATTTTTTTATTTTATTTTTTTTTTATTTGAATAATCTAATTATTATTTTTAGTTATAGTGATATCATTTCCTACATTATTATTATTATTATTATTATTATTATTATTATTATTATTATTACTATTATGATTATCACTATTACTATTATTATTATTATTATTATTATTATTATTATTATTATTATTATTACTATAACTATTACTATTATTATTATTACTATTATTATTATTATTTTTTATATATATATATATATATATATATTTTTTGTTATAGCATACTTTTAAAATACATATTTAGCTAATTACTTCTTTAATAATAATTCATGTGTAATTTAGAAGAAAATAAATAAATTTTGCTGTATTTCACAAATTTTTAGACAATTTTCCACTAATTAAAAGTGTAAAATTGATAATAATACTAAGATCAAATTAATTGTAAAATCTTCTAATATACCTCAAATGTAAAACGAATTTAATAAATAAGAATCTTATTTTATAAACTTAGATTTCAACAGTAAAAAAATAAAAAAAAATTATGCAATACTAATATATCTAGTTTGTGAAAAAAATTGAAGATATTTATCTCACTTGTCTACCCTTAGTATAGGGAATTCAAATGCAATAAAATAAAAATTATTTTGTAGAAAATTGTGATATTATTCTTTTTTTTTTATGAAGTTCTTATATTTATTTTCGTAAATTACAAAAACTTACAAAGTGTTACCTAAAATATTTTATCCTTTAAATTACACAGGTTTTTTGGTCAAAAAAAAAAAAAAAAAAAAAAAAAAAAAAAAAAAAAAAAAAATTATCATTTTTTATGATTTTTAGTTTAACGGAAGTGTTTTTTCATCCGTTTAAAAACAAGTGCTTTTGTCTAAAAAAAAAAAAAATTGTTGTCTTTTTTTTAAAAAAAAGCGTTTAAATAATTCAAGGTAATTTATATAATCTGATTAATTTGGAAAAGTGGTAATTTATGTATTCGACATTGTATTAGTTGTTATTATTAGTGAATTTGAAATATTGGTATGAAAGTTATTAAATCAGCTATTTCTATAGTTAAATGCATTAAGGGACTAAGTTTATTAGATTAGGGGTCTAACTTTTTTACAAGGGTCTAACTTTTTTTAATCTAAGGTTAACGGTGAGTTAAACAAAGGTTAACTCACCGGAATTTCTAACCTAGACCCCAAACACAAAGTAATAAAAAGTTAGACCCCAAACACAATATTTATCTAAAAGTTGGACTCCATTTGTTATCTTAACTCATTAACCAATTAGAATCATTTGACTCTTTAAACACCCAATTACATTAATTATTCACATATTATGAAAATTATTCACCCTATAATAATGTTAGGAATATATTCTATATGGGTATTTCATTTTAAAACGCCCAAAATAATATATGAGACTACTAAAGTGAAACAGAGGGAGTACTTGTTTTCCTAGCACAATCGGTTTTCCCTTTTAGCACTACCTGAAAAAACTTGAGAATACAGACTTGTATTACTATGTATAGAAGAGTTGTTTGTCTCATTCCTCATTTAGAAGGTTGCTAATTGATGATGTTCTTATTATACTTTGTAGAAAATAAGAATTACAGTCAATTAAGGCAGATGAAGTTTGCTTGTGCTCTCCAAATGATTTTTTCAACCATTGGAGACTTAAAACTGGAAACCAATACCATACCATGATTTACTTCTTTGCTCGAGGAAAACAACCATTACATCTATATAACTGAATATTAATGAATTTGGAAGACATGCAATCAATTACCAATATAAATGGCAACTAAAGAATTAATTCCACCCTGAGAGTTTGCTCACAACTGCCTGGTGATATTCACAATGAGGTGGGCAATGGGCCTAACTTAAATGTGATAAGTCAACTTCATCTGGAATTCTGAACGTGCTAGCAGCACCAAATTTGCTCCACTCTTCACCAGCTGCGGCTGGAGAATCATCTTCATCATCATTGTCCTCATTCGCACTATAATGTAATGAAGATGGATCACGTATACTTTTTGCACGGCAGTCATGGGTTGCAAGCATGTTCACCTGACCATGATGTGAGATTTCCACCACAACAGCGTCATCATCAACAGGTAGAGGCTGTTTCCAAGGTTCACCATCAATCCTCATAAAGGTATGGTTAGTAGCACCTTTGTGAAACTCAAAACGTATTCGCTTTGCCTGAAAGTGTACATTTTACCCAAAATTAGTATAGAAGAGTTATTTTACCGTATAGTACTTAAATTTACAAAAAGATAAAACTGCATTGAACACATAATCCTCAAATCTGCCAATGGAATCAGAATGCAAACAATATGGAGTTCTCTTTCTGGAGTCGTGACATGTGAATTACCTGTGCAAGACGAGTCCCATGGCCATTCGGAGCTAGTAGAACAAGCCCATGCCAAGCATCTCTAAAACCAACAACTTCTATAAGGCCATCATCAACATACGGAGGAGTCAACTCTTTCTGTACACCAGTTTTAAACAAAGCGCTTACATGAGAATTGTCCAAAAAATGAGAGAAGGGATTTTTTATTTTTTTTTTCCTCTGAAACTTTCAGCTTGTTTCTTTTTCTTTATGGGAAGGGGTGGGAGGCTCGAAAATACTACCCCCAATTTCGATCTATTTTATCTTATTTGAACAAATTAAGATAATAGGTGGGTGGGTGTAACAAACAGGTGATTAAAATAAGAGTGTAAAGAAGTGGGAGGAACTAAAAAAGTTGGACAAAGTAAGAGAGAGAGAGTACACATGTGAAAACATTATGGGATTAGAGGGGTAATGTAGTAAAATGGGTTTGCCAAAGTGGAATGAAATGAAAGTGTGAAGAACTTTAGAAACAAACTAATATGGAAAGTGTAGGAACATTCAGAAACCAAAGCAAAACATGTTAAAAAATCAAGATAATATCTCAAGAAGTATGTATGGACTAACATTGTTCTTGTTTGGTGTCCCCCAAGGATTTAGTCCGCCTGAGAAACTTGGCAAGTTAAGGCATACAATTGACCTGATGCTGTAGGTTTTAAAAAAAAAAAATGGTTAGTTGGCTGGCCTATATTTAGGATAAAATGAATTAATTGTTACATTGGCTGTTTTATATACAACATGATAATTATGATGCAAACACACAATTGTGTGATGTCAAATGCATTGATCTCAATAACTTAGAGGATACTATACAATAGTGTAACTGTGTAAGAAACTAAAGTTAGATTGCTCAATAGCGGCTGGACAATCAAAGCCAATAATCATTTATCTGTATCATTTTACAGAATACTCTCAAAAACAATTGCCTACTGAAAACAATTCACCATGTGGTAACAAAAGCACCAAGGTTTCTTAAGTATGTTTCAATCATTAAAGACAATGGAGATACAGTTAACTAAGACAACTACTTTAGATAATTAGATCATGAACCACCAAAAAAAAAAAAAAAAAAAAAAAATGAATAAAATAAAAAATCATTTTCGGTAAAACAGAGGACATTTGATTTGTGATGTGTTTTCAATCACACATGTAAAGAATGGCTGCATACATTTGAATACAAATATTTTTATTAATGGAAGCCTTGTAAAAGCAACTGTTTTGAAAATATGCAATATTGGTATGGCTCTAGTATGCAACAGAAGAATGCAACTAAAACTGTAACCAAATGTCACTTTGCATATCTAGGGACAACAACATCAATATAGGAGTGTTATCACTTGGAAAGTGGAGAAGATTGACATTTTATCTTAGTCTAACCAACAAAGACTGATCAACAGCATACAGTGAATGTTAGCACCACTTCTATTCTTCAAAGCTTCACTAGCACTGCTGAAGACTCAATCTTAAGTCGTATTTTTGGAAAATTAAAATTTCAGCTTAAATGTAATACTAAGAGTCTAGGACTTTAATGTGCAGCTAAATTTACTACCCGCTATAGAGCCTTCGGCTGAGTCATCAGAAAATTAAAGGCCAAAACTAAAACTGTCACATCAAGGTTTAAATTGTAATTTTTTACATAGTTTCTTATAAGTATAACTCCGTATACTTTAAGAGCATCTTTGGTAAGGGTATTGGTTTCCATTATAACCTACAGTACCAATTACTATTACCCTCAAACACACAAGTTTAAGTGTTCCATTCCATGGTTAAACCAAACTATAAAAAAGGTAAGAATTTCTCTCCCCGCCCCCCCCCTCCCCCCACCTGACCCCCCCGGCCCCTCTCTTATTAGTTTTCTTTCCATTCCATTTCCAATGTTCGTACCAAAAACCCCCCAAGTGTCAAAGAAATAACCATTTTGCAAAGGGAAATACTACAGATAACAATGCAGAGTGATGGGATACGCCAGCAGTGATTATCTCAACTTCACTAAAATAGAATTCCACTTTACCTGTGAGGTATATGGATTTCTTCCCATTCACCACCAGGTTTCTTCATGGTCTTCACCTTTGCCAGCTGTGCAATATTCCTGAGGGAAAGAAAAAAAAAACCTCTGATGAATAGAACCAAAACCTCTGATTAAATTTCAAAGAACAGATATTATTGACTTAAATACATTAACAGTGTATATTGAAAGAGCAGCCAGAGTGTACTCACTTATCAGCAGGATGGAACAGGGAAGCAAAAAACCAGCCTTGTGTGCACCCAAGTTTAGCATATGTACTCTGTAAATGACAAAGGTCAACTCAATGGTGCTATGATATATGCAAAAAAGATAAAAAAATTGAACGCTAAAAATAAAAGTAGATCATTAGCTTTAAAATACAAAGAGACATGAGTGCTTACTTTCCTAAATCTAACAGAATCCTCATGATATGGTTAATCGGGAGTTTAGGCAAAGGATTCAGAAGGGAGAAGTCAAAATGGCATTAAAAAAGATGGGATTGAAGAAAAGCAGTTGGACATGATGGTATTCCTATTGAGGTCTGGAGATGTTTGGGAGAAAAAGGAATTGAATGAGTACCAGCTTTTTTCAACAAGATTTGGGGATGTACTAAGATGCTTTTTGACTGGAGGAGAAGTACTTTGATACCTTTGTATAAGAACAAAGGTGATGTGCAAGATTGTGCTAACTACCGAGGGATCAAATAATGAGTCATACTATGAAACTTTGGGAGCGAGTGATAGAACAAAGATTAAGGAGAAGTGTGAAGATCTCAGAAAACCAATTTGGATTTATGCCTGGAAGATTGACTGTGGAGGCAATCCATCTTATGAGACAACTAATGGAAATCTATCGCGATAAGAAGAAGGATTTACATATGGTTTTTATTGATTTGGAGAAGGCTTTTGATAAGGTACCAAGGGAGATTCTTTGGTGGGCTTTAACGAGGAAAGGCGTTTCGCAGATATATATTGACATCATTAAGGACATGTATGAGGGAGCTAGCACAAGTGTGCGGACCATTGTTGGGAAGACCAAAGAGTTCCCAATTACAATTGGAGTTCATCAAGATTCTGCACTTAGTCGTTTTCTTTTTGCTATAGTCATGGACGTATTGACGAGTTCAATTCAAGATGATATACCATGGTGCATGATGTTTGTGGATAATATTGTGTTGATTGATGAGAAAAAAGAAGGCATGGAAAGTAGTTGGAATTGTAAAGATGGACTTCGGAGTCCCGTGGCTTGAAGGTGAGCAAAAGTAAGACGGAGTATTTAAAGTGTAAGTTTAGCGGTGTGGGAAACAATGAGGCAGGGGTGATCACCTTAGATGGGAAGAGTGTTCAAAGTTGTAATGTCTTCCGATATCTGGGATCTATTATTCAAAAGCATGGCGAATTGGATGGAGATGTAGCTCATAGGATCAAAGCGGGTTGGTTGAGATGAAAGAGTGCGACGGGTTTTTTATGTGATCCAGGCATACCCTATAAATTAAAGGCGAAATTCTACCGAACGGCAATAAGGCCTGCTTTGTTATATGGTACAGAATGTTGGCCGTAAAACATTGCCACGTGCATAAGATGAATGTGGCGGAGATGCGTTTGCTGCGATGGATGTGGTCATACAAGAAAGGATCAGTTAAGGAATGAGATAATAAGGAAGAAAGTAGGGGTTACTTCAATTCAGTACAAGATTAGGGAGAATCACTTAAATTGGTTTGGCCATATAAGAAGGAGACCAAGTGACGCTCCGGTAAAGAAGCTTAAAGAATTGCAAAGTGTAAGGATAGCAAGAGGTGGGGGAAGACCTAAGAAAACTTGGAAGAGGGTGATTGAGAGCGACATGAATGCTTTGGGGATTGAGGAGAATATAGTGCTGGATAGGGCAGTATGGAGGGAAAAAATACATGTCAACAACGTGTCATGATTATATATACGTTTTAAATTTTAATTTTAGCCGTCCAATGTTTTATAAACTGTATTGTTTTCCTTTGCTAAAGTTTTCTCAAACCGTATGTTTTCAACTTTCTTGAATTTTATTCTTGATTTTCTTTTAAAACTCCCTTAATTTCTAAAATGCTCTTCCGTTTACTCACTTTACTCACGTTTTTTCAATCTCTTTTAAATGATGGTTTTGTTATGTCCGTTTCTTTATATCGTACGATTCCTTATGACGATTCATGTTAGCCGATCCCAAATCATTTTGGGACTAAGGCTTTGTTGTTGTTGTTGTAACAGAATCATCTATTAGACCTTTATCAACTTTAGCATTGTAATCTGCAATCCAATATAAGGGAAGCTCAAAGCTGCTTGAATATCATGCTTATTGTTACTTTATAAGAGTGGTATATTTAATAATCATGGACTGATGCATGCAGGTCAACTCCAAGAAGCCCAATATTTTGCTTTTTTCCTTTTATGCCTATTAGCATCTATGGTCAACCATCTACCATCAACATAGCCTCAAAATATTAGAGAGGCCACATCCCTCAACTGATATATTCAGCAACAAGTACATTATGCAATCATAAAAATAGAAGACAACGAACCTGATTGACCAACTGATTTTTAAACTTTTCAGGATTCAACTTCCTCTCAGAATGAAATGCGTATGACACTTGGGCATCCATTCCTGTAAATTTGATACAAGAAAGAACACAATATCAGAAAACAAAGAAAAATGGTTGGTTAGATAGCTGCAAATCAAGATGAATGCTGCATATATTTTAAAGAAGAGAAAGTTCACTTCTAAAATTTCAAACACACTGCTAGAACTGAGGATGGTGAGTAAACAATGCAGTAACAAAATATTAAATACAGTAAAGCAATGGAAAAAATTCAGGTTGTTCTCTTAATTGATCAGCAACGGGTTAAAGTGAGAAAAATAACCTACAAGCCAGAGTGACATTGTAAATATACATAGAAGTTTTTCCAATGTAACATCATATGGAGGAAGGGGGCAGGGTAACATAAGAATTCAGCAATTGGGTATCTTTTGACCTACAAAAGCTACATCAATGAAGTACGACATCATCCCATTCAACCTTTTTGTAGAAAAAGAACACCATAAGCCTAAAATTTTAACAGGTTGATGGTAAAATAGTGAATAAGTGCATCACCATTCACTAGAATACTATATAGGAAGGTCAAAGAAATCATGTGCAAAAAAGGAGCCAACAAAAATTAAAAGTTAAGAGGAAAAAGAATAAGTGGTCATGGCTTCTTCCATTTTACACTCATTGAGAATCATGTAGAATAAGTAAATAATTATATATTTAATAAATATATATTTCTAATGCAGCTAGGATCACTTGTTCAATAAGGCAAATAATCATGGTAATTAAAAACATTGGTGTACCTAAACAATGATCAAGTATATAAAAAATTAAGCAATTTCCATATGAAACATATAATTCAGCGCCAGAATAACCACCATTGCACCAAAAAGGGGTTCTTTAAATGAATTGCCAGGTGACAAAAACTTAACATGCACATTGGAAAAGAAAGGGAATTCTCACATGAAATACTTTGCAACTGAATTCTAATAAGAGTAAGAGAGAAACAAAAATCACCATCATACCCATGCTGAAGTAGTTCCAGAACCCACCACGGAATGTAAGGTGGCCTTCCTAGAAAGCATCAAATTGAAAGAGCTCATGAGAACTGAACATTTTTAATGCTACAAAATTTAGTTTCACAGGAACCATAGTTGTGTATGAGACCAATGAGGTAGAAGAATCAAAGAGTCACTAGCAAAGAACATAAATTATAAGCTCTTAAGATTAAAGCACGGAAGGGCATACAGTAAAGTTCTTTTGATGAAATTGCAATTAAATGTCTTATCTTCTTTTTGAAAACTTACAATGCATGGTCTTTACAAGTAATAAGCAGGACATAAATTAAATTAAGCGCTAAAGTGGCATATTCCATGGGTAAAAAAGTTGATAACACAAATTCGCATAGTGACAAGTAACAGCTAATGTAATTCTAAGACGACCAATACTATATAGAGTACACATGCGAAGCATGACCTTGAAACTAATGGTCCTACTTTTGTAGTTTTGTGTCCTGCCAAGACTTGGTAGAACTCATTAGAAAGGAAATCAATTAAGCAAAAGTCTGGCCTCTTGAGATTATCAAGGGTACTTGTGTTTATGTAGAGCAGACACATGTACCAATTTTTTAACATATTTACAGGATCGTTAGTGCATTATAATGTGCAGCAACATGAGCAACACCAACATAATATAGCGTATTGGAGACTCAACCATGATGGGTTTAAGTCTCATATTCTCATTTACGCATCACAGTGCATTCCTCCCACCTCTCGTATCTCAGAAGTATGAAATCCACTGTTGCGACATCTGTAGGTTTTTCACTCCATTTCATATCTCCCTGACTACAGGTTTTCAGGATATATAAAGCCAGCACCGCAAAAGTAATTAGTGAATCATAAAACAAATACAAACTGCCTGATAAGAAATAATACACAAGCACGTTCAGCACGAAATGTAGTATCACTTTCTTTTTTTTTTTTTTTTTTTTTTTTTTTTTTTTTTGTTATTTAGGGTTAAATTAAGAAAAAAAAAAAAAGAGATAAATAAAGGTACCATGTTAGAAGAATCTGTTGGGGAAACACGATGAAATGCATTTAGTGAATGTGGCAACTCAAGAGGGGCAATCGGTTCACAATTTCCTTCAGTTGGGATCTTCATCCTCATGAGGATATGCCAGCTATAAGTAACAACAAATTAGAAAAGCATGTATATACGTATTTAAACAAAAAAATACTACACAAAATTGATGAACAGGTTCATTTATAAACTTTGAGATGACCACCATTAATCCCATCAGTAGAACAGACTGGCGAAAAGAACAGTGTGATATATCAGGATAGAAAGAGATAAAAGTTAAATAGCATATCAGGATAGAACCTAAACATGGGTGAGATACTAACATGAAAATAATAAATTCAGCGAAATAGAAATGTGCCATGTTTTGGGATGAACCAAAAAGGAAATTATGAATAAAATAAAGGATGGAGAGAGTACATATTAAATACTTCTATACATATTTTCCCATTATTTACAAACTGAGAGAACAGTAAAATAAAATACACAGCAAGGATAGAGCAAAAAAAAAGAAAGTTTACTTGTCAATCTTCATTTCTTTTGCCTTCATGACTTGATTCAAGAACGACTTTACAGATGGTTGATCAGTACCTGGGTTTTTTTTTCCCTGCAAGTGATGACAGTACATTAGACTGATAATCAAATCCTGCAGTTGATAATAGAAACAGGGGAAAAAAAAAAAAGAAAAAAGAAAAAAAGAAGAGAGAGAGCTAAGAAGAGATTATGCTGTTAAACAAAGGAGGCTTTTTCGTACATAGTACAAAAAGCAATTAGTACCAAAGGGCAATACATTAAGGAAAAAGTTATTTACCCAACCAAATGCAAAAGGGAGGTTGTTTCCTGTACCAAGGGGCATAGTAGCAATAGGAGGAGGATGAGACAACTTCAAGTCGCAAACAACACCAAGAATCCATCCAGCGGTACCATCACCACCGGCAACCTAATGAGCAAGCATACATTAATGAACAGTAATGTCGGACAACAATCTTTATAGATGTAGCAAGCAACATACACAAATCAATTATCGTAGCATAGACTTACAACTAGTCTGAGTTTCTCCTGGATCTTTATAGCCAAATCATCTTCCTTTTTCTTTAGGTTTTCCAGATTAAGATAGAGTGTACTTAGAAACTTATCAGGAGCTTGTTCCAACAAATCAACCACCTACATTTAGACAACTTAGTAAGCTTAGGCAAGTACATCCAGAAGTAGCTGCTTCAAATTTGAATTTGGAATCCAAATTTCAAGCACAAATTCCAGTTTAATCGATCACCTGATTAGTATTTAGTAATGAACGATATGTTTCAAGAAGATTTCCACCAAGCTGACCACCACTCTTCGAGTTGACAAACACAATTACAGGACACTCAGGAATGTCAGATGAGCAGCCTTCAGGCTGAAAATCTTGATTCAGTATATAATCAGGAATCCAAAACTCCTTTAATTGTTCATTTGATTCAGATACCGGATCCCCCATGCTATGATTGAAATTAAACTGCATAATTTTGCAACCATGAAAAATAAACCATAATCAAAATTTAAAAACTTAGGACATACTTATTTTACGATACCAGATCACTAGGCATTATTTTAACCGAAATAATGCCCAACACGCATCAATCAATCATCGTCAACTAGTTTAGTTGATTAAATTCTCGATAATACTACCTCAGATTGAATCTAGTTACACTTTGTCGCTCCTTATATAAACGAAATAATGCTAAAATTGCAGAAAAATTAGAATATCACAAATCCCAACAAAAATTGACATCAATAAAATTTATAATAATATCATAATTGTGACATAATTGCATATCATTTTCAACAGTACAAAACAAGAAAACACGCAAAAATCATTATCAATTACATTCATCACCTATTTCAAATAAAAATAGAATTCAAATTCAAAATAAAAAATAAATAAATAAATAAATAAAATAAAATAAAAAAAAAAAGAATGCGGAGAATGTTACCGAAAGCTCACCACAGAAGAAAAACTTGAATGATTTACGTAGTTTAAATTTTCGACGCATAATTAAATCAATCAACAAAATTAAAGACAAATTGAATTTACCGTCGACAAAAGCTAGAAAAGATCTAAATTCCGACATAAAAATGGTTGTTAGAGAGAGAAAGTGAAGAGAGAGAATTACCTGAGAAGCGAGGTATCTGAAGAAGAGAGAAAAAGTGAGAGAGAATGGCAGAGACGTAAATATTTATAAGTTTGTGATTAGAAATTTACAAATTACAGGGGAGGAGAGAGAAAAGGGAACATGAAATGAAATGATGAAAAATGAGCAATGGAGATGTTCAAGGAAAGTGGCATGAATATGACTAGATGAGTCTCCACGATTTGTTGTTCGTTGCCGTTGACTTTTTGGTATTGACTTTGGACTGTACTAATTATTATTAGCATATGCCATACATAGTTAATTACTGTTAAATTATTGAGTTCACGCTATAATGAGTTGTACTTTCCTAGAGTAGTATGGAGCTGATGTAGGGATTACACTTCACATAGCACAACTATACATTGATGTAGCTGTTCATACCAATTGTCGAATAGCGTCCCAATCATGTTATTCCTTTATAACTTGTATCATAAGTTTTACAACAAAACTCCGCATAACTATATTTTCTTTAATATATAAATTACAAAATACAATTAAAGAAATGTGTGCGAATAATATACAATTCTAAACGTTGCAATTAAAAAAATAGAGGAAAAATTTATCATGTCTCGCAAATCACATAAGTTTAATTTACATTAGTTTTCCCTTGGAGAATAGGCATTATTTTCTAAGGCTTTACCAAGTTACGATTTGAATTTTTTTGATAGTACCCTTACCCTATATAAAGTATATGTCCCTTATAGAAATTTCAAAGTATTACATGAATGGAAATTGTTTCTTTTTATTTGGTAATGATACTCTACGTTTTAAGTGATCTACGTTTCTGATATGGTAGTTTTTTTTTAGAAAATACATTTTTCAACATGAGAAACATTCCATGTATCTCAAAGAGGCAAGTTTGTCATTTTCAGTCAATAAGTTGAGTAAATAGTGTAAATTCGTCTAATAAATCAATGGATTCAAGCCAAAACAACACTGTTAGTGGACCAATTCAACCAAAAGCTAGCTTACGCTTATATTTGAAGTCCAAAAATATGTTTTATACTTCATCATACCCCCTCACATGAGAGCCCTTTGAAATAATGATTCTACTTTGAATCTCAGAGGTATACAAGAAAAATGAATGAAAATTTAACGAGAAGTGAACAAGGCCTTATATACAGTTATACACATAACTCTTAGTAATAGCTAATAACACGTGCTTGAAGCATATATAGAATAATTAACTTGAGCGAAAGTTGTTATCATACGACAAAGCCAAATCAAAACGAGGATACAAGGAAGGTGAATGGAAATTTCCTTGATTAGAATGTGTATAAACAATCCAAAAATCGTGTAGGATCCTCTTTTCTTAACCTTATTCAATTAAAATGTAAGAAAAGTTAGGAACAAAATGTTTTGTGTACATCCGATTTATAAGAATTTCGTTGTACATCAAATAGTTTTAAAAAAAAAATTAGCTAATTTAGGGTAATTTTTAGCTTTTTTTTTTGGGTAAACTTCATTATTAGTATGATTTTAAAGTGGAGTATATCAATAATAATCACTCATTGAAATATGATATTAACTCATTTAAAGAGGATAATTATATCGATAAAATATAAATCTTTTTTTTTTTGTAATTTTTGTTTATATTGGGGTAATTTTTAATCATTTTACGATATATATCTACAACGGATGTACGATATTTTGTACACACGTCTAATAAAATTGCACCTTATAAAGAGTTAAGAAAAAACGAGGAAGTATTAATTAATATAGTATGATTATGTATTTGCAAATACATAACAATTATTTAATCCCTACCTTATGAAAATTCCTGCTTTACGTAACAATGGAGAGCGGAAGAGTGAGCGAGCGAAGAGAGAATGCGCTTTCTTCTGAAGAAGAAGACCTCATGCTTAGGTCAAACAAGAAGTTCAAAAGAACTCCTGAGAATCACCAAGGCAAAACCCCTCTCATTCTCATCATGTTGAAGATGTTGAAATGGGGTCATATGTGGCGGAAACTCCGGAGGCCCCTCAAGAAACTCAACATAGGGTTTCATACAGTAAAATGGCCAGTGGTAACACCAAAGGTTATAGCAGATTTCTGGAACGGGAGCAGGTGGAAGATTCTATTTCTGATGATGATATAGCCTATGACTGCGATTCTAATGATGAGTCATGTCCTACTTTTCTCCTATCAAAAGAGGAAAAAAGGAGATTGAGAGCTCCGTGGAGGAATGCTCTAATCATTTAACTTTTTGATAAGAAACTCAGTTATGAGGTGCTTATTAAGCGTCTAAGAATCAAATGGAGTCTAAAAGGGGACATCTCCTTGACAGATGTGGGCTATCTTATTATATAGCTCGGTTCACGAACATGGAGGATTATCACTTTGTTTTGACCTAAGGACCTTGGATTATTGGAGATAGCTACTTCACGATTCGTAAGTGGATCCACTTTGTTGCAGATGAAGCACTGATCAAGTATTTAACAGCATGGGTGAGGATCCCTCAACTTTCAGTCGAGTACTTTGACAAACAATTTCTCTATAAAATTGGATCGAAAATAGTAAAGGTTATTAGTATTGATAACAGCACTGGATCCATGAGTAGGGATCAATATGTGCGCTTTAGCATTGAAGTTGATCTTTCCAAGCCTTTATTGTCCAAATTCGGTTTGAATGGGAGAGTATGGTGCATTCAATATGAGGGATTAAAGCAAATTTGCTTTAAGTGTGGCAAATTAGGCCACAATGAATCGTATTGTCAGTTCGAGGTTATGCATGATGAGAATGGTGCTAGACTTGTTAAGAAGGATGTTGCTGGAAAACATACAGAGGAGCAGAGAGTGAGGCCAGAGGAACAGGATCAGTATAGGTCTTTGATAAGTGGTTTATTTGACCACTTATAGTGGTGATTTTAACCCGATTTTGTATTTTTCCCCCTCTTTCTAACCCCCTTTTTGTATATAAATGTTATATCTTGGCTTTGCCACCCCTTTGTATGTGTTTGTCCATGATTGCAGGTATAAATCTAGCTTTGACAAGCAAACAAAGTTCATGGTTCAAGACTAGAGGCAAATGTGATGGAGGGAGAGGCCGCTCCTGGTGGAGCGGGCGCTCTTGCAAAGTTTACATAATTCTGCCATGTTTTTGAACCTGTGAGGAGCGGGCGTGCACCTGAGTTGGAGCGGGCGCTCCTCCAAGGCTTCAACATTTTGCCTATACTTTGAGAACAGCTAGAGCGGGCGTGTAGTCATAATGGAGGGGGCGCTCCTAGCTGGTTTGCTAGAATCTGCCTCAACGAGGAGCGGGCGCGCATCCTGCGAGAAGTGGGCGCTCCTCCCTGGAGTTTTGAATATGCCAATCTTTAAAGAACAGGGGAGCGGGCGTGCAAGATTATGGAGCGGGCGCTCCTAGCTGGAGGAGCGGGCGCTCTTGACTTAGAATCCGGGTTACTTTTGACGAACTTCCCTATGTAATTCGGGGAGTATAAATACTACCCTTTAGTTCATTTTTAGCAAGCAGTTTTTAGAATAGTTTTCAGCAAACTTCCTCTTAGTTAGCACCTTAGTTCATTAAATTAGTTGATGATTTAGTTTGGAAACTCTCAAATCTAATCATTGTAGAAGCGAACTTCAAGCTTCATTTTCAGATTTTCAGCATTTATTAAACATTTGAAGCTTCAATAGTAACTTCTTTCACTTGTCTCTACTTATTTTCTGATTATATTTTGTTATTGCAAGTCACTTGAATCTCTCTTAATCTTGATAAATTGTTGTTGCATGTTAGTTTTATCCATAGTGAATCACTTTTCCCCAATTTTAAAATTACTTAGAATCCCAACTTGGAACTTTGCATGTTACTCGCAATAAATTGTGAGTAGTCCTCCTTGCTAGGGGTTGGGTGAAACTCAACCTAATGGTTAATTAAGTAAACTTGGGAGAAGTTTTGATGTTTGATTTGTGATTAAATTGATTGTATGAGATTGCTTGTTAGTTCTTCATGATAGGAGTAGCTACCCTTGAGTTTGGAGCTTGATGGCATGTTATACTTAGTTTGACATGGAAATGTAGATTAAGTATGTCATTACTTATTGCAGTTTGATTATGTATCTCCTATTGCTAAACTAATGAGGAATCTATGTTTAGGAGTGTGAGTTGTTTTCCTAATTGCATGAGGTTGGTCTTACATATAGTCCTTGCTATCTCTTGTCTCTTTTACTCCCAATATGCCTAATTGCCATGGTTGAGTGGATCTCATTCCCTAGTGCTTTTAATTACTTGATTTAGAACAATAGTTTGTTTATTTACTTGACGAACCCCCAATCAACAAAAGTATTCGAACTAGCTTGCGCATTAAGATCTTTAGCGATTATATCCCGTTCCTTGTGGACCAATGGTTCGTGAGATGTTTTCTTATAAATGTGTTTGAATGAGTGTGGAATGTGCGACCGTTCTAACGCCCATCAGTCTTGCATGTTGGTGCAACGGAACACGCGCAAATATGTCCCGAAGGCTAAAACAGGTCCTCAGAAACAAGCTAAACAAGTTAAGAATAGTGACTGTGGTCAGGGTTCAAAGGTTGGGGGCCTAGATACTTCGACATCCAAGCACAGCAATGATTCGGGTAAAGTTTGAGCTAAGGTTAATACCACTAGGAAAAATAATGGGTCGAGGTTCAATGCCTTGGAGTCAGACCAAGATATGGATGAGACTAATATGGTCCATGACAGAAATAATATTGCAAAATAAGGAAAATGTCAATCTTAATGATATGCTAGGGTGTGATTCGAACTGCAGCAGTGACTCTTCCCTTCGTTCGACTCTTAACCCCCGGCATAAACCTCAAATTTTTGAGATTGCCACTTCAACCCCCTCTATACTGAAAGTCTCAAAAAGAGATACAAGTGTAGCTAGTGAGAGTGAAGATCATGGCATACCCTTGGATCGCGACATCATTAGAGATTCGAGCTCCTCCATCCTACACAACATTGACCGATTACCCCATGGACGACCCCACGATAGTGAAAATGCATCCCATGGTCAACAAAGGCATTGCTCGAAGTGAGCACATATCTCCCACCGAGGCGCAATCCCCCGGAGATGATGGCAACAGTGGATATTCCGTTGAGAACAAAGGGTCCTATGAAAGTGCTGGAGGAGGCATTTCTAGGACTTTTGCCTAATATTCCATTGAATATGTATGTCCGGTACCCTAATTTTCAGTCGTTTAATATGTTGTTAAAAATTATGGTTTGGAATGTTCAGGGAGCTGGTAATAAATTAGCTGCTTTACGTGAGCTAATTAGAATTAATGATCCTACAATTCTTGCTTTGGTGGAAACTCATTTGAGTGGCGCTCAAGCTCAGAAAGTGTGTGATAGAATTGGATTTTCAGGCCAAACAAGAGTCGATGCTCAAGGTTTTAGCGGTGGTATATGGTTGTTTTTAAGAGAGGAGCAAGTAACTGTTACGGTCTCATATGACCATACTCAACATATTACTATTGAGGTGGAGAGAAGAGGAGAAGAACCATGGATGTTTTCGGCTATTTATGCTAGTCCGGATTCGACTATTGGGAAAGAATTATGGAGGGAATTAGAAAACATCTCACAGGGTTACAATGGCCCGTGGCTGCTAGCGAGCGATTTCAATGATACTCTTTCAATGTCCGAAAGAATTGGTGTTGGAGGGTCGGAGATGCAAAGAAGGTGTAGAGAGTTTAGTGAGTGGGTGGATAACAACAACTTACTAGACTTGGGATGCTCTGACCCTGCTCATACTTGGTGTCGTGGCTTGAGTGCTGCGACCTTTAAGTCCACGAAACTTGATCGAGGACTTGCAAACGAATAGTGGAGGTTGAGATTTTGCGGAGGGTGCGGTACGCAACCTCCCTAGGATTACTTCAGACCATTTCCCGATTCTCATCAGCACTAATGGTTTTGCCCCTATTCCGACAACCATTAAACTATTCAGGTTTCATGCAGCTTGGTTGCATCACGAATGTTTCAATGAATTTGTCTAGTTGAATTGGGATTACAATGTTCCATTAATCCCTTTCTTACCAATTTTTACAAATAAATTGAATGAATGGAATAAAACTGTTTTCATAACATATTTCGCAAGAAGGCAAAATTATTTGCAAGATTGGAAGGAATACAACAGTCTCTTGCTACGGGAGGGCCGCGACACTTATTAAAACTTGAAGAGAAATTGAAGAACGAGATGAACAAAATCCTTGATGAGGAAGAATCTCTTTGGTGTCAAAAGTTAAGAGCTGAGGCTATTTGTGATGGAGATAGCACATGGTATTTCCATTTGTCAACTATTATTAGGAGAAAACGAAATCGGATCAAGACCCTTCAAGATAGGAATGGTGAATGGCTTACAGATCCCAGCCATGTGAAGAATAAGGTCCCTGATTACAAGCATAACCTTTTCAAAGAGCAGGGGAATGACAATTCAGTCAATAATTTGCTACTGGATTATTTTCCGAAAATTAAAAAAGGAGATTGGGATATTCTGACTCAACCTTTTGCCATGTGTGAAATTCGTGCGGCTTTAGGAAGCATGGATCCATACAAGGCCCCGGGTGCCGATGGATTTCATGTTGGGTTTCGTGATGTCCAACACCACGCGGAAGGAAACCCGCCCAAAATCAGCACACAAATTCAGATAACTAAGCATGTATTAAAACCTTAATCACAAGATTAACAAGAAGAGAGAGAAAGAATCGTTACCCTTGAAGCGTGTTTTTCTCTTACTTAGAGCTCGAACTTGAAAGCATAGAGTCCCGCAAATGCGCGAACCTCCAACGGCTAACACCCTCGCTACCGAATCGAGCCGAGCCCTACCCTAAAGCTTAGTCGTGGCTAGACCAAAATTTACCTAGAGTATTAGAACAAAGGTTTTCTCTCTATGGAGATCCCTTCAAATTCACCAACTCAAGTGTTCTTTCCCAATGCCAAATGATTGGTATTTATAGGGAAAGATCCCTTGAAATCCCATCTCCCATCAATGTGGGAGAGTTGGTAAAATAGCAAAATAGAATTTAATTTAATTCTAAATTAAATTAAATAGCCAAATGAATCACCAAACGACAAGTGGCATGAGGAGAGAAAGGGGTTAGGTGAGGACCACAAGGGGGGACCATCCTCCCTTGCTCCCTAAGCAATTCCACAAATCGGGCTCCCCACACGCAACGCACCACTCACGGCGCACCAGCTTGGCGTGGCCTACCTTGGGCGCCAAGGCTGCCTCGCTGGTGGCCTGACCCCTTGTCTAGGCCTGCCAGCTGGTCGCGTGTGCTGGTAGCCTCGCATAAGCCCGCAACATGGTGCCACACATATGCGGGCTGCTCGCTGCTGGGTGATGCTACTACGCTGCGTGTGCCTAAGCATGCTAGCCCGGGTAGCCAGCGCTAGCAGCTACTGCTATCTTGCGTAAGGCTCAACTAGCATTTTCGTGTTGCTGCTCTTGCTTGCGATGGTGCGTGGCTGGTGCTAGCATGCGCGCCAGCGATGCTGCTCTTGCTGTGGCAGCTAGCTAGCGATGCTAGCATGCCAGCTTGCTCGGCATTCCGCAGCCTTGCTACCCATATTGCTCTAGCCCTCGGTTGGCTCGGCCATTCCAAGGCTAGGGTTATATGTTATGACTTGTCGTTTGGCTGATTTTTCCGTCTCGTCTTTTACTAAATTCGACTCGACTTATGACGCTCGGTTTCAACACTTTAAGCTCGAAATCCGACGTCTTTGTTCGTAAATATTCTATTGACTCATTTAATCCTTTGGATTAATTCATCGTTTCGGTTCGGTTACACGATTGGGTGTAATACCCTTAATATTTTAGTAATTTATCTGATAATTTATAAAGAAAAGTTTGGTTTAACTTTACTTTCTCTCAAATTAACGAGTAAGTTATTTTTTTAAGTTTCGGGGACATAACTTGTTTTAAGGAGGGTAGATTGTAATACCCGTAATTTTTCTATTTTAAGTTTCGGGGATGAAACTTGTTTTAAGGAGGGTAGATTGTAATACCCGAATATTTTAAGATTTTATCAAATATATTTTACGGCTAAAGTATGATATTTTAAATTATTTTATGAATTTTTATACTCTATTTTTGTTATCCTATAAAAATAATATTAAACCCTAAAATAGTTATCAATTGCTTTAAGAAAAAAAAAAAAAGATTGCCGTCATTTTCCTTTTGGCTGTGCGTGAAACCAAACCAAGATTTGATATTTTCTTTAAAAAAAAATAAAAAAAAATCATTCTCATCATCATATCTAATGTTATAATGTGATCAATAGAGAAGCCTATATCATGTTTGTAAAACTCAAAGCATACGAGGGTCGTACCTCGTTGTCGCCCGACCTAGTGCTAGTTTGTTGAGAGGTAATCACACAAATTTAATTTTTTTGAGTTGTATGTTTATAATCTATTATCTAGTAATCACACTATCAATCTTTTGGAGTTGTTTGATTATAATTTGATTGTATTATTTATTATGTGTAATCACACGGATTTACTATGGAATTGTTTGTATAATTATTGCTTTATATTATTATTGTATGATTTGGTATTTATATGCTTGAGTTTATATATATGATTGATGTATATAATTTTATGATATGATCTGATTTAATTGTCTTGTTATTATTGTTGTATTGATTGATTGTGTTATTATGTTAGGGTTTTTAATGTTGTTGTTTTAGGGAGTATTGTTCTTGAGGTTTTAGAGTTACTAGTAACATATTGGATTGAGAATTGATTATATTTGGGTATTAGTTTTATTTCCCTATAAGAGTTGAGATATATATGAATTGAATTGTTATGTTATTTTGGGAACCTGTGCCATTGTTGAGATATTATTATTAATCCGTGAATGGTAATTTGATCGATGTATGAGATCAAAAGGTTGAGAATTATTATTTTGTTCTTGGTTTGTGGCTCGGCGTTATAGACCTTAATCCTTGGCATGTTGGTAATGAGATAATAATCATGAGTTAAGAATGAGGTACAATCTTTATTCATATTTTTCTATGGTCCCCTACAGTGGGATTTGACTCATATTGGTCATGGTTTAAGGTGTTTTCTGGTTATTGAGAGTATTCAAGTTTTTATACTTGTTGGTTTGTTATTCAAATTACTCATGTCCAAGGCTAGGTATTGAACAAAGAGCATGGAACACTTAAGGAATAGATGAGTGAATTGAGTAAAAGATCGTATTATTATTCGAGGTTGGATTTGACAAAGGTTATTTCCAGAGTACAATGTGTAATGTAGTTTTGAACTACATTGTTTAATTGAGCTATTAGTGTTCATTATTCTATTATACTCTGTATTCCGATATGTGATGATTACTCAGCTTTTTGCTGACGTGTGTGTTTGTTTGTTGTGCTACTTGTGTTTGCGGTCGTGTCATTTTCTTATGGTGGCCCTGCGACGATTTATTTTGGAATTTGTCCTTAATGGTGAGCAGACAAGTTTTTCTAAACAGGTTGATCAAGTGATCGTAGCTAAAGGAGCTCAAGTGTTTCGATTAGTCTGTTATAACAAGTTTGGAAAGTTGTATAAATAGCTCACCTAGTTTATTGGGTTTTAATTATTGAGTTTTTGTAAGCCTTAGCACTTGACAAGTTGTTGAGTGTGGCGGTAATACCTCCGAGTTAAGTGTATGCTTTCGCAGTTTTTATTCAAAGGTTTTTTTATTTTTTTCCTTTATTTATTATTTATTATTAGCTAGTAAATTGGGGGTGTTACATTGGGTGTGACCCGAAGGGCTCAAGCTATAATATTATTATTGCATTAATATTACTGATCGGAAGCAGCCTCCAGCTAGGCATTCCAATCACTTGACCTTAATGAATAATTAGATTTTTAATTAATTCCGAACCCTCTATTGGAATAATACACTTGTTCGAAGGACACCATTCCTTTCAATCTCCCACTTGTCCTTCCAGACAAGTGAGCTAATTGTGTATAGCCTATTTCCTATGTCACTTAATGTCTCTTCATGAACTATAAGGTAAGATTCTTCGTCATCTTTGTTACATTCAGAAGTGTTTCTCGATTTCCGAGTTCGACTGTCAATAAGCAGATGATTTCTAAAATCCATCTGAGCACGGCCGTGTATTTTCACTGTCTCGCTCTTCGAGAGGCCTTGTTAACAATAAAGACATGTTCTCTATTATTAATAGGGGGAAATTCCCAGTCTTGCATTGTTAGCTTCCCTTACTAAGAGGACCTAGCCGCCCAACTGTTGCCTTTATAATCTCCTTTTACGGCAGACGTTTGACAACATCAAAGCGGACTAGTACTCAAACAAGAGAACTAACAATACTCATGGTCGAGGAAAGAGGTTCCGATAGCTATAATGAGCGATATACTTATGACGATTGTCAAATCTCTTAAAGTATTCTCATAGGTCGATCTGGTATAGTTCCAAATTAAATCCTGTGCAAATGATTTATGACAATCATGTCCTTATAGCACAAGAAACGGTGCTATAAATCATACTACACTCTAATCTCACACGGTCATTAGTCGTCCAACTTTCAAATGACCTCAATTAGGGATGATTTCAATATGATATTCAACGTTCACTTAATAGGTATTTCTTTATCCAAGACATGACCTTGATACCCTATTTTGAATGTTCAAATTGAATGGACTCATTTTTTAATTCTAAACAACAATTAAATAGAAATGGAATAATAATTTACAGAAAAATTAAATTACTCCATAAATGAATGGTTTTAACATGGTGTTTTACATTAAGATCTCTACAACTTAATTAAAACACACAAATAAGGAATTCAAAGCCAATCTCCAACGTGCTTGATTACCATTGCCTCAACATGCTTGTTGTGTTTTACTTGAGGCAAAGGTTTAGTGGGTGGATCGGCTACATTGTAGTCCTTTCCAATCTTGCAAATTCTGATTTCACCCTCGGACTCCCATTCCCTTATCATGTGAAATCGTTTCATGACATGTTTGACTTTCTGATGCTCCCCTGGCTCCCTAGCCTGAGCAATAGCCCCACTATTATCACAGTAGAGGTCTATTGGTCCCTTTATTGAGGGGACAACACCAAGTTCACCAACAAACTTACTAATCCAAACTGCCTCTGTAGCTGCTTCTGAAGCTGCCAAGTATTCAGCTTCAATTGTAGAATCTGCAGTTGAGCTTTGCTTAGCACTCTTCTAACTAAACGCTCCTCCATTTAGACAGAATATATATGTACCTTGATTGCGACTTGAAGTCGTCTCTGTTAGTCTGGAAGCTTGCGTCGGTGTAACCTTCAACAACCAAATCCTTTTCCAAAAAGACACCGTCTCGAGCAACAAATATTTTGTTCTCAGACTGGTTTTAGAAGTAATACCCCTTGGTTTCTTTTAGATAGCCCACGAAGAAACACTTACCAAAATTTGGTGCAAGCTTGTCAGATATGGGTCTTTTGACCTATGCTTGGGAACCCCAAATCTTAAGAAAAGACAACCGTGGAGGTTTCTTCGTCCATAATTCATATGGAGTCTTTTCGATAGCTTTTGACGGAGCGCGGTTCAGAGTGATTGCCGCGGTTAAAAGTGCGTTTCCCCAGAAACAGATCGGAAGATTGCTAAGACCCATCATTGATCGAACCATGTCTAACAGAGTTCGATTTCTCCTTTCGGACACTCCATTCAATTGTGGAGTTCTAAGAGGTGTCAATTCTAAGAGAATACCATGTTCTTTCAGATGATCGTCGAAATTTGTAGCTCAAATACTCGCCACCTCAATCCGATAGAAGTGCTTTGATTTTCTTGCCAAGCTGATTATCCACTTCACTCTGAAATTCTTTGAATTTCTCAAAAGATTCAGATTTGTGTGATATAAGGCAGACATAGCCATATCTACTAAAGTCGTCCGTGAAAGTGATAAAATACTGATAACCATTTCTTGCGATTGTGCTCATTGGTCCACATACATCCGTGTGTATAAGACCCAATAAGTCACTAGCCCTTTCTCCCAATTTGGAGAATGGCTGCTTTATCATCTTGCCTAGTAAACATCCTTCACAGTTTACAAACTACTCTAAGTCGAATGAATCAAGAATCCCTTCATGAAGAAGTTTCTTGATGCGTTTTATGTTCATGTGGCCAGGACGACAATGCCACAAGTAGGTTTGATTCGACTCAATGGTCTTAGCTCTTTTGGTGGTATCGTTAACATTTGTCTAGTCACATATAGAATGTGTGATTTGATAAAACATATAAGCAAGACATTCAAATACAACCATTGTTATAGTCTTATGATCAATTAATCGTCCAACGCCATAGATCAAAATATGTTCAAAACATAATAAAACAAGAATTAGTTCTATTACAAGCCAAAGATAAATGATGTGCCTACAAGCATGATGGAAAGACCATCTTCATTGTCCGCTCGTAGTTGCACATCCACTTGTGAAGCCCTCTCACTTGGTCCCTTAAAATGGAAGCATAAAGTGAGTCATACATGGTATCCAATAATACTTATGAATAGCTTATACACAAGTGTTAATGAAGATACCTGAGGTAGATGAAACATTCCTCTTCTCCTCATCCGATCCCTTTGGAAGATCTTGCATTCCCTCTTGTAGTGGCCTTGCCCACCACAATAGAAGCATAGCATCTTCGCTTTGTTCTTAAACTTCTTCTTCTTTTCTCTCAAGGGCATTTTGGTTGCTCCATAGGAGTTGGCCTTGCGAAGTAGCTGCACCACATCTCTCAATGAGTGTGTATCCTTTCTCGCAGCTATACCATCCTAAGTGCATCATAGCCTGAGTGGAGTGAGGCAAGCAAGATATGACCCGCCATCTCATCCTCCAATGGGATTTTGAGAAGCTCCACGTGCTTGAAGAACCTAGCCATTCTAAGAAAATGAGGTTGGTGGGGCATATCGGGTCTCAATTTGGTATTGTAGACCCTCGACCAAAGCCGGTACCTTTCCTTAGCAAGGCAACCCTCTTCCGGTGGCTTTATCTTCAAATACAAGTCCATCATAGTTGCCATTGAGACTCTTGCTGACTCTCACATTGATAATGTCCTCAAGAGCTTGGAGGTACATGTCCTGAAAATAGGAGGAGAACTTTTCCTTCCATTCTTCCGGGATGGAATAAGCCATTAGTCATGAGACTTTCTTGCAATCGGAAGACCATGCATCATGAGTTTCATCACTCATGATTCCCTTTGAGTAGAAGCTTATCAAGAATGTACTCTATGGAAAAATTCCGTAGAGTTTTTAGAAGTTCCTCTTCCCATTCCTTGAAATTGACCAAGTTTAGGCTAAAATCCAACTTGTTGGGGAGTTCCGGGCACATGTAGTTGTTGTTGTTATTAGTTGCGGACATGATTCTACAATTGAAAGAATTTGCAATGAAAAACCATTCATAAAACCAATAAGTTTGAAATTTAAAGCATACATGCAAATTTTCAATCTTATTAAGCGTTTTATCCACACATTTGAAATTATCCCACTTAGGCGAGAATAAAACGATTCCAAGACCCCCAAATTCATAAAGTGATGAAGCATGCTTTCTTGACGTTTTATCTCCATTGCCATGACATCTAAGGACTCCTTACTGATATCGTTGAGTCTAACCAAAACTAATGTGTATGCGAGCCTTGCTTTGGCAAGCGCATCAACATACCTTAGTTCCCTAGGAAAGTAGTAATGATGTACTTTGGCACAACCCATTACTATTCTCATTAGTTCAGTAAGTGTTATTTTGGAATGGCAAATTTAACTCAATTTTCTTTGGGACTTAGGGTTTCTATGTTGGTTGATTTAAGTGAACTAAACTAATCAATCAACATTAGAAATCCTAAACATGCATCTAACATCGCAATTATATAAGCAAAATATATAAAGCATAATAAAGATTCATTTGGCAACTAGCATGACCCCTTGAACTTGAATCTTCAAATCTTTAAGGGCCTTCGTTGCATCCTCTTGGCTCGTCTTCTTAGAAACGTCGTCTTCGAGACATCACCACAAATTATGCAACTACTAGAAAGGCTAGGACTAATCTAAATAATTTAAGTACAAAAATACTTAATGGCACGCAGTCCGTATTTACTATCTTAGTCGGGCCCTACTAGTTGCCATTTTGTAAAACTTGTGATAGAATATTCATTCCATTCACTAATATGAATGGCCCATGCATTTTACACAGAATTCATGCAACAATACAAAACGAGTGCAAAACTAGTTACTAACTTAGGTGGTTAATCCTATTAATGCGCCTAATTAAAACTAGTCAAAGTTGTTAACCGATTATGTAATTAAATGCAATAAAATTAGCTCAAATAATTAATGAAGCTCCCATTAAATTCCGCATCCATCTTATTTAAAATTAAGCCAATTAATTTAATTAAGCTGTTTTACCCAAATTTTGCCGAAATTATTTTGCAAGTGTCGAGAAAAACCGAGGCCTAGCCTCGTTTTAATAATTAAATAAATAATTAAAAACGACAAAAATCGCATAGCTCTACGATGCTCGAGTGCCTAGCACCAAGCAACGAGGCTTTGTTTGCTAGGCATCGAGCCACAGCTGCCTTGCGTGGGTGCTACCCCGCCTGCTTGTGGCTGACAGCATCGCACCATGTGCATTATGCTGGCCACAGCAGTGCGCTTGCAATGCTAGCAAGTGCGGGCCTCAAAGGCCCTTGCTATTGTGCGAGTTGACCCTGCCTAGCAGCCGCACAACACACCTCGCATAAGCACCCTCCCCGCACCATGCGCAACAAGCTCGCACACACTCACGCACCAGCAGTCCACACAACCTCGACAACCACATGCAGGCTACGCAAGCAGCCGTGCTGGCCAAAAGATGTGATCGAGGCTTCGTGCCTCGATTTGCGTGCTTGTGCCTCGGGATTATATCCCAATTTTGTGTGATATAAAATTAATTCTAAATTATTCTTAGAACCAACATTGAGCAAAAGGAAAATAAAACAAGTCCAACTTAAATAAATTCAATTTTTATTGCACAAACCAAAATAGAACCATTCTTTAAATTTTTTTTGGCTCAACTTGATGCTACAAAAATTGAGGGCTATTCTCACAATTAGTTTAACCAAACATAAATTAATAATGAGATTTGACAAAATAAAAGGAGTTGGAAAAATAAGAACAATCATCCAATGGAAAATTTTCCAACACTAACTTATGTAAACTTGAAAAATTACATCCTTCCAATATGAAGGGTAATCAAATTTCAATCACAAGTTTGAACTTTTAAGATTTTAATCAACTCAAAAATGATTAAAATCAAAATTAGTTTAACGTAGAATTTAGAAAGTTAAGTTCCAACCAAATAAACAATTAAAGATTGAATCTTAAACATTTTAGGGGCTTCAAAACTACAAATTCACCATAAATATTCACACTTGAAGCAATTAATTTGCAAAAATGTGAAATTGCAAGTTTATGTGAAAAATGAATTCACCAAATTAAGCACTAATTATGACTTCATAAATATGCTTAATAAGTGTTATTATTGCAGTAGATTAATGGTGTAACTGTACACATAATCTAACTTAACATGCCATAATTAATCAAGCTTTAAAGATTTAAAATTTTTCGTTTAAAACGAAAAATCCCTCAAAAAACATGTTTTTGGGTGGATTTTGGCTTCTGGAGCCTCCACAAAGTGATTCAAAAACGCTTTAGAATGTTGATTCCACCCAAAATTCACTATTTTTGGGTCGAAATCTGGGTTCTTTAGCCAAAATTAGTATAAATACGAGATTAAACTAATTAAAACGAGCTTCTAATCTAATTAGAAAGCAAAACCAGTAATTTAAATCCATTAAAATCACCATAATTAATTAATTATTAGTTACAATAATTAAATGCATGCGGCTCTGATACCGTTGGGTTTCATGATGTCCAACACCAAGCAGAAGGAAACCCGCCCAAACATTAGACTGAGCCTAAACTAAACCTTACCTACGACCTAATGACCATGTGGAGGGTCCATTAACCTTTAACATCATTCCTAAAACCCTTAGGATTAAATATTAGCTTCTAGAATCCTCTAGAAGATTCTAATTTATGCTGTTTTTGAAAAGATAAAGACTTAGAATTTTATATCGGATAAAACACTTGTTTTTCAATAGGTTTAATTCTGATAAAACTAGAATACGTACGGAGATACGATTAACCCAATTTGATTGAAGGTCGGATTTCGTACGAATTCTATCTTCCAAAAATATCGCTAGACGATGCTTAATCGCAGCGATATAAGTATGTCGCGCCGCGATATAGCTGGCGTTTCGCTATACGATTAGTTTTACTCCGAGTTGAATTCTGACTCTTTTCTGATCTTTTCCCTTGTTATTCTTTATAAATAGAGGACGTTTTCCTCCGTTTTCATTCACCAACAATCATCATCTTAATCCCTCTCTAAAGCTATAAGCTTGTCGTTCTCTCTCTCTCTCTTTCTTGGCCTTAGCCTAAACACTTCACACAGAATACGTCCTTTGCGAGACTTGAATACTCCAAGCCCTTCTCGTAGTTGCCTTCTACCTTGACGTGAAAGGTTGATAGTTCTAAGGGTTTGGTCCCTAATCTATATTTCAATTCTTATTTATTTATTTGTTTGGTTCTTTCTTGAAGTTACTAACGTGTTTATTATTTTGATAGAAAGAGGTAAGAGGCATCAAAGTGAGTAGATCTACTATTCTTATTCTTTTGATATAGAAATTATGCTTAGAATATTATTTTAATTGCTAGTATCATGTTAGGGTGTTATTTTAATATTCCTAATATTGTCATGCTTTCTAGTATCATGTTTAGGTTAAATATTTGATCTTTATTATTTAGTGACATGCTAGGGTTTGTTATTAATCTGTTTAGTATCATGCCTAGGATTTTGCTATTAATCATGTTTTTATGATGTTATACTGATGATGATTGTTGTGTTAATTATTATTACATTGCTTGATTATTCATGATTTATTGTTATTGTTTAATCACGCTCTTTCTTGCAGGTTTAAAGGGAATTTGTACTTGAAATCACGCCTAATAAGATAATTAATAATTTGATTTTAGGTTAATATGATTTTAATTCAAGTGATCGCCAATAATAGATTTATTTGTGCATTAATAACCAACCAACATAGAATAAACAGGTTTAGGGCTAACTTGTTGTATGTATGTTGATCGGAAAGCACACATGAATATCATAAGAATCAATTAGAGGCCGATTTAGGGCGGGTTCAATCTCTTTTAGGTTGGATTCGTACCATCATCCCCAAATATCTAGTCATGGTTGCAGACCACTATAGAGTTAGTGATTTTTGTGATCGTGAATGGGGTGTAACCTTCACACCCGTGAACGGTTTACAAGTTCTTGAAACTTGTTGGCGACTCTTTTATCTCTAACTTATTTCCCTTTGGACGCCACTAGACCTGGCAAATGGGTCATTCGGGTTGGGTCTGGGTCGGGTCACTTTCGAGTCGGGTCATTTCGGGTTAGTTCACATTCGGGTCGGGTATGGGTCAGATCCAATCGATTTGGGTTTCAGGTCAACTTCGGGCTAGGTATAGGGTCGAGTTCTGGTCGAGTCAATTTCGGGTCGGGTATGTTCGGGTCAAGTATGTTCGGGTCATATTCGGGTCAGGTCAAAATCTGGCCGGGTCAAGTTCAGGTTGTTTCATTTGTGAATCAAGCTCAAATGAATAATTTTATACGGAGTATATATTTTGTTACTGTTATAATAAAAACTATCACTTCAATTTATGAGCTTAGCTAAGGTTGAAGATGAACAATTTGAGTTACTTTTGGTACAAGACATTTTAAGTTCAATTATAAGGTAATTTTAGTTCGGGACATTTCGGGTATCGGGTCTGTTCGGGTCAATTTCGGGTATCGGGTCTGTTCGGGTCACTTCAGGTGTCTGGTCAGGATTGAGTCAACTCCATTTTCGGGTCAGGTATGGGTCGGGTCAATTTCGGGTTTTGGGTCAATTTCGGGTAATGGGTCGGGTCATCAGGTCTGGGGTCAGGATTGCCAGGTCTAGACGCCACCATGCTTAAATGCATGATCATAGTGGGCCTCAAAGTTGATGTTTGAAATATTCCCTACATGTACGAAGTATCTTTTACTATTAAGGGGTCGTTTGGTTCGCACGGGGTAATCGGAATGGAATGAATAAAGGGAAAGAATCGGAATGGAATGAAAAACCCCCAATTTTGCTATGTTATTTGTTTTGAATAACAAAGGGAAACAAGCTACCACTTCCACCACCACACCACCACCACACAATACCTATTTTAGACCTTCTCCAGCCACCACCAAGATACCATACCACTCGCCGCCCCTCCACCACCACTCGCCGCCCATCGCCGGAGCTCCCCCGTCCCCTCCATCCCTTTTCCCGTAAAATAGCAGGCCGATCCTCCTCCCACCCGAGGGTAAGTCACCATGTTGGTTTTTGTAGAAAGTCACCATGTTGGTTTTTGTAGCCAAGCCCACTTATGAAATTAAGGCATTTAAGCAGAAAAAGATTGGACAATCATTTGAGAGCAAAGAGAGTACAAAACAACGTAGAGAAGAGAGCAAAGAGAGTACAAAACAACGTAGAGAAAAACAACGTAGAGAACAATTTAAAAACAAAAAAAATGAAAAAATATAAATAAATAAATAAAACAGAAATTTTGTAACGTCGCTTACTTTGTGTTTTCTGAAAATTTGCTTGATGTGTTCCCTTTTTCCATGCATTTGATTAGTTGAAAAGCTTTTTCCAACGCTTATTAACTTTGCAGCACCAGGAACATCTATATTCCACCTGCTCTCTTATCTTTTATAGCCTAATCATATAATGCACATTGACTTATTTTACTTATAAAGGTAAATTTGGTTGCACCTACTTCGTACAACTAATAATTTGTATTAATATTGGTGAAAAAGTAGAAATCATACTCGACTTTTGCTAGCCATATTAAAAAAAAAAAAAAAAAAAAAAGGTGTAGTCATATTAATATTTTTTTTTTGACAAGGTAGACTTAATCCGTGCAGGTTTCAGGATTTATTGCTTATGGGTTTAGACTCTTCGAGCACATACAATGATACAATTAAATAAAATATTATACTCTAAAATACCAATTATAATTATTAATTTGGGTATGCAAATTTGCACCAAAAAAATTGGGTGTGATTTATAATAACTTTACAAAAATAAGTAAATAACATGTAAACTATTCAAGAAACCAAAATACTATAGTAAATTCTAAAATTAACAACTCATACATCATAGCTGTAAAAATAAGATGGGGGAAAATGCATGTCAGGAAGTTCGAACCGCAGCCCACTTGTGTCTAAAGACAATGCTTCTACCGCCAACCTACCGAGCATAGCATTACTAACTTTAGCGTGTTAAAATATTATAAAGTAATTTTATGTTTTCCAAACTTACCAGATTTTTTTACGGATCTAGTATGGGTTCAGCTGAACCCATACTAGAACCGCCCCTGGACTCAATAGTTTTATCAAAATAGACTCATAAGTTAAACAAAGACTGGCAAATTTTTATCATGTTTTTATAAAACAAGAAATGTTACGTTAAAATTATAGACATTAACGTTATATATTATCTCAAATAGATATAGAAAAGATATAATTGTGCGTTTCTTTAGAGATATCTGATAAAATTTATTTGGAAAAATATAATTGTGATTAAGTTACAATTTTGAACTCTTTCAAAAAGAAAAAAAAAGTTCTGATTTTGAAGTTTAGATAAAACGTCCATATCTTTTTGGAATCTCTTTTGTATCTCCATAGCTTCATGAAAAGGTATAAACATGTAATTAAAATCATTTAAAAATAAATCGATTAAAATAAGTAATTTTTTCAATAGTACGTAGTTATTGGATCAGTTGTGACTTTAATAACAATGATTAAAAAGGGGTTTATTAGATTGGGATAATCCAAAATAAAAGTGTAAAATATTTTTAAGAAATTAGTGAAGACGACCTAGACGTGAAATATGACCTAACTTTTTACGATTGATTCTCATCCTTCTTAAGAAGATAACATATAAAAAGTCTGAACATATGTAGTAGATAATATGTTCAAACAACTAATAATTTCATCATATGTTTAACCTACTAACAATAGAGTTGGTGTGTTCACACAAGTACAGACCAAATTAGGGAGGTGGTGTTGATCTTGCTTGGTTCGAGGCCCTGGGTCTGGGTTTGAGCCTCAGTCTTCGGTTGGCTGGCTATACAACCGGAGGCATTCACAAAAAGAAACGAGTCTTACAATCCGGAATAACTATTGTAATCTTTTGACTTGTTTAATGCTTTAATCTAGTTTTATTTTTGATGTACCGCTTGATTTACCCTTTGAGCTAATTCAGATTTGGGGCTCAATTTTGAGTAGTTAGGTTCAAATACCCTCTTAATTAATGTTATGGGACTGAATACAAGATATACAACAAATTTTTTAGTGAGACTTCTAATGGTGTATTTGTTCTATGTGGGAATAAAACAAGTGGCAAGGGCACATCTAGCTAATAGTGAGTATCTAAAAGAATGATAATAATAAACAAACTTTCTTACCTTTTTTTAGCCCATTTGTTATTTTATATAGACCAATCCCTAATACTTCGTATATAATTTGCCGACAAACCCGCTTAAAAAAAAAAGAATCTGATCATCACGGAGATACCATTTTTAATCAAATAGACCCATACGTCTATATTCTCCCTTTTATCCCAGTAAAATTGCTCCTAATTTTTTTTTTTAATGTCCCATTGTGATTTCCCTAGCAATAACAAAATTTTCTCCAGCAAGAATTAAAAAACAACAATTCTATTATCGGCCAATCCAACAAGACCAATTTTATTGGCTGATTAAGAAATTTGAGTGAAAACAAACTACAAACCGAGCCTAATTCATCCTTACAACAGAAGATAAAAATTTATAGATAATTGCTCGAATTAAACCTACATACTACGCAGACAATCATATGGAATTGGCAATTCTAAAAAAAACAAGATTACCGATAAAGATACAAGAAAGAAGAAATTAAAAAATTTACCTGATTTTTCTGATGTAGAGCTTTTTCTGATCATATCAGTATCACCACTCTCAATTCAAACCTGTTGTATAAAATCCTCTATGGTTTTTTTTTTTTGTTTGTTTTTGACTTAAAAAAGATGTAGTTTTTTTGTTAAAAAGTGAAAGCCTTATTTTCTGTTAGTTTTGATGTAATTCAAACTCTTGAAAGTTAGGTAGAAGATAGCTATATCGAACGAGGGAGGGCGGCTTTTGATTTTTCAAGTTCCGTGTTGTGTTTTGAATCTTAACGGTCAAGTATTAAAATATATTTCATCAAATCTTATTTTATACAGTAAGAAACTTCTCCGAGTTTATCAAAAAACAAAAAAAAAAAAAAAAACTTTCCCGCGTTTTTTTTTTCTTCTTTTTTTTTATATTGGCTTTATTATTAGGAAATTAAAATCCAAACTTGATTCAAATTGGCTTATTAATTTGAATTGAAGTTGTTTCGGGGTTTTCTGAAGTGTCCTGCGGGAGAGTTACAATTCCAAGAATGCCCTTCGATCGCCTGTACCTGCAAAACCACGAAGACTCCGGTTGGGTGGAGCTCCGCCTCCGACGATCAAGTCAGTGATGTACGGGAGGAAGAAAGTGCGTAAAGCGTTAAATTACTTCTCGCGTAATGGGAGAATTCCGCAATTAACATTGCTCGATTTTGGTGTAAGTGTATTTATGATTGTGTTGAATGCCCCATTAATGAAGATTCTCCCACTATTTATAGTGGGGAGCATTGGTTCCCCATTTAGGGTTCCTAGGACACGTGTCAGCAGGGGATTGGAGCCCTGCTGACCAATGGCAAGGTGCCACATGTCGCTCAGCCATTGGGCCACGTGGCTGGGGTAATTTTACCCCAAACATTTGCCCCTCTCAGGTGCTGACGTGGCAAGGTGCCACGTGGCACCTGAGAAGAGAGCTGACGAAAGAAGATGATTTTTATTTATTTTTTTTTTAAAAAAAAAAAAAAAAACTTTCAAATTCTAACTGAAGGAAGAGGGAAAAGCAGAAGGGGAAGGGTCGCGCCCCTTCACCTTCCGGGACAACCCCTATGAATTTTCTTGAATTTTGAGAGCATCCGGTACTTGAAATTCAGAGCACACGGAGATTTGAGTTTTAAGAGCAGCCGGTTTTCAGACCGCCTGTGAAGTAGCAAGCACACAAAAGATTTTTGAGAGGGTACCTCAGAGAACCCAGCCGGTATTCAAACCGCCTGTGTCTTCGCAAGCATCCCCAAGAAATTTCTTGAGGTTTTCAACACTTTACTCTAGGTACCGTCTCTATTCTTTCTTGCTTTTCCATGTATTTCCGTTTGCGTCTTTTTCTTGCATTTTTGTTTATAAGTCCCATAGGTAGATGGACCCTTTATACCCATACCCGGACCATAGTTGTGAACTCAGCCGGTCAATTGATACGGCTGAGTCTAGAACTGGATCTGCCGCCTCTGATCTTTGGAATTTCGCCTTTTCAACGCCTGTATCGACCGAATCCGTGTCTGTGCAGGACACCATGGCCAGAATTAGGGGAACAGCTATGGACCCCAATTACAGAGGGGGGGACTCAAACGAGTTATCGCCTGAAAATCAAGGCCCAGACGGGGAGGTTAGAGAACCATCCGGCGGTACCCCCGCCACCCCAAGCGATAACATTCTAGGCTCCTACAACGAGGAGACCTCTCCGGCTGAGGAGACTGATCAGCCAGAAGCTGCCAATGAGGCTCCCAACTCCCCATCCGGCTTTGATGACGGTCTGGTTGAAAGCAGTAGCTCCAGCTACTTAACTGTGTCAGAAGATAGCGAGGAGGCGGAGAGGCCTTCGTGGCAAAGCCGAAACGACCCTCTCATGATCGCCGTCTCCTTGAAGGACCGCGCCCTCATGCGGTCTTCTCTACAAGACTTTATCACCAGGCGGCCGCTTGGTGAAGGATACAAGATGACCGTACCGGGGGAGTTCGGGACGGTTGTATGGGAAGATGACCAGCCCAACGCTAACGGTTGGTTTGGATGCTATGAGGCAGCGTTCCTAGCCGGCGTCCGCTTCCCCCTTCACAACACAATCAAGGCCATACTTAGGGGGTATGGCTTAGGCGTTTGGCAGCTCACCCCGAATTCTTGGGTGAATATATTAGGGTACATCGCCGCCTGCGAGATGCAGGGTCTCAACCCCGGCTGGGGGGCGTTTTCCCATATGCACTATCTGAGCCGGAGCCCAGGCGGCTGGAGGGCCTGGTAAACCTTGACAACTCACCCCCAATACATGATGGCCTTGGACAAGCCGTCTAAATGGTCGGACTGGAAGAACCGGTTCTACCTGGTCAAGGCCTCGTCTGAGGAGTAAAACAAGGAGTACCGGACCTACAACCGGAAACCAGAGCTTATGGGGCAGAAGTGTCGGCTGCCCCCAGTTCCTGATAATGATAGGAGGGCCATTCTGGACTCCGAATTTTTTGATTTGACCTCTACCTCTCTCTCATCCGGAGAGATAATAAGGGTACCCAAGAACTGGGTGCCCAAACACGAATTTTCAAGGACGAGTGCTTCTTGTCCGCCTGTGGGTTTAGCGGCATGTTTAAGACCAAAGGTTACGAACCCTAGCCGGTTAATTTGATGTCGGCTGACCCTTTTCTCTTGATTGCAATGAAGTTCATATTTCTAACCGGATGTACTTTCGTTTTGCAGAAGAAGCTAAGAAGATGCTGCCCACCGCCAAGACACCCACAAAAAAGGCTTCAGATATCCGAAAGGAGAATTTGGAGAAGAAACTTGCTGCTTAGGCGGCTAAGAAGGGTTAGCCCGCCTGACCTTCTCTATGTGTTTGCTTTGGTTGTTGTTTTAGCTAGTTATTCATCTAACCGTTTGTGGTCTTATTTCAGGATGGGGGTGTTATTCCCCGTTCCTTGCAAAAACAGATCCGGCAAAGGCCGTCTGTTGAAGAACCGGCACTCAAGGTGCCGAGAACTGCTTCTACCGACCAGGCTACTACCGGCGGTAAATCAATAAAGACCCCAGGCGGGTCTAACACTGAGAAGGCCTTAGAGGCCACTCCAATAAGGACCGCAACCGGTCCATCTGCTGCTGGAAGCCAAAAGGCTTCCCAAAAAGGTACAAACCCTTTCAACCTCACATTGCTCGACATACCCATGCGGGTAAAATCGTACTCCTCTTCGCAGCCGGGAGATTCTCCGATCAGCCGGCTGTCCGTTGGTAGGGCATACGCAGCATTTTCACCGTCTGTTTCTGGTGTAGATAACTCACCGCGCTGGCCGGACGCTGCTCAATATGCCCGGGCCATGATGAAAGCCGTCCCCCGGGACGAGAAGGAGGCGATTCCTGGAATCAATACCTTCAATGCCGACCGGGTTATGGTCGACCTGGCCGATGTAAGTAACTGAGTACCCACCCGACATATAATTTGTAATATACCCATCTGGTCTTTCAACTAATACCGGTTGTGTTGTTGTTGCAAGCACTGCTCCGCGTGGAGGGGCTTAAGAAGGCCTACATCCGCAAACAGGAAGAGGTAAGAAGAGCCAAACTTTCTGCGGATGACGCACATAGCGTTGCTCACTATTCCATGATTGTGCATGATTTAGAAACTAAAGCTATAATCATGCAACAGGCGGATCAGGTCAAGTCCCTCCAACGGGCCCTCTCGGAACAAAAGCTCAAAATGGACAACCTCCAGGCGGCCCTGGATAACGCTGAAGATGAGCTGAAAAAGCATGAAGAGCCCCTCAAACGGCTCAACCAGGCGGAGAAGAGCAGCAAACGGATGCAATTAGAGAATGACCGCCTGGTCAAGGAGGCTGCCGATGCTCAGCGCAATTTCCAGTCCACCCTAGAGGCCGATCAGAGCCGGCTCATTGAGGAGAATGAGCAGGACTGCCAAAACAGAATGAAGAAGGCGTTCTCCATCATCCACCCGGGTGCAGACTACAACATCTGGGAGCTCGCCTACAAATACGCAGACCTGGCCATTCTGGCTGAAGAGGAGGGCCAGCCGGGGCCCGAACCGTATGAGCAATGGGTGGAAGCCGAGTTCCAGCGAATGCAAGCGGAAGCGGCTGCTTTGGAGGCGACAGTCGAGGATGAGGTTGCTCCTGGCTCCGTCCCCAACACCGACCCAGCTCATCCGGAAGGGAGCCAGGCTCAGGGCGACCGGGTAACAGTGCAGCTAGAGTAGCAACGACCTCCCGGCCTGCGCGCCGTGCATTATCTTGTAATAGCGCCGGAAGGGTCGGATTACTCTGCTGTTGTTTTTTATTTTGAGCACTGATAGTTTCACCGGCTGTGCTGGTTTATCTTGTAAACAATTTAACATTCTCACCGGCTATGCCGGTTATTTCTGCTATATTTCTACCGTTGGTCCGGTTTTGAATGAATTTGCTTCTTTTAATGTCGCATCTTTCTTGCTTTGATAATTTTTGCAAGGATAGCCAAGAAAACCCAGCCGGCATCACCGCCGTCTGTGTCTTCGCAAGCTAGGCAAAGAAATTTGTGAGGGTAGGCAAAGAAATTTGCAAGGGTAGACAAGAGAACCCAGCCGGTATCATTGCCGTCTGGGTCTTCGCAAGCAATTCTATTTTTTTCCTTGTGTAAACTATGGTGGTAGCAATCATGAGTATTGGTCTTTTTCAAAAGTCAAACCATGAATGTTTTTCCGCATGCTTTTTGAATGAATGTGTTTCCGCATGACTTGTTGGGATTAGGGTAGGTAATTGCCCCTGGATAGGAGGCTGGCATAGACGAAATGGTGCCAGGCGGCTATCCATATGCTATAGCGCAAATGCTAACGACTTTAGCTAAGTGCTAAGTGTCAACCGTTTTTACCGATTTGCCGGCTGGGTTTTTGGGAAAGACCTTTTCGAAGGATTTAGGGTGTCAATTTGCCGGTTGGGCTTTTGCAAGAACACCCTTCACAGATTATTGGCCTATCCCAAATTTTTGAGGCCTGCCTTCTCTTAGTCGATTAGGCGGTATGTTGAGTACCGACTGTCTGTTTCGAGATCAGCCTTAATATGGTACTTGATCCAAAGAGGGGGCCGGTTGCATGTTTGGGAATGCTAACCCACAATTCTTTGGTGCTATGGATCACTCAGGCGGTTAAGACCGCCTGATTTTTGATCACTAGAACAATTTTCCACCCAAATGGGAGATGTTCTCTTCGATGAATTCACCCGGATGGGCGTCACCGGCTAGTTCATTAAATTTCCGGGCCCGCTTGTGTTGGGCACAAGACAGGGCGCATGGGAAATAAGTAAAGGGGGCCTCTTGTGTTAGGCACAAGACATGGCGCATGTAGGCACTATATGTAGTAAATCTTTCTCATTAATTATACAGAAATGTACAAAAACTATACAATTTCTAGAAGTAGTACTTTTTGAGATTATCTACATTCCAAGTTCTAGGCAGCTTTCTACCGTCTGGTGTTTCTAGGCGGTATGTGCCGTCTCGTACTTCTTCAAAGATCCGGTAGGGTCCCTCCCAATTTGGGGTTAATTTGCCTTGTTCATTGGCCCTACCGGTTGCTTCCATTTTACGAAGCACAAAATCTCCTACTTTCAGGGGCCGTTTGTGAACCCGCTTGTTGTAGGCTCTTGTCATTCTCAGGCGGTAAATCTCATGACGCAAGGCTGCGTTGCCCCTTCGCTCTGGGAGAAAATCCAATGCAAGCCGCATGGCTTCCCAGTTGGCCGCCTCGTCATATAGCATGATGCGAAGCGTTGACTCATAATGTTCAATGGGGAGCACCGCCTCAGTGCCGTATGTCATAAGAAATGGGGTTTCACCGGTTGCCCCTTTTTCAGTGGTCCTGATGGCCCAAAGGACATGAGGTAGTTCCTCTGCCCATAGTCCACCGGCTCTTTCCACCTTCTTTTTTATACCGTCTGAGATCAGCTTATTGAAGGCCTCAACTTGTGCGTTTGCCTGAGGACGACCAACGAATGCAAAACAATGGGAGATTCCTTGGTCTCCCAACCAGCTCTTGAGGACAGGCGTTTTGAATTGAGGTCCATTATCAAATACCATAGACATTGGAACCCCAAACCGGGTGATGACATTTCTCCAAATGAAGGAGATCACGTCCTTTGTTTTTATGCCTTTGACCGCCTCTGCTTCAACCCATTTGGTGAAGTAATCCACTGCCACCAAAATATACCAGCGACCGCCTGTGGCAGGCATATACGGACCCAAAATATCCATGCCCCATTTTGCAAACGGAACCGGGCTATGAATGACTGTCAATTCAGTTGCCGGTCGATGTATCAGCCGGGCAAACTTTTGGCATTTGTCACACCGTTTCACCAAATTCATGGCGTTTGCCTCAAGAGTGGGCCAAAAGTAACCCTGCAGTCTGGTTCTTCTTGCCAAGGACCTGCCGCCTATGTGTGAGGCACAAAAGCCCGCGTGCAGATCCTCTAGAACCTCTCTTCCCCTTTCAGGGGTTACACACTTTAGAAACGACTGCAGATAACCCTTCCGGAGAAGTTCTCCATGATGCATAACAAAGCTCAGAGCACGCTTCTTGAGCGCCATTGCTTCAGAAGGGTCATCCGGTACGGTACCGTCTGCCAAGTAATCCCGGATGGGGTCCATCCAGGTGGCACTTCGGTCCAGGATACCTACGGGGTGATGATCAATGCTTCTTTTCTCAATGACTTCCCAAAAAACCGTTCTAGGTGCATCACAGGAGGTGGATGATGCCAATTTGGAAAAGGCATCCGCCTGATTATTCTCGGACCGGGGCACCTGACTCAGATGAAATTCATCAAGTGACACAGCCTCATCTCTGACTGCCTGCAGATATTTGGTCATAGCCAGATGGGTGGCCTCGTAGTCACCATTGTACTGGCTAACAATCAATTGAGAGTCTAAGCAGGCGCTGATTTTTACTGCCCCTGCTGCCTTACACATGCGTATACCGGCTAGCAGAGCTTCATACTCCGCCTCATTATTAGAGGCTTGGAACCGGAACCATAGTGCATACTCAAACTTATCCCCTTCTGGAGAATGACATATGACGCCTGCACCACAGCCGTTCACCGTAGAACTACCGTCTACGGATAACTTCCAAACCTGATCAGGATTTTCCGGTTGCACCGGCCTAGTCATCTCGACAATGAAGTCGGCAAACGCCTGACCTTTCACTGCCCGCCTGGGTTCAAAAGTTATCTCGAGGCTCTGAATTTCAACAGCCCACTTGATCATTCTGCCGGATGACTCGATGGTGGTCATTGGGCGCTTGAGCGGCTAGTCTGTATATACAATCACCGGGTGAGCCAAAAAGTAGGGCTTTAACCGTTTGACTGCGACGAACAGGGCCAACCCAAATTTTTCGATCATGGGGTACCGGAGTTCAGCATTCTTAAGCACATGGCTGATGAAATACACCGGTAGCTGATTACCGTCTCTTTCAGCGAGGAGAACGACACTAAGGGCATGATCACAAACGGCGAGGTACATATAGAGGACCTCGCGGGGCAGGGGGCTGACTAGCCTTGGCAACGAATGCAGATGTTGCTTTAGATTTTGGAATGCCATTTCCGCCTCTTCACCCCACTCAAATCTGGACCTCTTCCGGATGGCCTTGAAGAAATAGAGGCATTTGTCACCTGACCGGCTGAGAAATCTTCCCAACGCCGCCAGGAAACCGGTCAATTTCTAGGCTTCTTTTACAGTGCGGGGAGACCGCATGTCAATGACCGCCTGTACTTTTTCCGGATTAGCCTCTATGCCCCTTTGATCGATCAAAAATCCGAGAAACTTCCCAGACTTAACACCAAATACACACTTCTTTGGGTTAAGCATGACCCGGTGCCGCCTGAGTTTGGTGAATGTTTCTCGGAGGTCCAGTAGGTGATCCGTCTGAAGCTTGGATTTGACTATCATGTCATCAATGTACGCCTCTACATTCCTGCCAATCTGATTGATGAAAACGGTGTTTATCATGCGCTGGAATGTAGCCGGTGCATTTTTTAACCCAAACGGCATCACCTTGTAACAAAATAACCCCTGATCAGTGACGAAGGCCGTCTTCTCTTGATCTTTTTTCCATAGAGGTATTTGGTGGAAACCTGAGTAGGCATCCATGAAACTCATCAGAGCATGACCGGCTGTAGAGTCGACCAGATTGTCGATCTTTGGAAGTGGGTAACTGTCCTTTGGGCATGCTCTGTTCAGATCTGTGTAGTCTACACACATCCGCCAAGTACCATTCGGCTTTTTCACGAGGAAAACGTTTGATACCCAATCCGGGTAGTAGCACTGCCGGATGAACCCAGCATCTAACAATTTTTTGACCTCAACCGCTGCCGCCTGAGATCTCTCTTCACCGTGATCCCTCTTTTTCTGCCTAACCGGCTTCTTTTTAGGATCCATGGCAAGCTTGTGGACAGCTAGATCCGGGCTGACGCTTGGCATCTCTTCCACTTCCAAGACAAAGATGTCTTTGAATTCTCTTAGAAGTTGGAGCAGGTCTGCTCCCAACCGTTCATAAGCAACCGTCCCAACCTTGACAGCTTTGTCAGGACAGTTGTCGTCTAAGACGACATCAATGCAGTCACCAGCCGGCTGAGGTCGTTGATCATCTGACCTTTCCCCGGCTAGTGATTGCTATTTTTCTTGCTTGACGGGATCCGTCTGGCCCGCCTTTCTTTTCTTACAGGCTGCCCTTGGAGCCGGGACTGCTGTGTCGCAGTTATCAAGATCTATGGGCTTGCCATCTCCGGCTGCTCCCATAGTAGGTCTGATGTTAGAGAGATAGCACTCCCTAGCCGTCCTCTGGTCCCCCTTAAGAGAACCGACTGCTCCATCGTCCTTTTCAAATTTGACGAGCATGAGTGAAGGAACGATGACAACCTTGGACTCATTGAGGGTCGGACGGCCAAAAATCATGTTGTAGGCGGCGAACTCTTTTACAACTAGGAATTTTCTCACCATGTGGCGTCCTTCCCCCTTTTCACCCAACTGGATGGGAAGATCTATGCTTCCTACCGGATATACTACGCCTCCCCCAAAGCCAACAAGCGGGTGGGGCGCCAGGTGCATGCTACTGGATTTGTACTTGAGCTTGGTCAAGCATTGATAACTCATTAGGTCAGACGAGCTCCCGGTATCTATTAAGATCCGGCCAACTCTCTGATTGTCAACCTTGCATTCGATGGCGATGGGGTCATCGTGAGGCCGTCTGACCTTGCCCCGGTCCTTTTCAGAAATGAGGACCTCAGGAAAGATGTCTTTCGACGCCTAGGTCTCCTCAACTGAGTTAACCAGCTTCCTGATGTTATCTTTGGTGCCCCGAATAGTGGGACCCCCACCGGCAAAGCCGCCTGCGATTGTGAAGATTGTCTCTTCATCCGTTTCTGAATTGGCAAGAACAGCTTTTGCCGCCTGCCCTTTCTTGGCCAGGGTGTTGCCCTTGGCTTTGGGCAGATAAGACTTTAGAGCCCCTTCATCAGCCAGACGGTCTAATAGCCGCCTGAGGCTATAACAACCATTAGTGTCATGGCCAACATCCTCATGGTACTGGCAGTATTTGCTTTTGTCCCGGCTGCCTACGGGGCTTTTCATAACAGCCGGCTTGTCGAGAGACATCCGGTCCTTGATCTCCATGAGGATGGAGGAGCAGTCCTTTGTGAACTCGTACTTGGGAACGTACGGTTCAGATTTCCGTCTGAGCATCTGAGCCGGCTGACCAGATCGGTCAGCCACCCAGACCTCCTTTCTCTTCTTTTCTTCCTTTTTAGCCGGCTGTTGTTGTTGGCGGCTGTCTCTTCGGTCGGATTTTTTGAAATCCGACGGCAGTTTTACAGCACAAAGCTCCGTCGCCTGTATATAGGCTTCAGCTTCCATTAACGCCTCTTGGAGGGTGGGTACCCTTTTTCGGACGAGGTCAAACTTGAAGGTTGACCCATCCTTCAGATCCTTAAAGAAGTCTGTGTAAGCAACTTCGTCAGACAGCCCTTGAATTTGAATTCTCATCAGATTGAACCGCCTGACATACGACCGGAGCCCTTCTCTGTCACCCTGCTGTATTGCCCCCAGATCGAGGCTTGTCTTTTTAGCCGGGATGTTCATTGAGAAGTTTGACGTAAACAAGTACGCCAAGGTCTTGAAGCTGTTGATGCATCCGGCTGGTAAGTTACCAAACCACCGTTGGGAAATGCCCTTCAAGGTAGCCGGGAAACATCGGCACCAGACGGCATCATCCAACCCCTATAGGTACATGAGGTTGGAATAAGCCATTAAATGATCTTCTGGGTTGGAGGTACCATCATAGGCCCCTACCAACACGTTTTTGATCTTGGCCGGCTGTGCCGCCTGGGTTATCTCAGGGGAGAACGCCGAGGGCTGTTCTCCCAAATTCAGCAGGCGCTGCTGCCAATCCATGAGTTGGAACGACTGCTTCACATTTCTGCCAAACGGACCCGTTTGGGTAAAAGGGGATCCACCCAGCCCATTCGGCGAACCAAATAGACCAGCCTGGATCACTTGGGGTCCAGACCGGGCGGATGGTTCGCCCGTCTGACTCCCTAGACTCGTTCCCGTACGCCTGTTAGAGGTGTCACGGAAACTGTCCGGAAAGGTCGACGTTGAAACCGACGCAGACGCCAGACTTCTCTTTTCTTGGAGAAACGTCCAGGCGTCAGAGAATATCTTTTTTGAACCATCCGGCTACAAGTGCCAGATGGGTTTTCTGGGTTCCGCTTGCGGGAAGCGGAGCCGGTTTTGATCGAACCGGAAGCCCTCCCCCTCCTTTGGCTTTGGATGAGGGGTAGGGACCCGGTCCTTGATTGCCTTCTTGTTAGAAGGCTTCTTGGCCGACTGACTCTTCTTGGGAGTAGCTGACCGAATAAGGTTTTGGACCTCGCCTTTGAAACTATTCATGAAGGTCATGAGTTCGTTCCTTGTGACGGGAGCAGAGCCTTCTGCCGCCTGTGCATCTCCAACCGGGTTGCCGGCTGGGTTGCTTGTAGCAGCTTGGATGTTTTCCCGTTCCTTCTTATCCCTGGAACGGGTGTGCTTGATTCTGAAGGACCCGTCTGGGGCCACATAGGTGTCGAGTCCATACTCATCACCGCTTTCATGGTCCGTCTGGACCTCATGCTCGGCTGATGGCCGCTTGTCCTGATCCGGTGGTACAGGGTTAGAAGCCATCTCAGAAGTACTCTCCCCACAAACGGCGCCAAATGTTTCGGGGTTTTCTAAAGTGTCATGCGGGAGAGTTACAATTCCAAGAATGCCCTTCGACCGCCTGTACTTGCAAACCACGAAGACTCCGGTTGGGTGGAGCTCCGCCTCCGACGATCAAGTCAGTGATATACGGGAGGAAGAAAGTGCGTAAAGCGTTAAATTACTTCTCGCGTAATGGGAGAATTCCGCAATTAAGATTGCTCGGTTTTGGTGTAAGTGTATTTATGATTGTGTTGAATGCCCCATTAATGAAGATTCGCCCACTATTTATAGTGGGGAGCATTGGTTCCCCATTTAGGGTTCCTAGGACACGTGTCAGCAGGGGATTGGAGCCCTGTTGACCAATGGCAAGGTGCCACATGTCGCTCAGCCATTGGGCCACGTGGCTGGGGTAATTTTACCCCAAACAGAAGTGATTTTTTTTTTTTTTTTTTTTTTTTTTTTTTTTTTTTTTATAAATGGATTTTTGAATTGAATAATATGAAGGGTTTTATATCGAAGTGAATTGAACAAAATGTTATTTTCTAGAGAGTATACTTGATGAATGGTTTTGAGGATTACAATACGTAAAAATTCTTAAATAAACCTGGTTAATTAACACTAAACTTTAGACCAGCTACCTCTCTTCGAACCTTTTCTTCCTCCATTTTCTTTTTCTTCATAACTCAGCTTTGCCCTTTCTTCAAATTCGCTACAACTTCAAATCGCTTAAATTCTTCTTCAATGGCGAGAACCAGAGGTGGTGGTACATCTAACAAGAGAAGAGGCTGTTGGGCCGTATTTCCAATAAGCCCACAAAGCATAGGACTACCACTAGAAGACTGCTATAGACTAGGATTCTCAGTGCAATCAAACAATGTAAGTAATATAGAAGTAGGAGGAAGCTTGTATATTTGATTGATGATAATTTGAAGATAACAGCTACAAGGTTGTATGTTTAGGGCTACTCTACTACTAGAGAGAATAAACTACTTCTACACTACAATGTGCTTCACAAATCACATAAGTCCTACAGTTCTATTGTTGTTGGTTTATATACCAAGCATTCCCCATTACAAGAAGTACTCCCATAATTAATAGCTATTGTCTTGTACTGTTGTTGTGGCTTTCAGAACATCAAATCAGTCATAAACGAGCAAATGCAACAGCTACGCACTTGCAACGGTTTGTGACTAATGCAATGGTCTTTTGCAACGGTCATGGCTTACGCAATGGTTTATGCAACGGTCCTATCTTTTGTAAGGGGGTTTTTGCAACGGTTCAACTTAAAACAACCGTTTATTGCAACGGTTAAAACAACAACCGTAGCATTAGGTTTCGAACCGTTGTATTTTCTAATGTCACTACAACGGTTTGTAAAATGACACTGTACGTATTTATTATATGATAGTAATATATACAGCTATTTCACCAAATGCCACTGAGCACTTTAATAATTCATCAAATACCATCGCGTTTTTCAAAATTCACCAAATGCCACTGACAAACAGTATAATATCATGTCATGCCATTAATGAGGTCTGCCCGTTAGTTCTCCGTTAATGTGAATTGAAAATTTTGCCCTTATTGTGTTAAATGGCGCCATAAGCCTTTTGACTCCCTGAAATGACCTAATAACTTAAATAATTAAAAGTTGAGGAGTCGAAGTCTTCATCCTCTCACCCTTCTCTGTTCTTCATGCAAAGTCTTCATCAGTCAACCTTACAATTCGATTAAGGTAGAAGCTTTTTCTAAGTCTAAATTTTGATCAGCAATCAGTAGTAGCACGACGTAGTAATTGCGCTTGTATCTAGGGGAACTGAAGTCGTTGTTCGCAAGGAGGGGGAGCAGTAGTAGTCAATCGAAGCTTGAAAAGTGTTGTTACGCTTCCAAACTAGCACGTAAGGTAACACTTTGTCCATCGATCTTCAATTAGAGTACCGATTTTGTCAATTTTTCCTGATAATCGAATTAGGGTTAGGGAATGATTGGTTGAGTTAAATGTTGTGATGTTAAGGTTAAATCATGTTATTTTACTGAATTATGGGTTTGACTGTGGCAAATGTATTTTTTTGTATGTTAGGGTTACACTTTTCTGTGATTTTGATTCATTAAAATGAGATTTTGTGAAGTGTTAGAATATTTTGTGGTTTGGCATGTGTGTTAGGATGTGAATTGTGTGTGTTTTGAGTAACTTGGTAATTTTTGTTGATAGGATGAGTAAAGTGTGGTTGAATGTCCATTGTAGAGATGGTGGTTTTGATGTGTTGGTTGATGATACAACCCGTACTAGTTTAATGGATTTGTTTGAGTTTATGTTTAAGGACTCTGTCAATCAAAATGTGTGGCTCCCTAAGTACTTTGCTTTTCTTGTTAACAAACCTATAACTAATAGGAAACTGGAGTTATGTGTTGATGGTGATATGTTGAAAATGTGGGAGTGAAATGTGGGTAAAGAAACAATAAATGTATGGTTGGAGGAAAGGGAAAATCCTGGTTTGGTGTTTAAGGATGCTGAAGCTAGTTGGCATAGAAGGTTAAAACAGAAAGCTCAGAGGGAGCTTGATGAACAACAATCTTACACTGTTGTTGTAGAGGTCCTGTAGTTGTTGCTGAGGACTCAGGAGTTGAGTATGTTAGAGTGTTTCACACTCTAGTAGCTGATGAGGTTTTCCCAGGCCCACCCCAGGTGGGACAAAGTTCTCAGCCAGAAAATGGTTCCCAGCCATCAACTCCACCAAAATATTCTCAACCCACTTCTCTTCTTAACTAGTCGAGAACAAAAACTGTTAGGAAGAAAATGACACCGAAGAAAAGGAAAACTACAGCAAAACACCACCTCCTACTGATGCATCGATCAGAACCCCGGAACCCTCTCCAATTCCAGCAACAGCCCCACCACATACACCACAACCTTCTCCAAACACAGCAACATCCCTACCACTAACACCACAACCCTTTCCAAACTAAGCAACATTCCCACCACCAACACCACAACCCTCTCAAAACCAAGCAACATCCCCACCACCAACACCACAACCTTCTACAACCCAAGCAACACCCCCACCCCAAACAATACCACCTTCTACTATAATCTCATCTTCTAGTGCAGAACCTACAAATGTGAGAAGGGGGGTAGATCTAGACCCTCAGGTTTTAGAACAAAAAAGTGCTGGAAAAAAGGTTGCTAAGGGAAGTTAAGAGCAAGGTGTGAGTTTAAGGAGATCAGGAAGAAGTAGGAAGTCACCAGCTAGGGTTGAGACCAGTGATGATAGTACTGAGGATGATAAATCTGATGATGATGACAGTGATGATGATGATGATTACATAGAATATGGCAGTGAGCTAGATGATGATGATGCTGATCTTGCTAGCTTCATAGAGGAAGAATTTGAATATTTATATGATGACATTCCTGTGAAGCAGTTTGAAGATTACCTTGATGGGAGTTCAACTATGGTCAAGACTTATAAGAATGGCAAAGTCTGGACTCACAAAGAATTTCGAGCCATTACACTAGAGCCCTAGTTAATCTTTGCAGATAGAGAATCATTCATGGAGAATAATTACACTTGGTACAAATACTTCCTGGCCACCCTCAAGGGTGTGGCTCAAGACTTGTTCAACAGTCTGCCTGTCAGATGCATTAATTGCTTTCCAATTCTCAGCTTATTTTTGGAAACTTCTCCTACAATATATACCCTGGAAGACTAGACTTAACTTGGCGACCATCGTCCAAGGAAATAAAGAGGGGTTGCGTTTATACATACAGAGGTTCAATATGGAGAAGACTCAAATTTAGAATCTGCCCGATGAAATGGCCTACTCGGAGTTCCTTCGATGTTTAAGGCATAATGGTTTCAAGTTTGATCTGATCAGGAAGAAGATTCGGACATACGCAGGTATTCTACGGGAGGCCGAATCATATATTGTGGCAGCTGATTTCTGTTCGCTGACAAAGTCAGAAGAGCCGGCCAAGGGGCCGAGAAGAAACCATCTTCTCAGCAAGACTCGGCCGGCAAAAAGAAGGAAGGAAACAACAAGAGAAAAGGAGTCTAGGTGGCCGACTGCCAACAGACAAAGTCAAAGAAAGCCAAGACGTACGAGCCTCAGTATGAGTAAAACAAATATTGTTATTCAATTTTGATGGAGATTAAAGACAAGTTTGAGTTTGAGAAGTCTCAGCCTTTGAGAAGGCCGACCTAGTACATAAACAAGATCAAGTACAGTCATTACCACAAGGATGTGGGGCATGACATGACTACAACAATTCGAAGAGGTTGCTTCATAAGCTAGCCGAGAAGGGCATGCTTAACTCGTGCGTTTTGATGTCCAAGTTCACCTACTCTCGGGCAAACAAAAAATCCAAGAAGAAGAAGGAAAAAGAAAAAGAAGATGATGGAAACATGACCGTTATATCAGGCGGCTTTGTTGCAGGCGGACCGATTATGAAAGGAATTAAGAAAGATGCTTGGAATTTTGAGAATGTGATGCACATCGAAGGGGTAAAGGCTGAGCCCTTCCTAGAAAGTGACGGTTTGTGAGGCAGACCGAGGCAAAATCAAGGCTCCTCACAATGACCCCATGGTGTTCATCTTGTAAGTCGCCAATTTGAAGGTCGGACAAGTACTAATAGACATAGTCAGCTCGTTTGACATAATTAGTCTAGCATGCTTGAAGAATTTGAAGTTCCCAGAGGACGCCCTACAGGATATCTCTCACCCGTTGGTTAGGTTTGGTGGGAGCATTATCCACCCGGTCGGACGGATAGACTTACCCGTCCGATTGGGCAGAAAGGAGAGGGAAGGGACATGGTCGTTCGCTTCCTAGTTGTTAAAGAGCTTACTGGCTATAATGATATCCTTGGCCGCCCAACTTTGACATCAGCAAAGGCAGTAATTGTCCCTCACTTGATGCTGATGAAGTTTAAGCGGTCGAATAGGAAGATAATGCAATTAGCTGTCCCTAAAGCCAACAACGCGTGGACATGGAAAAGCGTCCGAGGAAAACTCTAAAGAAGGGTCACTCCAAGCATACCAGGTTGGCCAGAAGCGCAAGTCGATCAAGAAAGAGCAAGCATAGAATCTAATGACCGTCGGCCGGCTAGAAGAGTTGAGGCCACGGCTGGCCGGCGATCATATGGACATAGTGCTTGCCCCAGACCAGCCTGATCGGACGGTCAAAGTGAGCACTATGGCCATAGGCTTGCTTGGGGACGACCTGGTGAATCTGTTAAGAGAATTCAGAGATGTGTTTGCTTTAAAAGTTCATGAAATGTCGGGTATTAGTCTAGAATTGGCAGTTCACAAGCTGGCTGTGAATCAGGTTGTAAGACCGGTCCAACAGAGAAAGAGGAATCATGGAGAAGAGAGGAATCAGGCGGCATTCAACAATGTTACTACCCTAATTGGGTAGCTAATGTAGTTCATGTCAAGAAGTCGAATGGAACTTGGAGGATGTGTGTAGACTACACCGACCTTAACAAGGCATGCCATAAGGATAACTTTCCCTTGCCTAAAATTGACCATCTAGTTGATTCAACGGCTGGGCATGCCCTGATGAGCTTTATGGGCACATACTCCGGATTCCATCAAATCCCTCTGTGGGAGGAAGACCAAGAAAAAAAAGCATTTGTGATCGAGCAGGGGTTGTATAGCTATAAAGTTATGCCATTTGGCCTGAAGAACGCCCTTGCTACATTTCAGAGACTTGTGAATACGGTCTTCAGAGATCAAATCGGCCAAAACATGGAGGCCTATATTGATGATATGATTGTTAAATCAAAGAGACCGTTCGATCATTTAAGTGACCTTCGAGAAGCATTTACTAAACTCAGGCGGCATAAAATGATGTTAAATCCAAAGAAATGTGTCTTTGGCGTTGAGTCCGGAAAATTTCTCGGATTTTTTATTATCAGCACGGCATTGAGGCCAACCCTGAAAAGATCCAAGCGGTCTTAGATATGAAATCGCAAAGAACCATAAAAGAAGTTCAAAGATTGATCGGCTACTTAGCTACACTCGGACGATTTTTATCAAGATCAAGGGATAAGTGCCGATATTTTTTCCAGACTATCAAGAAGAAAGCAATGTTCGAGTGGATAGAGGAGGCCAAGGAAGCCTTCGTACAGTTGAACAATCATTTTCATACCCTTCCTCAGCTCGTCAGTGCACTCAAAGATGAAAAGCTATACATCTATCTTGCTATTTCAGATCACTCTTTAAGTGTCGTCCTGCTTGCTGAAAGGGACGGCCATCAGATCCCTGTGTATTTCATTAGCCACGTTTTGCACAATGCCGAGCTTAGGTATCCACCCATTGAAAAGATCGGCTTGGCATTGTTCATGGCATCGAAAAAGCTAAGGCCATATTTTCTTGCTCATTCAATTTTAGTCTATACGGACCAACAGTTGAAGAAGCCGTTCACAACTAAACCTGGGCACGGGCCGAGGTGGCTCGCGTGCCGCTCGGCACGGCCCGGTCTTCGACGGAGCACGGCACGGCCCGACACCGAGCCCGGCATGGCACGACTGTCGATTTTTGTGCCACGGGCGTGCCACGGACAGCCTGCTGGGTTTTCAGGCTCGGCCCGGCACGAGCACGACTAGGGCCTGGCGTACTGGCCCGCCACGTGGCACGAACACCAGGAACGACACGCGTACTCGGCCCGCAGGCACGGCCCACCAGGCACGGCGTTTGTGCCGGCCCGGCACGGCCCGCGTGCCCACCCAGAAAAACGGTAATATTACCGTTTTTTGCAACGGCTAATTGCACAATTAGCCAAAAAAAGGCTAGTTAACGGCTAGTTTTTGGCCAATTAGCTCCCCAAAAATTCTATAAATACCCACCTCCATTCACTTCCCAAATTACAAAATCACAATCTTTTCTTCTTATCTCTTAATCTCTTATATTCTCTAAATCTCTAATAATCCATATTTTCTTAAATTCTCTAATTATTCTCTTAAATTCTCTTATTATTTTCCTAATATCGGAAAAAAATTAAAAAGTTCGTAACCGTAATTAGTGGAGCGTTGAAGCACGGTTGTAAGATCTAAACTAATCTTTAATTTATTATTGTTATTATTAGAGTAATCTTGTTTAATTATTATTGTTGTTAATTGTTATTGTTGTTGTTTTTAATTATCATTATTGTTACAATTATTGTTATTATTTATTATTGTTGTTATTGTTATTGTTATAATTGTTGTTATTAATTATTATTATTATTGTTATTTTTGTTGTTAAAATTGTTGTTATTAATTATTATTATTGTTAATCACTTTTTATTAAAAATCTAATTGTTAATTATGGCATCGAACAACCCATCATCTATGGGGGGGGGGGGGGGAGGGGAAAGGCCGACTTGGCCGTAGTAGTAGTTCTAGGGAACAACCTAATACAACGAGCCCCCAAATTCCGAATCCAACCAATGACCCCGGTTACTTCCCCCCGAGCTATGAGCCATTTAGGCACGATGGTAGTTCCGGTTTTCAACCCTATAATATGTCGGGTTTTCCACCACCATCACCAAACCAATTTCCACCACAACCACCAAACCAATTTTCACCATCAAACCAATTTCAAAATCCACAACAATTCCAACAATTCGGTCAATTCCCACCTAATTATTTTGGTGATCAACAAAACTATTATTCTAGCCAAAGTAGCCAAGAAAGTACCCAAATTCCCTCCGGTTCTACCCCTTTTACTACTACTACTAACCCAAATACACATTATGAATGGTTAACCGAAATTGATATGGTACTTTTGAAAAACCGAAGGAGTGAGGTATGACGTTATTTCGTCCTAAATAAACCCTACCAAACATATGCAAAATGTAAAACATGTAATGGTGTATTCTCGGCAGTATCCAAATCCGGGAAGGGACACTTAACTGGACACATGAAAGCTTGTGCACAACCAGCTAGTGATCCAACCCAGCCAAAAATTTCTCAATACCATCCATACGGCTTTACCTACAACTATGAGAGGGATAGGGATGAATTAGGAAAAATGATAGAACACGCCGAACAACCTTTTCTTTTCTCGGAAAGTGACCCATTTAACACTTACATTAACAAAGCACTACAACCCCAACATAAAAGAATCTCTAGAAAAACCGTTCGTTCTGCCGCCATGAAAACCTTCCTAGAGTACAAATTGCGGTTACAAGCCGAATTGAGGGACCTTAACTGTAGGGTGTCTTTGACAGCCGATGCTTGGGATATTGGTTATAAATACCACTATTTATGTGTGACTTGCCATTGGGTAGATGATCAATGGTTGTTACAAAAAAGAATAATACATTTCAAAATGCTGGAATACCCACACACCGGCATTAACATTGGTCACCATTTAATGCAAGCAATAGACGAATACAACCTTCGAGAGAACATGATGTCTATGACTTTTGACAATGCAACCTCTATGACATACACAGCTAATCTTGTCAAACAAAACTTAAGCGATGTAATATTAGACGGTGATGCTCTTCATACTAGATGTGTTTGCCATGTACTTAACTTATGTGTACAGGATGGAGTTCGGGCAATTGGCCCATACTACAACAAAATCAGAGATGCTATTATGTCTATCAATAGCTCAAACGTGAGATACCAAGAATGGAAGAGTTTTCTAAGACAACAAAATATAAGGGCAATAAAAATCAAAACCGATTGCCCAACTAGGTGGAATTCCACCTACGACATGTTAACCAAGGCAATTGAGTACAAGAGCCCGTTAACAATATTTTACAACAAAAAATTTCCACAAACTGCTTTATATGATGATGCTTGGTATAACTGTGAAAGATATATGCAATTTTTACAGTTATTATATAACATGACGTATTGTTTTTCTTCTGTTTACAATCTTTGTGCTCAAAACTTTCTTTCTAATGCATGTTTACTCGCCCAACTTTTCGCTGATCATCGCAACCAAAGTGATTATGATCAGTATCTTCCAGCAATGGAAACAAAGTGGCGTAAATATTATAGTGAAATTCCTTTGATTTATATTTTTGCTTCCATATTAGATCCTAGGCAAAAGTATGATAACACATTTATGTTAGTTGACATTTACTTTCAATGCATGCTTCTTGACGATGATGTAGAAAACTATAAGACTAATGTGAAGGATCAGTTTTTTTATTTATATAGAGTCTATGAAGCCAAATATGGCACCGTTCCTCGCTCAGGCCTTCTCAATCATCCAAAAACGTAAGTAAGAAGGCCAAACATTTATTTTCACAAGCTACTAACTTGATTTCAAGGTTTTTAGGTGATTCATCAATCAGGAGAACGCAAAGCGACGTCTCGGAGATGCAGATGTACCTGAGTTACGACTTCACCAAAGGCATGGACAACGATGAGATAAACAGCCTCGACCTCCTTGCATGGTGGAAACAACAAAGCTCGAAGCATCGAACTTTGGCGGCAATGGCACGAGACATTCTTGGTATCCAAGTCTGCTCTGTTGCCTCCGAACGAGCTTTCAGCGCATCCGGAAGGGTTCTAGGCGATAGAAGAACAAGTCTAAAACCCGAAACACTAGAAATGTGCGTGTGTTTCAAAGATTGGTTGGATGCGGAAAATCGCTCACAAGACCGTTCTTACGAGGACAACGACAACGATGAAGGAACCTCTGCTTCCGACCGTTCGGGTTCGGCTAGTTCCCAATCTATCCAACTAGCCGAAGAAGCCGAAGCCGAAGCCGACGACGAAGACGAGCAACAAGAAGAATAGACAATTTTTGTATATTGTACGATTTTAATCATTATCAATATTATCATTTTCCAATTTTTGTTTAATACCATCATTGTACGATTTTTATCATTGTTATCATTGTACAATTTTCTCAACTCAAGTAATAATAATATGAAGTACGCATTATACACATCCAAAGTCCAATTTGCCTTTTTTTTCCCGTTTTGTTATAATTTTTAAATTCATATTAAAAAAAAAAAATTATACCAATTAGGCAATTACTAATACAAAATTATATTTAATAAATTATAAACATTAAATTTTAAGGTAATAGTATAAAGTAAATATATAAATATAAATATTGAATATACAAAATTATAAAACATAAATATTCAACTTAATTTATTTTATACCTTATAATTTTATAACTTATAACTTGTAAAACTTATAATTATAATTTTATAACTTATAAGTTATAATTATAATTTTATAACTTATAAGTTATAAATTTTTATAACTTATAAATTATAATTATAAATTTTTATAACTTATAAATTATAATTATAAATTTATATTTTTATAAATTATATACATTGTAATATAAGTTATAATTTTATAACTTATTTAAAAAAAAAAAAAAAAAAAAAAAAAAATCTGGAAACTGCCCAACCCGCAGCCAGCCCGCCAACCCAGCACGCAGGTCGGCACGTGGCAGGCACGACACGAGCCCGCCAGGCACGAGGGCTGTGCCAGGCCGTGGGCTGACCTGTGAAAATGGTCGGTACGGCACGACACGAAGTTTTGGGCACGCCGGCACGACCGGCACGGCACGCCGTTGATCGTGGCCCGCCAGGCACGGCCCGCGGCGGCACGGCACGACGCTCACCTTTATTCACAACATTGGAGGCTAGTGGCCGAATGCTTAAATAGGCCTTAGAGTTGAGAGGATTTCATGTATTACTTTCGAGCCCCGAAAAGCAATTAAATGCCAAGCCATTGTAGATTTCTTGGCCAAAATGACACGGTCGGATCTACAACTGGCAGGGGATCAGATCTGGAAAGTTTATATTGATGGAAGTGCAACAACGACCGGATGCGGCACTGGTATCATTTATCTTTCTCTGAAAGGAGACAAGTTTGAGTATGCTTTGAGATTTCAGTTTCCAGCTTATAACAACAAAGCTGAGTATGAAGCCCTTCTGGCCGGCCTTAGAATGTGTAAGGAGGTCGGGGCAACAAAAATAGATGCCTGCTCGGACTCTTAGCTGATAGTCAGCCAAGTGAATGGTGACTACAAGGTTAGGGAGCCGACAGTGAATGATGAAGTATCTACAAATGGTGAAGGACGAGGCCAAGAGCTTAGAGCACTTCACACCACAACAAGTTCCCCGGTCCGAGAATCATCAGGTGGACGCCCTCTCCAAGCTAGCATCCTCGGCATCATGTGATGCTCACAGATATGTGTTATGGGAAGTTAAGGAAAAACGAAGTATTGATGCCGAGCTCGTACAAATCATTGACAGAAGCTCTACATGAATTGACGGAATTATCTCCTCTCTCAAGAATGGAGTTCTTTCGGACAACCCAAAATAGAGCTGATTAATGAAGAAAAACGAGGCATGGTTTGAGATGAAAAGGGAGGACTTGTTCAAAAGAGCATTTGTAAAGCCCTACTTGAAATGCATTGCGCCCGAGAGAGGGCATGAGGTGCTGGAAGACCTCCACCAAGGGCATTGAAGATCACACATAGGCGGATGAGCCTTAGCTGAAAAAGTTACCCATCTGGTTTTATTGGCCGAGCATGAATTTAGACGCCATGGAAATGGTGAAAAAATGTGACAAGTGTGTTGGGTTTCGTAGTATCCGATACTACGCGAAATGAAACCCTCCCAAAATCCGCACACAAATTAAAGTAACTAAACATGCATATTAATTAACAATACATAATTAATTAACAAAGAGAGAGAGAGAGAGAGAAAGACGATCATACCTTTGATGCGTGCTTTGCTCGTTTTAGAGCTCGTACTTGAAAGCGTAGAGCTTCGCAAATGCACAAGCCTCCAACGACTGTCATCCTCGAGACCCGACTCGAACGGCCCCTTCCCCGAAGCTTAGTCAGGGCTAGACCAAAGAACTTAGAGTATTACAATGAAAGTTTTCTCGCTTGTGGAGATCCTTTCAAGTTCACAACTCAAGTGCCCTTTCCCAATGCCAAATGATTGGTATTTATAGGGAAAGGAGCCCTTGATTCCAATCTCCCATTAATTTGGGAAAGTTGGTAAAAAAGCATTTATTCAATTTAATTTAATTCAAAAATAAATTAAAATGCAAATGAATCAACAAACAACAAGTGTCAAGTAGAGAGTAAGGGGTTAGGTTAGGACCACAAGGGGGGGGGGGGACCATCCACCCCTTGCTCCCCAAGTAATCCCTCAACAACCAAGCCAACAAGCATGTGCTAGCTGGTGGCCTACCTTGGCATCCAAGGTAGCCTCGCTGGCGCCTAGCACCATGGCTGAGCCAGCCAGCTAGCCAGCATAATCCCACGCAAAGCCAGCAGGCCACGCACGCTATTTGGGCTACTGTTGCTACTGCGTTTCTTATCTAGGCAACGCCTAGCTGTTGCGATGCTTTTGCTAGGTGCAGCCCAGCACGCAAACACGTACAGCCCGTAGCACACACACGCATAGCGTGCTGCTGCTGCTGATATGATGCTTATGCTAGGCGCAACCCAACATGTTACTACCTCACGCGCAAGGCTCGGCTAGCATGCGTTGCTGACCTTGCTTGCGATGGTGCGTACTGGCTTCTGCCATGCCTAGCATGTGCGGCCGGCCCTTTGCAGGCCTTGCTTTGCACGCATGGCTGGCTTGGCCAGCATGCTCGGCCCTGCTAGGTATGCTGAGATTGCGGCTGAGCCTTGCCTTGCGGCAATGGCTTTGACTAGCCATGCTAGTCATCCTATCCCTCGATTGGCTAGTCCACTTCGAGGCTAGGATTTTCTCGTGCGATGACTTAGTTTTTGCTTGATTTCTCGTCTCGTCGATTCCTAAATTCGACTCGACTTACGACGCTCGGTTTCCAATGCTCTAAGCTCGGAATCCGATGTCTATGTTCGTAATACTCTAATGACTTATTTAATCCTTCGGATTAATTCGTCGTTTCGGTTTGGTTACTCGATTGGGTGTGACCCGAAGGGTTTAGTCAAGATTAAGGTGTAATATTAATTATGCATTAATATTACTGATAGGAAGCGGGCTCCAGTTAGGCATTTCGATCACTTGACCTCACTGAATAATTAGCTTTCTAATAATTCCAAACCCTCTATCGGAATAATACACTTGTTCGAAGGACACCATTCCTTTCAATCTCCCACTTGTCCTTCCGAACAAATGCATTGTTGATGTATATCCTATTTCCTATGTCACTTAATGTCTCTTCATGAACTATAAGATAAGATTCTTCGTCATCCTTATTACGTCCAGAAGTGTTTCTCGATTTCCGAGTTCGACTGTCAATAAGCAGATGATTTCTAAAATCCATCTGAGCACGACCATGCATTTTCACATTCTCGCTCTTCGAAAGGCCTTGCAAAAAACAAAAACATGTTCCCTATTGTTAATAGGGGGACATCCATACTTGCATTGTTAGCTTCCCTTACTAAGAGGACCTAGCTGCCCGAGTGTTGCCGTTATAATCCCTATGTACGGTAGACGTTTGACAACATCAAAACAAACTAGTACTCAAATAAGAGAACTTACATAACTCATGGTCAAGGAAAGAGGTTTCGATAGCTATAATGAGAAATATACTTATGACGATTCTAAATCTATCAAAGTATTCTCATAGGTCGATCCGGTATAGTTCCAAACAAATACCTGTGCAAATGATTTATGACAATTATGTCCTTGTAGCACAAGAAACGGTGCTATAAATCATACTACACACTAATTTCAAGTGGTCATTAATCGTCTATCATTTAAATAACCTTGATTAGGGATAATTTTCCATTAAAATATTCAATGTTCACTTAACAGGTGTTTCTTAATCCAAGAAATTGTCTTGATACCTTGTTTTGAATATATTCTCAAAAATCGAATCGACTCATTATTTAATTCTAAACCACAATTAAATAGAAATGGAGTGATAATAATTTACAAAAAATTAAATTACTCCAAAACCGAATGGTTCAACATAGTGTTTTACATTAAAATCCTCAAAATTAATTAAAACACATGAACAGGGAAATCAAAGCCAAATCTCCAACGTGCCTGATTCCCATTGCCTCAACGTGCTTGTTGTGTTTCACTTGAGGCAAATGTTTAGTGAGTGGATCGGCTTTATTGTCGTCCGTTCCAACCTTACAAATTTTGATGTCACCCTCGGACTTCCATTCCTTATCATGTGAAATCGCCTCTTGACATGTTTGACCTTCTGATGTTCCCTTGGCTCCCTGGCCTGAGCAATAGCTCCATTGTTATCACAATAGAGATCTATCGGACCCTTAATTGAGGGTACAACATCAAGTTCACCAACGAACTTATGAATCCAAATTGCCTCCTTAGCAGCTTTTGAAGCTGCCAAGTATTCGAATTCAGTTGTAGAATCTACGGTTGTGCTTTGCTTAGCACTCTTCCAACTAAATGCTCCTCCACTTAGACATAATATGTACCCTGATTGCAACTTGAAGTCGTCTCTGTTAGTCTGGAAGCTTACTTCGGTTTAACCTTTAACAACCAAATCATTACTCCAACCATAGACCAGAAATTTATCCTTGTTCCTTTTTAGGTACTTTAGGATATTCTTGGTCGTAGTCCAATGCCCCTCTCTGGGGCCAGATTGGTATCAACTCGTAGCACTTACGGCATACGACACATTCGGCCTAGTACATATCATGGCATACATGATCGATCCAATAAGCGTTGCATATGGAATCTGATCCATCCTCTCCCGCTCATCAGGTGTCTGTGGATACTGCTTCTTGCTTAGAGTTATACCATGTGACATGGGAAGGTGCCCTCTCTTGACCTCCTGCATGTTGAATCGTGCCAATACCTTATCGATGTAAGTACTTTGGCTAAATCTAATCATATTCTTTATAGATCTTGATGCCTAATATGTATTGTGCCTCTCCCAAGTCCTTTATTGAAAAACACTTTCCAAGCCAAGCCTTTACAGACTCTAACATTGGAATGTTGTTTCCAATGAGCAATATGTCGTCGACATATAAGACGAGGAATGCGATTTCATTCCCACTGACCTTCTTGTAAACACAAGACTCATCTGGATTCTTGATAAAACCAAACTTACTAATGGCTTCATCGAATCGCAGATTCCAACTTCCGGTTGCCTGCTTTAATCCATAAATGGACTTCTTAAGCTTGCATACCTTCCCAGCATTACTTGGATCAACAAAGCCTTCCGGCTATGTCATGTACACAGTTTCTTCCAAAATGCTATTAAGGAAGGCAGTTTTGACATCCATTTGCCATATTTCATAATCATAATATGTGGCAATTACTAGGATCATCCGGACGAACTTAAGCATGGCGACTGGCGAAAAGGTTTCATCATAATCAACGCCGTGAATTTGCCTGTAACCTTTTGCCACCAATTTAGCTTTGTATACATATACATTTCCATCTTTGTCGGTTTTCAACTTGAAAATCCATTTGCAACCGATAGGTGTGTAACCTTCGGGCAAATCAACCAAGTCCCAGACTTAATTTTCAAACATGTAGTCCATGTCGGATTTCATAGCCTCTTGCCATTTTGCAAAGTCGGTGCTCGTCATAGATTGTTTGTATGTCGCTGGCTCATCTCCATCCACAACTAGGATGTCTTGAACCTCGGTTAAGACAACACCGAGATATCTATCTGGTTAAGATCTTGGCCGTTGCGACCTACGCAGGGTAATAGGTTGAGCATTTGCATTGTAGGTTTTACTCTGACCAATGTCAACAACTGCTTCTAAAGCACTTTGATTGTTAATTTTGTCAGTTTGACTTTGTTACTCGCCCTCTCGAACTTCATCGAGTTCAATTTTCCTCCCACATATCATTTTGGAAATGTGCTCCTTCTCCAAAAAGACACCATCACGAGCAACAAACACATTGTTCTCGGATTTGTTGTAGAAGTAATACCCCTTGGTTTCTTTAGGGTATCCCACAATGAAACACTTGTCTGTTTTTGGGTGAAGTTTTGTCAGAAATTAATCTCTTGACATATGCTTCACAACCCCAAATATTAAGAAAAGACAACCTTGGAGGTTTCTTCGTCCATAATTCATATGGACGAAGGAGCACGGTTCAGTGTTAGTGCCACAGTTAGAAGTGCATGTCCCCAAAAAGAGATAGGAAGTTCACTAAGACCCATCATCGATCGGACCATGTTTAACAAGGTTTGATTCCTCCTTTCGGACACTCCGTTCCATTGTGGAGTTCCGGGAGGTGTTAACTCCGTTCCTTTCAAGTGATCGTCGAATTCGTGGCTCAAATACTCGCCACCTCGATCCAATCGAAGTGCTTTGAATTTATGCCAAGCTGATTTTCCATTTCACTTTGAAACTCTTTGAATTTCTCAAAAGATTCAGATTTGTTCGTGGTAGGCGTGTCGCGTACCTAACAAAATATAACCTAACTGACCACTACTATGTAGCAGGGCAAAAGGGTTGAATCCCAAGAGACTAAGGTTCAAAAATAATTAAATAGACTCAAATTCCTACTAAGCAAGAATCAATAATGTGTATGGAAAATTCGAAAATAAACTGAAGAATATGAAGAAATCAAGTAATTAAAACATCCAAGATCAAGTATCACCACAATTATGACCGATGCAATTATATTTCTACCCCTAACATACAATTCCAATTGAACGGGGAAAAGTAAACCCTAATCAATACCAAAGACCTCTCTCGAGTATCAATGGCTTCCCTAACATACAATCAAGCCTATTCTCATGGTATCATGCATATTAGAGACATTAAACACATTACTCTCACTTCCCAATTATCAAACCCAACTACTCTCGTGTTGAATATCAAACCCTAAATTGATCTACTCAAATCCGTTTAAACCCAACTCTCGTTGTGATAGAAACAATGGAATAATCGCAATACTAAATTACGTCTAACCTAGTATTGGCATAATCACAATCAATTTAGCATAGCAATTGCAAAATTTATTAGAGAATTTAAAGATTTAATTCATGCATCAATTATAATTAGGGTACCCTAGATCTTGGAATAGGGAATCTACTCACACATATTGAAAGAAACAATAACAATAATAATTACAGAAAACATAATTAAGGAATAAAAGATGAAAATAAAATACCGAATCTTAAATTAAATTGAAGGTGGAAAGTATAAATCTTGAATCTTGAATTACAAAAGTAAAGGAAATAAAATAGAGAACTAGTTCTTAACAATGTGAATTGAAAAATAATATAAACTTAATGAATCCCCCAGAAAAACAAAGCTAAAGAATATATATACAAGCCCAAAAAGATAAGAAAATCGGCCAAGCCTTGGCGCACAAGAATCCCAGGAGGCACGGACGTGCCTCTCCATAGGCACGGACGTGCCTCTCCATAGGCACGGACGTGCCTCTCTAGAAATAAAAACACTGCAGAGTCTGTCTTCCAGGCACGGACGTGCCTGCTCTGCTGCGCGTATCACTCATCTTAAATCAGTCATAACTTCATATCTGGAGCTTCGTTTGAGGCGAGTAATATATCGTTGGAAAGGTCTTCAAGTCTACTTTCTAATGCAATTTGAATCACACCATTATAATTTGTATACCAAAATTTATGAGCATAATAGTGAATAGGTGTCATATTTGTCTAGTATTTCATCAACGTTTTGCTTCATTTCCACTCAATTAGCTCCGTTAATCCTGAAATACATCAAAAACAACGAAACTACCCATAAAATCATCGAAACTAAACCAAATTACACCAAAATGGACTAAAATACTCGACTTATCAGTTCGACATAAGGTAGACATAGCCATATCTACTATAGTCATCGGTGAAGGTAATGAAATATTAAAATCTTGCCTTGCGGGTGTACTCATTGGTCCACATATATCCGTATGTATACCACTCAATAAGTCACTAGCCCTTTCTCCTAACTTGGAGAATTTGTTGCTTTATCATCTTGCCTAATAAACATCATTCGCATTTTCAAACGACTCTAAGTCGAATGAGTTAGGAATACCTTCATGGAGAAGTTTCTTGATGCGTTTGATGTTAATGTGGCCAAGACGACAATGCCACAAGTAGGTTTGATTAGACTCAATGGTCTTAGCTCTTTTGGCGGTATCATCAATGTTATAAACTTGTTTGTCTAGAGAAAGCACATGAAGACCATTTTCTGAATATGCCTTACCATATAAAACATTATCGAAGTAAAGCGAACAACTATTGTCTTTTATTTGAAATTCAAATCCCTTGGCGTCCAACACCGAAATTGAAATAATGTTTTTGGTAACTCTTGGAACATGATAACTGATTAGGGGATTTTTATCCACCAATCACCGTCTGACAAGTGGACCAACCAGGTTCCGCCACGTGTCCTTCACGAAGGCCAACAGGAGCCTGCCACGTGTCAGTCACGGATACGTCCTCTACGGACCACTTTAGACACGCCACGTGTCCACCCATGCCAAATGGGAAAACCGGCCATCAAGGCCCAATCCAGTCTAGAGGCCCGATCAGCCCTAGGTTTACCTTAAACCTAGAGAGTGGCACGCTTCTCAAGGCTATAAATACTTAATTAATCCTCATTAGTTAGGGAATCGAACAATCGAAGAACAGAGATATTACGGAACACCAACAACCGGCTAATCTCGCTAACGACGCAGATTACCAACACTAAGCACTCTCACCTAGAGAGATCTTATTACTTTAATTTCCGTACTAATTACTCCTTAATCAGGTACTAACTTGACCGTTGGAGGCGGAGCTCTCAGGAGTCTCCGTTATTTTGCAGGTACAGGCGTCCGGTTCCAGTCTCGGAATTGTAACTCTCCCGCAGGACATCAGAAAACCCCGAAACATTTGGCGCCGTCTGTGGGGAGAGTACTTCAGAGATGGCATCCAAGTCTGTACCGACTCCAGAAGAGAGGCGTCCCCTAGACGACCCTCAAGTTCAGTCGGACCATGATACCGAAAGTGAATTTGAAGTTGAAACTCATACAGCTCCAGACGGGACCCTAAGGGCCCGACGTACCCGTCATACCGAAAGGAGGGAACGGGAGCATCTTCAAACAGGAAGCGAGCCAGCAGGCGCACCGCTTGCTCGGCAACAGCCGACTGATGGGTCTGCTCCCATCACAAGGGACGAACTCATGACCTTCATGAGGGACTTCAAGGGAGAGATTCAAGAGTTGATCAATAAAAAGCCGCCTGCTTCAGTCAAAGAGCAGTCGGCCAAGAAACCTTCCACTTCACTGAAGAGGAAGCCAGTTCAAGGGCGAGAGGCGACTCCCCATCCTAAATCCAAGAAGCGGGAGCCACCTGCTCTTGATTTTACAAAACTCCGTTATCCTACGGGAAATAGGAAACCGGTTCGTCATATTCAGGCGGACGGGTCAAAGCAAACGTTCACAGATGCTCGGCTCCTGCTAGAGCAGAAGAAGAGTGACCGATTATCAGAGTCGGCTTCTACTTCAAATTTTCAAGACAGTTTGCGAAATGCCTCCATGAGGCATACTCAGTCGTACCATGAGAGTCAGTCAGGCGGCACCTCCCGTCAGTCCGGCTTTCATAGTGCCCAGGCGGTACCAAACTTACCATTTGTGCCGCAACAACAGTATTTTATGCAGCCACCTCCATTTGGTGGACCTGCAGCAAAAAACGTCCAACCTATGGACTGGAAGCTACGGCTGCTTAGACTTGGTGAACAGCCGTCGGCCTTCTCCAAGGAAATTACTGAAGCCGCTCAGCCGGCCAAAGTAAAAAATGTTCTAGTAGGCGCCTATGACGGCACTACTAACCCAGAAGACCATCTGATGGCATTCACCAACCTGATGTACCTTCAAGGGTTGGATGATCCCACTTGGTGCAAGTGTTTCCCAGCGACTCTCAAGGGAATTGCACAGCAATGGTTCGGCAACCTGCCGACTGGTTGTGTAAACAGCTTCAGGACGCTTGCTTACTTATTTGCCTCCAACTTCGCTATGAACATCCCTGCGAAGAAAACGACCCTTGATTTGGGAACAATTCAGCAGGGCGAGAAGGAGGGGCTTCGTTCTTACATCAGGCGGTTCAACCTGATGAGAATACAGATTCAAGGGTTACCGGATGAGGTAGCTTATACTGACTTTTTTAGAGGTCTCAAAGACGGGTCTACCTTCAAATTTGATTTAGTTCGAAAAAGGGTGGCGACTCTTCAAGAGGCCTTGATTGAAGCAGAAGCCTATATACAGGCGACTGATCTGTGTACAATAAAACAGTCGGATGGGAAAAGGTTCGACAAAAGAGAGGGACGACAGAAACAGTCGTCCAACAAAGATGAGAAAAGAAAAGAGGTCTGGGCGGCTGATTCCTCTAAACAGCCGGCCCAGAAAAAGAAAAAAGAATTCAAACCATACTCCCCAAAGTATGTGTTTAACAAGGATAACCAGTTTATCCTAAAAGAAATAAAGGGACGGTTCTCAATTGAGAAGCCGCACCCCATGAAGGGTTCTGCGAGCAACCGGAACCAAGACAAAACCTGTGCTTATCATGATGACGTTGGTCATCACACCAATGACTGCATCAGTCTCATGCGGTACCTAGACCGCTTGGCTGATCAAGGTGATCTTGACACTTATGTCAAGAAATCTACGGGGAACACTTCCTCAAAAAAGCAGTCGGCCAAAAAGAATAAACAGGCCGACAGTTCCTATACAGATGATGCAGTCGTCTACACCATTGCAGGCGGCTTCTCAGGAGGCGGCCCCACTATTAGGGGCAACAAAGATAATATAAGGCGGTTAGATGTAAATTCCGTTCACCAAGAACGGCCGTCCAAATATACATTTCCTTAGATTGTCATCACTGAAGAGGATCTAGGAGGAATAAGGGGGCCGCATGACGACCCTCTCGTTATTGAATGTAAAGTGGCCAACCAGAGAGTTGGCCGAATCCTCATAGATACCGGGAGCTCCTCAGATCTCATCAGCAGCAAATGTCTGTCAAAACTGAAATATCAGACGGACTGCATACATCCGGCCTCCCACCCTTTAATAGGGTTTGGAGGAGGAGTCGTCCACCCACTGGGACGAGTAGATCTACCCATTCGCCTGGGCGAAAAAGGGGAAGGACGACACATGGTAGTCCGGTTCCTAGTAGTAGAGGAACTCTCGGCCTACAACATGATTCTGGGTCGACCAACCCTGAATAATTCCAAGGCTGTTATAATCCCGTCTCTTATGCTGCTTAAGTTTGAGAGGGATAATGGAACAGTCGGCTCCCTAAGGGGAGATCAGAGGATGGCCCGAGAGTGCTATCTCTCGGATGTCAAGCCCACTGTTATGGCCACTGGGTCAAGTGGAGAAAAAACAGACCTTGACAATGTCAAGGAGAGTGCGCCTGTTCAAGAAACAGGCGACAAAAAGAGAAAGGCGTCCCAGACAGAGTCCGCAAGAAAAGCAAGAAAATAGCAATCATTGGCAGAGGAGCGGCCGGATGAGTTCCGCCCTCAGCCGGCTGGTGAGCATGCGGACCTGATATTAGACGACTTACGTCCTGACCGAACAGTCAAAGTTGGGACGACTGCTCTGAGAAACCTTGGTGACGACTTTCACAACCTGTTGAAAGAATACAAGGACATCTTTGCATTTGAAGTCCATGAAATGCCAGGCATTAGTCCTGATCTGGCAGTACATAAACTCGCTGTGGATCCGAAAAATAAGCCGGTACGGCAAAAGAAGCGGAACCATGGTGAAGAAAGAGGTCAGGCGGCAACCGCCGAAGTCAAAAAATTACTTGATGCAGGGTTCATTCGGCAATGTTACTTCCCAGATTGGGTTGCAAATGTGGTGCTTGTTAAAAAGCCGAATGGCACCTGGCGAATGTGTGTAGACTACACAGACTTAAACAAGGCGTGCCCCAAAGACAGTTACCCTCTGCCTAAAATTGATAACCTGGTCGACTCAACAGCGGGTCATGCCTTGATGAGTTTTATGGACGCTTATTCTGGTTTCCATCAAATTCCTTTATGGAAGAAAGATCAGGAGAAGACGGCCTTCGTCACTGATCAGGGATTATACTGTTACACGGTCATGCCGTTTGGTCTTAAGAATGCCCCGGCTACCTTCCAACGAATGATAAACACAGTGTTCTTTGATCAGATTGGGAGAAACGTCGAGGCATATATTGATGATATGATTGTCAAGACTAAACTTCAGAAAGATCATCTGACGGACCTCCGATAATTCACCGTCCGGCTACTGACCTCACTACCATTCACAGCCCACTACCATTTGCTAAGTGGGGCATGGACATTCTGGGTCCATATACGCCTGCTACAGGCGGCAGAAGGTATATACTTGTTGCCGTTGACTACTTCACTAAATGGGTGGAGGCGGAGGCTGTAAAGGGAATCAAGACGAAAGATGTAATTTCATTCATTTGGAAAAACATCATCACTCGGTTCGGGGTTCCCATGTCTATGGTTTTTTATAATGGTCCCCAATTTGAGACGCCTGTTCTCAAAAGCTGGTTGGGAGACCAAGGAATTGCACATTACTTTGCATCTGTCGGTCGTCCACAAGCAAACGGCCAGGTAGAAGCCTTTAATAAAATCATCTCAGACGGTCTCAAGAAAAAGATTGAACGAGCAGGCGGCCTATGGGCGGATGAACTACCACATGTTCTCTGGGCCATTAGGACGACTGAAAAAGGGGCGACTGGAGAAACTCCATTCCTCTTAACTTATGGTGCGGAAGCTGTTCTTCCAATAGAACACTACGAGCCGACTCTTCGAGTAATGCTATATGACGAAGAGGCAAACTGGGAAGCCATGCGCTTGGCATTAGACTCACTTCCTGAAAAGAGGGGCAATGCTGTTTTGCGCCATGAGATCTATCGCCTGAGAATGACTAGATCATACAACAAAAAAGTACACAGGCGTCCACTCAAAGTAGGGGACTTTGTACTTAGAAAAATGGAAGCGGTAGGTAGGGCTAATGAGTCTGGCAAACTAACTCCCAACTGGGAAGGACCCTACCGAATCTATGAGGAAGTCAGGGACGGTACCTACCGTCTGGAAACACCAGACGGACAACCGTTGCCTCGAACTTGGAATGTAGATAACCTTAAAAAATATTTCTTCTGAGAGATGTAAAGTAAAGAGCTACTTAATAAAGTTTGCACTTACTATTTAATTGTATTACGAGGGGCATGCCGTCTGTACCTTTACAGTCGGCTACTCTCCATTGAGTTTTTCACTCTATCTTCTGAGGGGCATGCTGTCTGTTCCTTTACAGTCGGCTACTCTCCATTGAGTATTTTACTCACACTTGGCTAAAAAGATTAGGGCCTGGCCGACCCTGTGCCTAACAGGCGGCTACCCTTCTTTCACTTAGCACCTACGTTCACCAAGAACTTACCAAGGCCACCGGCCGAATGATCAGACCAGGCGCCAAGCCAACTGATCAAATCTACAAAACTAATTCGACCTGTCCCAACATCATAGCAGGCGTCCGACGGCATCCCTCCGGATGAAATTCGTCGCAGAGAGCAGCTCCCTTTTGGGTGGAACATTGTTCTATAAACTAATTACACGGCACCTATACGACTGTCCCCAAGGACAACCACGTAGCCGTTTTTGAGACAAGGATAACTCTATCACTAACCAAACCAGTGGTAGCAGTTGACATCTGAGTCAGATGACCGCCTGTATTACTTGGGATAAATGCAGGGGGTAACTCTTGAGTTAATAGCCAACAAACATTGGCGAATCAAGGGGTCTAGCCGGCCTACGCCGCCTGGTACCTCTACTTCTCAAACAAAAGTGACGGCGACTGAGTAACTCCAACGTTAACTCATAGTCACTCCTTCAAATTTGGTATGGAATCTAAAAAGTTTGAGTCGTCCGCCTGTTTTAAACAAACAAGGGCACTCGAACCCCTACTCCTACTAAGTAACCTATTGAGTTAATAGCCAACCAACATTGGCGAATCAAGGGGTCTAGCCGGCCTACGCCGCCTGGTACCTCTACTACTCAATCTTGATTGTGACGAAGACTAAGTAACTCCTATGTTAACTTAATAGTCACTCAAACTTAGTATGGAGCCTAAAAGGTATGAGTCGTCCACCTGTTTTTTATAAACAAGGGCTCTCAACCAATACTCTTGCTAGGTTAACAAATTACGAGTTAAAAGCCAACATTGGCAATAAAGGGAAACAACCGGCACCCGCCGCTTGTTATCCTACTCAATTCCTTGGCGACTAGGTAATACTATTTACTTGGTCAGACCAATTGAATAAATAGTTCGAATACCGATTGAATAAATGGCCGACTGATCGTCTATCCTGGAAACAGACAACCAGTCGTCCAGGGGCATAGGCGGCGTACTTACTATTTGTACCTGTCTTAACGTTCGGCCATACACAACAGTCGGTCTAGTGAACAAAGGAATATTAGATATGGAATACTTAGACAAATTTGAACCAAAACAAAAATTTGATTAAAAATAAGCCGGTCATTAAAGACCGGCAGAATATTCAAAACCCCGGCCCCCTGGCCGGGTAATTACAAAGCAAACGGCACGCAGGCCGTGAAAAAAAGAAATAATACTTAAAGCTTAAGAAGGGGGCAGTTCAGTATCAGCAGCTGCCGCCTGGTCAGCACTCTTCTTGCTGGACTCGGCCTTAGCTGCACCCTCTTTTGATGCCTTACCCCCAAGTGGCACAAGCGCCACGACCGGCTCTTCCTCCTCCAACGCACCTTCCAATGCCTCTTCTTCAGCACCCGCCAGGATTTGTTGATTATATGTTTCCGAACACTGGCGGTACGTTCTTTCCCATGAGGCAAAGTCGGCACTGGGGAACAGTCGTTCCCAGGTCATGCGCTGGATTTGAGCGGAGTCTTCCACCATCTCCCGGACGAGCTCTTTCTTCTCTTGCTCGGCCTTTTCCGAGAGCTCTTGGGTAAGACTCTTCTCTTGGTTCACCAGGCGTTCTTTTACGTTGGCCAAAGATTTCTCCATGGCTTCGTAAGAGTGCATTTTTTGGCGGAGAGGTTTCAGCTCGGCCTTAAGGTTGGTGACGCTCGCCTCCAGCTCGTCAACCTTCTTTTGGGCCGCCTCTAACTGAGCCCGAACAGCGGCGGTAGCCTACGCCTGATAATAAAGAAGATCAATGGTCAGTACTTCATTTTGAGCAATTTGAAACATTGCCTTATCACAGCTGGAGGCGGCCATAGCCTTTGCGGCCTTTACCTCTTTGTTTTTCCGATCAATCGGCTTGCGAAGGCTGTTGACTCGGAGCAGGGCCTAAGTACAAAGAAAAACAGGCGTCAGTTTCCAAACAAAAAAGATAACAGGCGTCCCGGAACTCAAAAGCTCAAAAATATGCTAAGTATACCTCAGCAAGGACCCCTGAAATCCCATCAAGGTCAAGGGTGCCGGCACCCCTGACCGCCTCCCTGTCAGATGGAGGAACTACTGTAACCATGGACTTGGCTACCTCAACCAAGTCAAGCCCCTGGGGGTCGGCTGCATTAAGCGAAGGGAAAAAAACAAGTTAGACCTAGTCAAGAAGGAAGCAAGTGAGTTTTTACAAGTGATTGTCCATACTTCTAGGCGGCCCCGCCGGGGTTTTAGAAGAAGTGGCCGGCTGCTTCTCAGTCGCCACTGTTTTCCTGGAAGACCCAGGAGAGCTTGCAACAGTCGTCCTCCGGGCCTTGGGGTTCGGCTGTTGCGAGGAGGAAGCCCTTGGAGTGCCAGACTGAAAACAAAAAGAGTTAGTATATGCATAAGACAACTAAAAGAGGAAGAGTTTTCGAAGCTTACCAAGGGTGCCTCCTTGTTGGGGGAGTCGGCGTACGACTGTATCATGAGCGAGGCCCGCAACATGGCCGCCGCAGTCTTGGATGCTGTTATTTTACTCATGGCGTCAGCTGCAAGAAATAAACAGCAAAGTTAGTAAAAATCCCAAGTAAACAAGGCGTGAAAAAAAAACAGAGTATTTGTCAGGCCGGCTACCTCTAGAGCACCGACTGCTGAGGCCACAGGCGGCCAAGAAGTACTCGTCATAGAGCCACTTGAAGCTCGGGACGCAGTTTAGGGGTACTTGCTCTCGTACCCCTGAAGTAGAGTTCACCCTAGTCTCTACTTTGAAGAGTCCTTTGTCTAGGATCTCTCTTTTAGCCTTTGGGGGAACAGGCGGCATGCTGCGGCCGCCTGCGAGAAGAGGCGGATCCCTATTCCACTTGTTAAAACGTTGGTTCAGCTCCGTGTCTGAACCCTCAATGATAAGGAAGGTGTTCCGCCAATCCTTCCATTTGTTCGCCTTACCTCTCGTCATGAGGTAACCCCTATGGCTTGTTAATTGATACCAGCCGGTACCTCCCGACTTAGGGGTCCGGCTAAGATAGTTCATGTGGGCGAAAGCCTCAAAGCTTGGCTCCACCCCGTACATTTCGCACCCGGCCACATAGCCGAGTACGTTTACCCAAGAGTTAGGGGCTAACTGCCATAACCCCAAATCATACCCATCTAAAATCCGCTGAACAGCCGGATGTAATGGGAATCGCAGTCCAGCTTTGATGGCCGCCACATAGCAGCCAAAGCAGCCGTCACCATAGCTGGTACCAGCCGGCCAGACGACAGTGTCTTCTGGATCCGGCACGAACAGTAAAAATTCCGGGCCCATTTTGTGGTTAGCAATAAAGCTCGCCACGTTGTCTTGCATGGTTGCGATCCGGCCCCGGGGTACCATGCAGTAGTAGGGGGCGTTTTCCTCTCTGTAAGAGGCGGACGGCTCCGCCCAATTGTCCCCCTTCTCAACTGCGTGAGAAAGTCTCGCCTCTTGTAGGCGGCTATGTTTTTCTTCTGAGCCAGGAGAACTGTGGCCAGAAGAGCTGGACTCGGACTCGTCCTCTGACGAGTCTGAAGAGGACGACTCCTCCCCTCTCCTAGAGGGGCCCGCCTCCTCTCTCTTAGAAGGAGCAGGAGGAAAATTAGACATGTCAACGGTAAGATGGGAAGGGACCACCTTGGCCCCTCTCTCAGAACTGTCGGCTTGGCAGTCGCCTCGTTTCAATTCTACATCTGGCGCCTGGTCAGATGTTTCACTAAGGAGCACCCTTTGGGAGGAGCCGTCTAAGTTTGATATCATAGCAGTCTGTTTCGTTCTGGCCATCACGTTCTGCATAGACACAGATACAGTCGAACTTTGTATAAAGGGCAAAGATGGGTCCAGAAAAGGGCAGGCGGCACTCCTAGTCCTAGATTCAGCCGTCCCCGGTGACCGGCTGATCACTAACTTAGGTCGTGTCGTGTGCTTCCATGGTGCCATTTCAAAAAATAAAAATAAAATTAAGGGTAAGAGAACTGAGTTACCTGAACGAGTGACGGTTGATGAAGTCCTGGAAGTCCGGTGCAGTCGGCTTGTCAGAACAGGCGGTAGGCAGAAAAGGTCCGAAATGGTAGAGCAAGTTCAGGGGTCCGAATGTTCTCGCAAAGTTCTCAAATGTGAAAATGACCGAAGTCAGCACTTCCTTTTATAGGCAAAGTGAGAAGGCGAAGGGTCGCTTCCAAATTCAAAATTTGGGCGGGAAAATCTCTCGGCCGTTTGCAAGGTGACACCTGTAAACAGGCCGTCGCCTGTCACCGTGCGACACCTGTCACAGGCGACACGTGACCAGTCACGTGCCACCTGTGAGGGGCAAATGATTAGGGGATTTTTATCCACCAATCACCGTCTGACAAGTGGACCAACCAGGTTCCGCCACGTGTCCTTCACGAAGGCCAACAGGAGCCTGCCACGTGTCAGTCACGGATACGTCCTCTACGGACCACTTTAGACACGCCACGTGTCCACCCATGCCAAATGGGAAAACCGGCCATCAAGGCCCAATCCAGTCTAGAGGCTCGATAAGCCCTAGGTTTACCTTAAACCTAGAGAGTGGCACGCTTCTCAAGGCTATAAATACTTAATTAATCCTCATTAGTTAGGGAATCGAACAATCGAAGAACAGAGATATTACGGAACACCAACAACCGGCTAATCTCGCTAACGACGCAGATTACCAACACTAAGCACTCTCACCTAGAGAGATCTTATTACTTTAATTTCCGTACTAATTACTCCTTAATCAGGTACTAACTTGACCGTTGGAGGCGGAGCTCTCAGGAGTCTCCGTTATTTTGCAGGTACAGGCGTCCGGTTCCAGTCTCGGAATTGTAACTCTCCCGCAGGACATCAGAAAACCCCGAAACAATAACAATTGTCAAGTTCTAAAACAAGCCCAGAGGGCAAAGACAAACTGAGAGTTCCGACGGATACGACAGACATCCTGGCTCCATTGCCGACCCGAATCTCGATCTCTCCCTTCTCTAGCCTCCTATTTATCCTTAGTCCCTGAACATTGGAACAAAGGTGTGAGCAACATCCGGTATCTAATACCCATGATGTTTTGCTAGCGAAGTTTAAGTCTATAACAAAAATACCTGATATAGAAGCAACAGTGTCGTTCTTCTTATCTTCCTTGAATTTGAGGCAATCTCGCTTCCAATGTCCTTTCTTCTTGCAGTAGAAACACTCGGAATCGGATTTAGAAGAGGCTACCTTCTTGTCCTTGCCGCTCTTAGCAACACTTGACTTAGGCGGAAAATTCTTCTTCTTTTTCACTTAAAAGCTTCTCTTCTTGCCCGAGCGCTTAAATGGCTTTCCCTTTTGACCATGAGCATATCATGCTTCCCATCATCCTTTTTGAGCTTTTGCTCGGCCTGCTTCAATATCCCATGAAGCTCAGTGAGGGTTTTCTCCATGCTGTGCATATTATGGTTCATCTTGAACTAATCATAACCTTTGTGCAGCGAATAGAGAATGATGTCAATTGCCATCTCGGTTGAATACCCAGCGTCAAGCCTTTTCATGTTCTCAAATAATCCAATCATTTTAAGTACATGTGGGCTGACTGGCTCTCCTTTCTTGAGCTTGCTCTCAAGGATCTGCTTATGGGTTTCAAACCTTTCAGTTCCGGCCTGCTCTTGGAACATATTCTGAAGTTCAGATATGATCTCATAAGTCGTCTCCTTTTCAAAGAAAGTCTGTTGGAGGTCCGGAGAAATAGTGGCCAACATCATGCATTTGACATCCCGATTGGCAGTTTGCCATTGGTTTAGGGCAGCCTGAGTGACCTCCTCACTAGGAGCGTCGGGCATTTCCTCATCAAGGACGTATTCCTTTTGCTCTTGCATGAGAACAATACGCAAGTTCCTTTGCCAATCAAGAAAATTTGGCCCACTCAACTTCTCCTTGTCGAGAATTGAGCGTAATGAAAATTGTCCTTTTAAGTTATTTACAGACATGTTTCTACAATTGAAAGAATTTGAAAGAAAAAACCGTTCATAAACCAATAAGTTTTAAATTTAAAGCATACATGCAAATTTTCAATCTTATTGAGCGTTTTATCCACGCATTAATATTAGTCCCTTTTAGGCGAGAATAAAACGATTCCAAGACCCCAAAAATCAAAAGTGATTAAACACGCTTTGGCTTGTCTTAACCCTTAATATTTTAAGGTAAGCAATCCAATTGCCAATAGCTCCAAGCTACTCTTAGTTCAATAAAACGTCGCATCTAATGATTCCATCACATTTTATCTCCATTGCCACGACATCTAAGGACTCCTTACTGATATCGCTGAGCTTAACCAAGACCAACTTGTTGTATACCTAGTATACCTTACGTTCTTAGGGAAGTAGTGATGCCTTTGTTTTGGCGTAGCCCATCACTATGCGCATTAGTTCGGTAAGTGTTATTCTTAGAATGGCAAATTTTAGCTCAATATTATAGGGACCTAGGGTTTCTATGTTGGTTGATTTAAGTGAACTTAAATAATCATCGAAACGTTTGAAATCCTAAACATGCATCTATCATACCGTTCAATCATACATAAACACAATTTCATATATATAGAACAAAAGTAAAAGATGCATTTGACAACTAGCATCACCCCTTGAGTCTTCAAATCTCTTTGGGTCTTTCATGCAACTTCTTGGCTTGTCTTCTTAGAAACGCCGTCTTTGAGGCATCTCCACCAAATATGCAACTACTAGTTACTATGACTAGGATTAATCTATAGATTAAGGTACAAAAATACGCAATGGTACGCAGACCGTATTTAGATTTACAAAAATACATAACGGATCGCAGTCCGTATTTACTATCCTAGTCGGGCCCCACTAGTTACCATTTTCACAAAAACTTTGTAAGAATGTACATTCCATTCATCCATTCACTTTATGTGAATGGCCCATGCATTTTACAATGAAAAACAAGTAACAATGCATAACACGCGCAAACTAGTAATTAACTTAGGTGGTTAATCCGATTAACGCGCCTAATTAAAACTAGTCAAAGTTGTTTATCATTTTATGTGATTAAGGTGCAATTATTTCAAGTAATTAACGAAGCTCACACTAAATTCCGCATCCAACTTAATTAATCCAATTAATTAAGTCGGTTAACGCATATTTTGTCATATTACTTTGCAAGTGCCGGAGGAACCAAGGTCCAGCCTCGTTAAAATATTTAAATAAAATAATTAAAACTGGCCCAATTATCGCAAAAATTAGCCCACCAAATGGCTGAATGCCTAGCATCCAAGCCATGGGGCTAGACTTACTAGGCACCAAATGCCTTGCTAGCAACGCACGCCACGCTTGCTTGCACCAGCAGCCTCGCCGCATGCTATGCATGCTTGCATGCATGTTGGCGCTGGAAGCGTGTGGCTGGCTTGCTGGACCTCGCATGCCTTGCTGCCAAGCAGCACTTCGAGGCATGAGCACCTCCATGTGCACCTCGGCAGCCTACGCAGCCCGGATAGCCGTAGGTGGTGCTTGGGCGATTCTTGCCTCGATTTGCGTGCTTTTATCTCGTGATTTTAATCCCGATATATGTGTGACATAAAATTGGTTCCAAATTATTTTTAGAATCAACGTTGAGCAATAATGAAAATATTACAAGTCTAACTTTAATAAATTCATTTTTAGTGCACAAACCAAGATTAATTCAAGAACCTTTGTTTAAATTACTTTAGGTTCATCTTGATGCTACAAAATTGAAGGGCTATACTCATAATTAATGTAACCAAACATAAATTAATAATGAGATTTGACAAAATTAAAGGAGTTGGAAAAATAAACCCATTCATCGAATGAAAATATTCCAACACAAACTTGTGTACAATTGAAAAATTACATCTTCCAATATGAAGATTAATTAAATTTCAATCACAAATTTTAAACTTTTAGGACTTTAATCAACCAAAACGACTAAAATCCAAAATTAGTTCAACATGGAATTTAGCAAGAAAAGTTCCAACCAAATAAATAATTAAAGATTGGATCTTTAACATTTTAAAGGGATTTCAAAATTACAAGTTCACCATACACATTCACACTTGAAGCAATTTATTTGCAAAAATGTGAAAATTTCAAGTTTATGTGAAAAATGAACTCACCAAATTAACCACTATGACTTCATAAACATGCTTAATAAGGTTTATAATTGCAATAGATTAGTGATGCAACCATACATTTAATCTACCTTTAACATGTCATAATTAATCAAGGTTTAAAGATTTAAAAATTTTCGTCAAAAACAAAAAACCCCTCGAAAAACATGTTTCTGGGTGGATTTTAGCTTCTGGGCAACCCCCAAAATTTAGAACATCGATTCCACCCAAAAAATCACTTGAGTCGAAATCTAGGTTCGTTGGCCAAATCTAGTATAAATACGAGATTAAAACTAATTAAAACGAGTTTCTTATCTAATTAGAAAGGAAAACCAGAATTTAAATCCATTTTAAATCACCTCAATTAATTATTAGTTACAATATTTAAAATGAACACGGCACCGATACCGCTGTTGGGTTTCGTCATGTCCGACACTACGTGGAAGAGAAACCCGCCCAAGACCTTCCCACTAATTAAATCAACTAAACATGCAATCTTATAATTAAACAACAAAACAAATAGAAAGAGAAAAGACGATCTTACCCTCGAAGCGTGCTTCGCTCGATAACGAGCTCTTACTTGAAAGCTTAACCTCGCAAGTGCGAAGGCCTCCGATGGCTCGCACCCTGGACCCGACCCGATCGGTTTTTATCCCGAAGGTTAGTCGGGACTTGACAAAATAAAACTAGAGTATTACGGACTTAAAGGTTTTCTCACTAATGATGAGATGCCTTATTGAGTTCAACTCAAGTGATTTTTCCCAATCCCAAAATTTGGGTATTTATAGGGAAGGTTGCTTTGATCTCCCTTCTCCTATAAATGTAGGAGAATTGCATTTTTCCCTCAATTTATTTTAATCAAAAACAAAATAAAATGCAAAGTAATCAACAAGCTCCAAGTGTCATATGGAGAGCAAGGGTTGGTGAGGACCACCAAAGGAGGGGACCAAAACTCCTTGCTCCCCAAGCCAAACACCAAGACCGGTCCCCACATTTGACCGGTTTTGACCAGGCCACATGGCTGGCTGGCAGCCTGCCTTGGCTGCCAAGGCTGGGCTGCCCAACTAGCTTCCTCGATGCGTGCTGCTGTGCGAGAGGGTGTGGCCTAGTTGTTGCTGCTTAGTGCTGCGACGCTAGCAAGCACGCACAGCTACACACACGTACACACAGCACGCTGCTAGCGATGCATGTGCTATGCGAGTACGATGCTGCGAGGGGTTGGGCGCTAGGCCTAGCATGCTAGAAAGCACACATAGCCATAGCACGCATACGCAAAGCACCATGCTTGCGAGCTAAGCGCAGCCTAGCTCCGACTATGCGTGTGGCTAGGTGTGATGCCTACCATGCTAGCATGCATGTGATTGGTGCCCTCGCCTAGCCTAGCACTCGCATGGCTAGGCAAATGCAAGGCTACGACTTGGCTCGTACTTGTCGCTTGCTTGATTCTACCTCTCGTCGAATTTTAAATTCGACTTGACTTGCAACGCTCTAAGCTCGATATCCGACGTCTTTGTTCGTAATACTCTAATGACTCATCTATTCCTTCGGATTAATTCGTCGTCTCGGATCGGCTATTCGATTGGGGTGCAACCCGAAGGGTTCATTCAAGATTAAGCCGTAACATTAATTATACATTAATATTATTGATCGGAAGCGGTTTCCACCTAGGCATTCCGATCACTTGACCTCACTGGAGAATTAGCTTTCTAATAATTTCGAACCCTCTACCGAAATAATACACTTGTTGGAACGACTTTATTCCTTTCAAGAGGAACTCTAGAAAACTCTTCGATATTATTCCATTGAGTACATTCTTGATAATCCCATTCCAAGCTTCTACTCGAAAGGAATCATGAGTGATGGAGCTCATGATGCATGGTCTTCCGATTGCAAGAAAGTCTCACAACTAATGGCAAATTCCATCCCGGAAGAATGGAAAGAAAAATTCTCCTCCTATTTTCCGGACATGTGCCTCTAAGCTCTTGAGGACATTGTCAATGTGAGAGTCAGCAAGAGTCTCAATGGCAACTATGATGGACTTGTGTTTGATGTGACTAGGTCACTCTCAAACATGAATATAAAGCCATCGGAAGAGGGTTGCCTTGCTAAGGAAAGGTACCGGCTTTGGTCGAGGGTCTACTATACCAAATTGAGACTCGGTATGCCCCTCCAACCTCATTTGCTTAGAATGGCTAGGCTCTTTAAGCACATGGAGCTTCTCAAAATCCCATTGGAGGATGAGATGGCGGGTAATATCTTGCTTGCCTCACTCCACTCGGGCTATGATGCACTTAGGATGGATATAGCTGCGGGAAAGGAGACACACTCATTGAGAGATGTGGCGCAGCTACTTCGCAAGCCTAACTCCTATGGAGCGACCAAAATGCCCTTGAGAGCAAAGAAGAAGGAGTTCAAGAACACAGCGAAGATGCTATGCTTCTATTTGAAAGGAATGGTGTCCTTCCAACAAGTGTATTCTTCCGATAGAGGGTTCAGAATTATTATAGAGCTAATTCTTCAGTAAGGTCAAGTGATCGGAATGTCTAGGTGGAGGCCGCTTCCGATCAGTAATATCGAGGTACAATTGATATGCTATGTCCAAAATTAATCTTGCCAATATGCAAATTAATAATGGATTTGACAAATGGGAGTTGGAAAAAATAAATTAACCATCCAATGATAAAAATTTTCCAACTTGCATACTTGTGTAAAATACTAAGATTACATCTTCCAATATGAAGATTAATCAAATTTTACTCACAAGTAATTGAACATAATGGATTTTAATCAACCAAAACATGAAAAAATCCAAACTTTGTTCAACATGGAATTTAGGGTTAGGGTTCCAATCATTTAAACCTTTAAAGATTAGAACTTTAACATTATTTGGGAACTTAAAATACAAAATCACAACAAGTTTTCACACCTTATTGCAATTTATTTGCAAAATTTGTGAAAAACAAGTTTATGTGATAAATTGGTATATCAACTTAAGCACTAATAAACACTCCATTATTATGCTCAAGGATATTTTAAAACCAGTAGATTAGTGATGCAAATGTGCATTTAATCTAACCTTGTAATGCTTGCATTAATCAAGGCTTAAAAAGAATTAAAATTTTCGTTGAAAAACGAAAAACCCCAGAAAAATTGGGTTTCTAGTTCGAATTTGGCTTCTGGACAATCCCAAAAGAGTAGAAACAGTTTCAGAATGTCGATTCCACCCAAAAATCACTATTTTTGAGCCAAAATCTGGGTCCGACAGCCAAATCGAAAATAAAATCGAGTTTTAAAAAATAAATTAAAACGAGCATCTAATCTAATTAGATGAACATGAACCAGAAAATAAATTCTTTTAAAACACCTTAATTAAACAATAATTGCAAAAATTAGAAGGAGCGTGGCTCCGATACCGCTGTAGGGTTTTGTAGTGACCCGACACTACGCGGAAGGAAACCTACCAATACCCGCCCCTTAATTAAAGCAATTAAACAAGCATAATAAACTTAATCAAACAAGATTAAGAACAAGAATTATACCTTTGGCGCGTGCTTCGCTCCCAAAGAGCTCTTACTCCAAAAATCCCGAAAAGACGAGATCTCCGACGGATCGTACCCTCGACCCGACCCGAGCGTCCTAAGTCTTGAAGGTTAGTCAAGACCTGGACAAAATAACTATGAGTTTTACGAATCAAAGGTTTACTCTTTTCTTAGAGTTGCCTTTTTAATTCCACTCAAGGTTGTATCATTTCCAAATACCCAAGCTTGGTATTTATAGGGAAATGATCCCTTGATTTCCAATCTCCCATCAATGTGGCAGAGTTGGTAAAAAGATAATTATTTAATTCCAAAATTAAAAAATTAATCAATTCAATCACAAATCGACACATGGCATAATTATAGAGAAAGACAAGTGAGGACCAAGGCTTGGGGGGACCATTACCTTGATCCCCAAGGCCATGAATTGGTCCCCACACACCATGCCCAAAACCGGGTCAAGGTGGGCTAGCTGGCTGCCAGCTAGGGCTGCCAGCTAGCATCGCCTTGCTGCCCAGCACCCAGCCAGCCAGCCAGTGCATGCTGCTGCTGGGCTGTGCTGGTGCTACGTGCTGGCGCTAGGCGCTGCTAGCACCTAGTGCTGGCACTGGCCCCCAGTAGCCACGCACATCTCCTTGCGCGGCATTGCTAGCAAAGCCAGCATGCGTGCTGCTAGAGAGCCACGCATGCTGGCCCTTTCCTCGCATCATCCACGCAACACGCACCATGCACCACGCAACGCTCGCATTAGACAGTGCCTAGCACTGCTGTGCTTGGTGTGAGGCACGCACACACGCACACGCACATGCATGCGTGGTGCTGCTGCCTAGCAACCCAGCCACCCCATTGCACGCACACACGCACCAGCCCATACGCATCAATGCGGCTGCAGTGCGAGGCTGCTGTGCGAGGCTGCGAGGCACACACGCACACACACGCATGCCCCTGGCTTTGCGATGGTGCTGTGCGTGGTGCCATGCCTTGCGATGGTGCCTAGCAAGGGCTGCGTGCTGCGATAGGCTACCATATGCACCCAGGCACCAGGCTAGCGCGCTGCTAGCTGCGATGGGCTGCCTGGTGCTTGTGGCACTTGCGATGGCTTGCCATGCGCACCCAGGCACCCAGGCTAGCACGCTGCTAGCTGCGATGGGCTGCCTAGGGCTTGTGGTGCCCTGCGATAGGCTGCCATGCGCATGCCTAGGCTTCGATGGTGCGCCTAGCCATGCTAGGTGCATGCTAGCTCGAACTAGCCTAGCATCCACATGGCTAGGCTAGTGTGATGCTTGGGCTATGTTCGTACTTGTCGCTTTGTGATTTTGCGACGCTCGGTCTCGACGCCCTAGGCTCGATTTCCGACCTCTGTATTCTTAAAACTCTGTCGACTCATTAAATCCTTTTGGATTAATTCATCGTCTCGGATCGGTGATTCGATTGGGTTCGACCCGAATAAAGTTTGACCTAATTTTGTTCAAAATTAAAATTTTGGATAAATTTAGGCTTATGCACCAATAAAATAAATTTGTTTAAGTTAGACTTAATTTTATTTTATTTTCCCTCAAATTAATTCTAAAATATAATTTGGAATTAATTCATGTCACACGTAAATCAGGATTAAAATCCTGAGTCAGAGCACGCAAATCAAGGCAAAACACCCAAGTGCCATCAAGGCTAGCCGGGCTGCCTAGCAGCCCACATGTGGCTGCCTGTGGTGCACACAAGGGTGAGCCATGATGCGGCTGTGCATGTTGTGTTGCAGGGAGGCATGGCTGATGTGCATGGGCAATGGCTGGGGCTGGCTTACGAGGGATGCTGCTGGGCAGCAGGGCAGCAAGCACCAACCCAGCGCACCACGAGCATCAAGAGGCGCCTGCCCAGCAGGCCAGATGCTCGCAGGCACTAACGTGCTAGCAAGCATGCGCAGCATGCTAGCCGGCAGTTGGGTCAGGAGCACTGCTTTCTAGGCAAAGCAGTCCTCACCCACCCACCATGGCGCCATGCCATGGGCTGCCTAGCAGCCATGGTGCGCACCCACGAAGGGTTTTGTTGGGTGTTTTTGCTTAATCTTGAGCTATGATTTTGCGAATTTTTCAGTGTTAATAATTTTAATTAATTATTTTAACGAGGCTAAAAACCTCGATTTTCGATTTTGCAAAATTTTGACAAATTATGGGTTATGCCGACTTAATTAATCGGATTAATTAAGTATGGATGCGGAATTTAGTGGGAGCTTAATTAAATGCGTAAGCATTTTGCGTTTAGAAATAATGGATTAAACCACTTTGACTAGTTTTAATTAGGCGCGTTAATTGGATTAACCACCTAAGTTAGTTACTAGTTTTGCGTGTTTAATTATGTATTTCGTAAAATTGCATGGGCCATTCACAAATAGTGAATGGGTGAATGAAAAATTGCTTTTCAAAGCAGGTTCTTTGAAAATGGCAACTAGTGGGGCCTGACTAGGATAGAAAATACGGACTGCGTTCCGTTATGTATTTTTGTAAATCTAAATACGGTCTGCAAACCGTTAAGTATTTTTGTACTATTAGATTAATCTTAGTCGTTCTAGCTAGCTTCTTTTATTTCATTTAGGCCAAGATGTCTCAAGACGGCGTTTCGACGAAGACGGGCCAAGATGAAGACTCATGGAAATTGAAGATTTCAGGGGGTCATGCTAGTTGCCAAATGCATCTATTTTATGCCTTATATATTGTTATTATATATGATTGCTAGATGCAAGTCTAGGATTTCTATTATGTTGCGACGATTAGTTAAGTTCACTTAAATCAACCAACATAGAAACCCTAGGTCCCTTAATAATATTGAGCTAAAATTTTCCATTCCAAGAACAACACTTACCGAACTAATGCGCGTATGTGATGGATTACGCCAAAGCGAGGCATCACTACTTCCCTAGGAACGTAAGGTATACTAGGTATACAAGTTGTCTGGGTTAAGCTCAACGATATCAGTAAGGAGTCCTTAGATGTCGTGGCAAAAGAGATAAAATGTCAAGTATGCATTAGATGCGACATTTTATCAAACCGAGAGTAGCTTGGAGCTATTAGCAATTGGATTGCTTACCTTAAGATATTTAATGGTTAAGACAAGCCAAAGCATGCTTAACCATTTCTTGATCTTTGGGATCTCGGAATCATTTTATTCTCGCCCATAAGGGACAATCTTAAAAATGCGTGGATAAAATGCTCAATAAGTTTGATTATATGCATGAACGTTTTAAAATTCAACTTATTGATGTATGAATGGTTTTTCACTTCAAATTCTTTCAATTGTAGAATCATGTCTGCCAGTAACTCAAACAACAACCAAATGTTCCCGGAACTCCCCAAAAAGTTGGCCTTTCCCTTAAACTTGGTCAACTTTAAGGAATGGGAGGAGGAACTCAGGAGAACTCTCCGAAATTGTTCCTTGGAGTATACTCTTGATACTCCCATTCCAAGCTTCTTTGCCAAAGGGATCATGACCGACGAGGCTCATGAAGAATGGTCTTCCAATTGCAAAAGGGTCTCACGACTCATGGCAAATTCCATCCCGGAAGATTGGAAATAAACTCTTTCCTCCTACCTTCTGGACATGTTCCTCAAAGCACTTGAGGACGTTGTCAATGTAAGAGTCACCAAGAGTGACAATGGCAACTTTGATGGACTCGTGTTTGACTTGACTAGGTCACTCTCAAACATGAGGATAAAGCCACCAAACGTGGGATGTCTTGCTAAGGAAAGGCGAAGGCTTTGGACCAAGGTCTACAATGCTAAATTGAGACCCGGCATGCCCCTCCGACCTCATGTTCTTGGTATGACTAGGCTCTTCAAACACATGCAGCTTCTTGGAATTCCATTGGAAGATGAGATGGCGGGGCATATCTTGGTTGCTTCACTCCACTCGGGCTATGATGCACTTAGAGTGCATATCGCTGCGGGAAAGGAGACACACTCCCTTAAGGAGGTGATGCAACTTCTTAGCCAGGCCACCGCCTATGGAATGACCAAAAGGCCCTTGAGAGCTAAGAAGAAGGAGTTCAAGAAGGTCAAGGCAAAGATGAGATGCTTCCATTGTGGCATGCAAGGCCACTACAAGAGGGAATGCATGCTCATCAAGGAAGAGGGGATCACTCCGACTACCTCAGGTATCTTCCTTAACACTTGTGGATTAAGCTTATCATAGGTATTAGATACCAAGTATGACTCACTTAATGTTGCCTTTTCAGAGACCAAGTGAGAAGCTTATCAAGTGTTGGTGCAAGAGCAAGAAGACGACCAAGATGGTTTTTCAGTCGTGCTTGCATGCACTGTTTTGTCTATGACATGTAATTAAAATATTTCTAGTTTTCATCATGTTTTTGAACATATTATGATCCATGGTGTTGGACACCTAGGAATTTCAAGTGTAAGACTTTGACAATAGTTGTTTCAAATTTGTCTTACAAATTTATGTTCAATTAAATTGCATGGTTTACATATGATTAGACAAAAGTCAATACCACTAGCTAAGACCATCGAGTCGAATCAAACCTACTTGTGGCATTGTCGTCTTGGCCATATTAACATCAAACGCATCAAGAAACTTCTTTAAGAAGGTGTTCTTGACTCATTCGACTTAGAGTCGTTTGAAAATTGCGAAGGATGCTTATTAGGCAAGATGATAAACAGCCATTCTCCAAGTTAGGAGAAAGGGCAAGTGACTTATTAGGTCTAATACACACGGATGTATGTGGACCAATGAGCACACCCGCAAGGCAAGGTTACCGATATTTCATCACTTTCACCGACGATTATAGTAGATATGGCTATGTCTACTTAATGTCGAATAAATCTAAATCCTTTGAGAAATTCAAAGAATTTCAGAAAGAAGTTGAAAATCAACTTGGCAAGAAAATTAAAGCACTTCGATCGGATCGAGGTGGCGAATATTTGAGCCATGAATTCGACGATCACTTGAAAGAAAATGGCATTCTTTCAGAGTTGACACCTCCCGGAACTCCTCAATGGAATGGAGTGTCCGAACGGAGGAATCGGACCTTGTTAGACATGGTTCGGTCAATGATGGGTCTTAGTGAACTCCCCATCTCTTTCTGGGGACATGCGCTACAAACAACATCACTAACACTGAATAGAGCTCCATCAAAAGCTGTTGAAAAGACTCCATATGAATTATGGACTAAGAAACCTCCTAGGCTGTCTTTTCTCAAGATTTGAGGATGCGAAGCATATGTCAAGCGATTAATTTCGGACAAACTTCACCCCAAATCGGATAAGTGTTTCTTTGTGGGATATCCAAAAGAAACCAAAGGGTATTACTTCTACAATAAATCCGAGAACAAAGTGTTTGTTGCTCGTGATGGTGTCTTTTTGGAGAAGGATCACCTTTCCAAAATGACATGTGGGAGGAAAATCGAACTCGACGAAGTTCGAGAGGACGAGCAACAATGTCAACCTGACAAAACTGATAATCTAGCTACTTTGGAAGCATCTAACAAGATTGGTCAGAGTCAAACAGACAATGTAAATGCTCAACTGGTTACCCTACGTAGGTCGCAACGGCAAAGATCTCAACCAGACAGATACCTTGGTATCGTCTTAACCGATGATCAGGACATCCTAGTCATGGATGATGATGAGCCGGCGACATACAAGTAAGCTATGAGCCCCGACTCTGCAAAATGGCAAGAGGCCATGAAATCCGAGATGGACTCCATGTCTGAAAATCAAGTCTGGGACTTGGTGAATTTGCCCGAGGGTTATACACCCATTGTTTGCAAATGGATCTTCAAAAAGAAGACAGACAAGGATGGAAATGTATCAATATACAAAGCTATACTGGTGGCAAAAGGTTATAGACAAGTCCACGGGATTGACTGTGATGAAACTTTTTCACCAATTGCAATGCTAAAATTCGTCCGGATCGTCCTAGTGATTACTGCATATTACGATTACGAAATATGGCAAATGGATGTCAAAACCGCTTTCCTTAATGGGATTTTGGTAGAAACTGTGTATATGACACAGCCAGAAGGTTTTGTCGATCCAGGCAACGCTGGAAAGGTTTGCAAGCTGAAGAAGTCCATTTATGG